>NC_139976.1:12766524-13966524 GCF_963993115.1 Abramis brama | reverse complement strand
CTTCACTGGATGCTATGACTATGACTGGATGATGATGATGATGATGATGAAGTGTCCATGTTTTCTCAGCTGTCGGCGCGATTCGCGCGAAAGTTTTGGAATGTTGAAGCTCTCTGAACGTCACAGACGTCGCAAATTCGCGTCGCGGCTGATGTGAATGGTTTTGATGCGAACTATTCGCACACGAACTATTCGCTTTTTCGTTTCGCTTTTTCGTTACGCATCCGGTGTGAAAGGGCCTTAAGACAGTAATATTTTTTAATATTATAACAATTTAAAATCAACTTTTTCTATTTTAATACACTGTAAATAAGGCTGTGCGATAAAATGATAATTATTGCGATATTATTCTAATATGCTGATTTAGTGCTCAGTAGACATTTCTTAATATTATCAATGCTGAAAACACTTGTGCTGCTTAATATTTGTTTGGAAACTGTGATAATTTTTTTTTTCAGGATTCATAGTTTTTTTTTTTTAAACAATGTAAGTCTTTCCTGTCACGTTTAATTTAATGCATTCTTGTTCAATAAATTTATTTCTTAAAAAAAAATCGTACTAACCCCAAATTTCCGAACAGTAGTGTATTTAGTAGATTAAACGGCATGTTTCAAAGATCAGATCTATCAGAGGTTGCTTAAAAAGCCAGCCAATCAGATTAGAGCTGGCCAGATCAGAAAGTGCTTGCAGTTTTTGTGCCTAGTATGCATCAGAAAGTTACACCAAAAGAACAAAGGAGTCCGAGAAATAAAAGGAAGAGTGAATCCAGCCGCTCTTTATATCCGGCCCAAGGCTGTCACAATCCATCATCTGTAAGCACCATATGTGAAACATGACAGTGTATATTTAACCTCAGAATGCTTAAGGGGGATTGTGTACATGTGAGAGTGGGATATGGGGGCAAACAGATGCATGTTGACGGTAGAAAGGGATCTGCAGGCAATGCTCTGGAAAATATCACTCGGTTCACTCAGTGATCGGTGTGTGAGTGAGCACGGTTATGTTCCTTGAGACCTGTCATTGTAATTTGATCTTTGGATTACTGATATGTTAGTTGCCATGGCGTCCTCACGCATGATTAGGTTACCATGCGTCTGTCCTTGATACTGGAAAGTACAGTAGCATATATTTTGTGTAATGTGTGATCAGATCAAGTCTGTCACAATTGCTATTGATTAGCGGTACCACAGTTTTCAACATGTGTGTGTGTGTGTTTTCAATCCCTGTGTGCTAACAATCTCTCTTTTTCTCTCTTCTTGCAGCCGTGCGGACACAGCACGAGAGAGAGATGTGGATCCACTCACAGTCTGCCTTCTGAATAACGCACGGACAGATTGAGCCATGACGGAACGGGATGGCCGTTGTGATTTGTCCATCGCCCCGGGGCAGGTATATATCGAGGTGGAGTTTGATTATGAGTACAAGGCGAAAGACAAACTCATCTCCATACGGCAGGGCGAATGCTACCAGTTGGTTCGTAAAACCAACGAGGACTGGTGGCAAGTTCGGCGGGAGGAGGGCACCAAGGCTTTTTATGTCCCCGCTCAGTACGTCCGAGAGGTACGACGTGCCCTCATGCCACCGCCCAAACCTCGCGCAAAGCCCCCCAACGTCCTTGAAATCAGCCAGTGCCGATCGTCGAACGAAAATCTCAACCAACGCGCTCCTACGGAAAGGTCCAGCTTTGGCAGGCCACCTCCTTCAACGACGCCTTCCCCATTGCCAGGGCAACTGACCCCGCCTTTGTTGTTGCGGGACACCAATCAGAACCCAGGGATGAAGAGCGTTGTTGCCGAGCTGACTCTGCTCAACAACAACAACCATCATAACTATCACCATGGCAACCCCGCACTTCCACGAGGGCGGGCGGAATCCCCTCCACGAGAGCATGGTTGCCAGGGGAAACTCCCAGGTGTGTTGACGGTGGAGATGGAAGGGAGCATGTCACACGGAAATGGGTTGGAGAAAATTAGAAATGACTCTGAATCTGGAGATGAGCTCAGCAGCAGCTCTACCGAACACATGCAGGTAAGAACGAGTGACATTCGCCCTCCTCCTTCCTCTCCCACGCATTTGTTCTCTCTCCCTCCCAAACTTACTCATGTTCTGCCTTTATCTCTTTCAATGTCGTCTTTGGCTTTCATTCTCTACATTTCAAGCACTTATCTTTGCCAGAAATGCTCCTTTTCATCATTTGACTGTCATTATCTGCCGTTCCAACAATTACTACTAGACTAATCTAACATTTGCTCCTCACTTCTTCCCCTTTATCCCTCCTTCGGTTTTACCTCTGACATTTATGGTTGCACGTCTTCTTTTCTGTCAGATTAAATTGGTTTCAGCAGTGTTTTTCTCTCCTCTTCCTGCGTTCCTTCCTTTCCGCTGTTTTGAGACTTGTTCAGCAGGAGATGCAGTCTGTCCTCTGCTATGGTGATGGAAATTAATAATAGAGACTTAATTGAGATCACAAAATGCAACACTTGTTGGGCTTTTTACAGAGTCGTTTCTGAATTTAAAAAGTTGCTTGTATTAGTCTACAATCTCTAAATGCACGGTGCATTATGTGTGTATCATATTAGGCTATATATAATATGTGTGGGTGTGTATTTATGTAATATTTTATATTAAAATATGTGTATATGTAATATATATACAGTGAGGAAAATAAGTATTTGAACACCCTGCTATTTTGCAAGTTCTCCCACTTAGAAATCATGGAGGGGTCTGAAATTGTCATCGTAGGTGCATGTCCACTGTGAGAGACATAATCTAAAAAAAAAAAATCCAGAAATCACAATATATGATTTTTACCTATTTATTTGTATGATACAGCTGCAAATAAGTATTTGAACACCTGTCTATCAGCTAGAATTCTGACCCTCAAAGACCTGTTAGTCTGCCTTTAAAATGTCCACCTCCACTTCATTTATTATCCTAAATTAGATGCACCTGTTTGAGGTCGTTAGCTGCATAAAGACACCTGTCCACCCCATACAATCAGTAAGAATCCAACTACTAACATGGCCAAGACCAAAGAGCTGTCCAAAGACACTAGAGACAAAATTGTACACCTCCACAAGGCTGGAAAGGGCTACGGGGAAATTGCCAAGCAGCTTGGTGAAAAAAGGTCCACTGTTGGAGCAATCATTAGAAAATGGAAGAAGCTAAACATGACTGTCAATCTCCCTCGGACTGGGGCTCCATGCAAGATCTCACCTCGTGGGGTCTCAATGATCCTAAGAAAGGTGAGAAATCAGCCCAGAACTACACGGGAGGAGCTGGTCAATGACCTGAAAAGAGCTGGGACCACCGTTTCCAAGGTTACTGTTGGTAATACACTAAGACGTCATGGTTTGAAATCATGCATGGCACGGAAGGTTCCCCTGCTTAAACCAGCACATGTCAAGGCCCGTCTTAAGTTTGCCAATGACCATTTGGATGATCCAGAGGAGTCATGGGAGAAAGTCATGTGGTCAGATGAGACCAAAATAGAACTTTTTGGTCATAATTCCACTAAACGTGTTTGGAGGAAGAAGAATGATGAGTACCATCCCAAGAACACCATCCCTACTGTGAAGCATGGGGGTGGTAGCATCATGCTTTGGGGGTGTTTTTCTGCACATGGGACAGGGCGACTGCACTGTATTAAGGAGAGGATGACCGGGGCCATGTATTGCGAGATTTTGGGGAACAACCTCCTTCCCTCAGTTAGAGCATTGAAGATGGGTCGAGGCTGGGTCTTCCAACATGACAATGACCCGAAGCACACCGCCAGGATAACCAAGGAGTGGCTCTGTAAGAAGCATATCAAGGTTCTGGCGTGGCCTAGCCAGTCTCCAGACCTAAACCCAATAGAGAATCTTTGGAGGGAGCTCAAACTCCGTGTTTCTCAGCGACAGCCCAGAAACCTGACTGATCTAGAGAAGATCTATGTGAGGAGTGGGCCAAAATCCCTCCTGCAGTGTGTGCAAACCTGGTGAAAAACTACAGGAAACGTTTGACCTCTGTAATTGCAAACAAAGGCTACTGTACCAAATATTAACATTGATTTTCTCAGGTGTTCAAATACTTATTTGCAGCTGTGTCATACAAATAAATCGTTAAAAAATCATACATTGTGATTTCTGGATTTTATTTTTTCAAATGTGAAATTAGTGAATGAATAATTTAAAAAATATATTTATTTAAGTGTAATTGTAATAATAAATACTAATAATAATATAAAACAATTGTTCTATATTAACAATCATAAATATATTAAATATTTTTATATTGTGTTTTAGTATTTTACTTGTATTTATTAATAGTGAAGCATAGATTAAAAATAAAATATGACAAAGTTACAAGTAAAGTAAGGTCTAACTGTAGTATTCAGGTACAGAAATGAAATAATTTGGCCTAAATGTAAAATAATACTGTAGTGTTCACTATATAAATGAAATATAGATTAATATTTGTTAAAGCTATATATTAATTTTTGTTAAAGCTGTGCTTTGTTGTTTGATTATTAACATTAATGACACCGAGAGCAGCTGCTGTCACTTTAAGACCTGATGCACAGATACAATATAATGATACACATCCGATTCCGTTTACGTTCACTTAAGACATAATAACTGTGTTTACGAGAATACTTGCCAAGACGGGTATTTTGACACAATTTTGTGTGTATATGTTCGTTCAGGTACAAGGAGATGCGAAAGAGAATTGAATTCAGTGTTCAAGCGCTATCTGAAACGTGCCTCTCTGTGTGTGCACGCTTTCACTCCACGATATTAAAAATGAAAGCTATATTTTTTTAATGTAATGCACAAATAAGGAGATTTTGAAGACTTATTTTGAGCATATTGAAACATGAAACACATGCATTATGTTTAATCCACTACTTAGGTGTCAAGGGGCTCTGCAGTTTGGGGAGTCTACAGTAATATGTACTAAGTAGTTTCTGAGTGATTTAGCTTTTTGAGTGTCCCAGGGTGCATCATGTGGAGTTGGGTGTTTAGTCTTTGTTACTATCCTCCTCCCCCATTTCTTTCTCTCTCTCTATCTCTCTCTCTGAAACAGGGTGCTGCTGGGGGAACAAAGGGGATTGTGGGAGAATAGAAAGTAGGTCATATCTGACTAGATCATGCTGTTGCCCCCGTTTTGTATGTGTGAGTGAGATGGAAAGATGCGCATTGAGATTTTGGTATCCATAAGGATCATCATTGTGAACAATAAGGACAATAAGCATGAGTCTGTAAACCTGTAGCTTGTCATGTATATTGAGCTGATCTTCTGGGATGCCACGTTGAGTGGATCTATTATTACTGATCTTGGTTGACAACATCAAGAAGATTTCTAGCCACCATCCTCTTGCTGTCAAATAATGAGAACAATCATGATGCTCCTCAAAGTCAGGTTCTAGACAGTGGCTTAACCATGCGCACACATATATGGGCTTAAAAGAACATACAGTACTCTGGGCTTTTGAGGGATTTGCCCATGTCAGGCTTTGTCCATTAGGGTCAGCTGCTAATACTAAACCATGTGATTACTTAATCAGCCCTTTAACAACTATCCCTTACAAAGAATATTTGGCCTCCAAATTTCATTAATCTTCTGCTATGTATGATGTTTGGTTTAAAGAAGGAGTTCACTATCAATTACTGAGCCTCATGGTTCCAAACCCTTAAAAACACAAAATATCATAAGTATTGTGAAGCCATTACATAGCATTGTATTTTATTGTAAGGCATTGTTTTTTTCAGGTAATAACCAAGAAAATAATTATTTTGTAAACACAAAATAGCCTTTAAGACTAAAATGTTTGGATATTTTTTAATGGATTTTATAGACTTAACAATTAACAGCACTATGTGACTTAACTGAATGAGAAAGAGAAGTGTGAACAGTCTTATGTTCTTTGGAGTAAAATGTAGTTTAGCATTTATAAATATTTTGAATAAGCTTTTATTTTTATTCAGTTTTCATTTTAAGTTGATTTCTTTTAGTAATTATAGTTAGTATTTTTATATTTTTAGTTAGCTTTAATGCATTTTTATTTCAGTTTTAGTAATTTTAGTATTTCAACTTGAACTTATTTTATTTCAGTTAGTTGCTAAGCAACATTTCTGTTTTTCATTTCATATTTTATTTCAGGTTTATTTCAATATTCTATTCTATTCTGTTTTGTTCTTTTCTATTCTATATTTCTACTCTACTCTACTTTTAATAGTTTTAGTTACCAATAACAACGCTGGAATAAAGAATGCCATATATACGATCTTAGAAGGCTGAGTAAATAGCCGCTTTCTGACCGGAGGAACCTTTTCACAGTTCCTAGAACTATTGGCTAAAGTACCCGGATGTCAGCGTTTTCGCACCACAGGAACTAGGAACGATTTTAGTTCTAGGAACTCCATTTGGAGGAACTAATTTAGGTCCTACTTCAGAGTAGGGTCTAAACCAGGGCTGCGTTCAGCCCCGACAAAACGTTGCACAACATTTTTTAAACAGAAACGGTGATGCGTTGAACACACTGTTCTGATGACGCAAGAGTTGCAACTATGGCAGCTGAGAAGGCCATTCTTTGTGTTCTTTGTGAAGAATTTTCGGAGCCTGATGAAGTCGGTATAAATATGTGTTTAATACTACAAAATATGCCTGATGTTACAGTTACTGCACTTGCCGCCCAGAACAAAAGAGAACATCCCAATCGAGTGAAGGGATTGCTGAAACTGAAATGGAAGCACACATCTTACCTAATTCAGACTAAAACACATCTATTTAGCCTCACATACTGACTTTATTTGTAGTTCATACTGTTTTAATACCCTGTATTTTCTTTCTCATTTTTAGGAAAGCACTTAATTACCATTGTTTATTTCTATACCAAATGTCATACACTTGCAATGAAGCAAAAAATCTACATCATTATGTTGATATCCTATATTTTTACAATAAAACTTACGACAAACATGTCTTCTAATATCCTCAGTTGTTGCATATACCGAGCTGCATCGAACACATTTGTAAATTACTTTCCTTGAACCCATTGTGCGAGTTCACTTTAATACCGCGTGCTTTATATACATGTTGCTGCTGATTGGACTGCAGTTCTGACACACCCACCAAACAAGAGAAAACGTATCTCAAACCCCGTTGCACCCAGGTGCATGCCGTTTCCAGGAAACATGACGTTCAACCCGGAAACTGTAGCAAAACGTTGTGCACCGTTTTGAACTTGAACGTGCCCCAGCACTATAGGAACTACCCGTGACGTTAGTGTACGCTGATTGACCGAACGCACGCGGAACACCAGCACCCGCCATTTTTAAAACAGCTATAATGTAAACACACAGATTATAGCCTATATATTTACTCCAGAAACTAACTATACAAACATGGGAAACAGTGATAGATGGGTCTCTAAACCTTTATGCTGAAGAGAAAATCCAACGCAACTTTGAGGGGACCAAGTCAAACATCATGATTATGTTTATCTGCCCAGCTAGCAACACTGGACATCAACCACACGGCATAGGCTAATAACCTTTTTTTCATATACTGTCTACTTTCTATAACAGTTCTATCTAATAACATATTAAACAGTACTGTTAGACAGATCGCTAACTAATAAACACAGAGAATGCGAGCATTGTTTGCTCTGGCGTTGTCAGCGCCGTCAAAATAAAGGTCCGTCGCGCCGTCAAAATAAAAGTCACCGTGATTGCGTCACTCCCTTACCCCTCCTACCCGTTCCTATGGCCACTTGGCCAGTGTGAACGCAAACAGCAAAACCGAGTTTGGGGGAGAGTAGGCCCTAGTTCATAGAACTGTTTAGAAGTGGACAGTTCCTATAACTAAGTTCCTGTAACTACTTGGTCGGAAAGCGGCTTATGATGCATTTTCAGTTTGGAGGAACTATTTGTATAATTACTTTTAGCCCAAAGTCACATACTCTGCCCGCATCCCTCTTGACGTCGATCCCTCCCCTCCGCTTATGAACGGGCAGCTTCTGCGCTCTGAAAGAATTGAGGTCCAAATCTGTTTCCCTCAACACTCCACCAGACTGGCCCACAGAGGACGCATTTAGAACCCCAATTCTTCGCCTTTTTTCTATGCCTCGACTTTTTCACCCCCTGAAGCAGATTTGCAGGTGCACACACACACACTTTCCGGCTCTCATTCTTCACCTCCCCCACTCTTTCACTTTTATGGACTTTATATGTTAGAGTGTTTCCTTATTCTAAATTTTTTTTTAATCCTTTTTATGACAGACTCAAATAACTTGAAATAATAATAAGCCATCAGAAGACACACACAAACGCTTGACCAGGGGATTAGTAGCATGTCACCTCTCTAATAAAAGATTACGAATAGCTTTTGTAACAGAGAAAGGGCTTTTCTAATGGGCAGCTGCATGAAATTAAATTCAGCCTCCTCAGCTGGGTGTTTTCCTTTGTGTGAATGTGAACAGTTATTGTACTTCAGCTTCTTTAATGTTTTGGTCTATTTCTGCTGATTTTCCTTTGATTTGGCGTGTATGTACATTCATTGATATTTTCACAAGTATTGAATCATTGACGCTTTTGTTAAGCTCACATGTTACAGGCCCAAAAGAGTCTTAGAAGTGTGTGTGGGTTCGGCTTCAGTCCGAGTCCTGTAGCTCCTTCCCTGCATTGACAGTAAAGGAGGCCCAAGCATTCCTGTCATTCCTGTCCCAGCACACACACACCGACTTCAGTTGGATAACCCAATAAAGGCCCATCGATCCTAGTGGGCGGAAAACAGTACAGCTCACCCTAATCTAATATTTACTCATGTATCAAAGATCTCTCGCTCTCTTTCCTGTCTGTTGTTGTCTGTCTCTATTTTTGACTAAACATGGACTTTAGGCTGAGAGATGGCAGTGGATATCAAATGGATGTGTGTTTGGGGTGGTGTGGGGGTGGTTTGGTACCCTCATGCTGTCAGAGCATCTCTCTGTCTCGAACTCATTCTGTCTGTCTGCTGTCGATGAGCACAGCTGACATGTTGTCGGGGCAGAATGTGTCCAGAGGGTGAGGTAAGTTTAGCTTCACACTCTATTTAATCTAAATAGAGACGTACTATAGACTTCTGTTGGTTTTTTGCCTAAACCTAAAAGAAAACATTTTGCATTTTAATAAGTCCAAAAAAAAAAAAAAAGGTTTATTTAGGAATCAATTTTTCAATTGAGGGTGTCTTTAAGATCCAAAAGGGAGGTTTTGAAAAATCACTTCTGGGGACAATTTTGTACCCAAACCATAACATGTGCGGACACACACTCATAGAGGATATACACTACTGTTCAAAAGTTTGGGGTTAGTTTTTTTAAAAAAAATTATGTTTTTGAAAGTAGTCTCTTCTGCTCACCAAGGCTGCATTTATTTAATCAAACAGTATATTGTGACTTTTGTCTTTCTTTCTTTTTTTTTTCAGGATTCTTTAATGAATAGAAAGTTCAAAAGAACGGCATTTATTTAAAATACAATTTTTTAACATGATAAATATTGTTACTGTCACTTTTGATTAATTTAATGCACTACTGATAAATAAAAGTATTAATTAATAAAAAAATCATACATACCCTAAACTTTTGAATGGTATGTTCTCTGAAATAAAAAATTGTTATTTAGCATTTTATGTGTTATTTAGCATTTTAATCCAACGTCTTATTTAATTGGAATGGCAATTAGAGTCAAGTCAAAAATAGACAAAACATTGTGGTTGATATTGCTTTGTTTATTTGTTAGATGGGATTGGAAAGTCAGGTAGAGTGCATGCAGTGCAGTGCAAAGTGTAGTACTCTATTTTACTATTGTTATCTAAAAAGTGGATTGGAATGTATGTCTAGACTGCTGACCAAGTAATAAAGGCACTATCTTTCTATCTACAGCCTTGGCATAAAGCTTATTGTTTGCTTACAGCCATGTTTCTAGATTATTGTGTAGAGTGATCAGATGCATTTTAAATAATTACAAATAGACCTTATCACAAAAACCCACATTTTTGGCCCTGGCACAAAATGACCAGCTAACATAATTTTCACTAATCATATCATCAGCACATGGGAAAGTGTGAACAAGTTCTCACCAGGTGAAATCACTCAATCATTCTGATTGGATTATAAGAGCAGACTGATTGCTGTAAAAGGTGGGAAGAAGCACTGTGTTCTTTAGCAATGGTTACCTTTAAAAAAAAGCAAGATGTGTGTCCATCATCAATTTGCATCAAAATGGTTTCAGGAGAGAAACCTCAAGGAGAGAGATTCGACTGCAGTAAAGAAGACTTCAGGACGTCCCAGAGCGTCCAGCAACTGTCTCGTCCAGCAACTTGGATACGACAGCTATGTGTCACCACCAGTGCAGATCTTGCTCAGTATTGGCAGCAGGGGGGTGTGAGGGCATCTGCACCAAGACTTTTGGACAACGGCCTGGTGTCAAGAAGGGCAGCAAAAAAGCCACTTCTCTCCAAGAAAAACATCTAGGACAGACTGAAATTCTGCAGGAAGTGCAAGGATTGATGCATTAATTCTCTGATGAAGCCCCAAAGGGAAACTCTACTATGAGTCCTGTGTCATGCCAACAGTGAAGCATCCTGAGACCATCCATGTGTGGGGTTGCTTTTCATCCAGGGAAGTGGGCTCTCTCCAAAAACACTGCCTTGAATAAAGAATTGTATTGAAACATCCTGCAAGAGCTTCTCCCAACAACCCAGGAGTAATTTGGTGATGATCCATGCATTTTCCAGTAAGATGGAGCACCATGTCACAAGGCAAGAGTGGCTCAGTGATCATTACATGTAAATTTTGGATCCGTAGCCAGGCAGCCCCACTGATCTTAATCCCATAGAGAACCTTTAGTCAATCCTCAAATGGCGAATGGACAATCAGACTCTGAGCGCTATACGGCAAGAATTGATCTCTATCAGCCAGAAGCTAATATCCAGCATGCCAGGGCAAATTGCTGAGGTTATGAAGAAGGGTCAACACTGTAAAAATATTGACTCTTTGCATATATTAAAGGGTTTTTGCCAGTAAAAGCCTTTAAATCTTATGAAATGCTAATCATTGTTTTTCCAGTATACCATAGAAACATGTGAAAATTAATCTACAAATACAAAAGAAGCAAACTTTGCTAATCAATTTATGTCACTGCGAATACTTTTCTCCCCGTTTCACATTTTTCTGGTGTTTAAACCAATTCAGACCAGCCACAATACATCCAGGGACATTTAGCTGTGGGAAAGGCTAAAGTCAAACAGATGAGAGAGAGAGCGAAAACAACATTGTGCCACTGACTGAACTTAGGTAACCCGTCCCTCAACGGGGTTTATGACCTTTTGATTATGTTGGACATTATCTCAGCAGTGCATGAGTGCTTTTGTCAGAGGGAACGTTCTACATCTCGGTTTGCTGAGCTGAGGTGCATCAGTCACAATAGTGAACCAGTAGTGTAGAATGATCCGGAGTGATCTGCCCACTCACAAAGAATCAACCCACTCACATTTTAGAGAACTTTTTTTATGCAAACACTGCAGTCAGCAAACTTACTCATGGATTTTTATTTCCTATTTCCTATTTCCTATTTCCTGCCATGAATATTACTTGTGCTTAACTAGTCTAAACATATCAGTTTTCAACATCTGTGTGTGTAGAGGATAGGAAGTACAAGGCCACAGGCCTCTACTGTCCTCGCCTGTGATTGGCTGATGACCCTTCTCCTCTGTGTTTCTCCTCACGAGTTCATTAATGAAATGGATTTCACTGTGGAGATGGATGTCTCAGTGCTGTGTGTGTCCTGCCGTGTCTGAAAGGCCATAATATGTTTGATGTCTCTCTCCAGCATAGAAGATTGGCACCTGGTTAATGCCTTCAAAGCCAAAAGTTACTGTTTGTGGATGCTTGTGACAAACCATTGCAAAGGAATAGTCAGGTGAAGAACATGTCAAGGACAGATTGACCCAAAATCAAAAGAAAGATGTAAGAAATCATGCTTTACTTATAGAAAATGAAGCCTGTTTTTGGACTATATTTTCTTCATTGCCATTTTTACAGCGATTAAACATGCTTTACTCAAGTTCTCATTACTGCTGTGCAAAAACATTTCTGTCATTGCTGTAAGGAAAAACAAAACATCATTCAAATTTACTACACTACCATTCAAAAGTTTGGGTTCATTAAGAAATGTATACTTAATTCAGAAAGAATGCATTAATTTGATCAAAAGTCACAGTAAAGACTTTTACATTGTTACAAACAATTTCTATTTCAAATAAATTCTGTTCGTTTGAACTTTTCATCTAATAATCTTGAAAAAATGTATAAAGGTTTCCACAGCTCAACTGTTTCCAACATTGATAATAATAAGAAATGTTTCTTGAACACTAAATCACAGTTAGTATATTAGAAGGATTTCTGAAGGATCATTTGACTCTGAAGACTGCAGTAATGATGCTGAATATATATATAATAAAATAGTATTCACATTATTTATGTTTTTAATGCATTTTTTAATCGAATGCTTTGGTGAGCATAGGAGAGTTTTTTTTTTTAAATCTTTTTTTTAATGACCTTTTTAAAGACTTTTGAACAGTATGTATATGTTTCAAGGGAGTTTTTCCATGTACTATCTGTGTGAAATGAGACCCAGACATGTTTTTGTTTGATTATCAGTCACTTTGAGAATGTATGTGTTAGTATTTGCAAAGCTGTTAGTTTTAGCAAGCATGTCAAAACGAAGAGAAGATCCTCAGGGCGAAGAATTTCACTGCTTTCAGTACTTCACATTTGTGTGTGTACATTGAGTCGTCTGTACGCTCTCACTTTTTGCCAGCTTTTGTTACTGAGATTCATTTGTGGCTGAAGGACACAGGAAGTCATTACTAAAGAAGTTTCCTCGGTCCACTGTCTGTTTGCACTTTCGGTATTACTGTATGTGTATATTTGTGTGCCAGTTTGTGTCTGCAGTTTTTTTGTGCAAGACCTTATGATGCACTTCCTTTAACACTCAAATAACCCTGCCGGGGTGTTACCCTTTGCCCTTCTTGCACCAAATACCACTTGGATCACAAAGATTTTTTTTGAGCTGTAGATTATGCTTGTGCTAATCTCACTATTACATAAAGAGATGCTTTTGAAATATTAACTCTTTCCCCGGCATTGACAGAATTTTCTATTATTCATGACACAACGCTTCTCCGCCATTGATGGAAATTTCCGGCAATCCATGTTATACGGTAGAGGAAGCTATTACGCATCTTCTAAAAGAGTATGAATCTCCGGATAAAAACACAGATGAAGAAAAAGGAAACAAGTGATAGAAGCATGGCTTATGCACATGTAAAATAACAATCATCCAACATTAAACAGCATATAAATGCTAATGCTAACGCCTAATAGAGACAGAGCGTATTTAGGCCACGCCCACACCGGGGGGGGGGAAACAATCCAACTGTCTCCATTGACTTTGCATTGCGAGAGGCTGCCTCCTTGTCATTTCTTGCTTCTGACAAAAGACAGAAAAATGCCTAAAAGCTGTACAGCAAACAAGCTAAAAAAAAACAGAAATACGTTTTTATTAGCTCTCGACCCCAAAAAACGAGTGTTTAAGGACATAAATGTGGATACAGGCAGTTGAGACAGAGCGTCACGTGTCTCATTACTCTGAGAACTAACGTACGCCTGCTGGAGGAGACCGTAATCGGCAACACTGGATAGTTTATCTTACAGAAATATAATATATAAAACTGACATTTGGATATTTGACTCACCAGTGACCAAATGTGTAACTTACTGCACACGTAGTGTATTTTTAGTGCATACTGAGTGTCAGGATCCCACAATTTACCCATTCGTTCCAGCCTGTATCCACTTTTATGTCCTCAAACGCTCGTTTTTTGGGGTCGACAGCTTATGAAAACTTATTTCTGGGTTTCTTAACTTGTTTGCTGTACACCTTGTCACATAGCAGCTTTTAGGCATTATTCTGTCTTTTGTTAGAAGCAAGAAATGACAAGGAGGCAGCCTCTCGCAATGCAAAGTCAATGGAGACCGTTGGACTGTTTTCCCCCCGGGTGGGCGTGGTCTTCAGATTATGACGCGTTGCGCTCTGTCTCTATGTCGACCTAGGAAATGGTTTAGGACTGTGCAAGCTTAGGGGATGTTGATGGACTCGATCTACTCCATATATGGTTTGACCATCGTTCTGAATGCGATCCGGCCGTAGTCTTTTTTTCTCTATTTTCTCAGCTTTTTATTTAAAATGTTGTTTTTATGATACTTGCCCCCCCTTTCAAGTGTTGATAAAAAAAGAATGCATGAAGCTAGAATAAAAAGGTTTTTTTTGTTCTGTTTTTTAAAGCAGAGCATGTTCTTGTGTATATATTACATGTTCAGATATTCATACAACAAAATATTCAGGCGGCCATGAAAGTTTGTGAAAATGATCAGAAATGCTGGTGGGGAAAGAGTTAATAGCATACACTGACCTGAACAGTCAGGGTTCAATGTCAGTTCTTAAAGGGATAGTTCACCCAAAAATGAAAATTTACTCACCCTAATGTCATTCCAACTGAGACTTTTGTTCTATGTGTGGAACACAGAAGAAGATAATTTGAAGTGTTTTAACTCTTTTCAAGCTTTGGTCCATATAAGGAAAGTCAATGGGTTCAAAACAACATTGTGCCCTGCTGAAATTCATTGAATGGGCAAAAAGCACAAGACATTTTTCAAAATGTCTTGTTCCACAGAAGGGTTGTTAATCTCTGGTACATAGGGAGAAGCTTGTCAATGAGAGTGACAGTTTGTGATATCTTCCAACAAGACACTCCCCTCATGTAATCCTCATAAAATCAGCTTGGCTGATCCTGTGTTTTGACACACCGTCTAGTCAGATGGTTTGAAGACCCCAGTCAAAGACCACTCTCTCGCTATCCTTCTGTCACCCTCTGGCTCGCTGGCCACTGAGTGCTTCTAGCTCTCACGTTTCACTGTAACTTCTCTTTCAGTGCTGTTGGGGAAATTGCAGCTCAGCTATCAGTTCAGAGCCTGAAGTTAAAAACATCTCTCAAAATGCCAGCTTCTGGGTCAACCAACCTGGAAAGATTTGGAGTGTGTTTAAATTAGTATAAAAGCATGTTCCCCTTGTCTTCTTGCATCGAACACAACCCACCCCCATATAAAAGCCTCTTATGGTACCTCCATAAAGAAGAGGGGGTTGGGGGCAGATGGGAAAGAACTGGATTAAGGGGAATGTGACACACACTCTTAGCGTTTCATGTGCATACATTTGGTGAGGATTTTAAAACGACAATCTAATCTACGTCTACAATCTAATCTTTATTCTACAGTGGGTTTGGTGTTTATTGAGTTCCAGCCAATAATGTTATTTGTCTCTTAAGAGGGCAGTTTTTCTATCCCTCCTTTTACTCATCTTATACTCTTTTATGTCCTTTTTGGAGAGGTTAATAATATCTCTTTCTCTCTGTGTGCAGTGTGTGATGGATTGCTGTCTGCTTGTGCAATTGGAAAGAAAGACTTGGGTGGATGTTTGTGCCAGTAAGCACTGGGTGCCCCAAAATGGCCCTTTATACTGGCACAAAGAGAGCCTAAAGAACCAAAGCAAACACTCAAAGAGCCGCTTGTGTTATGGTGTTGTCCCCCTTACAAGATTCAAAAACATTTAGCTGATTTTTTCCCTTTGCGTTAATGTACCACTATTAAAAATCTAGCCGATAATTATTTTCATGTTCTGGTCAATAACAGATGCCGATATTTAAATCCAATACTGTTTTGTAAACTAAAATCAGTAAATTTAGGCATCACAACATTACAATGCACAGTATGAAAAATGGATATTCATTTGCTGCACTGTTATTAAATTAGTGTTTTTAAAGATTACTTATCTTACTTAATATAAATGTAAAAATCTGATGAATGAGCTCAAACAATTAAATCGACCAGTTGCGAATCACTGATATTTGCAGAAAACAGTGTTTCTGATATATTGTGCACCCCTAGTTATTGAAAATGTAAGTGTTTGTGAGTAAGCAATAGTGAAGTATATCTAAAAATGGTCAAATTGAAATTTGAATATTCAAGTCAGGAATATTATCTGGAAGTCATATGTCAGCCAGAAAAGACTCCCAAGTGTGAATAGTGTGTGAATAGTGTGTTCACACTGAAAATTCCAAAAAGAAAAGTGCACTTTAAATACACGGATGATGCACTTAATTAACTTCAACTCAACTGTCGCAACTTTAATTACGTAGCGGAGGGGGAGGGGCATCGGACTCCGATGTCGAATGACAAAATAACCATATAAAATTCATACATGGATGAATACATAGTGCATAAGTACGTACGTATATAAGTGCATAGTGTAGTGCATCATTTGGGACGCAACTTTAATTTTTCCCAAACAATAACTCGGAACAGCGGAACTGCCTTCAGATTCAGGTCTCTTAACTAGGCCTGTGTGTGTGTGCTCTAAATTTCATGCTGTGTCATTATAAGTATCAAGCCCCGGAGTAATAAAATTGAATCCCATAAACACATGCACAAAGTGGCCGAAAGCCCAATTATTGGCTTTGAAACCACAGCAGTCTATTCTGAATTAAATCTCTGCTTTTAGCTTCACCTCCTGGAGTTGCTTGCTGAATCTAAGGCAACTGCAGGGGAAGTGTTGTCATCACTGAACTAGACAGAGAATGAGACTCTAGAGGCCTCCAAAGGGCTGAATGACTGACAAAAGCCACATTATCAGACATCTAAGGGGGGTGAAGAGCCTCCATGTCTCTTTACCATTCCGTTTCAGCTAAAATACTCTCATCCAGTCAGTCAGCCAAAGGGCGAGAGAAAGATAATGTCACAGATGAATTTGAGTTGACAGATGTGAAATACTAGTTTTGATATCTGTTTGAGGCTAAATGTGTAGGAGGAACAAAGTGAAATAGAGCAAAATTATGTTTCAGATACTGGAAGAGACGCATACACAGGAACGACACATTTCTTGATTTATTAGAAAAATATTGGAGATAGCAGTCTTAATTTTGTGATATTTGATTTGATTTGTAAACATCTGAATATCCTGCACTTTACTGGCATGGGACACTGACTATTTATTTTATTTTATTCTATTTCTATCAAAGAATCCTGAAGAAAAAGTATCATGGTTTTGACAAAAATGTTAAGCAGCAAAACAGTTTTCAACACTGATAATAATAAATGTTTCTTGAGCAATATTAGAATGATTTCTGAAGTGTCACGTGACTGAATATTGTGGTAATTCAGCTTTACCATCACAGGACTAAATCACATTTTAAAATATATTCAAATAGAAGCCATATATTTCTGTATTCTTCTGTTCAAGCAAACATGGTTATTAACTAATTAAATTACCAAATATAAATATCTGCCTATTTATCAACCTGGCCGGTATATTGATTGATAACTAGATGGAAAGGTAAGAAATCTTGCATTTTGCTGCTTGTTTTTTTTGCTGAAAGCCGTACTCCAAGACAGGAAGAGACCGTCTTACTGACACTCAACAACAATTTGCTATTTACATAAACAATCAGGATTTTTTTGTGAAGACAGTCAAACTTGATTGTTCATGGCACCAAATGATGTCTGAGGAGTCTCATTTTCTTCTCTTCCTATAGTGATTCAAAACCCTGAGTCAGGAACAAACATTTCAAGATGAATAAGAACATGTCTTGATTTGTTGTGGTGGTTTGACATCTTAACAGGTCATTCCCCTCCGGGCAAAAAGGGTAAATCAGATTTTAAATCCATAATCCAGATGACAATGTTGTTGTCGTCTCCCTTGTTTATGTAACTCTGGCTTCCGGAGGAACTATTTTTGTTCTTATATTGCTATCGACTGTAACGTAAAAAGACTAAGAATGGTGACGAACAAGCTTGATCTTTAGGATTTGAACTTATGTATGCAGACTGGACATAACACAGAAGAGCAGAGTGCAATGTGCCAGTTAAAGGTGCTCTAAGCAATGTCACACGTTTTTTAGGCTGAAACATTTTTTGTCACATACAGCAAACATCTCCTCACTATCCGCTAGCTGTCTGTTCCCTGAACACACTGTTAAAAAAAGCGGTCTCTGTAGAGACCCCAGGCTCCACAAACGGCAACAAAAACAAACTGGCCCAGCCTGGACCATGAAACATAACAAACAGTGTTCCAGCCAATAACCGACAAGAATGATTTGGGGGTGGGGGTTGAGGGGTTAGTGCACGTGCACATGAAGGGGGGTGTGGGGAGTGGAGGAGAGAGAAGCATGAAGAGGGAAGTTAGCTAGAGGAGAGATGTCGTAGACAACGACTAACGTTAGAATTATATTCTCTTGAATTTTGATATGGCCGACACACGACCAAAGAGACGACGTTCCGATGAACAAATAGCAAAGAAGAGAGAAAAGGAACGCGCAAAGTCCCGAATTTACATCGGAAAAGCCTGTTTCAGGAAGCACGGAAGGGAGGAGGGAGGGTTGAGCTAGCCTCCGTTTCGTTTGACAATACTTAGAACGTCAACAAGAAGTGACGTCACCCAACATCGCTTAGAGCACCTTTAAGAGTTTATGGAAGTGCTGGGACATGGTGATGTTAGCTAATCATCAGTCTGAGTAACGTAAGCTGCATGACAGCTAATGCAGAAGTTTTTAGTGGGTACCTCTTTCTCTTCTGCTCATTCTTTCTGTTGAATTTTCAAGGTCTGGGTACTCTGCAAAAGATCTCCATGACCTGTCTGATCTATCTAAAATCATTCTGAAAACACTGCGGAATCCAGCTTCACATCAGCCACTGCAAAGCGACCAACCACCGTCAGAATATCTGTCTGTAAAATAAGTAGCCTACCTGTACTATTGTAGACTATTTCATAGACATAATAGAACAAAGCAGACTTAAGTGTTGATTGTGATTATCTAGGTAACTTGCTACTTGGTGCCTCAAACAAAACCTAAGGCTGAGAGTATGACGTAATTGCAAAGGATCATGGTTAAGTTTTCCCTTCTTGCTTGAATATTTATTTATAATTTGTACAGATGTGTTTATGATGGAGTTTGTCTTGTATCTGCTAAACGAATAAATGTAAATATTGAAACAAAGGTCATGTTTTATATGTTAGTTAGGCCTTTTGATCAACTTTGTTTACTTGAGCAGCCGTCTCTCACCTGTACCCCAGACAACACTTATGTCTGACTTCATTTCCTGTCTTTGTCTGGCTTTTTGTTCCTCACAGTGGTATTATTTCCTCTATGTCTGTGCCTGTCTCAGTCTTGTTGTTGTTGTTAACTAGATTGAGCTCTAAAATGATCACATGACTTTTGATTGACCTAAAGAATGTCAACGACGTCTCTGAAGCGCTCTTATGAATGTAGCACTGAAGGATAGTTGAAATAATAGAAATCCAGCCTACAAAATTCCCTGAGGCTAAATTGTATATGTAAGTGTCTGATTGGAGGTTTCTGTGACGGGTTTAATGCTGGATTAGCTCTGCACAGCAAAATCTATATGTTTGCACGTAGGGATGGTTCTATGTGGGTCACCTTGATGGAAGGTGAAAGTGCATAAAATAAAGAAGCAGAGAGGAAGAGAGCTCTTGAAATGTTGAGTGTTGAATTGGTGGACAAGTGTTGAGTTCTTATAATCACTATGACAGACTTGGTAATACTCACACCTCTGCAGAAGTGATAACACATGAACACATTCTTTTGTACAGTAGTCTTGTGCAGATTGCCGGTCACGCTTTAACCTTGCCCTTTTTCTTATCGTGTTGTTTAAAGCAGGAGAGGCTTGATAAAAGCATAAGCATTTAGAGTGTCTTAATTTTTAATTAACCTGATTCACCCTCTCATTCATATCTGTAATCTCCATAGTGACCATTTCTGCATGAGCATGTGAGAGAGATTTATTTAAAAACTTTATTTAAATAGTGCATCTAAAAATGAAAATTCTGTCCTCATTTACTCACCCTCATGTTAATCAAAACCTGTTTGACTTTTTGTTCTATGAAACACAATAGATTATATATTTTGTTTTGTCCATAAAATGAAATTTGACAATTTGACACAAACATTTTGATGGTATTATCTATAGTATTATTATTATTATTATTATTATTATTATTATTATAAATACTGCAAACCAAGTTGATGTCATCTTGATGAGGAATGATTTGACATATGTGTTATTAAAGCTGCGAAAATGGCTGCCGAGTCAACAGAGTTGCCTAAAGGGGACTTTGGTTGTATTTTAGAGAATTGTAAACACCAGTCTCTCTCAGGCTCAGCCACACACAGTAATCACTATATGCATTATTCAGTGAGTGGGGTTGTGAGTGGGTGTGATGTATTGGGCACGAGAGTCGACGTGACCGTGTGCAAATTATCAACAGAAGACTTATGGCGTAGAGCTTGACTAGGCACACAGGGCACTCACAAAATTGTTCTTTGTTCAAAGCCCTGCATGGCAACTGCCCAGCCAATGAAATGTCAAAACTGCTGACTCAAGGCAGGTCAAGCTTTGACTGTTTTTAAACAGGTTTCCCCAAACACTTTCCTCATCCGCCATTGGTTGAAGAACAAAATATCCCCGCCCCAAACTCACGCTATTGGTTCAGCCACTGTTGCTATGTCAGACTGGCTAGGGTGCTCAAACAAACAGAGCAATGTTTTGATAGCACTGTTGTGTTTTCACTTTTCAGAGTGCATCAACCTACACAGGGTGTACTTGTAGATATTATAATAAAATAGGACAAAAGTATTTATTTATCAAGCCTTTAGACCACAAGAAAGTCATTAATTGTCATCCAACAAAGTTTAGCAGAGTTAAATTCGTTAAGAAATATAAAATTGGCAACTACCAGTGGGAGTTTGGTCAGTGAAGTTCACGTGATTTGCCACCTGACACTGCAGTCGAGTTGAAACGTCCAAAAGCAACCAACAGCACAGTAACTTGGTGACCTCTAGTGATTTAATCACTGTCAGTGTGAATGGAGCTTCAAACTTGCACCCTGACAGACTCATGAACAGGAACCATGGCGATTGAAATCCCACCGTTTCTCTGTGGAGCGTGTGAACTGCATCTCCATTGATCTCTAGTGCTGTAACCTCTGACCTCTGTTGGAAGACCCTCAGCGTACAAGGCCACCCTGTCATGATTTCTCTTAGTGGTTGCTTTACTCTCTCTCTTTTACTCTACAATAGTCAAGACCGGTGTCCTAATGAGTGAACCTATTTAAAGAGAACGCTACTGCTTCTATATTTAACCTACTAAGATGCTCTCTTTAAGCACCTAGTGCCTGCCTCTTTGTGGCTTTGGGTTAGAGAGCCGTGACTGACTCTTGTCTCTGATTCCTTATTTTTCTCTTCCGCCTTCTCTGTATCGCTTGCTGTCCCTCTTGCTTCAAGAAGGACCTCTCTTTCTCAGCGGGGGCCGGTTTTGGCCCCAGATCCACAGGAGACATGTTCTCCTACCTTCGATCTCCACACTACCTGGTGAGTGTCCGAGCACTGAAGGGGGAAATTGAGAATGCTGTGATATACAGGAAGACGTTTAATGTAGGTTGGGTTCTCATTTAAGGGTGTGGATCCTTATGTATGATAAATGTTATCCATGGATAATTGTTATCCACGTGTACATTTTTAACATAATTGAAATTGAAATAAAAATGTTAATCAAATAATAATTATAAAAATGCAATAAATGTTGGATATATTGTTATTATTAACTGTTAATATTATTAATAATAATATACACTACCATTTAAAAGTTTAATGCTTTTATTCAGCAAGGATGCATTATATTGATCAAAAGTGAAAGCAAAGAGATCCATAAAGTTACAAAACATTTCTATTTCAAATAAATGCTGTTCTATTCTTCAAATAATCCTGAAAAAATTCACTGTTTTCACAAAAATATTAAGCCATGCCACTGCTTTCAACATTGATAATAAGAAATATTTCTTGAGCAGCAAATCAATCATATCAGAATGATTTCTAAAGGATCATGTGACATTGAAGACTGGAGTAATGATGCTGAAAATTCAGCTTTGCCATCACAGGAATAAATTACATTTTAAAAGCTATTTAAATTATTTTCATATTTCACAGTATTACTGTTTTTACTGTATTTTGTCATGTATGTATATGGTATGATTATTATTTTAATTTGCTGCAGTGTTCTGTCATGTCACTGTCATGCTGTCTAACGACTGGAATACTCTTGTGGTGAAATCTCACACATAACTTGACCTACAAGAAATGGACAGTGTGTAGGAGAGAGGGATGATGTCAGTTGTTTTTTTGAACGGAGAGCAGCACTGAGGCTTCCTTAGCAGAGAGGCAAGTACAGGTTGCGTCATTGCGGCCATTGACGTCTTTTTGCTGATTAACCCGTGTCATTCAGGCAAGCATCTTCAACACTTAAGCTTTGTTCCGTCAGTACGGTGGCTTTGTGGTCATCGTGATAAAGACACATTGTTCTGTGTCTATTTCTGCAGCTAAAGGTCTTGTCCAGGGCAGGCATGGGTGTCCTGCACCACTAACATATGTCCTCATATTGCTGCGTTGAGCGTTGGGAATGTCTTTCTCCTATAGTTTTGCATAATTAGAATTCCTTTCCCACAATCCCTCAAACATGCTCTTCAGTTCTGCCATAGAGAAAACTTTTTGGTTGTTTCCAATGCAGAGCCTCATATTTCCAGACTATTTCAGAAGCCTTTCTGAAATCATTGTCCTTTGCTCTTCCATGCCTCTGTGCTGAGAAAGTGACACTTTTGAAAATCTTTTTGGCTGTGTCTGTCACTCCCGAATCGCCTCGCTCTGTCTATTCATCTTTCTGTTCCTCTTTGTTGAGTCATTGTGAGTTGTTCTGAGGGCAGCTCTGCCTGAATAGCTATTGTGCTCTCTGTACCAAGAGCCGTCATCTCCTTTAGTCCATGTGGCAGACGTTCGACGAGAGTCTAAGACGTTTCGTTAACCCTGCTGTGCTTGTGTGTACAGGGGTGACGGACCAACACCGAGAACAACACTTGAGTAAATCAGCCATAGTGATCTAGCACAGCAAGTGCACCGCAATGACTCTGCACCTTTGTTAACAAGCCATGTGCTTAATTTAAGTCTAGGACACACAGTTGGGATTTCTTTTATTGGATACATCATTACAGTGATTGCGTCATTGCATCTAATGTGCATGTTGTCGGGTCGTTTGGCCGATTCTGATTTGATTCACCTTGACGAGATTATCTGTTTCAGTATCAGTTCAGATAAATCCACTCTGTCTGAATTATCAGTCTGTGATTGAGTAAGAGAGAAAGAGAAAAGTATCTCTCTAGAAGGCATTTCCTTTATGCTAAGATACGATCAAAAGACATTATGTGGTGTTGTTTAATATATTTCCTGTTATGCATGATGAACTGAAATATTGTCCATTGTTCTCTCTAAATAAGCAAAACTTTATTTATAAAGCACCTTTTAAAGTGCCTCAATGAAGAAAAACGAAAGTAGTAATTTGCGACAGACTGTTGAATTATTGATAATAAATGCATATCTGAAGTGGTAACAAGTACTTCAAAAATAAAACTTTATCAGAACATTTATCATATTATATTTGTAAAATGGTATCTTTGACAGTAAATTTTCACAATTTGAGACAACAGTGAATTTAAAGACTGATACTGTGTATCCGGCCATGTTTTATGTACAAGCAAGTGTAAAGGCCTGTTTACAACAAGACTAATGTTAAAGTCTGTTTAGGCCCACATGAACATTCGCATGCCATTAATGCAACTTTTATGGGTTTTTTTTGTTTGTTTTTCATTGCGAAGAAAACCAATAAGATTCAAACTTTTGGTCACATGCCTAGAGCTGTTACATAAAACTACAAATTAGTGGCACTTACGAATTAATATTCTTGTATTTGGTGGTGTTTGATAATCCATAGTCAATAAAAATCTGAAAGGCTGTTTGAAACATGTTTTATTTGCTTTCTTCTCTATAACAAGCAAGTTGGAAAGAAAGTTGGGCAGCGCTTTGTGTACTATAGTAGCCGGGGTAACCGCTGTATTCCTGCTTTTCAATAAGTGCTGCCTCTTGTCAGAGATTGAATTTGCATGTTCATTCAGCCCACCTGCTGTTTTTTACACATTGGTCTCAAGTGTTTCATTATCATATTGCTAAGGTAGTTTGGTGCAACACCGTGAAGACATTTAAAAATGGAGGATCCTGCGATCAGTTCTGGCAGCCAATGAGCCAAAGGATTGATTGATTCCTCAGTCTATATGAGTCAGCACAGCAGTCTTGCAGTCTGAACTCTTTTTAAGTGTTTGATAAAGGTCTTTGGTAAGTCAGCCAAAATACAATTGCAGTCTTGATGTAACAAATAAATGGGTTTTGGTGAGTTTCTCACTGCCCGTAAGGAAGTGAGAGAAAAAACACAGAAGAGACACCAGCAAGGTCACCAGCAAGTCTGGTTAAAAAAAACTATACGATTATGATTATAAACCGTTACTTTAGTACCTTTTAAAATGCGTTTTAGATCAGTTAGATTGGATGTTGTGTTTTGATAAAGATCTTTTGTTTGGATGAGTAAGCACTGACTTCAAATCAAGTCCATTAGTGTAATCTAGGAGTAAAGCCACACTGGGTAAACAGTGTTTTGGTATATCAGAGTATAGATCTCTATACTTGTGTTCTAGTGTAGTTGTTGTTGGGATGTTATAATTGTGTTTGTCCTGATTTTCTTAGATAATTACCGGTAGTTGATTGAAACTAATTAAATTGTTATAACAAAAATTATTTAAAGGCTCTTAGCTCTGGTTAAATCTGTATTTTGGAGAATCTTGTATCTTGTATCTTGCTGCTGTGAATCTACCTGTCCGTGTGTGTGCATGGCAGATGTGTTTTTTAGTTTGTACAGACCATAGTTAACCCCATAGTGTGTGTCAGGGAATCATGTCTATGATGCTCAGGACAGTGGACGGAACTGTCACTTGCCAGATCGGACCAGTGCTGCATCGTCACAAAAGTTGATCATTTGCACGTATTGTTAAGCCTTGCAAATTTTATGTTTAAGCTTAAGATGCAAAAGAGAATTCAATTCAGTAATCGTGCACTGTTTGAGAAGTTTGTGTGAGCAACACGCATCCAATGCACGCACCCAGAAAGCCGCATCTCAGTCAGCAGCTTTCATGTCTTCTTGCTCTTGAATGAGTTTCCTCGTAAACATAGGCTGCGTCCAAAATCACATAGTTTGAGTAGGTATTTTTTTGAATAAGTAATTTTTTTGACAACCAAAAAAAAAATGCTAGTATGTTTTATATAGTATCAATGTGTGCAGTATGAATGTAACTTGTACGTACTACATTCGCCATATTGTCGTTCCCATGTGACCTACCAGCGTCAGTTGCGTCACTTCACAGCCATTCACTAGTCCTCTCCTGTGGCCTCATGGGATAGTAAAGTGTTCAACGTATGCACACTTCAGAATTTCACCGGATAGGTCTGGGTCCTGGTACTGTTTTTATTTTATTATTATTACTTTATTTCATTTCTGTACCTGAAATCTACTGTTAGACCAACCTGGAAAGCATTGTTTATTTAATTTGTATGTTTGTTCTATTGTATTTGTATACTTTTGCTTGTAATTTGATTATTTGTTTTTATTGTATTACTTACTGTTAACAATATTGGAAATTTAATATTATATTTATATAGTTAGGCTATTAGTTTTTGGTGTCATAACCTTTTTATTAAGGTTAGATGGGTCAAAAACAATTACCAGACCTATTTTATTTTATTTATTGATTTCTTTTTTAGTGTTGGGGGCCAATTAAAATTTTGGCAGTGCAAGTAAAAATTTTAACCCAACCGGGCCAGTAGAAAAAATCATCCGCGTTGAGCCCTGGACACTAGTTATTGACTAGCATGGTTGTAATGCTCCATACACCATATATTGTGACAAATTCCCATTTCTTTGCTACTTTTTGGAACAAATAGCTTGTTAATAGAAAAATTAATACTATTTGAAAACAATACTCTACTTTCCAATGCTGGAGGTCAATGCATACCCCAATAGATGAATCAAAAGAAGAAAGAGTTTATCCCTGAAGGTCAACCCAAGATTTTACAGGTCAGGATTAGTAGTTTCCCCCCAGCTACAGTCTGCTTTGCTGTAGATACTGGAACTTGTAGGAAATGCATTATGTCGACAAAAATACAAACAGTGGAAAAGTTATACTTGTGTTGCAGAGCGTGTCAGTTCAATTAAGTTTTTCAGTAGTGCAGTTTTTTAAGCCATTGCATTCGTCAGCACATAGAGGCAACACAAAGAGAGAAAGAGGGATAAGGGGGATGGGAGAGAGAGAGATAAAGGACGAATCATCAATCCAGCCTTTCTGTCCAGGAGCATCCTCACCACAACTCACTTCAAGGTTTTAAGCTAATTTAGGTGACAACCCATTCCCATATTTTCAACTCCCCTTGTTCAACTCTCCCTCATCTTATATCTAGAATAATGATTAGTGTGAAATTTCCAGTTTTGTGTAGCATCAAGTTACACAGAAGTGTAGTTTTATGCTCGATGATGGACAATAAAGTATGTCTTTCCAAAAACTTTAATGTATGGAAAACTATGGAAAACATGGATTGGTATCAATGAAGACCAGTATGTGAGTTGTGTGTGTCTGTACAGACTGTAGGTTGAAGATATGGGACATTTACTCACAAGCAGTGGTTTGAGCACAGAGAACAGAGTGTTGCTCACTAGGAGTTCTCTCTAACATTTCTGAATAATTAATAGGGTTTTTTGGGGAGATGAAGGGAACCAATGAGAACACAGGAATTTGCATGGTTGCGGGATGCACCGTCTGCCGCTGTGGATTTGGGACTACCATCAAAGCACACCGCCTGCAGGTTTCACCATACACACACACACACACGCACACACTTCTACGCAATCACAGAAAAACATATATTAACTGCCACATTCACTGTTTACGACGGATGCAAATCTACACATATGGTTCACCCAAAAATAAGAAAAATTCATGTCATCATGTACTCTCCCTAAAGTTGTCACAAACCTGTATATTCTTTTTTTTTATTTTTTTTTATAATATTTCAGTGGTTTTTGTCCATTCAGTAAAAATCTGTGCTCTAGATTGATTGTTTGATTTGATTTGAATTTGATTTGATTTCTTTGTATCCTACTGACTTTTTATTTTATGGACCAAAGAAAACATCTGTCTAGCTCTATGTACATATTATATCTACATTATACATACATATGGATTGATGGATGGATGGATGGATATATGTGCTTCTTAGGCTGTGCATAACTAAAGCAAAGCAAAAATGTTAATAATTTTTGCCAGGTTTTCGTCTTTAATTTCCTCTGGCATTTGTACCCTTTCAACATCTGTTGCAGTGCTTCAGAGAAAAAACTGAGATTGCTCTGACTGAGATTTCATATTCTCATTGAGTCTCACAGAAGCCGCCAGCATTAGCGATGAGCACAGGTGGTCTGTTGGTGTGTGCATGTGCGTTATCACGCAGCATTGTGCCGAAGACCTAAAGGTTAATTGGTTGTCTCTCTGTCAGAGTTTGAGCATCTCTGAACTCACTGAGGTGTGAAACAGAGCTAAAATTCCCCGTAAAGTTTGCTGTCGACCAAATCAGCCTTCCTGGAGCCTCGCTTATTGATTGGAGTGCGTGTGGTTATGTCCTTCGTGACACTCTTGCAGTTGATTACTGTGGTCTCATACAGTTGATATAGACCTCATGTTCAGTTGAGCACACACACGTCCATGCGGCTCCAGGGGCTCTGGGGGAGGTGACTGGATGGCTGTGCATATGTCACAGATGTGCTAATGTGTGGCTGAGTGGATGCATCCTGACTGCAGGCAGTCAGATGGAAATGTAGGTTATACTGGTCATTCATACTTAGTCCAGGAGAAAGAGAGTGAGATGGGTCTTTCTTTGTGTAAGGGGGAGTTCTTGATGGAGGAAAAAAAACTGTGCCCTCTAAAAACAAAGGGAACGATAAGATAAATGGAAGATTGTTATTATTATTATTACTAATAGTCATTCCTTTCACTGTCATGAAGGCTGCAAGTATGAAGATGAAGCATTAATTTAACTGAGCTGAAACAACCCGATATCATGAGAACATTTTTTGGTGATTTTGAATATTATGGCAGTTTGTAACGGTTTTACATGTTGGCAAATTTGTATAAATTTGTATGATTGGAGGGTTTTAAAAAAAAAATTTTTTGGGGGAAAAAAAGCAAGCATGAAGGTCTACCCCTAACCCCACACCTAAATAACCACCAGCAAGGTACAAATGTATGAAAAGGTACAAATTTGCCACCAATTCGCCAAAATGTAAAATAGTTGACATTAGTGTTTCGCCAGTGACCAAAACTGCAAATCTGTATGAGTGAGTTATATTTTGTAATTAGCAGTTGTTATGAACGTGATGGGTCGGCATTAGTCCACAGAGGTAATCAGCCAATCACAGTCACTGCCTTCTCTCGTGTGGCTTTTACACTGTATTTTGTGTAGAAAACGCCCCTGTCCTGCACACAAGTCACAAGTGGTCAAATGGTCTTCTCACTTCTCTTTCTTACCACACATTCATTCTGTTATGCAACCATCTTAGAGTATGTCCCATCTTAGCACACAAAGGTCTTTAAGTAAATGCGTGCATGGAATGAATAACCTTAATGGAACCTCTCTGAAATGATTAGTCAGTAATGGGATTTTGCAGTCAGATGTTGTTCTATAATGATCTCTGAACTTTATAAATCGACAATTTCTCAGAGGATAATGCACAGTCACCATTAATCAAAGTACTTTACAAGACCAAGACCCTATAGAAATGCATATTGGGGACCTTTTGTCCTGTTTCTTTTTTCATTCTCAAACACACTACACACACACACTGGTGAGGTGCTTAGGAAGGAAAGGAATGCAGGTTACCATGTTTGCACATAATCCTTCTTTGGCACACATTTTAATGGTCTAATGTGGACCCCTAGTGGCCAATCACAAGAAGAGAACAGCAGTGGATCTGATAAAGTGTAAAAACATTATGACCAGTCATCAGGTGAAGCGAATATCATTGGTCATATCCTAACATTGCTACATATTATGGTCTGGGTAGATTAGATGGTAAGTAAACCATCAGTTTCTTGTAGTCAATGTGTTGGATGCAGGAGAAATGAGCAGGAATAAAGATCTGAGCGACTTTGACGATGAATAAATTATAGCGAGGCGACTGGGTCGGAGTATCTCTAAAACGGCAAGACTTGTGGGTTGCATAAGCATGATTAGAGTGGTTGGCACTTGGAGGATGATGGACAGATCCATGAATGGATGATGATTAATCGAAAGTTGAAAGAATATTTTCTTGCTTCAAGAAAATGTAACAAAAGCTTGCAGAATTTAGATTACAGTGACTGGTGCCGTTGCATCTATTGTACCTTTGTGCTGTCTGAACGAGAAGGCGTATGTGTGGAGTAGAAGCCGTCAGATTCCTGTGTGTGTGTGACTGGTAACCACAAAGGACTTCATTAGCATCCATATCTGAACATCTAATCTGAAAACATCTCTGGAACATCAGACTTATCATAACATGAAACCAATTGGCATTCATGTGTGCTAGTACTTCAGTTTGAACTCATATACATGCTGACAGACACACTTAAGTACCTGCAACCTGACTGCATTTATTAAAAGAGTCCATACTTAAATATCCTTTTGCTTATAGGGGTTTTAATTCATACACACTCACAGCTGTGACCACGTATATGTGCGTGCTGTGCATTTCCTCTTGGGTGTGCTCTACAGATTTCCATGTGGAGGCATGTGGTTGAATATGGATTTGAATACGTTCATCTTTATTTCTGTTTGTGCACGTACCATTGTACATACACTGAGTGACATGAACTTTGCTGTTTGAGCTATTTTTGGGTCAACTTATGAAAAGATCCAGTAGAGGCTGGTCTCTATTTGCAGATACAGTGTGCACGTGGCTGAAATCGAGCAAGAGACAGAGACAGATATGCAAACAAGGGTTAAGGTTTTGAATGCAGATATTTAGGTGGAGAGTTTCAGTATCTCCATTAGACTGAAGAGAAAAAGACCTTCAGCTCAAGAGACAAGCAGGAGTCAGAAGGTGAGATTTACCAATGTATTTTTTAATGTTTGATTTAATTTCAAGTGGTTATTATATTCAGAGGTGGGTAGAGTATCCAAAAACTGTACTCAAGTAAAAGTACAAGTACTTATAGAAATATTTACTCTAAGTAAAAGTAAAAGTAATAATCTTAATAGTTAGCCTACTTGAGTAAGAGTAAAAAGTAGGCCTATCCAATGAAAAAACTACTCAAGTAGCTAGTTACTAGTTACTCTGGATCATATATAAGCCTATGTATGTATGTTTGTATGTATGTATGTATGTATGTATGTATGTATAAAACATTATATTATTTAGATATTTTTAATTTAAATGACTATTATTATTATAATTAGGCTATCTTTGCAACAAAAACAGAAGAGACAAGCATTATTTCTGCCATCTGTTTCCCAAAAATCATTGCCTGTCCTTTGGTTTGTATAATAGTAACTTATACAACTACATTTGGATTATTAGACAATGTCGAAAAAAGTGAATCTGCAGAGTTCCCTTTCGAACGGTCACTTCGTATTGCGTAGCTATACGCAGTGGGGAAACTCCTTTTCCTCGATTTACTGAAGCTTTTATTTAAAACGCATTTGCAGCTGCACAGCTACATTGAGCGTCTGGCTCACTCATAGGCTGTGCTGCAGCAACTGCACAAACCAATGGCGCGGGCGCCTCTGACCTGTAACCAATGAGCATCACTACACGTCAGAGCTCCCCAAAGGGGCGTGGCCTAAGCCTATATCAGAGCCCTGAAAGCGCCATTATAGCAGATTTCACTCCTTCAGCGACAACTGCATGTCCCTGACCGAATACTGCAAGCTTCGTCGTAGAAAAGCCCTTCAGTTTGAGCGAGCATTCTTCAGCGGACTACGCCCTTCTGCCGTTTTCCCCTGACGCCGTCTCACCTGTGGCCATCCGGCGACGACGACGTTATATCCTTTACAAAATGTCTAGTTCATCCTGCGCCACGTGCGGACTCAAGCTGCACCAGGCCGATGGACACGCGAGTTGCATTTCTTGTCTGGGCACGGCCCACGCGGAAAATGCACTCTCGGCTGGCGGATGTGAGGCCTGCGAAAGCATGCCGATCTCCGTGCTGCGAGCGCGGCTAGCTCTCTTACGAGACGGCGATGCCGCGTCACCTGCGCTTCCCTTCCCGGCACTACTTCAGCCGCGGAAGAAGAAACGCCGCAGCCAAAGGCCCCCCGAGAACATGGAGGTAAGCGAACGCACGCCGGCTGTGTCCCCACGTGCTTCGCCTTCTCCGGAGACGACGCCATCTCCTGTTCTTTTTGACAGAGACCAGCGCCCCCCCAGCCACGTGGCGGGCCTGGTCTCATTCGGAGGATCGAGCGACCACGAGGACAGCCTGTCGATCGCTGCTTCCGAGGAGGAATGGCCGGGCTCTCTCGACCCCACCAGAACTTCTCAGTCTTCTGACATTTCAGCGACCAGGACCAACTCAGACGCCGAAATGCTTCGGATCCTGACGAAGGCCGTCGCGGACCTCGACCTCGAGTGGGCCTCGCCCGAGGAGCCGCCTCGTAGTCGGTTAGATGGCTGGTTTCTCTCGGGGCGCCAGCAGGCCCCTCGGCATAGACCAGCGCCATTTTTCCCCGAGGTCCACGAGGAGCTGACTAAGGCGTGGCGTGCACCTTACTCAGCGCGGGTGGGTTCATCTGTTTCCGCGACACTCTCTTCTGTAGACGGTGCAGCGGAAAAAGGCTATGAGTGTTTGCCGCCCCTCGAGGAGGCCGTGGCAGCTCATTTATGCCCGAACACGGCGGCTAGCTGGCGAGCTAGAGCTACCCACCCCAACAAACCCTGCAGAACCACTTCAGCCCTCACTGGACGCGCATACTCCGCCTCTGGCCAGGCTGCAGCGGCTCTACACAGCATGGCTGTGCTACAAGTCTACCAGGCAAAGCTCCTCCAGACAATGGACGAGGTTGGCCCGAACCCCGAGGCCTTCAGTGATTTGAGAAGCGCGACGGACCTAGCCTACAAAGAGCTACAAAGGCTACAGCACAGGCCATAGGTAAGAGCATGGCGAGCTTGGTTGTTTTAGAGCGCCATCTCTGGCTTAATCTGACCGAGATTAAGGAGACGGACAAGACGCGCTTTCTCGACGCCCCCGTTACCAGCGCTGGCCTCTTCGGCCCTGCGGTTAAGGGGTTTTCGGAGAGATTCACTGAGGCACAGAAGGCGTCCCAGGCCATGCGACACTTCTTGCCGAAGCGCTCCAGCTCAGCGTCCAGCAAGACCAAGCCAGCTTCTTCGCCGCATCCAGCCAGGCCGGCGAAGCAGGTATCTCAGCCCCGCCCTGCGGCGGATACCTTCCGCCAGCCGAGACCGGCTAAGCGCTACCCGATGCCCCGACGCCAAGGCCCGCGGCCCAGCGGAGTGAGCGACCCGGTTCCGCCGAAGGCGTCCTAGCAAGGAGAAAGAGAGAGGGTTCGTGTCTCGCGCTTCTATCCAAACAAACGCCGTTTTCACGGCGACCCAAATAAAGCACAAAAAGAGTATGTTTCACAATCACAACCCATGGTTTCACGGTCCCCCTACACTAGGTGGCCCCCTCCATGTTGTAACACTGTCTTCCCCACAGGCAAAAGCTTGTACAGTCAGTCAAACACTCAACATGTGCACAAATCACAATATAAGGGTACTGAGTCCCCTCACGGTAGGCGACTCATCCCAAACAGTGGTTCGATCCCTAGCTACAAGGATGCAGGCCTGGCAAGCCATCCCCGGTGTGTCGAGTTGGGTTATAAACATTATAAAGCAAGGTTACTCGCTCCAATTTGCTCGCAGACCCCCAAAATTTCAGGCAGTTGTCGAGTCTTCAGTAAGAAGCAGCATGGGTCACGTGCTTCGAGCCGAAGTACAGAATCTGTTAGCAAAAGGGGCGATAGAGTTAATCCCTCCCGCGCAAACACATTCGGGGTTTTACAGCCGTTATTTTCCGATCCAGTCACTAAGCAAAGATTGTCTAGATGGATTGTGGATGCTATCTCTATGGCTTATACCTCACTGGGTCAGGTTTGCCCTAGGTATTAGGGCCCATTCGACTAGAGCCATGGCTTCGTCGTGGGCGTGGTCATATGGGTTTCCCATTCAAGATATTTGTGATGCGGCCGGCTGGTCCTCGCCTTCCACATTTATGAAATTTTATAACATGGAAGTGCCTTCGTTGCAAGCGAAGGTATTGGCGATATGATGAAGGCCCGGCGGTTTGCCTGGTCTCATCTGTGTTGTACTGTGCATAATCATAAGCTCACACATATATAAAACCCGCTTGCTGGTTAAATTTTTTATTATGCTGATAGCCCCGACGGTGTCTGGGTTCATTTGGTATATTATATTAACACATATATTTTATAAGGCCCGACGGTGTCTGGTCTAATATATATATATACATATATAAATGGTTTCGGGCTTGTCCTGGACTCAGGGGTCCTGAGTTCAGTGGCGGCCGGTTATTTTGGTGCGGCGTTTTGCAGGGCGTCCCCACTGCGTATAGCTACGCAATACGAAGTGACCGTTCGAAAGGGAACTACTCGGTTACTATCGTAACCTCAGTTCCCTGAGATAGGGAACGAGTATTGCGTAGCCAGCCGCACGGTTATAACCGGGGGAGTTGTCGCTTCAGTCGTGAAACCTGCTATAATGCCGCTTTCATGGCTCTGATATAGGCTTAGGCCACGCCCCTTTGGGGAGCTCTGACGTGTAGTGATGCTCATTGGTTACAGGTCAGAGGCGCCCGCGCCATTGGTTTGTGCAGTTGCTGCAGCACAGCCTATGAGCGAGCCAGACGCTCAATGTGCTAGCTGTGCAGCTGCAAATGCGTTTTAAATAAAAGCTTCAGTAAATCGAGGAAAAGGAGTTTCCCCACTGCGTATAGCTACGCAATACTCGTTCCCTATCTCAGGGAACTGAGGTTACGATAGTAACCGAGTAGTTTTGCATTCAAAGGCAGGGAACCATTAACACAGAGAAGAAAGACTTAAAACTCTTAACATGTGCTCGCGCTCATGACCGCTACTGAACATCTGAACACAAACAACGATCAAATGCACATTGATTGATCTTCTTCTGTCTGTTCTCCAAAATGTAATCAAATGTATATTTCTGCAAGCATGTTTAAACTGGTTAACTGTGTCTAAGGCAGACAAAGGCATTCGTTTTCAAGACGATTTCGCACGCCACTGCGCAATACACACGAATTGCCGCGGGATGGCGGGTGTTCATTTCATAAACTGTGAACAATGGTAGCTTATTTAATGTTGAAATGAAGGGTATATGTCCAAAAAACTGGTAATGTCATACTTTGTAGTAGTGTTATCATGGCATAATAATCAGTTTGGTTGTCAAATGTATTACCTGAATGAAACGAAATCGAATGTATCGTCCTGTGGAATCATTCATTCACAGACAGCATACGAACTAATAAAGACTAATAAAGATCTTCGTCACTGTCAAACAATGATGCATTTGCTTTCACGTCCACTTCATCCAACGCTCTTGATGTTCTTAAATCTTCCAGTTACAAGTCCGAGTGTGAAACCGCTTCAGATTCAGTGCGTGAAGGAAACTGAACAAATCATTCAAACTGATTTGCGAATCAATTTAGATCTGCCAACTTGTTTGATGAAGTCTTTGAACAGAATCGACTCAAAAGAGTGATTCATTTGTGAATTGAGCATCGCTCATGCCCCAGAAAAAAAAGATAGAGCGCGCTTGGAACAAACTACGCATTTAACATGCAAGTTAGGCCTATTGCATTAAAATAAAGTAACGAGAGGAACGTCGCCCAACGTAACGAAGTAAAAGTACATTTTTTTCATTAGAAATGTACTTGAGTTAAAGTAAAAGTATCCACATTTAAATCTAGGCTAGGCTACTCTTAAAAGTACAATTTTTCCAAAAAAATACTCAAGTAAATGTAACGAAGTAAATGTACTTCGTTACTACCCACCTCATATCATATTATATTATATTATATTATATTATATTTTTATATATTTTTTAAAAATTTAGATTTTTAGATTATAATATTGTAATGCAGTTTATTTATTTCTTCACCCTGCGTATGTTTAAAAGTAGATTCAAATATAATCTTATTTGCTGCAGCTGCCGCCTTTAAAAATCGGCGGAGTTTATTTTCTTGGCTTTTTTGTTATTATTCTAACATTTAAAAGTTTGAACTATTCTTTTTTTATGTCATTTTTAATTAAAGAGTTCTGTAAGTCAGCTGGTCACGAATAAACCACAGCCACTTATCAAATAAATAAATATATGGACATAAAATCTCAATTTCAGTTGATATTATTTGATTATGTACGCTGAAAGAGAACTAGCACAGTGTAGTTTAGTGGCCATTATACACATAAATGAATATTTGACTGCCAGTCAAAAAGCATTTGGATGAATGTAATGTTGGGATTCTCTTTTGGAATGTTTTGCCCAACGCCACGCAGTCACACAGGACACTGGAAAATGTTAGAGCAGCTTTGAGTCTATTATCACGATAAACCTTATGACAGGAAGTCCCATATGTTTTCATGCATGGCAGGATGGATTAGCCAACAGGTCTATTTCCCTCTCTTCAAAATTCCCTGACTATTTGAGGTCTTTGCCAACTGGCCTTTCCATAAAAACAGGAATCGTGTCAGATTTTTTCAAAGGTTAGCAATCGGTCATTGCTTTGTTGGATTGGTCCTCCTCAGACATATGCCATGTCACCCAATTGTAGCGTATGCGTTCACAGATACTGTATATACCCTCTATCTTGCACATCACTAGTTGCAGTATTAGGGTTTCATTTCAAGTCACTGGTGACTTTGCTGTTCTGGGAGCAGTAATTTCTGTTACTCTCAGGTGAGAGACTGGCTTCTATTTCTGTTCTTCCTGTAAATGTGAATTCTCAGTTGCTAAATTTTCCTGTGGTTTGTATTGTGTGGTGTGTTTATTATGTTGAAGCTCACAATGGGTTGCACCAAAATAACAGCACCTTCAGCAGCGAGGACGTCGTCTCTTTTATGGTAATGAGGAAGAGACACTTTCTAAAATAACTTTCAAACAACCGAAAGAGTGGCTGACTTCTTAATTGACTGACTTCTATACTTTTCTGTGTACCAATGACTGTTTTACTGTCATTATATTTACAGTTGATTCATTTCTGAAACTTCGTACCAAAGCAACTTATTTATTATTTATTTATTTAACAAAATATATTAATTATGTGTTTGCCAGGACTGATTGATCAATTTCAAAATGAAGTACAGATGATCATTCTTTGATGTCTGGATCTTTTGAAACTGCTTTTTTAACTGGCTCCTCCTGTTGTTCTCTGTCTCTATCATGGTAAATCATATGCAAATATTTCCATGCTTAATGTCTAACTTTACTGAATTCTCCCCATGCTTTAAATGAACAGCGTGGAAGTCCAGCCAGTTGTCACTCAGCCATGAAAGCGTCAATAAAATAATTGGCAGATGTTTCTCTGGCAGAATCAATAACAGTTTTACTAGCCGCTTTTGTTTCTCTTGGCCTTCTTGCTTTGTCAGATGTGTGCACTGTGAATTTGAGACATTTACATTCAAGCTGCTAAACAAAATGTTGATGTTCATGCAGAACTGGAGAGACATTTTTATTTTATTTTTTGAAAAAGGACAATTTTCCTCTGACTTGCTGCTCTTTCTCTGTTTTGTCCACAGGGTATATCTCCCACCGGACAGGGTCGACCCGAGTCCCCCGTGTACACAAACCTCCAGGAGTTGAAGATCTCTCAGTCATCTCTCCCACCTGTTCCCGCTACCTCCCCTCTGCACATCCTGGGCGACTGGGAAACGCACAAAGATTCGAGTGGAAGAAGCTTCTACTACAACCGCACGACTCAAGAGAGGACCTGGAAACCACCCCGCTCACGAGACAACGGGGTCAGTCGCGGGGACACGTCCAACACTGGAGACATGGAGGTAACAAACAACTGGAAAAATGTACACTGAAAAATCCATGTCGGTCAACTGTGTAAATATATCTTGATTTCATATGTCTTTATGCTAATGTGAGTGTGACTGTGCCCACATGCTTGTGCATGTGAAAGTTTGAACTAGGCCAAAGTTGAAGTAGGTCTTCAGTCTATATTTAAGCCTTTGAAAAATGCTGTTCATATATTTAAGCTTGAACAGGCAGTTGACCCAGCTTCAGAGAGAACAGAGTGGAGCAACTCATTCTCAGCTGATATTAGGCTACTATTATTATGGATTATTATTTAAAATGACAAAAATAATGTTAGTTAAGTTGTTCTGGATACTGTAAGAGCTAACATGCATGTCTGTGTTTATGAGAGTAAATTGTTTGACCCGTTTCCTGAGCTCATTTAAGACAGCCTTATCTGAGGTTTCCATCTAAGTTTCACTCTTTCCATTGTCCATAGCTGCCATCTAGTGGTGAAAACTTAAATTTGGGTGTAATAAAAGTGGGGCATGGTATATTCTGTTTATCAGTTAAAATATTATCGGTTACAGATGCACTATATCGGTTTTAAAATGTATTATTATTTTCTAAATAATAATAATTATAACTATTATTGTGTTTGTATTTATTACATATAATAGTAAAATAGTAAAAAAAAAAAAAAAAAAGATTTAAATAGTAATAATGTATTATTTATTACTGTTAATAATGATAACAATGTTATGTATTACTATTTAAACATTATACTATTTTATAATTATAGTAATTTTTGCATTTATGTTTTTATTCAAAGTGACTTACATTGCATTCAAAGAATAGCCTACATTTTATTTGTTTATTTCATGGAAATAAAACGTTGCCAGTGTTGTTAGCACCATGCTATAGTGTCAAAGTTACTTAAATAAATGCTTTTATCTTTTTTTGATTCACTTTGTCCTTCTGCCATATTTGTTTTCTCATTCTCTTGTCCCACTGTCTTCTCTAGCATTTGTCCTCTGAGGAGAACTGTCCCAGTACACACTCCAGTCAGTCAGACAGTCAGTACGGATCACCCCCTAGAGGCTGGTCTGAGGAACTCGACGAACATGGCCACACACTCTATGTGTCTGAATACACCAATGAAAAGGTGCTGGAAAGAGCTGCTTACACACCAAAATCTCTTTTTTGTTATGAATGATACATAGTGTAACAGATATTTTTCTTTGTTTGGTAGTGGATTAAGCATGTGGATGAACAAGGACGGCCGTATTACTATAGTGCCGATGGATCCCGTTCAGAATGGGAGTTACCAAAAGTAAGTTAAACCTTTTCACAGGTACACCCAGACAGTCTTTTTCCTGTATTTACATCATGTGGTGTTTATTGCCTGCTTTAGCTCTAGTGTTAGCCAGGACAGTAGGAGGTTTACCAGGAAAATCTAAAAGTAACCCTGATTCCCTAATCGAGTTAGTCGAGATCAGTGTCTCTAGTGCCTCAGAGGCACTGTTTATCGGAGCACACTCTCTTCTTTTATTACACATAGTCTTACACTCATTCCATATAACATATACACACACATGCTGTGCTCTGGGGGGCTGTGTGGCTTGGGCGGGCTTATGTTCGGAGGAGGGGATCTGAGCGCACATGGTGCTGTGGACGGTGAGGGGAGAGGTACGACAGCGGCTGTTCTCTATTCTTTTCTGTGTTTTTTATCACTGTCTATACTTATTTCATATATAAATTAACCAACCTTTTTTGTTAGTTTCTTCAAAGCATTGTAGAATTGTGTATAAATAGATGCAGAAAATCCCACTATATTTATGAAATTTGCATAGTTTTTGGAGGCTATTAATGTGGATAAAATCCTCTACATTTTGAACTGGAACTCCGTCCCCTCGAGTCCCCCCCATTTCCAGTCAGATCTGGCTTTAATCTATGGTTTTAACACTTTCTCTCTCTCTTTTCCTTCCTGTCTGTTCCCAGTATAATCTCTCTCCTCCAATCTCTGAAGAAGCTCCTAAGAGTCACAGTTTGGAAAGGAAGCAGCAGGAACCCATTGTGCTGACCAAGTGGAGACACAGCACATATGTGCTGGACATCACTGATAAGGTACACGTCTATGTTGTTGGACACAAAGTGTTCTTCCTTAGCACAACCAAACAGTCTACAGCTCTCTTTTGTGTAATATATACATAATATATATATATATATATATATATATATATATATATATATATATATATATATATATTTGTTTGATATAAGTCTTTATAGAAGTGATAAAAGTAAAATATTGTGAAATATGATTAAAATGTAAAATAACTGTTTTCTGTTTGAAAATATTTTAAATGTAATTTATTCCTGTGATGGCAAAGCTGAATTTTCAACATCATTACTCCAGTCTTCAGTGTCACATGATCCTGCAGAAATCATTCTGATATGCTGATTTAGTGTTTAAAGGGCTACTCCACTTTTTTTGGAAATAGGCTCATTTTACAACTCCCCCAGAGTTAAACAGTTGAGTCTTACCGTTTTCGAATCCATTCAGCCGAACTCCGGGTCTGGCGGTACCACTTTTAGCATAGCTTAGCATAGATAATTTAATCGGACAGGACCATTAGCATCTCTCTCAAAAAAATGACCAAAGAGTTTCGATATTTTTCCTATTTAAAACTTGACTCTTCTGTAGTTACATCGTATACTAAGACCGACGGAAAATGTAAAGTTGCGATTTTCTAGGCTGATATGGCTAGGAACTATACTCTCATTCCTGCGTAATAATCAAGAAACTTTGCTGCCGTACCATGAGTGCAGCAGACGTAATGATATGAAGCAGCACCTGAAAATAGGTCTAATAGGTTAGACAAACTTAGTCCCGGTCACGTTGGAAGTTACCGAGCTGGCGACTATTTTCAGGTGCTGCGTCATATCATTACGCCTGCTGCACTCATGGTACGGCAGCAAAGTTTCTTGATTATTACGCAGGAATAAGAGTATAGTTCCTAGCCATATCAGCCTAGAAAATCACAACTTTACATTTTCCGGCGGCCTTAGTACACGATGTAACTACAGAAGAGTCAAGTTTTAAATAGGAAAAATATCTAAACTCTTTGGTCATTTTTTTGAGAGAGATGCTAATGGTCCTGTCCGATTCAATGATCTATGCTAAGCTATGCTAAAAGTGGTACCGCCAGACCCGGATATCGGCTGAATGGATTCGAAAATGATAAAACTCAACTGTTTAACTCTGGGGGAGTTGTAAAATGAGCCTATTTCCAAAAAAAGTGGAGTATCCCTTTAAGAAAAATTTCTTATTACGATTACAGCTGAAAATGGTTGTGCTTCATAATATTATTGGCTGTTCTTAGTATTTATTTACTCAATGTATGTGTGTGTGTGTGTGTGTGTGTGTGTACAGTATGTATAATGAAACAAACTACTCCAGTTAGACCAGCACTTAATGAAAGTAACATAACTGTTTTGATGTTCGTTGCCCTGGGTTATGACTTTTTGGGTGTTTATTGTTATTACTGACTCCCAATGTTTCCCATACATTGATTTATCTGTGGCGGCCCACCACAATATCAACAATGACCGCCACAAATAGATGTCGGTGCTTCTGCTTCCCATTCATTAAGAGACCGAGGTCCACCCACCACAGTTTTCCAAAATCCTGCGAGAAACACTGACTCCATTTATGTAACTCTCAGGACCTCTTTTACTATGAAAACCAGCATGTAGCCTAAAAGCCAATTAGGAGGCTGTCAAAGTCATTTTTCCCCCACACAGATGCCAGTGAAGATTAACACATACCAAATATATTTCCTATAGGAGAGCGTGCGTTCTTAACCTCAGTGCATGTGTTTTGTATTTTATTTTGTCACTCAATCATGCTGGTTCTATAAAGATGCTAAATGAAACAAGTCAGGCATTATGTTGCTCTTGTGTCACACAATGGTTTTCATTCCAGCTGCCATTCAAAAACAGATGGTTGAGCGTGAACCGCCTCACCGGGGGCTTCAGTCTGTCACTGTACAAAGTTAGTCACCTCATTATGCTGTAACCAATCAGATGTGATTACAGACTTCTTGATTTCTTCACTTCCCAAATTGAAGTGTTTCCATGCGAATCAAGGAAATAAATCAGTTGGGTTAATCAAAACCTGCTCAAAATGTGCACTTCATGATTTGTACATGATTTATGCTTATTTCGTGTATGCTTGCGTCTGCTGCCTTTATACTAACTTCTTTTATTACTAACATGTCAACAACATCTTGTCCAAGTTCTTACAAATAATTCAAGATTTGAGATAACCATGATTCTTACCATTAACTGTCATGTAAACACCAGCCCTTTTCTCTTAGGAAATTCTTAACTACCTTCAGAATGGATCTAACCTCTTTTTATATTCATCCTCTAACCCTGTTTAACACTGCACGTTTTCTGCTTTATGACTTACAGGAGTCTGTAAATGCCAAACACAGCTCTCTTGAATCAGACTCGTGCCCCTCTTCACCAAAACACCCCTCTACCGTTAGTATAACCCATAACCTGTGAATGTGCCTTTTCAGTGTAGTAACATTCAGTTCTCTTTTAAATGCATGCTGTCATCAGAATTAACAATGCAATTTAAATTGCCTAATTTAAATACTACTACTAATAATAATAATAATTTATACTCTATTGTATTATAATCATTATAATAATACAGTATTCTTATTTTATGTATTTATTTACTTTTTGTTTAATCGGTTTCCCTTTGATTTTTTTCTTTTCTTTTAATTTTTATTCATTTTTCTCCTCTCTGTAGCCCTCAGAAAAGTGTGGTGTTCTCAATGTCACCAAGATCACTGAACATGGCAAGAAAGTCAGGTAATTTACCTTTAATAGGTGTGGGGAAATAGATATACTTAAATAGTAATATTTATGCATTATGCCGTATTTAATTTTTTCGTGGCCTCTAATATTGGTTGATGCTACAAAGAATGAATTGTGCTAAATTGAAAAAATGGTCATTAAAGTGGTTAATTATGTTTTTTCAAATATTACCTTTAATGCAGCATGTAATACAGCTGTTTGTGAATATAAAAGGTCTGCAAAGTTTTAAAGGTCAAAGCAAACGACAAATAAAAGTTATTGTCTCCTAAAATAATCAATTCTGAACTGCTGAAACAAGTTTTCAGTAATTTCAGTCTCACTTCCTGTTACAAACCTACGCTGGTTTGTAACACATTTGCATAATGCCGACCTATGGTCCTCATTGGCTGTTCGCGAACAACAACTGCTTTGACCCGCCCTCAAACACTGTAGCTGTAGCTGAAACTGGAAGAGTTTGATTCGTGTTGTCAACATGTCAAGAAGACGCTGTTTTCTGCGCTGCAAAAGCAAATCCACTTTACTTGCTTTTTCTAAGCAAGGACTTGATACGCCATCATTACTGTGCCGATGTACAAGTGCCGATGAAGCTTCCAGAGCTGAAATTCAAACATGGTAATGGACGTTTTGTTTCCGACATTGTTTTCTGAACAGTCTGACCAATCAGAGCAGAGTAAAAAAAGGGGTTGATGCTTGATCAAACCGTCTCAGACACTGAGAGAAAAGAGGTGATACTGCAATATATATTATGAGAAAATTATTGTTTTTGACCTTGGATGCATGTAAACCTATTGTAGGAGACCTTCAAAACAAAATTAGGACTAGGAGCCTTTAAAATAGCATAATAGGAGCACTTAAAAAACATATTATGCAGTTCTTGGTGATTCTCTTTTCTAGTTTCTTATTTTATCTTTAGAATAGTGACACAGATGCTCTTATTGTTTTATTGTCCTGCAGGAAGAATTGGGCCTCCACCTGGACTGTCCTGCAGGGATCCTCTTTACTCTTTGCAAAGGGTCAGGGCAGCGCCACCAGCTGGGTATGTATTCATGCCAGGTTACAATGGCCTATTGCTCTGGGGCAAATGTGCAATTTTCCTCTTGAATAGATTGATAGATCAGTGTATTTGACCTTGGTAGTCTGTAGTAACAGTTGACAGCGTAACTTCAATCGACATGCTTTGAATACTGGCAGGCTCCTCCATAGTCTGCCGCAAATTTGCCTGCATTTATGCAGGAGTGTACTGAGCATTCAGCACTCAACATGTGTGAACGAAAAGACGCCTGGATGCTTTTACGTAATGAAGTAGTATTCAGATTTACTATAAATATTAGCTCTCTTGGCGATTTGTACCTCTCTCCTTCGTTTATATCTCCCATGTGTGTTGTGAGTGTGTTTTCATGCATCATCACTCTCTTTATGTTCTTTTCCTTTCTTTCATTTCTTCTCTGTCTCTTCAAAGTCGTACTGCCGCAACGGTTCCTTTCCTGAACTCCTCCTTTCATTGCTAAGTAACTGGAAGCGTTCGATTAAGCCCCGGCCTGCTGTGTCCTATACGCACTGTAGACGCGGCCGGGCTCCTTCTGTATGTGTCAGCCTCTCTGAACCGAATAATTGTGCCCTCTATGCTGATCTAGGAACAGTTTTGCTCAGATGACTGCAATTTGTAATGGTTTAAAATAGGATAGAAATGTATGGTATTTGATATAATTTAATTTCATTATGTAATTATAATTTAATTTAAGTTCTGTGATGCAGAGCTGTTCTGAGATCAGCTGAGCAGGGCAGCCTGTCCCCCATTTTATTTGTGCACGTTCTACTTTCTGCCTGTGCGTCTCACTTATCGCCCCCTGCTTTGTGCTTGAAGTCAGTTCCTCCTGCAAGAGAGGCTGAATTTAAAACTGATTTGAGTTAGTAAATAAAAATGGATGCACTAAGAACCTTATGTTTGCTGGCATGCATTTCTGCATAATCAGACTCATTTATTTTATGCTATTTGAATGTATTATCACAACATACAAAGTGGAGCTTAGCACTGCGCAAAGCAAAATATGAGAATGTTCTGTGCAAACCTGAGCCATGAATTATAAAACAGTGAAGCGTGTGCATTGTGAATTTAATATTCAAGTCTAACCTATTAGTGGACGTTCCCTGGCACCCATAACTAATTGACACTTAAAATGTAGCGTGCTCCGTAACTCGCTTTTTGAACAGGAACAACAATATAGCTCACGTTTAACAGCACTGGACTAAAGACAAATCCTAAATAACTCACAGATGATGATTAATTAATGGAGAGTGCCCTGGATTTAGACTGAGCTGTTTAATTTACCTTTGTTATTACAGTTTGGAGGCAACCAGTCCAAACCGGAATTCACAGTGGACCTCCGAGGAGGTTCGGTCGAGTGGGCATCCAAAGAAAAGTCCAGCAAGAAACATGTAATTGAGGTGAGAGTCAGCTGATTTCTCAATATCTTCAACATTGTTGTAAACATTAGTAGAAGATAAAGCAATAAGCCATGAGATACTGTTGCTTACAGTGATTTTATCACTTGCACAGGTTGTTTTTACATTGCCTAGAACTCTTAACCCTGGTCAAATTACTGTATTTCACAGTAATTCAACCATTACTGGCTTATTACTTTAATAATACATGTTTTTTTATTTATTTAACGGCAACAGCGATACTATAAGACAACAAATAGCTTAATTTTTATTTTATTAGTTATTTAGTATTTGTTAGATATTATGCGAGTTATTAGTAATGAAAATCCAAATACATTACATCAGGTAGCCTACTGTAATGCAGTTACATTAGCATAATTACAACATGTTTATGATTGCCAAGCAACATAGCAACTATATATTCATAATATTAGTTTTCCAAGATTAACTGTAATATTTCAGTAACACTTTGGTTTAGGGTCCAATTCTCACTAGTTGCTTATTAGCATGCATATTACTAGGATATTAACTGTTTATTAGTACTTATAAAGCACATATTAATGCCTTATTCTGCATGACCATATTCTACATCCCTTAATTCTACCCAATACCTAAACTTAACAAATACCTTACTAACTATTAATAAGCAGTAATTAGGAGTTTATTGAAGCAGAAGTCATAGTTAATAGTGAGAATTGGACCCTAATCTAAAGTGTGACCAATATTTCTTACTGTAATTGAATCTGTCCTGACACCTGCCTTTGCCTAATATGATCCCACTGACCTGAAATGAACTTTGACCCCCGCAGCTGAAGACACGAGTGGGCACAGAGCTGCTGATTCAGTCTGAGATTGACAGTGTTATTAATGACTGGTTCAGAGCGCTTTCTGAAACCATCAACACACATGTGAGTGATATACACAACACAGTGCAAAAATGATTAAATAAACTATTCAAAATCACATTGTAATGACGCTGCATGTGTTGTAGGCGTGGGAGTCTGATGAAGCCATCGAAGAGGACATGCCTGAGTCTCCTGGATCTGAGAAACACGACAAAGAGAAAGACCCCAGAGACTCAAAGAAAAGCAGAGGTACAAAGGACATAAATTTGTAAAATAAATCATAACTACATATAGGGTTTGTGCTGAGCCCTGAGTGTGTTTGCGCAGTAGTGAAGAACCCCAGCATGGAGTCGTCTGAACAGAAGAAGACCAGAGTGAAGCTGAAGAAGTTTCTCACACGGAGACCAACCTTACAGGCTGTCAGGGACAAGGGCTACATAAAAGGTAACAAACCCTGATATAAAGCAGCTAACAAGACTTTTTAAGCATTTGTGAATGATGTACATAGAGGAAGTGGCTCTGTTAGAAGTAACCCTCCTGTCTGTTCTCAGATCAAGTGTTCGGCTGCAGTTTGACTGCCTTGTGTCAGAGAGAGGGCACTTCTGTGCCTCATTTTGTCAAGACGTGCATTGAGCATGTGGAGAATACAGGTACTTATTTGTGTGTTTCATTGATTGTGATTGATTATTAATACACTTTTTGAGTTGTCATTCTCAGACTACATCCACTTCCCGTCTCATTTCTCTGCATCTTTTTCTCAGGCTTAAATGTTGATGGCTTGTACAGAGTCAGTGGAAATCTGGCCGTCATACAGAAATTGCGCTTTGCCGTCAATCATGGTAGGGATTTTTTTTTATTTGTTTGTTGTAAAATGATACAATCTCGCAAACAGGTCTCACAAATCATTGTTACTGTTAGCTAAAACTAAAATAAAATCTATTAAGAATTATTTCCAGTCATTTGAAATGTTGCCTTAACGTCTAACTAAAATAAAATAAGTACTAAAATTACTAAACTGAAATAAAAATAAATTTAAAAGGACAGAAAAAAGCCTATAACAAAATTACTAAAACTAAAATTAAAATGAAGACTCAAAATATCAAAATTAAAGCTAATTCAAAATATTAATACAGTCTGATATAGCATAATATAAATTATATATTAATATAAATTACACCAAAACAAACGGTTCCTACACTGAAAGCTAACAACAAACATTCAGACAGAAAATGACTCGTACTTTATCCAGTGGTTTATAAGTTTCTCCTTGTTATAAAGGGTGTGTTTATATGTCTGCAGATGAAAAGGTGAATCTGGAAGACAGTAAATGGGAGGATATCCACGTGACCACAGGTGCTCTGAAGATGTTTTTCCGGGAGCTTCCAGAGCCTCTGTTCACCTACACATCCTTTAATGACTTTGTCGAAGCCATTAGTGAGTTCTTTCATTTCTCTGTTTGGAAGTTTTTTGGAAGTGCTTGTTTGATTGATTCACAAACAGACGTAACTAGGTTTCATATGAGCTGGAAAAGTTTGAGCAGCTCAGAAATGATTACTTTTGTTTTGGTTTTCCTTGAACTTTTACAATTTCTTAATTCTTCTTTTCACTTTTTAATTTAAAATATACTGTGGGGTTCAGAGATCTGAAATCCTGGGATTAAACTCAAATTTAAACCTAAATAAAATGAAGATGAAATATGATTAACTATTTTTGCTTCTATTCAAGTACGATACTGTTCTAAAGTTTGGGGTCTTTTATGTTCACCAACGCTGCATTTATTTGATCACAAATACAGTGAAGAAATGTAAGAAATATTACACTTTGCATTGTGAAATATTGTAGTTTAAAATAACTTTTTTAAATGTATATTTAAAATGTAATTTATTCCTTTTCAGCATCATTACTCCAGTCTTCAGTGTCACATGATCCTTCAGAAATCATTCTAATATGCTGATTTGCTGCTCAAGAAACATTTCTTATTATTATCAATGTTGAAACAGTTGCTGTGAAATATTTTTGTGGAAACCCTGATACTTTTTTCAGTGCTGTCACTTTTTTGAACGCATCCTTGCTGAATAAAAGTATAATTTTCTTTAAAAATATATATCTTACTGATCCCAAACCTTTGAACAGTAGTGTAAAAATTGTTCTTTAGATGCTCTTATTAATAAGGGAACAGCGTTTATTATTATCCACCCAGAAGACTAATAAAGCATCCACCACAAGAGGGAGCAGTTTGACTTGGGAAATAGTTTTTCCAGTTCCCAGAGCTGGATTATCCAGAGCATCTCATTCTCAACAGTCCTAATCCTGCTCTTTTTCATTTTGCTTGTTTTTCAGAAAACTCAGATTACAAGCAGCGAGTCCAATCCATAAAAGACTTGATCAAACAGTTGCCAAAACCCAATCAGGAAACAATGAAAGTGTTATTTAAACACCTAAAAAGGTAAGGAACTGCACCTGACATTGTTTTTACTGGAACTTTTGTGTATTACACACTGGGCCATTTATTGCAAGGACTGATTTGTCGTTTTGAGTTAATAAGCCTTCCTTTCCAAGCCAACATCATTCATTATTGATTTGGGGCCATGCTGGTGTGTGTGATTGTTGGAGGTGAGGAGGGTGTGGTCGGTGCTCTGCACAGCAAGCCTCTATCGAGTTATCTCACTGTATCCATTACTGGGAGAGACCTGGAGACTAGCCAGCTACATCATTATGAGAGAGTGAGAGAGAGAGAGAGAGGAGAGTGGGACAGGAAGAGACTGGAGGGAGGGTCTACACCACATCCTACTGATGCATGGCCATTGGCACTGGGGTGTGTGTGTGATGCACGAGCCACAGAGAGAGAACACGAAGGGCTGTATGGAGGAAAGCGTGAGGTGCTGTGGTTAATCTAGGTCTGCGATTGTGATGCAGCAGGAATGTAATTCAATTAGTTAACGGCCTGTGTAAACAGCTCTTGACTGTGACATCAACCTTGGGAGCTTCACAGGAAACGGCAGATGTGGAGAACGCAACTGTTATGTTGCTGATGCTCTTTTAGTATACGTCATGTAGTGTTGAGTATTAGCATGAAGTGATGTCCTCTTTCTGGCATAGATCTGCCCATTTAGACATGAACAGACTGATTGATATTTAATATATATATATATATATATATATATATATATATATATATATATATATTAATATATATATATATATTAATATATATTGATATTTTCTTTCTTTGTTTGTTACTAGAAATGCGCTGATATTACAATTCTGGCTGATAATAAATGCATATACCATTTTGCCTGAATAAATAAAACACTAAAAACTAAAATCAACTGTTTTAAGTGAATTTAGTATGAAAAATTGATCATTTGAGATTTTATAAAGATTACATTTAACATTTTACATTTATTTTTATGTAATTATTATGTTTTTAAAGATTAAGTTTTAGATTTTGGCAAATATAACCTAAATGTAAAATTAGAGGATATGAGCATGCATGATTACATATCCAATATTGACCGTTAAATAAAAAATATAAATAAATCAATAACAGCTGCCTGAATATCTCATCAATTCATTATGTCTGCATAATTATTATATATATATATATATATATATATATATATATATATATATATATATATATATAAATGTTATTTATTCCTGTGAAAGCAAATTTTCAGCAGTCATTACCGCAGCCTTCAGTGTCACATGATTCTCATCTCATGTACTACTTAGTATTTTTTAAGAAAACTGTAACGAATACGACGTCTTCTATAGAAATAAACACTTTTGTAACATGCTAAATGTCTTTACTGTCACTTTTGGTCAATTTAATGCATCCTTACTGAATAAAATTATTAATAAAATTTTGACCAGTAGTGTACTGGTCTTTCCAGGCATCATGTTGTGCTTCAAGAGGCAACCCAGTCTTTAATCCATTACTAAAACTGCTCTTTTATCTTTCCTGTCGATTTAGGTTTATGAAGTAACTTTTTATAACTATAAATTGTTAACTCCACCTCTGTTATCACATCCATTCCAAACCTTAAAATAATCATGAGCTATAAAGCTGCTTCCTCCGTGGCAGGTGAGAGTCACATGAATCTTTAATCACTCTGGGCTTTCTTTAGGGAGTTGTCTCGTTTGGTCTAGTGAGGTCTGTTCTTTTCTACTGTATATTTCAACTTTAATTTTGCTCTCAGCCTTGTGAAGGACAGCGGTCAAAGTGTCCCTCGCTCCCTCTCTTAGAGATTCCCATAATCTCTTGTAAATCTGAAATGACAACACTATATTTAGTCGTGTCTGTTCATGCACATCATTTTAAAGTGATAGTTCACCCCAAAATGAAAGTTTTGTCATCACTTACTCACCCTCAAGTTCTTCCAAACCTGTGTGAGTTTCTTTCTTCCATTGAACACAAAAGAAGATATTTTGAAGAATGTTGGTGTCCTGAGAGTTGACGGCACCCAGTGACTTCCATAGTAGGGAAAAAGATACTATGGAAGTCAATGTCACCTGTCTGGTTGCTTACATTCTTCAAAGTATCTTATTTTGTGTTCAACAGAGGCAAGAAACTCGTACAGGTTTGGAACAACAAGATAATAGTTATTGATGACAATTTCATTTTTTTGTGGGGACATCACCTTCACACCTTTAGTATACTTACTTCAGGCTTCTCTCAAAGTTAAAATGAAGTGGGAAATAAACAAAGAAAACTCCATTTTCTCTGTACATATAGAGTGAATCATTTCCCCCATGTTGTTGTATGATGTGCCTTACTGTGTAATTCTGAATGTAATTTGAGACCGGCATTGAGTCTCAATCGTAATTGCTATATCAAACACGCACAATGACATTTGCCTTTGCTCCATTTGCATTTAAATGGCTCTCAGTCTACTGTAATTCAAAATGGAGGATGGAGGCATAGCGTTCCAGAAAAATTACGGTCTGACATTTTGCTGTTGCAGGGAAAAAGCATCTGTATTTATGTAATTTAAGCACAATACCCAAACATTTTTATTTAAAAGGGAAATCGCTGGAGTTGGAAGGATTTATCATTTTAATATGTTGTAGATCGTTTTGCAGGTGTGGTTAAGAAAACAAAAATGCATTAACCTGCTACAAATTCACCTTTCGTGATTTGTTTGTCAGCCAAACGAAAGCTCTTTAGTGGTAAAAAATGAAGCTCTTCTGTTGATGATGGTTACATTTTTAACCAATTTACAGGAAAGCAAGGGAAGACTCTCAGACTCTCTCTGTGTTTTTCAGAGTGATCGATCACGGCGAGGTGAACAGGATGACGACCCAGAGCGTGGCTATCGTGTTCGGCCCAACCCTGCTGAGGCCGGAGATTGAGACGGGCAATATGGCGGTTCATATGATCTATCAAAACCAGATTGTAGAACTCATCCTTCTGGAGTATGAGAACATTTTTGGGAGGTAGAACATCTCTAAGTGAGAATCAATCCAGAGAACACAATGCCAGAAGTTTAACATCTCATATCCATCGCACAAACACGCACCACTGCTGTGGACCAAGCCTAAAAGTGTATATAAACAAACATGAGTGGATTTACTGTGACTTATGACTGGATATAAGCAAAGAAAATGAATACAGGAAGGTTATTTATGCACTTAATATTTTTTTTTTTTTTAAATTGAGGATATACAAAATTTTCTCTTTTTTTCCATTTGGAGCGTCATTCCTTGGCATAGAATAAGCTGGATGGACTTTTGGACAATTATGGATGGTCATTAGTTTCCTTTATGCACTCTTTTTTGGGGGGAAATTTGAATATTTTCCTAAGTTGGGAACTGGAATGGACTTTATTTTAGCCAGTATTGACAACTAGAATGAAAACTGACCAGATGAAGACACCAGATTGAGTTTTTTTTTTTTTTTTTTTTTGCTGTGAAATGTTTAACTGATTTTGGGGTTTCATTCATTGAGACACGTGTCTGACTTGTATCTGGGCTCTCTCTGACTCAGAGTTTTTGTTTTCTTCATTTTTTTCCTGTGGAATAAGCTGAAAAGTGCACTGTATTAGGAGACAGTATTATTTGACAATGACTACTGACCGATGGATAATGGGGTCGATTAAAATGGACAATGATTAATAATCAGTATTAGGGAAAGGCTCTGAGAAAAATCTCTTTTTTCCCAGAGTGCTTTCTCCATATCCACCCATGTTTGCCCTCCATCTGCACTTCCCTAAAGTTTACCGGAAAGGCCATGTGCCTCTTGCTTCAGGACGTCACGCTACTGGATAACAGACATGCTCATCACACTGTGTCTTTTGTGTTATCCAACAGAGAAACTCCTTTTTAATTCAATGGCCCTCCCTTTAATGAAATATCAGGACTTTCACGTGCTTTAGGTCAAACCTGTGTTGTTCCTTGGAATAAATGGACTGTGTTGTGCCGAATTGTGAAACCGTATGCAGGAGAAACAGGTTGTTTTCCAGATGTAAACCTGATATGTGTTGTGTAGTTCAAAAGCAAGACCTCTCAAAAACAGTCAGAGAGCTCGTCTCTCGCCCTCATATCTCTCGGGCTTACTGGAAAAAGAAAGGTGAGATGCTTATATCGGCATTTAGGCCTTACACAGTTTCAAATCAATACCGAAAAATATTCATCTCCGGTTTCCTGCTCTGCCCCTGGATGGAAAGCTGCTTGATAACAAATTGACAGGATGGTACTGGAAATAGTACTGCAGTTAGTGTTAACTGAAGGTACGCATGGTAAACGCCGCCTTTGTCTTGTTTTTAACCAAATTCAGAAAGTATATGTACAGACTACTTCAACAAGAACTTGAACCCTGTTGTACAAACAAAGAAAAATACCAATAATAGTTGAAGTGTAATGGCTTGAAGTTGTGTGTCAATAACAAATGAAAAGATCTAATATTGTTGATGTATGGAAAAAAAGAAATGAGTGATAGGTGGGGCAAGGGAGGGGTGATGTCATCACACATTGTGAACTGCACATTTTGAATGTAATTTTCAGACTAACTGCTATTTCTGAAATTGATGTTTAATCCTAATTAAAAAGACAAAAACTCATGGATAATATTAAAGTGATAATGCCTGAGTTATTAGTCTAGTGTTTATTTTCATTGTTCATGTGTCATTCATCTCGATATTGCAGAAACTGGTAATATGAAATGACGCAGGGAACTATCAACCGTTTCCTTCCTTTTAATACAGTGATTTATAATACAAAAATAAATCCTGTTTATTTGAGCAGAGCGGATTGTGCAGAGCTTTTCTTTGTTTTTAAACACTTTCTTCAGTAGCTTCAGTAAAACACTGGCGTAATTAGTTTAATTTAAATCACACTTTAGCTAAATATTCATCTCATTAAAGCTTAAATTTATGTTTAGTTAAGTTACACTGAAAAAAATGTGTTATTTCAACTTAAAGTATTCGTGCTGCCTTAATATTTTAAGTTTAGTCAGCTTGAAATGTGAAATTGTACCAAGTGACAACTTGGATATTTGAGTTGACTACACTTAAAATTCAAGGCAGAACAAAAACTTGCTTTAAGTTAAAACAACTTTTTTTTTTTTTTTTACAGTGTAGCTATATATAACTCACTCTGTTTTTCTAGGCAGGACTACCTTTAATCAGTGAAAAAGTGACTTGGAAAATGACAGAATCGAGACTGGGTGGTGATCAAATCAAACACCTGCTAGAAACCATGAGCTATGCGACTTCAAAAGAGCAAGACTTTCCAAATGAGAAAACAATTAGCTCATATCCATAATTCATAGCTCTGACCACACTCTGCTGCAGCCTGGGCCCTAGAGGTGTCTGAATTGCACACCATATGCTGCTGCGTGTCTGCGGGGCAGAGGTGCCAGGAAAACCCCTGGTCTTGTGTGTCCGTGGAGGCCAAAGTGTGGTGAGGAAATATGAGAAAGCCATTATGACCCATAAAACATTCATGACTCTGACTCTTCTTTTTTTTTTTTTCTCTACATGTCTATCATTTTCTATGTTGCTGCATCTTGCCACCTGATCAGAATGAATGACAGACTCTGACCAAGAACATGTTTGTGTGCCTAAAGCATGTATATGACTGAAGACTTTCATAAACGATAATCGAGTCTTCTCTGAATTCGCTTCTACTGGGATTCATTTTCATATCTCTGTTTTGGAGCCCAAACTAAACTGAGTAATTGTGTTCATTAAAACACACATGGAACGATTTCATGCATTTGCTGCTTTGTGCAACTGCTCTGATGATAAATAAAAATTTGCTATTGTTAAAGCCGGCTGAATGAGCCTATCAGATCAAGAAAAAAGCCACATTTTCTAAAATCCAATCACATTCATCTCTGACAGCAACACAACTTGTAATTTGCATGTATGGGGAGGGCAGATGAACATTTTTATTTGACATGGTAACTACTATTATAGGGCCATATAAATGTACAAACTCTATTTGTGGGCTGTAAATCTTTATGCATGCAGCCTGAATGACATTTATAGAAATGTCCTAGTAGTTGATAAGCATCCGTCTGCTGTGTAACTTTAAGCACTAAATGTAGTAGAATGTGGTATTGTTCAAGATGTCTCCTGTGCGAAATTATTGACCATTAATGCAAATTTTGCACAGAGATGTAACCCAAGCCGAATACGGAACAAACATGATGCTGCAATCCATTTCCTATCCTTAATTGTCTTTTATAAGGCAATTGTGTAAATATTGATGGTACTTTCATGTAAAGTTGCGCTTATTCCTCACTTAAGACACTCCTGAGGCTACTGTGCTTAAATGCTCCATTTAGCAAGTCTTTGCAAATACCATCTCAAGTATCCTTAAAAAATAAAAATAAATGCACACGGGCATTGGCTAAAGTAATCATAGCAGTACTTCAAATGTTATCTGCCCATGCTTTGGTATTAATGAAGTTCGCATGGTTGGACTTGATGGTTTTGCATTGGGAAATTCAATGCATTTTAAATAGACGCCTGCATGCGGGATTTACATAAGGTAATTGCACAAAGCTGGAACTACTATGTCTGTGATAGAGCCATTCCCCCTCCATGTGCACTAATACAATCAACCCCATTAAGTAGGCCGTAAATATAGAGCTGCTGTATCATACGAGCCTGACAGATAATGGACCCATCTGCATGTCCATTTACTCATCCTGGGTGAAGCCTGATTGGTTTATCCGTACTCCATCATCTGACCCAGCATTAAGAGCTTGTAAATTCTGCAGAAGAGAACACCTGAAGAACCCTGGCCAGAGTTTTATAGAGTAGCTCCAGCATGAGGCTGCTGGAGAGTGTGCCAATATGCTGGTCATTTATAAGAAATGTGTGCCTCTACCAGAGTGCCAGACAAGTTGCTCCTTTTTAATTTTGGAAGATGTCAAACATTCTATCAGACACATAATATTAAAGTGTTCACATATGCACTGTGCCATTCCTAGATAAATGATTATTTTGAGATATGAGGCCTTAAGAAATGTAAAAGTGCTGACAATTAAACTCGACATCACAAGGCTTGAAAATGATGGGGTGCTTCTTAGGGTACGATGTAAACGGAAAAGTTTTTCTTTTGCGTACAGACGAAAACATTATCAAAACAATCCCGTTCACACGGATCCACGAAAACGCCTAAAAGCGCTGTATTGGGCATGCCAGGCCAGTAGTTGGCGATTGTCACTTTGTAAAGAAACACTAGGCGTCTATAAACTGATATGCATGTGCATAACATCGCCGGTTTCACAAATTCCCGCTTTTGAAGTTTACAGGGAGTTGATAACAGTATCATTTTCAAAAACTTGCACTTTGAAACCCGTTTTCAAAAGTTTGCGTTTTCAGGCCCCCCAAACCCTGCTGTCGTTTAAATGAACGGCCAAAACGCAGAAAATGTTTTCTGTTTTTAGTTGAAAACGGTGTTGTGTAAATGGCCCCTTAGAAAAATGGAACACTGATATTTCTGCAAATATCCATATTTCAGTTATCAATTGTTTACTAAAACAAAACAAAATATGGAATGGGTTTGGGTAAGGGTTAAATAAAAAATATAAAGTAAGTTTTGCTGATGTGTTTAGAAAAATTATGTTTTTTTTACACGTAAATGAAGGATACAAATGACACCCATTTTGTAAAATATCCCATAGGCTATGCCAGCTTTAAATAGGACAAAGAACTCTTTTCAAAGAAAATTCAAAGAAAAGTGTAGACAGAAGTTGGATTCGAAAGTTAAATGAGAAGCAAAGAGCACTAAAGCTTTAAAATTCCACATACATCAGCTTAAACATCCTGGGTATAGACAGTCTGAAACCCTTTAAGCTAGGCATCTTGTGAATAAGACTGACAGTAATTTAGAAGCAATGCCTCTCTTCACTAGTCTCTAGTGATTCGGTTTCTCTCTCCCCCTTTAATTAGTTTGTCTCCAACTGCTGATTTAGCCTCGGTGTCCTTGCAGGAAGCCGTGTGGTGGGTCTCTTTCACAGGCTGATTAATCCTGTTCAGACCCGTGGAGTGGTGTTAGACCCCGTCAGCAGCTTATTAGCATGTGTGCATGCTAGCAGAGCCCCTGCTTCTCCTAAGGCTTAATAATATGTGTTTCTTCAACTAACATCCTTATTAGTGCTACTAAGTGACGATCAGACTTATAAATAGTGCTGTGCGCCTTTTTAATTAAGGCCTATGAAATCATAGGCTTGATGCGCGAGCGTGTGCGTGTGTGTGATAAATGATTGGTGTTCGCGCTGTTATGACTGCTGCTCCCGTGAGTTTAGCTCACACACTTACCCTAACAAGAACACACACTCACACAATCTCTTCACACCCTACTTTTGATGATTTATGATCTGAGGTGCCGCAGTCTCTTTACAGTGCAGTTTTGCCGAGAAGATAGCAGCTCGGAGAGGAACAGAACAGGCGTGTAATGTTAAACATCAATTAGGTTGATGTCTACTCATGCTGCTTGTTCCCTTTGAAAATGTTATCCTTAAACAGGGCCGTAACCACCATTGACATTGAATAAGACGTGACTGTTTTATTAATATTTCTCCCATCTTTCATTGGTCTTTAATAGCTGTCTGAAACGCATGCAATTATTTAAAGGGATAGTTCACCCCAAAATTAAAATTGTATGTATCATTACTCACCCTTAAGTTGTTCCAAACCTGTAAGAGTTTCTTTATTCTGTTGGACACAAAATAAGATATTTTAAAGAATGTTGGTAACCAGACAGTTGACGGCACCCCTCCATAGTAGGGAAAAAAATACTATGGAAGTCAATGGGTGCTTAACTCACACTAAAACCAGCTTGATGTGTGTGGGCCAGATACAGCCCATATGACCTTTGCCACTGCCAGAACTGAGCCATATGTGCCATAGTTGGCCCAAATGAGGCCCGGATATGTATGCTATCTGTTCTGGGCTGTTTGGTTACCAACATTCTTCAAAAGATCTTCTTTTGTGTTTAAAGGCACACTATGCAGTTTACGTTTTTCTCAAACAGCGACCCCTAGAGTCGCTGTGGAGTACTTGTATTTAACGTTACTGCATTTCAGACGTGAATCATCGCACAGTCGACGAAGAAAGCGTTCTTCGTTTTCTTTGTCGACTCCATGATTCACGTCTGAAATGCGTGCTAGTGTCTTCCATAGAGGCTGCTTCATAATCATATGTTGTTGATGTATATGACGACGTGCCATAAAGCAAGTCGTGATTCTCGCGAGATTTTCGGGGTGCCACCTCTCAAACTTGCATTGCCCCCCCTGCTTTGCTATCAGGATGATTTGCCCTACTACGAGTTCGTTTACCATCGAAATTATTTCTAAGCTGTTTTATTAAGGTACAAATCTTGCATAGTGTGCCTTTAACAGAAGAAAGAAGCTCATACAGATTTGAAACAACATGAGGGTGAACAAATGATGACAAAATTTTCATTTTTGGGTGAACTATCCCTTTAATCACCATTCTTCCTTATTACTCATTATATTTTTTTTCGATTATTGCTCAGTTGTAGTGTCTAAGGACTTTTCACATGTTAGCCTGCAAAATTTTGTTAAAGTCTGAATTAAAAATAAATAAATAAAAACTTCTGTGGATCACAAAAACTGGGAATAATTTGGCGACTAATAATGAAAGCAAATGTGGATGTGTGTCAATTTCTGAAATCGATGTAATGTTGTAATATGAACACTAGGGTGTAATGAAGATCATGTTTTAAGCCCTTCCACAGTCTTAATTCTTGCTGTCAGCTTATTTCTTTTTATTGCACATTATCCTTCTCCCATAATCCACCTACACAGTCTCTTCCCTCCTTCTCTGCTCCTCTCCTCTAAAGCAGAGCTGGCAAGGGTTGACAATGAAAAGTAAATCCATTTTGATGTTCCTTACAGCTCTCTCTTCTTCTCTCTCCTGCTCTCAAGTATGCTCTCGCAATTCGGTTATGTTTAGAGGAGCTCTGGTGATTCATGCAGTTCAAGATATTCAGCGTGCCCTATTTCTCCCTCTCCCTCTCCCCCCGCTCGTCTAATGAAGTTAGTGTGTATATGCAGCGGAGAGAAGTAGATTAGAGCTGAGGTGATGAGGCAGAAGGGGAACCTCAGTCCTCCTGTACTCAGGCCCGAGGAGGGGCTGCTGGGGTCGGCCGGGATGAATTCCCTCTGCTCCTGAGGTGATCTAATTGATTTTTGTACCCTGAGCCATCTGGCGTGGCGTAAGTGTGTGTGTGTGTGTGTGTGTGTGTGTGGGAGAGCAAGACAACAGATCACCTCTTGAATTTGGTTCTGGGCTTACATTTGCCATTTAAAAGCATGCTACTCTTTCTGTGGGGGATTGTAATTAAATCACTATGTGCTTAGAGCATGCTAAAGGTCACCTGTGTTACCTATAGGACAGACGACATCATCAGTATCTTCATTTCACCTGAGAATATGTTCACCTAACACAATAACCAGGGAGTCTCATGCTTTCAAAATAATTTGTCTGACAAATAAAGATGAAAAAAAAAAAGTTGAGTTGAAACTAGTGAAATCTATAGTTTAAAATAAAAGTGAAAATTTGAAAATTTTCCACAAATATTTTTTTTTAGCTTGAATAGAAAGTGTTTTTAAATTTCAAATATTTTTTGCATTATAAACACTTAATTTGACCTGAACAAAATGTGCCTTTTAATAAATAATGGTTCAAGATATATGATTAAAAAATTAAATAATTTACTTTGTGTGGAGTCTGTGGACAAAATGTGTTAAAATATGAATATTTTAATGTATTTTTGTGAATTAAATAATAATAATAAAATCTTATTATTACTTTTAGCAACTTTTTGAAGCATTTTCGCCTTTTATTGAGCTTGATTTTTTTTTTTCTTGTTTTAAGGATGTGTACATATTTAGACATCTTAGGTGTTTTTTTTAGAAATTTAAAATAAGAAAATAAAAATTGCATTGAAGGGGCAGTTATCTGATGATGTTCAATGTGGACAAAAAGATCATGTAGCTTCTAAATGAATCAACGTAAACCTCCAATTTCTGTGCTCATGTTACAGCAGTGATGCTGTTTATGTCTTTTCTTACAGTCTCCAAGGGATGATATTATTACATATATATCAGCAACATTAATGACAGCTGTTTTTGTCTTAATAATAACATGTGTGTGTTTGCATGTGTGTTTATGTTTTTTAGCACATGTGGGGCAGTGTTAATATCCAGCCCTGTGGTACAGTCTCACTGTCAAGTATTCACAGATGGATCAGAATCAATAGAAAGATTTGGTTAGGTCATATAGGGTTGAGTACGGTTTTACAGTCATTAGTACTATTTAAATAAACAGAAATGCAATTTCCACATGCAGCAAATGCCTAAAATGAAAATCAGGTGCACTGTTGCACAGGTGCAAATGATTAGAAGCTCATTAGAGAGTAAATGGAGGGGCACTGCCTCATATAAACATCAGAAAGTTGTGGTCAGGTTTGGTCTTAGCAGCTGAGGAGTGTGGCTACATCACGCTGAGATCAAAAGAGTTCGCGGAGGCCCTCAGAAAAGAACACCGCTGATGTTTGCGAGTTTGAGCGGCTTTTTGAAATGATTGTCAAACAATTCGTTGTTAGTCTCTCCACTGTTAAAAAAAAAAAAAAAATTCAGCTGGATTTTTATCCAGCCTAGGTGGTCCAGCCAAACTGCACTGAAGTCACTAACATCATGTCTACATGTGATGTCAAGATGGAAAAAGTCACCATTCTTATTAGGGTATGGAAGACCCTGGCAGCATTGTAACATTTTGAGCGTTGCTATGCAGTTGGCTGGGTGTTTTTTAGGGTTTCTATGCGATTGCTATAAATTATGTATTACATATGAATTAAATTAAAATTAAATTATATATATATATGTATACACAGTACCTGTCAAAAGTTTGAAAACATAAAAAAATTACCTCCATCATCCTCACGAAGGCTGCATTTATTTAAAAATACATTAAAAACAGTAATATTGCAAAATATTGTTAAAAATAAAGGCACTGTTTTCTATTTTAATATGTTTTAAAATGTAATTTATTCCTGTGATGGCAAAGCTGAATTCTCAGCATCATTACTCCAGTCTTTAGTGTCACATGATCCTGTAGAAATCATTCTAATCTGCTGATTTGGTGCTCAGGTAAATTCTTCTATTATTATTATCAATGTTGAAAAAGGTTTGACAGGTACTATATACACATACATCCATACATACATGGTCAAAAGTATTGGGAAACTCTTGATTATTGAATTCAGTTGTTTCAATCACACCTTTTTAATTTACAAACGTTTGTGAAAAAGATGGGTCCTTCTGAAGAGCACAGTGATTTCAAGCGTGGTACTGTGATATGAAGACACCATTGCAATAAGTCAGTTTGTGAAATTTCAACACTGCTAGATATTCCATGGTCAACTGTAAGTGGTATTAGTGGAAAGCAAATGCGTTTAGGAACAGCAGCAACTCCGCCACAAACCAGAAGGCCATGTCACCGAGTGCTGAGATCAACAATCTGTTGATTTCATAACTGAAGACTTCCAAACTTCCACTGGCATTAATGTCAGCACAGAAACTGAGCGTCGGGAGCTTCATGGAATGGGTTTTCATGGTCTAGCAGCTGCATGCAAGCCTCACATCATCAAATACACCGCCACTGGACTCTAGAGCAGTGGAAACGTGTTCTGTGGAGTGACGAATCACGCTTGGGTTTGGAGGATGCCAGGAGAACTTACTTGCCTGACTGCATTGTGCCAAATGTAAAGTTTGGTGGAGGATGGATAATGGTATGGGTCTGTTTTTCAAGGGTTGGGCTTGGCCCCTTACTTCCAGTGAAAATCTTAATGCTTCAGAATACCAAGACATTTTGGACAATGCTATCCTTCCAACTTTGTGGGAACAGTTTGAGGAAGGCCCTTTTCTATCCCAGTAGCCTATGACTGTGCTCCAGTGCACAAAGCAAGGTTCATAAAGACATGGTTGGATGAGTTTGGAGTGGAGGAACTTATATAAAAAATATGTATAAGATGTAAAATATTTGATGACCAGTAATTTTCTTCTATTAAATTCAGATAAGACTGAGGTATTACTCATTGGACCAACAACCTGTACACAGAATCTCTTCGAATTCAATTTGCATTTAGAAGGATGTACTGTCACTTCATCCTCTACCTGGGTGTTATATTTGACAGCAACTTGTGTTTCACAGAAACAGCCGCCTTACACTTCAGAAACAAGCTATGGGACATGTTATCTGTTTCTGATGCAGAAAAGTTTATGTAATGCATTAGGTGGTTGTCCTGCAGCCTCAATAAACTAGCAACAATTAGTCCAAAATGCAACTCCATATTAATGTCTATATATTTAGAATGCAATGTCATTACAGTCCCTGTTGGTGTAATGGTCAGGTGTCGCAATACTTTTGTCCAGATACACAGTGTACACAGACACACACACACAAAACCGGCACTTCCCAATTCAGTATATGTAGTACAAATGGTGCATTTACCAAAGTTTAATACTGCAATTTCTTTTGCCACATTTAACTTCATATTGGATGATGTCCTAAAGATCATCATAAAACAACTTGCTGTCAAGCAGTGTTTATCATCCATTCTGCCGACAGAGGAAATGCAGAGAAAAGCAAGCTATTTAATTTAGTTTTGCATGATAACCACCTGCAGAAAATGTAGCAGAGCCTTATACATTAAACTTGAACTTCAACTGCGCTTCTTCCACCAATAAACCCGTTGATTGAAACCAAGTGTGCTGAAGCAATCCAAGTAAAATATTGATGGGAAAAACTCAGTGATTTTGTGAATGCAGCATTAATCCTCATGCCTACGCACAGTGAATAAACATGATTTTTAAGTAAAGGCTAATGTTTTGAGCACAGATGTGGGCTATTTCTATTTAATTGTGCTATCCACTAAATTTCCCAGGGGATGTTCTGTTCTCGGCATCCACTCTTGGCTTGTTCCTGTGCTGTTGTCCATCAGCTCTCAGCTACTGCTGAAACGGTGCGTTTTTCAGATCGTTGCCATGGCAGAAGGGTCATGAGAAATCTATTATGATTTTGAGAGTCTCATTTGATAGATGTTCAGAAGACCACTCGGTTCATAAAGCTTTCCAGAAGTAAAGATTGTTCTTCTAAAACTGAAACATCCAGTGCCACAGAGCTCAATAATATTCTGGCTTCTGTTTTAACCAAATTATTTATGGCAGTTTGACACACACAAACACAGCGAGTCTATTCTCCATATAGTAGAGGGTTGAGCATGCATCACATCATTTTCAGACTTTAGTCAGATCATAGATTTATGTTTTGCTGCATTAATAATTCATGCCCTCCATCCAAAATCCCACATGGCAACCTGATCCCAATCAATGATTTTTGTTGGTGCTATAGAGGATTTTATTCACAGTGAATGTCTAAAAATCACCTCATCTTTTGCAATGTATGCCTATAACTCTTCTGACTAATGAAGATTTACATCTCTCGTAATGGAAATATTCTAGAAAAGCTGTAAATGTTGAATTCTTGAAGTATTTTATTGTGAGATGGGGAGTCATTAAAAAACAAAATAAAACAATCAAACAAAAAGCTACCACTAAAAAGGTTAAAACAGGGACATATAAAAGACTTTGTTGCCTTGATGTAGACAAAGAGAGTTACAAATTGGCACAACCAAAAATAATAATAAAAAAACACATTGATGATGTTTTGGCTTCATTAAAAGGGCAGCACAGTTTCATGGTGAAGGACAATCTTTCGATACAACAGCAAAGACTCATGCGTGTATAGCATACAATTAGTTTTCAGACGTTCAGTAGCTTCAAAGTATAGTGGGGTAAGAGACAGTAACGTGAAAGTGACGTGTAAAAGGTAACAGTTCTGATATACTTTTAGGGGTGTTTTTTTCTTTTTTTTTCTTCTTCAAATAATGCATTTTGAAAATTTGAAAATAATACTTTTCTGTTTTAAAACACTTTGAAATGCTAGAGTTTCTCCCCCAGCTTTGTATTCATTTATCTTCGAAATTATTCTTCATACTAAAATATATTATTGTATTAATACAAACTACAGTATTGTACACTACATTGTGTAATAAATAACCATAAAGAAAATACAAAAATAAGACACATAAATATAAAAGGTCTCTAAAACTAAAAATGTAAAGTTATACTGGTGAGGGATGGGAGGGGTAATACTGCCTTTACTGAAAACAAAACAAAACAAACAAAAAAAAAAATTACACAATGTTCACTGAAACAAACAACGAAAAAACTTCAATACAAACAAGACAAAAATTAATACTGACAGGTAAAAAGGCTGACGAAAAAAAACACAAAAAACCCGAAAAACACTAAAAGTGAATTCTTCATTGATCATATCTGCCTACATTTGTTACCTGAAGAAAAAGTGTCGTGCTGCTAAAGATAACAAGAGAAACAAGTGCACCAAACGGGGAAAATACTTCAAGGCTGAAAAAAGAGATTCTTTTTTTTTTTTACTCCTTTTTGCTCATCGATCGTCTTTCCTGAATTCTTGATGCAATGTAGTCTTTATACTGGATTGATCAAAAAAAGAAAGAAAAAAAGAGGCAGTCTTGTCCTTTAGTCAGGACTAGTGGTTTAGGTGCAGGGGTCCAAAATTTTGCTACTAAAAACGAAGACAGCATGAGCCCCACGCGAGTGTGCTGCTTAGTGGAGGCGTCACAGCAACGGCACAGCACTGTTCAATGGCACTTCCAACATGCATGTTTTTGCATAAGGGTGGATGATGGGTAGGGACTTATGGCGATCACCTGAAACATGATGAAGACTACGTTTAAAACCAGCTGTCCGGGATTACTAAGGTTTTTCTTTGATGTCTTGGCTTTTTTTTTTGGAATTCATTAAAGCCCTCCCACCATAACCACATCAATCTTTTTTTACATTTAAGGCTCAGTGTCCTTGAAATGAGACGACAGACAAATGATGTGCTAGCGAGCACTAGCGTGGCTTCGGGAATAACGTCTGGGGCGCTAATACTGGAAGGTAGACATTAAACAACACAAGGCCCACATAGGTGTTCCATAGGTAAACTGGGAATATGGTAGTGCACAGGATACTTTTTCCTTCAAATGCAAGAAAATACTGAGTTTTGTTCATTGGCAATAAAAACGTATAGAAATCTCTCTCTCCCAACTGTACAGCTTTTCAGGGTAAACCGAGAGTGACAAAAATTAGTAATACTGATAAAAGAAATTGACCCAAGGCGTTTTAGTAATAAAACATTATTAGCCAAAACGTGTATAGCTTTCAGTCCGTATATGCGTCATTTTCTTTTTTGTTTTTGTTCGTTTTTTCGTTAAACTTTGCATTTATACAAACCATACTCAAACACTGAAAATCGTCTTTATGTGGAAAAAGTAACTATTTCGTATTTATCAGGCACACCTGGGGGTTTATACACAGTAGTGGGTTTAAATGCAGCGTAAGAGCAGTCACGCTCTCTTCCTCGCCTCATTCTCGTCTTAACACAGTCAGTTCTCAGGAAGAGAGAGAAACATCTGCAAAGAGAAAACGTCTTTTTTGTTCCTTCAAATTAGTAATTTTGTAAAACAACTTCATAAAGAATAAGGGTCTTAAAAACAGTTCTCTTCATTTCACGCTTCCATTCGTAGCGGCTGTGTTTTCTTCATTTTCACTGTTTTTCTCATTGTCCGCCGGGTTCTCTCTTTCCTCGTCTCTTTCTGTCGTGTCCTTCATGTGTTCAGGGGCTTCCTCCGCCGTTCGCTCCTCGTCCCCATTTTCTTCCTCTTCACATTCATCCTGCATCACTACAACTTTCAGCATCTGTCCGTCATTTTCCTCGCTCTCACCTTCTTCTTGTTCCGCCTCCTCCATCCTCTCTCCCTCCCCTTCCTGGTCTTCATCTGCTCCCTGGTCGTCTTCGTCTCCCTCTTCTCCAATCTTGACCACCTGAATCTCATCCTCATCCACTAAGCTCCCAGAGCCTATCTCATCCTCCTCCTCACTCTCATCCTCTCTGGTACTACTCCCCCGCTCGTCCGAGTCCAGGTGGGAAGGGGGTGAGGCCGCCGCGCTTCCCGTCGGAGGCTGCTCCTCGCCGTGGTTGTCCTCTTCCTCGACTCCTTGGCCTAGCCCTTGACCTTGAGCCTCTTTCTTACAGTAGGAGTATCTGTGGTTCATGTGTTGCGAGTAGGAGCCGGAGTGGGAGAAGCGTTTGCCGCACTTGTCACACTGGTACGGCTTTTCTCCGGAGTGCAGGCGCATGTGCTCTATTAGGTGGTGTTTGTGTTTGAAGGCCTTGCTGCAGATCCCACATTCATGAGGCCTCTTTCCTGCAGGAGATGAAGAAGTTGCACTCTATTAGTATTCATCTTGGAGTACTTATCCTGTTACCAGAATATACATGGTGAAATACAATCATTTCTGAGATTATTATAGACTTATAAGGGATGGAAGTACTGTCCATATTCTGTTAATCTATGTCTTAAGATACAGTCACATTTAACGTTGCTCTGCAAATTTTGTAGGAGAAATCCCATAATTTCAATAGGGAGAAAAAGTTCCCAATGCATATTTTGCATGTTCAAGTTGGCAAATGCACTGTGATGACCAATGGAACACTGCTCGTTTCAAAGTGATTTCTGTGTAAGTGTAGCATTGGGCAAATGTAAATGCACCTTTAAGGTGTTAAAAATCATGTCATGTACACTGGAAATTTATAATAATTGTTTTTTAGCTGATTGACACTGTTATGCAACAGTACAACATATTAAATTGACTAATTTTCGTCAATTATATCCACTGTCACACAGTTCAACTTATAAAGGGTCCCAGCTGGGAAAAAAAATCTTGTAATCTCCATATGTAGCACTTGAAAATCCACCCACACCCAGCCTTCAACTCTGGATCTTTAAAGCATTAAGAATTGCATTACATGTTGTTATGTAGCCATGGACAATAAGACCAAACAATGAATCAAAACAAGCTGTGGTGCACAAGACAGGCCAGTTCCACCAAGGCCTAGAAGTTTATAAACTGTGGCTTCAGAGAAAAAAGACAGCATAACTTGTGGTTCAAGGCGCTGTGATGTCATTTGGATGAGTGCTGCTCGCTTTTTGGCCAGGTATCTTAACAGTGAGAGGTGACCTGCTCTTGGCTTTGCTAACTTCTCATGTTTTTAGAGCAAAAGAGGGAGGAGGAGTGTAAATTACAAACAGAGAACTGATGTAACAGCCTGGGTTCGGTGTGAGAAGGTAATGTATTTGGCCAGAGGATGAGGGAAAATAAGTCACCGCACCCTCCAGCACGTGTAATTTAACAGTGGTTGGAACTTAAAATTCAGTTCTGCTCCCAGTGTAATAGGTAAAATTACTGCAATACAACGTATTCTGTAATAATTTCCCCTTCAATATCACTTCAAATCATATTTCTATGAATGCCCAACCATTTGTGTATGAAGGAACATCTAAAAACAGGCCTAACTGCTTTCTTAATGTCTACTTTTCTCCTTGGTGATATAGGTGTTTGAGAATCCTACCTGTGTGTTCGTATTTATGGCGGAGCAATGAGCTGCTCTTCTGGAAGATTTTGTCACAGAGGTCACAGGCGTACAGCCCACTCTCTGTCCTTTTCATCTTCTTCCTCGTCGGCCCTGAGTCTGAGTCTGTCTGTTCTTCCAATGTTGAGGTGACCTCTGACCCCATCTCCTGTTTCTCCTCCTACATCAAGAGAAAAAGCAGATCATTGTATTTGAAATAATATAACCAAGGATACATTTGTGGGCACATTTATGTATATACACTCGAATGTTAGTTTAGAGCAGAGAACGTCGGTCCTGAAGGGCACGCTATCCTGCAGAGTTTAGCTCCAACCCTGAAAAAAAAAAAAAAACTAAAAAAAACCTCAAAAGCCTGCCTGTAGCCTTAGTGATCCTGAAGACATTGTTTAGCTTGTTCAGGTGTGTTTGTTTTGGGTTTGAACTAAACTCAAGGACCGACGTTCCCCATCCCTGGTTTAGAGCTACCGTTGTGGACCCTTAAGCTAACATACAGTGAATGTGGGGTCCTCACCTTAATGCCATTGACGTGTATAATGTTCTTCTGTGGTGTGTCGGCCCCTGCTGGGCTGGAGGATGTAGTGGTGTAACTGTAAGTCAGCTGCGGGATCAAGATGGTCTGTTTAGTGGTGGCAAGTGCACGTAGACATTGTGCTTGTCCCTGGTCAGTGATAGCCACTAGGGTGGGCAGTTGAGTGGTCACAATGTTTATGGGATTGGCACTTGATTGGCTGGCAAATATGGCAGCATTGGTGCTTGCATTGCTGAGCAGTTCCTTCTTTGTGCAAGTCAAATTCAGCGGCTCCTCTTGAGCCGAGTAAACAGTGTTAACGTGACCGCTAGCCACAGGAGCTGTAGCAGCGGATTTTGGTAGCGACAGATCGAGAGGTCCTTCGCCTTCCTCAAGAGTCCTGACTGGGACAGGACCATCGGCCGATAGGTTTAGTGGTGAAGGGGATGTAGGGACACTCTCGATCCCATTCACCCCAGCTGCTATGCCCTCAACTGGACTACTGCATTCCCTCTCCCCTTGCTCCTCTGAGTTCATTTGATCATCCGGCTCTGTTCTGGGTGATCCACCTCTAGTCCCATCCAAATCCCCAGGGGTGGTCTGCTCGTCTTCAGCCAGGGGTGAGGAGGGGTCTATGGAGATCTGTCCCAGCTGCATCTTCTCAAACCACTTCTTTACCACCTCTGCTGGAAGACTGACAGACTCGGATATCTTTGCCAGCTCCTCCTTGGTGGGTTCATTGTTTAAGGCAAAGTAAGCCTTAAGCAAGGAGAGAAGGTTCTTCAGAGGAGGCTGACCAGGACACAGTCCTTCCTCCAAGTCCATCTTCCCATCAAGATTTTTCCCGTTTACCCTATGTCCATCTTTACCACAGTGCTTAAGTGTTGTGTCATTGTGTAACATACTCTTTTCATCCACAGTGATGGTGGTTTTGTCCCTATTTGTCTTCACAGTCAGGTCCTCTGGCAGCTTCTGAGCCTTGCAGACCTCTGTGTTCAACCCCAAAGGTTCCTTCTTCGGACTTTGAAGGAGTGCTTGGGCCTGTGACGGGTCTAGACTGTAGTTGATGATAATCTTAGCATTGCCATCCTGATCCAAGATGGGAAGACTAATGGCCTGGATGACTTGCTGGGATGCTTGGGCAATTCCCAACCCTCCTGCTCCAACGATTCCTGTCCCTGCTTGCTGCCCTTTAGCTTGCGTGCTTTCCAGCACTTGCCTGATGACGTTGCCATCCACTGCCACCTTCAGCACATTCTGTAAGTCCCCCAGGTTGATGCTGATTGGGGATACCAGACCCACTGTTGGGAGCACAACAGCCTGTACGGCACCCTGGAGAGGGGCTGCCGCCCCACCCTGGAACATGCCATTTACGCCTCTAGCAGATGGGGCCACCACCACAGGCTTGTACTCGTAGTCCAGTGGCTCAGATTTGATCTGCGTCAAGGGAAGCTGCTCCTGAAGGGGTTTGCTGTTGTCCAGTTTGTCTCTGACTTGGACACGTGCTGTAGGGGAAGAGGTTGGCAGGGATGGGGAAGAGCACTGCGGGGTCTTGGCAGCCCCGGTGGCGGGAGAAGGTCGTGGCCGCCCGTTTACTGAGATGAGGCCGATGCACTTCTTACTGCTGATGTGGGAACTGTAGGAGCCGGAATGAGAGAAACGCTTCTTGCAGTTGGAGCATTCATAAGGCTTTTCTCCTACAAAACACACATAATGAAGAAATGAAACAAGTGACACTTCACATATAACAAGGTCTTCAACTCTATTGCTTTTACTTTTGAGGACACCACTGTATGTTTCAGATTTGTGATGATCGAAAGAATGGAGGGGAAATTCAAGTACAATAAAAAAGTCACCTCAATGGTGGTCCTAAAAAGAAACTATTACAACTCAGAAAAAGCTTTTTTTGTTCAAACAGTAAAGGCTATAAAAACAGTGCGCAATGTTTAAAGGACAAACTCTCTTTGACAGAAAGTACTGAAAGTTCTTTGAAGTACTTGAATGCTGAATTGCCCTACAAATTTATACAAAGAAGTGAATGATTGCACACACATATGCATGCTTGCAAACACACACACAAATTACTCTAGCAGATTTTAGGCAGCCCTCACCACTGTGGATGCGCAGGTGTTCTTTCAGGTGGTGTTTGTACTTGAAGGCTTTGCCACATTCAGTGCATTTAAACTTTCGATTCCCTCCTCCACCTGACTGAGTAACATGCCGCTAAAGAATGTAAGAGAGAATGCGTTATACTTGGGTGAACAATACTGCTGTCATTTATCTGTAAGTGTAAAATCTCATGAAAAGCATGCCTTTATATGAAATATATGCTTGAATTGCTTAATGACAACATTAATGATTACATTTTACAGCTTTTAGTACTTTTCTATAGGTCTTGCATGAGTGATATAAGCCTTGTGAGTTACCCATGTGTTAAATCCAACCATTTTCAGTCTGGATTTCAATCTTTGGCTTTCACAACAATACACAATAGTCTAAAAACATTAAAGATTAACGACAGAATACCTGTTCTCGGCCAGCTTTGTGTGCGGTCATGTGTCTGTCCAGCTGTGTTCGGTAGGCAAAGGTGTAGCTACAGAGAGAGCAGCTGAAGTTGTCCTCGCTCTTCTCATGTCTGTATTTAATGTGCTCCTTCAGTGAGGTGTAACGCTTGTAGCCACGAGAGCAATACGGACAGGTGAGAAGCTGAGAAAATGAGTCTGGCGTGCCTGAAAGTGAGAGAGAGAAAAGAGAACATATTACAAATGAGTAAAGTTCATGTGTGTATTTATCATAATTTTCTATGCCTCCCTCTTTTATCTTTTTCTTCTTTTTGTTTCTTCAAAATTATACATTTGAAACATGGGGGAAAAATATGTTCTCTATCAGTAGCTGCAAATATCTGGAAATTTGCATACAATTATTTACTACGTTGTTCAAATATGTCTGAAGAGGTGTGCAAGTAAACTGATGTAATAGAAAGGAATCCAGTTGCATGGATTTCTGGCATAGATCATTTATCTGTGCAGTGTGTGTGTATAGACATGGATCAATGCACTGACGAATGAGCATATGAGAGTTAGAGAAGATCTTTAATGTGTGACACTTCCCATTCTGAAATATCTCCAGCATGAAGAGTTAAAGAACAGCAGCCAAAATGAAAAGAACAAGGAATGGCAGCTAGGTAAGGCAAATAATTACATGGATGAACAATGGATTCCATAAAAAAAGAAACAATATGCTGGTGAAGCCTGTTACATTTTAACAAAATAATAAAGCCACGGATGCCAAATCTTTGTCACTTGAGTGCAGGGCACTCTGGTAAATTAAACTAATATAGTATAATTTATTAAGACATTAATATGTTTAATTGCAATGCCATTATGCTGCATTCAAATTCGGATACACCATCGTCTTTATATTTCTCAAACCAAATGTCTAAATTTAAGGAAAGATTTTTATAGTTTTAACCATCATTAACATATCTTGGTCAAAATGATCAAATGTCAAATGGAAAAATTAGCAGAAAACACCTGGATGGGTTCCTGTCTAGCTCTCACACAGGTAACATATTACCTGTTAACAGGTCACCTATTAAACTTCTCCCTCCGGTCAGGTGAAACGTTTTCTCACACACAAACACAGCAACAGGGACGTGAGAAAGTAGCTCAGGTATGGGAGATTTGCACAGGTGTTGCAGGTGTAACAAAAATCGTTTCAGACTCATTAGTGGTCATGTGAAGTGTGGCTATTGTGTCTGTCTCCATGTATGAGATTTGAAAGACATTTGTGACATTTGTGTAGCCTTGAAAGAGGCTACAATACAGTTTAAGGAAAACGTATGTGAACCCTCAGGTTTAACAGGTTCCTGCATAAATTGGTTATACAATTTGATGGAACAACAATAGATCAACAAAAATAGATTGATTACACATAAGTAAAAAGAGATTTTGAATTTGCTATTCACAAGAAGCAATCTCTGTTGTCACACATGCTTTAAAAAAAATCTCACAAACCAATGGCAAATCTAAGTTAATATTACTTGAATTTCACACACTTGCTCCTGCATCTGTATTTGTGTTCATCATGAGTGATATTTACAACGTGTATGTCTACCATTTTCATCATGTCCACTGGTTTCTGGTGTGCCCTGACGCGGTTCGTCGTCTGGAGCCTCGGGGTAGATGACGGCCGTGTCTCCTTGCTGGAGCATCTCCTCAACCAAAGCATCTCTGCTCCTCTCATCCTCGTCTGACACGCACTCCTCTTTCACTGCAACACATGCAAATACACACTTACTCACTGCTGTGTCTGTGGACAGAGTAAACACTTGTATGATATGGCCCAGTGCACGATAAAAATATGAAGGATGAATAATTTGAATCAGAGCAACAGCCAAAATACTTAGTGGTGACTCACTATTAAACAGTACATTAGTTAAATACTTAGTGGAGTTTGAGTGGATATGAGCTTTAGATACATAAATTCATGTACATGGGTATGTACACCCACAAAAACACATATTAGTCCTCGAATGCACATTTACCTATTAAAAGCAAATGAAAAAGTAATGACTCTGGTGCAGCTAATTCAATTTTGGGCTTAATGCACAATCTGAGCTCAACGTCCCCATTAAATGAGCTTCTTTAATTTGAGAAATGTACTCTCATTCTCTTTTGCTCACAAACGAAAGATTGGTTCAACTAACGATTGCAAATGAACAAGCGAAGGCTTCGGGAGAAACTGAGCCCCCGGGCGGCACACTGTTCTGTGCCTTAGCTATGCGCTCTCTCATGCGTATACTGAAAATGAGTCCGCAATGTCAGCAATTACAACTAATGGCATTTGCTAGCGAGTCAAAACAACATTCGGAAACACCTGAGGACATTTGTGCATTTGTGTGTCGGAACGATTTAAGAGATCCTGCAATATGTGAGGGAGAAAAACTAAATGAAGAAGGCTTTTTTTTTTGTTTATGTCAGTGTTCTTTTGCTTGTTCTCACTCTGTTTTTCAGCAGCTCTTTCTGTAGTGCACTCTACCCTTGTCAGCACTGATGTCTCCATAAGGGACGCTGATTCACAAAGACACTGTTTATTTGTCTGACAAGTAGGATTTTCTCACCACGGTATAGAAGGACGTCCTTGGTTCTATACATAGAAGACATATCCTGTCATTATGTTATTTTTTATTTATTTATTTTACAGTTATTTATTATAATATAAATGTATATTAAATTGACAATATTTATTATTATTATCAGTTCATTTAATAATTTATTTTTAATTGTTAACATTTAAATGTTTATTATTTTAATAATATATATATATATATATATATATATATATATATATATATATATATATATATATATATATATATATATATATATATATATATATATATTTAATTATTCATTTTATTCCATTTTACTCTGACTGAAATGGCAAGAATTTAGTTAACGTTAATCTACAGAAGTAGAAACATTTATTCATTTATTGCATGTATCCAACATTTGTAAATCTATAAATAAATCTAAAAACATTTTAAATTGTTAATATCTTGCAGTGTTATTGTTTTCTCGTAATATTTTTGTTATTTTCGTCTCATCTTTGTTATCGTTGATAAAATCACACCCTAACTAACATATTTGTCAGTAATTTGCTGAGTAACACTGCCCATCATCATGTAAGTAGGCACTAGAATAAAAGAGTAACAGAACACTACGCAAATGTTATATATTCATTTGCATATTAATTTAAACTATGCTCTTGACATTTGCAGACAGAAAAACCATGGACACACTGAAAAAGATAAACTCTATCATGATCTCAAGTGATTTCAATGGCAAATGTTTCAGTAGGTCCCTCCCAAACGTTCCTGAGAGGTTTAAATCGTGTTGAAATCTGGGTGTGAGATGTTCTGCTAGTAAAAAACAGATGATTACAAGAGCTCTTGCTCCAAGCTTTGCCAGCCATTACAGCATGCCGTTGTCATGACATCACAACACTACTGTAGCTGTGACAATCTCACATTATAAGTGGGCCAGAGATAGACATGAATGTTAGTGAGGCTGGACGAGTGTCCTTCCACATTCTACACTCAGATCTTTCACATTACACCATTTCCAAGAAACGTTCACAATCTAGGTTATCACTTTATTACACCACATTAATAAAAGTCCTGTGACATTTTGTGAGGGACAATATCCCCTCAGGTCATACAATAATAAACTGTTCACAAAGGCAGACAGAGATTATCTTGTGATTGTACAACAAGCTAAAACTAAAACAGAAAAAAAAAAAGATATGTGCTAAGCTCAGTGAAGTAGCTAACACACGTACAGTACAATACATGCATTGTATATTGACAATATATTGTCAATATGAATATATATTGACATCCTGACCTTGTGAAACACATTAAGGGTGAAGGTCAGATAAAGTGCATGAGTGCTCTGTGATGGGCTTGGTTTGATTTGAGAATGATGCACTAGTCACATGAGTGTCAAAGCTCACCCAGTTCATAGATTTACTTTAACTTGGGACGGTTAACTTGAGAAACTAAAGGAAAATGTGCATAAAATCTTGTGAGGTACTGTGAACGTAGTTCCAATATCCATAAAACCCACTAAACAGTTACGGTTGGTTCTCACCGCAGCTGAATGTGAAGCAAATCTGATTTTCTGCTCAAATCTGATTTTTCTGTGAGGTTGTTCACATGACCCTTTTAATGAAGCCTGTATCAGATACTGGTTTGAACAGACAACACTCCTATGCACATAATACACTCTAACCTGGAATGTCCATCAGAAGTAAATAGGTGGAGGTTATGAATTGTAGGCTACATTGATTAATTATAAGGGCAAAGAGATCAAAATGACTCAGAATTGTAATAATGAATATTATATATTACAAAATAATGATAATACTGATACTGATAATAATGCTGATATATAATATATAATAATACTGATAATAATGTATATAGAGATAGTTCAAAAGTCAAAAGGACAGTAAGATTTTGTTTTAAAGAAATTATTCATAAGGATGCATTGAATTGATCAAAAAGTGACAGTAATTTTTTGTTTTATAATGTTACAAAAGGTTTATATTTCAAATAAATGCTGTTTGTTTTATCTGAGCTCTATTCATCAAAGAATCTTAAATATTAGGCGGCACACACACACACACACACACACACACACACATATATGAAGAGTTCAGATGCAAAAGCCTCTAAGTGCCATCTGAAAATTTCTTCTAGAATGATCATTTGTATCAAGCTCGTATATTTAAGTTCAGCAATTTCACTTAAATGACAATTAATAGGTAATTTTCATTGCCATTTAAGTGAAATTACTGAACTTAAATATACGAGCTTGATAAAAATGATCATTCTAGAAGAAAATTTCAGATGGCACTTAGAGGCATTTGCATCTGAACTCTTCATATATACATATATATACATATACATATACATATACATATACACATACATATATATATATATATATATATATATATATATATATATATATATATATATATATATATATATATATATATGTGACCCTGGATCTCACAAGTCGCCTTGGTCTATTTGTGGCTATAGCCAACAATACATTGTATTGGTCAAAATTATAGATTTTTCTTTTATGCCAAAAATCATTAGGCTGTTAAGTAAAGATCATGTTCCATGAAGATATTTAGTAAATTTCCTACCGTAAATATATAGAACATGTATTTTTGTGAGTGAATGCAGCACAATCGTGAACATAAATGGACAACTTTAAAGGCGATTTTCTCAATGTTTTGCTTTTTTTTGGACCCTCAGATTCCAGATTTTCAAATAGTTGTATCTCTGCCAAATATCACATATCAATATATCAAAATCATATCATAACAAACCATACATCAATGGAAAGTTTATTTATTCAGCTTTCATGTGGTGTATAAATCTAAAAACTTGACCCATGTGACTGGTTTTGTGGTCCAGGGTCATATATATATGTAAACATGAACAGGACACCAGATTCATGTGTGATTCTGATTCTTATTGTGTGCCTCTCAGCGCAGACGAGCAGCCAGAACTACATTTCCCAGAATTCACCAGCTTCACTTTTCCTGATTAAAGTTCTGGTGGGATTTCCATTATGAGTAAGGCACTTACAGCACATTCCCCAGTGACCAATTACTCCATCACCATATGCTCAGGCACTTTAAAACCTAGTCAAAAATGAGGTAAACCCATCCACCATGTTCCTTGTTCCATTATGCTAGGTGCCTATGCACACCACATTACGTAAATGGCTGATTCCTAATGCCTGTTCAAAAAATGTGTGGTTAAATAATATAGCGGTATGACATAAAAAATTGGATATGCAGCGTCACTATCCATGCGATAGTAATCATGTATTGGTTTACAGAGTATTTCTCCATAAATGACTGCGAGGGGAGCCTTTTCATCTCAGAGAACATGAGAGCTGACAGTGAGCGAGCGGCCAGTCATCTGATCGTGAAGAATGAAGTGCAGAGAAGTATAGCACGGACGGAGGGAAAGTAAAAGTGGAGGTTGAGGTAGAGGGGCGCACAAGAATTGCAGCCTTAAAACAAACACAGACAGAGAGACCACAGAGAGTCAGCCGTACTGTCTCTAAACTAGGTGGTACTCTAAAATAGAGATCGCTGCCAAGATAAAAAGAAAGAAAAAAGAAAATAATGAAAGGTGTAGGATAGCCTGGAATGGAGAGTGAGAGTTGGACTGATAGTCCTGAACCATTATGGCTAGTGGCTGTTTTATAGCCCGGAGCTCTATGAATGATGGGAAGCTTAGGCAGAGAAGTGTATATAACTCAAACACGACATCTGAGAAAAGAGAACAATGCACATTACATCTCGGCAGACCAATTTCTCTATGTGACACGCTTCCTAATGGCTCGTATATCTGGGCCTCTTTCTGCAGCTGAGCTATTGGCAATGGAGAGGCTAAAGCTATGAAATGAAGGAGAAAAGGTGCAACAGGTGCTTGGATCCTGTGCTGTAACATGTTAAAAGGAAGAACACGCAAAGAATTCTGGGAAAACATTACAGACTTACAACACCACTTTATTGAAAGAACACTCTACATACAACAAAGAAGCAACACACGGACACAGAAAGACTACAAAGAGATGAAGGTGGTATGGAGGTAAAAAGAAACATTCAAGAGAGAGAGAGAGAGCGAGAGTGTAGTCCCTTTCTCTTAACTCAGGTTTCTGTGAAGTGTTTAATGTTTGGAGAGCTCTGCCAAAAACAATGACTTTCTCCTTCACTGAAGCTTCATCCTGCAGAGAACTGACAGAGAAGCCGGGAGAGAGGAATGAATGAATGAATGGATACTGGCAGGAATTAAAATGACAGAGAACTATGAATTTCTGGAGCAAACCTACAAATACAGAGTGGAGAGAAAATGTACTTAATGAAAAAACTGAACGCGAGGCTGCTGTGCAAGCAGTTGCTGTGGTTATAGCAGCGGTATATTACCTGCCATGATTCCTGCGTCCCGCAACACTAAACTTAATGCACAATAGCATGCTGGTAGCTCACACACAACAGACTTTGTGTTCACCTTTTCCAGCATAAACAATCCCCACACTGCAGGCAATACACATTAACCCAAGAACAGGAGAAATGCCTTTCGTAAAAAGAGAAAAGAGCTCTATTGTATCCCAGTCACCTTCTATCAAGACAGATCATTATCCAGATAGAGCCAAGATTTCAGCATCACAATAAAAACTAGGTCTACATTTTCTAAAGAAAATACCTGTGCTTGAAAGGCAGCAAAAGAATGGTTTTGAATTTTCTCTCTAAAGGAGATTACAGTTCACGTACCCTTAAAATAACGTTTGTGTAAGTGTAATAATGTTGATGATGACCGTCTAGAGGCTGTTGTTAACTGACCAGTCAATTTGAAAAGTCAACTAGTTTATCTACAGGATTTCCATAATTTCTGACTAATGAATTCCCATGTTTTTTTTCCTAATGTTTTCCCCATGATTTTTTTTATTATTCTAGTCTTAGATTGCGGAGACATTAGCAAAATTTCACTTACAAAAACTTTGTCCATTGCCAGTAATAGTGAGGCAGAAGTCACCAAATCAAGCTGCTTTCGGTTAGACGATGCAGCAAGTTAAATCCGTTGCCAAATCTGTGTAGGAAAATCTTTTGCCTTCACATTAAATTCCAGATGCATGGATTCCTACTGAAATGACTGGATTTTGCCTCCGAAAATTAGCTGAACAACGGTAAATGTGACCGCACCTTAAGAGAGATTAGAGTTCATGTCTCTTTAATAAACCATAAAACCTGGAAGTGTGATGATGCTGATGACAGTTAACTATTTGCGAAACAACTCACTAGTCAATTTGTAGTCAACTAATTTATCTATAGGGTTCCCACATTCTTTGACCAACGAATTCCCATTTTTTTATATTTTTTTTTAGTCTTTCTTATGTGATAATAAGATGAATATTTTACCAAAGTCCCTTTCAAGGAAAGTCTGTTCACTCAGAGGCCATATTTGCAATGCCAAGTCCTATCTATTTGAATGGGGGAATACTGAAATCTCAAAAACTGATTGGCGAACTCACATTTAAATAACATATTTTAAATCAAAAACAAAATCTGACATGAATTGTCTCTTAATTGTCGCTTCTTACGTTCAAATAATGTTTTTTAAAGCTTATTTTTCAGGCTAAACCAGGCAATGTGCATGTGCAGTCCTAAGCGAGCGTCTCAGGTTTACATGGGTAGTGATTGGCTCTTTTATTTAGAAGGTAGGACGTATTCCGCCATATAGATAAGTGATCGTCTTTGCATATCTATAGTCTTTGATTTTATTCCCCCGTTAGATTTTCTCAGTATTTATCATATTTTTTATATATGCTTTAATTAGTGTGATGACAGGAAGCTTTTAGACAGTTTACATAGCAAACCCTCATGGAAAAGCACTGCAGCTACAGCCATACACATTCAGACAGACGTCTTTGGCTGTTGCGTCACGTCTAGCACTGTTTTTGGAGCATCCTGTCACAAGCGTTGCCATTTTGAAATAGCATGTCAATTTAAAAATAGTCTAACTTTTAAAATATGCATCTTGAAACACCTGCGTTCTGTTACATCTAGCTGTTTTTGAACATGTCCTATGTAAACACTCCTTGAGAAACTTGGCTGATCAGGATCAGATGAACCCAAAATGAGACTCAATATACAGAGAGTTCTTGATAACGATATGTCTCAATGAGGCGGGCTTACCATCATCCCATCTGCCGTCCGGGTCGGCGGCCCCATTGGGGTCATCGTCAGGGGCCACGCTGTCACAGTCAGCCCCGTCCAGGAGACTCCCTTCCTCCTCCACAATGTGAAGCTTATCTTCATCATCTGAGTCTGACTGGCCCTCCAGCACATGACTGTAGTTACTCACTGCAGAGACAGAGAAAACACAACACTTAAAGTGAATGCTAACACATGGAGCCTGCAAATGCTTGCAAACCACAAAAGGGTTGATGAAACCCTCAAGATTTGGAAAGACGCTGTTGGTATAAATGACTACAAGATAGAGCCAGACAATATTAAAGAGAGACACAGCAGCTCAGATGAAGCCCATTGTTGAAGCGGGAGAGATGACTGAAGAGATGTAGAGAGATGAAGTGTACTTAAGGGAATAATTCAATTAAATACCAAATAGTAGTGGAGCAGTTCCTGTGTCTTTCAGTGAGCCAATGAAACAAGACAAAGAATCACTCGAGATTGAATCAATAAATCAGAATGGCTTGTGTTAAAACCATTTGTGGCCAAACGGTTCAGTGTGGACATGGCCAGACACTGTAATCATATCATCTCAAACGTGAAATGACGATCAAGGTGCTATAATAGTGAGGTCATTTACCATACAACACAAGAAACATGTTTTTTTATTGGTGTGCAATCGGAAAATAAGGCCTTTTGTAACGTTTAAATGCCTGTTTACTTTTTTGACAAAGAGGAGGGACTGGTTGACCTCCATTTCAGCAGCACAGGAAAAAGAAAGAGAGATCGAGCTAAAACACCATTGATTTTCTGTAACAGGCCAGACGACCTTAATTAGTAATGTATGTGTTTGCATGCTAGGCTAAGTGTGATTTGACATTCTATTAAAACAGCGGATGACGGAGTGGTAAGCTCGCCCAACAAGTTCTCATTCGTTAAAGGTAAGTGCTGGCAGGACAAGGCCTCTAATGGAGCATGCATAAATCAAGAGGAGGTTAGATGCTCAGATTTATAAATTCAGCTAAAAGAAAGTGACTGGAAACATCCAGCACTTCTACGTGTTTCGGATGAAGACTTTGTGGTCACCTGAGGAATCTGTATTACTGTTATTCTGAAAATTGTCATCATTTACTAACCCTTATGTCAGTCTTTCTCTTGAGGAACAAAAGAAGATATTTTGAAAATAAAATAAAATAAAAAATTGTGTCCATGGTCAATGGAGTCCAAACAGTTGAAGCATTCTTCAAGATATCTTCTTTTATATTCCACAGAAGAAAGTCTTTGGAGTAACATGAAGGTAAGTCAATTATGCACAAATTTTTGGGTGATCTATCTCTTTGATTGGTAAAAAAAAAGCAAATTTTCCAATACAGATATTTACGCATTCAATGTACATGACACAAAAGACGGGGAGTAATTATCAAGGTAATATATGTGAATCATTGTTGACCATGCACAGCAGGTGTGTACTTTTTGCAGGGAAAGAAATAGGTGTATAGAAGAGCCTTCCTCTCCATCCTCCTCCTCTCTCTCTCTCCATTTCTCTCGCCCTGTCATTCTTCTTTTCCACTCATCTAAGTACCTCTCTCTGGCCAAATCAATTTTCCTTTGAGAGGAGCAAAGTCAGCAGAGGGGCTGGCCGTAGATTCTCTCTACACACACACACACACACACACACACACACACACACACACACACACAATATCTCTTCTACCGGGCTTATCTGGCACATTTACATTCAGCTGATTTTGTGCTTTTTGTTGCACTCTTTAACCAACTCTCTCTCTCTCTCTCTCTCTCTCTCTCTCTCTCTCTCTCTCTCTCTCTCTCTCTTCCTCTCACACTCTCAATCTTCTTTTATTTCTCTGGCCTGTACTTTCATTCTCCACCTGTTCTGGGCATGTACAAACCTCTTAACCTCTTTCTTTCTCTCTATCTCACACTCCATCTTTGGTTTTAAGGTCATGGATCACAGCAAAGACCTGTGGCATGTCTATGTATGTAACTGAAAGTAGAGTCTCGACATGTGCCGTGATTGAAAACTGCTGTCTATAGCGAAATGAAAAGAAAAAAATTCACAATCATAAAGATAGTCCCATCGCTCACTAACCACAAGTTCTGTCAAACCTATCCGAGTGATGCACGGATCACCACAACAGTCAATTCGGTGTACTGTGAAGGAGATGCTACCAATCCCATCAGGCTGTTCAGCCAAGGGAGGCAAACGGTGTGGCTAGTCAGCAGAAGACAGAAGTAAAGGGACAGCAGAAAGTGTGTGAGCTCACTGTGAATGATCCGTGACAAACAGCCACGAGCCTTGTTCCGCCGTTCCACATGAGAGATTTCATTACAGCCTTCAGGAGGTACACACAGGAAAAGTGACTAAACAAACGGTTTACCGAGAAAGGAATAGCTCACATTATGCTGGAGCTGTAAACTAAAACGGTGTGAAGGCACGGGAAGAACAAACTGTCCCAAATAAAAAAAACACATAAAAGACAGCATAAAACATTCAACATCTGTACCTTAAGTAGAGAGGTTAGAGGTCAGTGTCCCCTGTATTTTTGATCAAATAAATGCAGCCTTGGTGAGCATAAGAGACTTATTTCAAAACTTGTAGTGTACATGGATTGTACACATTAAAATATACAACTGCCATAATATTTTGGGAAGAAGGTTCCTCACAAGGTGATATACATATTTTTCAAAACCCTGTAATAGGGAAAAAACAGGAAATTCATTGTATTTTTAACATGTGCGCTAACCACCAGGCCAAGGCTCTACTATTACTCAGTTATATAAATGCTTGCTAAATGTACTTCCTACAGTATTTCTCAAAATATCACAAACACTTGTCCAAATACAAACATTGACATTCCACCGAAACATTCATTGGTCTTTGCATGTGTTGCCGGCATGCACAGCACTATGAATATGTCAAGTCAGCCTATGAAACCATTAGCCTAATGAGTCTACATTCCTACAGGTCAATCAGTTTTCCAGCTAGGCCTCAACTATGGATTTTACAATCAACCTAGTGAGGTGATATGTTGACTGGGCAAAAACTGGACTCCAATCTGCTACTCTGTAGGCTACCTGCATGATAAAGCCTGTATTCCCAGAACTCCAGGTGATTCTCCGAAGCAAACATGTTCGAGACCACTTAATAGGGCACTGCAGTGATATCTGTCAAGGCACACAGATAAATGCCCATTAAAGAGTTCCCTAAATGAGTACACATACACAACCTGACTCACCTGGGTAGAGGTCAACTGCTTGTTAGCAGTACATTACATCAAAAATAGAGACTTTAAATAATGAATTGAACTTTCTTCTTTCTAAACTTCAGCTCAGATAAAAGACAGATGAGACTTTGAGGCAGACAAGAGTTATTGATTTGTCATTTAGGAAGGTGAGCTGCAGGTTTCCCATGAGTCTTTGCCACTTACAACATTCTCATCTGCTACTTGCCCACTCAATCTCTATGTAGAGGTTATTCAAGCACAAGCATGGCGTGATTTAGACAAGTAAGACGAGTTGCTGGTTCAAAATTAACAAATCTAGCAATACACCGATATTAATATTAATATCTAAAAACAAAAATCTGTCATTTTAAATGATACAAGTGCATTTAGGCATCAAAATATTATAATGTATGGATATACATTTTTTATATTTGCAAATTATTACATTTTACAGTGTTACTAAATTCAAATGGTTTTAAAGATTAACTTTAAGGTAGCATAAGATGAGTGCAAAGGTAATCTAAATGTAAAAACGGGATTATATATATATATATATATATGTGTGTGTGTGTGTGTGTGTGTGTGTGTATATATATATATATATATATATATATATATATATATATATAAATCTTACCAACCTTACATTTAGGATGGTATTTATACTACAACAACCGACACCGATCTCTAAAATCTAACAACAATATGGTACATGAATGAAAACATAAATTATCTGACCTTTGTATAGTTTGCCACTCTGAGAAGATACATAGAATTAGCCAGTAAGAATCAAATGTGCTAAGAGAACAAACAGTGTGTTAAATCTTTCAGGAGTGTCTCTCTCCTGGAACACTCTCTGCAGAGCATATTAATCATTGTGGCCTGTGGTGTAAGAAAATAATCACTGGGGCACACTGATACCTCGGTCAGGATTCTGTTCATGGGATTTATCACCAATGAAGGGATCTTGAGGGGGGCACCATAGCAGTAATTTACAGCATGCTTTCCTCTTCACAGCAACAGCCACGTTTACCTCCCAAAGTCCTGAGCTTTGTATGGAAAGTAACTTGTTGTATACCTGTAAGTCTGCCCGAACCAACATATGACAACACGAGCTGGATGATCTCTACAAAAAAAAAAAACTTAATGGCCTATAATTGAGTTTCCATTGCAAACACAGTTGCCTTTAGGGCTTATGAACGTGTTTTTTTTTCCAAAGCTATCTTTGCGGCGAGAGAATGGCTGTTTGTTTTAGAAGGAGGCTACAGTAAGAATGGATAGCTGGGTTTTTTCACTCGTTTGTTCGTCCAGGAGTGAGAGAGCTTCTAGTTCGCTCCTCCAACCCCGGTGAGAGAAGCTATGCATGGAATGTCCAATCATAACACTCTCCCTCAGTGGCTGGACCATAACGACAGATCGCTGTGTCGGCTTTTTTTTTTTTTAAACCTTCATTACAACAGGAACATACTGCACTGTTGCTTTTCAACTGCAAAGACTAATTAGTGGTGCATGTTACTGTTGCTCACATAGCTTTAGCGATTTAAACAGACCTATAAGTATTAAACTTTGGTGCGCAACTAGATAAGGACTTGAATGATTCCTCAAATCATCATTTTGATGAGGATAGGTGTGCTGTTACTTTATTTGATTTGACAAACAATAGCTGGGATTCCACCCAAACATGAGGCGAATATTTTCAAAGTTTGGAGAAGAAGAAAAAAACAGAAAAAAAAGCAAATTAGGTGAATTTCCATCAAGTTGTTCGAGCGGATGACTGTGGTATTGGTAACCTAGAAACCAACAGTAAATAAAACACCATAAGCGGAAACAGCCGGTTAGTCACATGGGTTTAATGTTTGCTACATCAGAATTTATTTGACAAATGCATTTCCATCTCCCATTATTTGCAACTCTTTTTCTCACAAGTCAAAAACCACATCAAGCGAGCGTAAACACTTTTTTGCGAATTAAGGGATTTTTTTTTTTTTAATTGGTGTTTCCATCAATCTTTTCTGATGCGATACTTCAAAATGTGCATAAAAACAGGGTGATGGAAAAAAATCCCATTCATGTACTGAGATCTGATTTGGGGCAAAAAGCAACCCACTAGAACCCACCCAGAACACCCTTGCAACACTTTAGCACCCAACCAAGAACACTCTAGCAACCTCATGCTACCACAGAGAACACATTTGCAATGCCTGAGCAGTGAGCCCCAACCAAGAACACCCTAGCAACTGCATAGCAATGCCTTAGGAACCACCTAGAACATCCTAGCAACCCCATAGCACCTTAGGAACGCCGTAGCACCCACCAAGAACAGTCAAATTAGTTCATTTCATCTATGAAGCAGTTCTGTAGAAAACAGTTATGTCATCGTCCAGCTCATTTCAGTTCAGTAAAGTCAGATCAATAATATTGCTGAATATTAAGTGTCCATGTCCCCAACTAAGCAAGCTAGAGGCAACAGTGGCAAGGAACCCAAACTTTATCATGTGACAGAATGGAGAAAAAAAACGTAGGAGAAACCAGGCTCAGTCGGGGGGGGCAGTTCTCCTCTGGCCAACGAATGAACACAGTGTCATTATGATTCAGACAGCATCACAAATCAGAGTTCAGATCGAGATCACAACCACCTAGCAATGCCTGAGCTCCCACTGAATAGACTCTATCAACTGCATAGGAACGTCTTAACTGCATAACATCTTAACTGCATAGTAACATCTTAGCACCCACCAAAACACACTAGTGAATGCATAGCAACCCCATAGCAAACAACCTAGAGCACCCTAGAATCCACACTGAAAAACTTTAGAAACCTCACTGCGACTGCGCATAGCAACACCTTAGCAACCACTCAGAACTCTTTAAGAACCCCATAGCGAAAATCTAGTTAGCCCTGTACAAGCCATTTTGTAATACAAGTGCCTGTGAAGAGGATGATGGGAAATCAAACTTGCTGAGTGAATGGATCCCGATGGATGTTCCTGTCATTAACTGTAACATTTGTAAAGCAGCTCTAATAACTGTACAACGCATAGCTGGATTTGTCATAGTGTGAAGAATGTATCCATACAGCAGCGTTGGAGGAATGAAGACAAACCCTGCGCTACAGCTGACCTATATATAAACCAAAGCTTCAATACACACAAACACACACTTTTCTGTTTTTCTTTTTGAAAACTGAAAAATAACAAAGCAGAACTAGAAAAGTGCAGTAAACCCTTCTGGACTATGCATGTTCTGACTGAATGGCAATCCTTTATTACACACAAACTCTTCTTTCTTTTTTTTCACTGGCAAACACACACAGTGTGTCACAGGCTTCAAACCACATCCCCACCCAGCATTCTTTTCTCTCGCACACACTTTAACCACAACAAGACAGAGCCATTACATCAAACAAAAGCCTGTCACCGCACACATCTCTGTGCGTCTGGGGAGTGTGCAAACCCACTCCTGAGAAAGACTCGGATTCCACATGCGGCCTGTATCATTATGTTTCTGTTCTCTGTTTTCAGAGGCTGGGCTTTGGGCTGCACACTCTGCTCTGGGCTGTAGGGGGCGACCTGTTCCCTAGGAGATGTCATCGAGGCAAAAGAAGCAGATGGAACACAGCATGGCCCCATTTGTAAAGCATTTAGAATTCATGTGATGTGCGTCTCCGTTCCTGATGTCAGAGAGGAAGAGAGATGGGAAAAATATGGATGCACCGATATAAAAATTCTGGCTGAGATCAATAAGCTGATAATTAATTTCATGTCACAGCCTGATAAATTTCTAAAATATCTAAAAATAAAAAATGTAAGAAAAATTACTAATATTTTGGCTATAAATAAATTTAAATCAGTAATGTGAAGGATCACCTACTTAATTCAGTATGGAAAAATATGAAAAATTGTTTGCTTTCTGAAATGAAAAACAAAAAAGTGGAAAGTAGAGTTCAAGGAGTTACAGGCTAAAATACTTTTTTTTGGTCAGTCAAATATTTGTCAGAAATATATTACTGTTGCAAATTATAGTTGCACTCTAAAATATAAAAATTGATATTTAGAAAATATTTTAATATTATAATAATATTTATATAAATATGATATATTATAAATATATAATAAATAAATAATATATAATAAATACACTAAGTTACAAGACTATTTATGTCTATCTTATGTTTATGTGGTATATGTGCTCTTAACTGGGCAGCGTACTTAAACCATCCTTCAAGTTAGAACTTCAAGACAGAAAAAGTCATCAAAAACAGGTTGAAACAAGTCTAAAATTAAATCTCCAATACTGACTACAAGCTGACTACCAATAGGGTGCATCCCTATGGAAAGAAGATCAAGTCAAAGTGGTATATATTCAAACCTGTTTCCTGCAAGAGCACCATGGCACAACCTAGGCTACAGATGCATTGCAACTTAACTGAAAATACATAATATTCACACTCCTACATCTCATTCTCCTTGCTTTCCCATTCTTTCCTTCCCACTTCCTGCCCTCTGGGAGTCAGCACACACATGTCATGAATGGTGGTGGCGCCACTTGTCCTGCCACTTGTCCCATCGCACTTCACAAGTGCATCATTATCCAGCCAATGCTAAAAAGCTAATTAGCCGCAGCAGGCTATTCATCAAAGAAGAGTACATGTCAAACACAAACACATTGCTAATGTACACTTCGCTTGACTGCAGGTTCATACGAGTGATAAAAGTGTTAACATTGATATGCTAAGAGAAGGAATGCATAGCGAGGAATACACGCATGTTAGTGTGTGTGTGCTTGAGCAAGGGCGACTTTGAGAATTCATGAGGTGTGTCTGGCCTTCACATGAGAGTATGTGAGTGTATTTTGAGCTAATCTTGCTCAGCGCAACTGGGTTCTTCTAAATAAGGTCAGAGAGCGCGGTCATACCTGCACTATGATAACAGACCGCACAGCTTCAGTTCGTCAGCTCTTACTTTAGCATGTTTACGTTTGAGGTAAGGCCGATTCCATTCACAGGCATAATACATGTGGTGGACTAATTTAAACTCTAAACTTAGTGTCCGACAGAAAGTTATACCGGTAAGTGTGAGTTTCATGGCAGCGCATTACCTGTTAGTGAAAGCATGGGCGGTATGTTGTGGCACTTGTGCATTATCAGAGCCTGCTCTGTGTCTGTGTCTGTGCAGTGCTAGACTTTGTGTCTGTTCGTGTGTGTGTGTGTGTGTTTGTGCTTCACCGGTCTGTAGATATAAAGAGGAAACATCTGTTGTGCCTGCTGGGTAGTCAGTCAGTCTTGTACCTGCAGATATGGTTCACTAACCTAAACCTTCCTTCGTATATTTTCACAACCTTCTCTCTCTCTCCTCCCACTCGTCCCTCCATCAGATCTGCCTCCCTCTATCTTCACACTCGTCTTCACAAGCAGATCAGACAGAGGTTCAGTGCCGCCCATGGTCAGTGCTAGATTTAGACGCTAACATAACACTTTGTTTAGAGTGGGAAAGTCCCATCGCCAAGGTAACCCTACCAAAATTAACACAAGAAAGCACCAAACTGTTGTATGAGAACACAGAGACATTACCACACACCTGTGTCAACAGGAAATGGGGATTTCTCTCTCTCCCACTCAAATGCTACAGATGAGATATATACGTTAAATATATATTTATTCTTTCAGTCATCAATCCACAGGCATTTTCTGCATTTGTTTTGGGGGGAAAGTGTGAAGAATTCTGTGAAATGGATTTAAATGGTAACATGTGATTTAAATGGTTTAAATATGGTTAAATGGGTTACAGACACTACTAAAGATAAGCACAATAAATCACAAATGATAAGCTTTAAGTGTCTTTACTGTTTAGCGGTGAGATTAAATAGAAAGCTAATGGAAACTTGACTTTCATGTCTTTCTCTTACTGTGCTTTGATTTGCCAACATTTTCAACCAAATGTTATAGGCCTATAGATTTCAATATAAACATTTCTCATCCAATTCTTTCCAAAACCAAATGATCCGAGTCACAATACTTAAAAAAAAGAAAAAATCGTATTTATATAATTTTTATTTCTCTTAAGCATTAGAATTTTAGGGGGAGAAAACTCTGAAACTAAGTTGATATTTCAATGAAACATAACTGCAAATACATAAACCCCCTGAGCTATAAAATGTTCCTCTGTGTACAAGTTTCCCTGTTTGGTGGTTTTTCCAGAGATGTAATTGTGTCTGCTCACTCTCTTGGACACAAACACTGTCAAAAAGTTTTAATCTATGAAATAATCAATAAAAAAACAAGTGAATGAGACAGTGGTGTCTAGACGAAACATTGAACAGTCTGCCTGACTGACTAACTCAACCAAACTGAACAGAACACATAGATGCACTTATTTATGCACACATCCAAACCAACACACGCACACACAGAGAGAGAGAAATATATTCAGATGCTCTTAAAATGACTAATCGTGTCTGAGTCAGACTGTGTGTGTGTGTGTATGCAGGGCATTTCCCAGACAGCACATAAGTTTAGTCAGACAAAAGGACAGAATATTTTGTTATGAAGACAACATAATCATGTTAAAAAAATATTTTAAAAGATAGAGTTCTGATCCTGGATACTGTTTGGCCGAGCTGTTTGTTTCCAGCCATGATGCAGTCTCATTTCATTATTTATATATATATATTTATTTTTATTTTTTTTTGAATTAGCTTTTATTTTTATATTTTTGGTTTTCATTTTAATTTTAGTTAAATTTTTAGTAAGTTTATTCTGTGCTTTTGTCATTTATATATTTTTTTATTATATTTATCTAAAATGTTTTTTTTAGTTTTAAATGTAATAATTTTACTACTTCAATTTAAACTCATTTCCATTAGTTGCCAAGTTAACATTTCCAATATTCATTTACATTTTTTAAGTTTAATATTTATATTTAATTTTATTTCAGCTTTATTTCAATGACCAAAAAACTATTTTTAGTGGTTTTAGTTTTAGTAAACGATAACAACACTGTTGTGATAGGCTACAGCACAAAATATAATAATGATGACATCAGTCAAATACAGCATTTTGATTGGCTGGTGCTTTTCTCTCTCAATTGTTGATTCTAATGCAGCACATCTAGGCTGAAAACACCTTAAACCGGATTAAACTGGTCTGTGGTCCAGACAGACAGGAGGCCCAGTCACAGTCTCAGCTGTTGGATTGTGGGAACAGGTGAAGTCTGCAGCAAGGATGACTATTCTTGTTAATGGGGCGCTGGGGGTGGGGGAGGGGAAACAGATAAACGGTCCCTCTTTTTCTGACCTAAAATATTCAAAATGACATTATTCAGCGGCATTTGATCTGCGAGAGATTGGGCTGTGAGTAGATACAGCGGTTAAGAAAAAACTGTTAACGACTTGAAAAGACAACGCATCGCTGTCAAAGTCCATATTCATCTGGACGGAGAGTTTGCCCGAGGCAGATCCTGTCACACATGGTCAGAGAAAAGAAGACTGAGAGAGAGGGGGCAGCTCAGACGCTTGTATTTAAAGGTCAGGTCTCATAAAGCTGATCATTCAGACAGCCTGACACTTTCAGAGGTGAAGAGATGCCACAGGCGTACACACACACATATTCACAACACTCTCACTGGAGGCAGAGGGATGAGTCAACAAAACAACCCGAGAAACTCTCCCACGTCACACTCAGAAAAAGCACAGATCTGCAAATTTAACTCTCAGTTTGCTTCACAAACCCGTGCAACTCGATCTCTGGTGACTGTAAAGACACAACAATTATTTACACTATAGTGGTCGACAGATATGGGTTTTCATCAACAGCCCAAATCAGATCTTAATAGATTAATCTCAATTTGCTTACTATTAAATTTACACTCCTGAGAAGACTAACTAAGAAATTAATACTTTTATTCAGCAAGAATGCATTGATCAAAAGTGACCAACATAAAACCTTCATTACAGACGTAATCTAAAAGATTCTTTAAGCTCTGCTATTGTCTGGCCGAGCCCCAGAAGGGTGTCTTGTTCCCTGGCAGTGAGGTGGGGTTGAGGCCCCGTCTCCTGGAGCTCACTGATCCATCCAGTGCTGCTCCATTACACACTACTAAACAGGCAGGACAGCAATCACTTACACAATCACGGGCAGCCGAGATATATCTAACCTAACCAGCCATGAGAGAGTGTGAGTGTGTGTGTGTGCTGAGACTCACAGGGAAAAGAGAAAAAAAGTGCCTGGATGGCGGTGTAGTCACTAATTACAAGAAGTGACAAGGATCAGTTGTCCTGTTTTTACTTTGATCGCCGATCACAAGATTTTAACGGCTTCCTTGCAGATACACACACAGAGCGCTATTTACAGTCAACATGGAAAAACATCCTCAAGCCATTTTATTTCACTAATGTGACATACTGTACTGTATTCCGAAGTGAAACATGATATTCAACAAGAAAAATATGTGGTGCGGGTCTGGCTTTATTCCATCAGCTATAGATTGGATTGGATGAAGCCAGGTGGTTGGGGGCGGAGCAATGTGCATGAAAGATTACAAACACAAACATTTTTCTCTTTGGAATAGCTTTGACCGATGAATAGTGAATAATAAGATCAGGAATGTGTGCAAAGAAAGTAAAGGGTCTTTTACGGTAAAAGAGATCAAATGGCTGACCGGATAGATAGATGATGTCACCAGGGACAGATATATTGACATACTGAAGCTTCTCTTTGTCTGTGACTTGTGTGCGCGTGTGTGTCAGAGAGAAAGAGAAAGATGTACACTGACAGAAATCAATGTGCACACTGACAAATCGCTCAATGTAAAACAACACAGATCTCTAATTTCCTCTCACCTTTATAATGGGATCTCTGACCTAGACAAGTGCACACACACAAAACGTTCATTATTTGCTTTAATACGACACAGAGCTTAAATGTTGTTCTATATAAATATATAATTGCATTTGAGAGGAGCATTTGTATTGAACTATCTGCACTGACCTAATTCTATTAGTCAATGTGACCCCGAACACAACCTTTCCTGTGATAGTTCCCAACAAACACATGCACGCAAGACACTTTAAAAAGATAGTGTAGTAAATTTTTAAGACAAGTTAAACATTTGTGAGCGTTTGTCCTTTAAACTTTGCGAATCCTTTGACACTTCAGGAAACTCACATATGCAGCTTTTAATAAACACAATGGGAGGGTGTGACGCAATTCTGTGCAGAGACGTGTGTGTGTGTGTTTAGTGATAGACGGTTTTGTCCCTGATTCCCACTTAAGTGCAACTTTAGGGGGAAAAGCAAAAGAAAGGAGAGGAAAGGAAAGGAGAGGACTGTATGCTTTGAAGCAGACCCAAGGGCAGTTTTGGTTTTGTTGGCACAGTTTAAAGATAAAACAAACAGGAACATCTGTAAACCCTTTTTAGTCTTGTTTTCTATTATACAACACTTAGTTTCGGTCCTCTAATCTGATTGGCTGAGAGGTGATCCAAAAGTGATGATATTTAGTACAACAGCACGTTTCACTGCAGGATTTGTCAGCAATACAAAACTGTTAATCTCGTTTTGACTTCGTTCTGAACTATTTTTGTTGGCGGAGCGAAAATGCTCACAATAACTCTACATATTGGGTCTTTTCTGATCTTCTAGTTAAATACCTAAACTATAGCCTTGGAAAACCCAGACAACTTCCGGCAAATTTAGATTTGCTCTGCAAGTAGTCTGGCAAAGAGCTCATTCAAGCCCATTTCTAATCCGTCAAAATCGCGGCACCAATCAGAAACGTTGGGGCGGGCTTTACACAATGACGATCGCTCTGATTGGTTTTAGTTCTATCCAATTGCACCAGAGGCATTTGAGAGACGTTTTAAATGCATTATTAAATTCAAAATTGCAAACACATGAGGACAGTCTCTATGAAAGACCCACTGGCAGATGAACGTGCTACTACATTTCTCTCCGAAACGGTAGGAAATTAAATTAGATTTAATAGAGGATTTTAACTGTGACAAGATGATTGACAGGGCAGTTTACGTGACAGGATGCACGCGACAGACAAAGATGACGAAGTAGTATGTCCCAAAGCTTGCCTACTTTTTTGCTACACATTCAAAGGTAAATACCTTTTCTTCACAAAAAGAGTACATACTTTTATGGCGTAGTGTAACTTATAGGCGAATTGGGACGCAGCATATGGCTTTACACGATGACGATCGCTCTGATTGGTTTTAGGCCTATCCAATTGCGCCCAGAGGCATTTGACGCCCCTTTGGAAATGAGTTAATAATAGAGATGCACCGATTGATCGGCTGGTGACCGGAATTGGCCGATTTTCACGTGATCGGCCGTGACCGGCGACCGGTCGGTCAGTCTGACAAATGCCGATTTTATGCCGGTCAAATGCACGGGCACCGCATGATTAACATCGCGCAACATCAGCATCACATCAGCATCACACGTGAACACCGTACACACATGTAGAAAACCTCGTGAATTACGTCCGTTCAGACCGCAAACGCGTATTTTTTTTCGGCGTGCATGTTAATCAATGAGTGCATTCACAACGTGAGCAGGAGCAGCGCGTGAGCGTCAAGCAGGAGCGTCGCGAGCAGTGAAGCGCGTGTTTCGGCGCCGAGTCCATTTGCTGCACTGCTCATGCTCAATTAAAGGGAAAGCACACTTTTGATGGACAAAATAGCCTAAATAGGGTTTCACCAAAAAAGTGCCCAAAATGCACATACTTTGCGTGTTTTAACAAGAACTAGAGTAGGCTATGTCAGAAAAGAAAACGAAGACTAATATTTATAGAAAAAGTACCCATTTAAACTTGTTTTATTATTCAGTTTGTACAAGTGATTGCAATAGGCCTGTGTGTGTGTGCTTTGAGAAATATCTTTATACTGCAAGGCTATATTATTTAATTTTTTATTTATATATTATTTTATTGCCATTCCCTGTTTTCATACAGATGTTTAGTTTGTTAAATACATATATAAAAAAATATTGGTTATTGAATGTGAAAAGGAAATGGTTCTTCCATAACACTGCACTTTAGATGTGTGTGAACTATGCAAATTGTAAAATGTTCTATTACAGAAAAGATATAAAATAAATATTTGTGTGTGCTGTAAAGTGGTTAGAAAAAATGAAATCGGAATCGGCTAAAATCGGTATCGGCAGGTCAAACTTAATGAAAAATCGGAAATCGGAATCGGCCCAGAAAATTGTAATCGGTGCATCTCTAGTTAATAATGAAGCTTTGCCAGTTATAAATGAAGATTTGCCAATGGTCTGGTTTTAACCAGGCTACCTAAACTATAGACAATCACTGCTTTATATTTAGAAAACAGGAACTCAAGGCACTACGTAATAATGGTGATACATTTTGGTAGAGTTTTTCAAGTTGTAAAACTCGTTCACTTCTTTTTGCGAAATTCGTAATTAAAAGTTGAAATTTACAGGAACTCACTTGACCGTTGTGACTGTCATCAGCAACTTCTACAAATCATATATCATATATGATGAGAAAAAAAGGTCTAGAGACATGTTTTTTTTTTTTAAAGTTGAGCTTCTTTTTTCGAGACGCTACAAAAGACGCAAGAAGTATAATTAACACTTAGCCTATAGTTCCTCAATATTTTTATAGAGGTGCATTAATATTGTCAATTCATTTTAGTGTTGTGAAAACTGCAACCAAAAATAAATAAATGATTTTAAGGATGTGAACAGCTTAGAGAAAATTCTCTAAGTCATCATTTCATAATTACAGTAATTCCAATGAGACGTGAATGCAGCACAAATCTATAAACACTGTCTAAAACCAGAGTCAGAAACAGTGTAACAAAGCTTGAGTTCTTCATCAGCACCTGGAACATCATCAATAAAGAGTTCAAAGAGACGCATCGTTTGCTTTTTAATTATTTGATGAAATGAAAAGGAAACAGGAAGCGTGTGTATATGCAGATGAGTGGCGTGGTGTTGTGGACATGTTATTTGTCAGGAATGTGAAGCACACTCTTACTCTCATTGGGCTAATGGTATTTGATTTTTGTAGCTAGGCAACACTCCCATGCGTGACATTTACCTGCCAGACCAAATAACCAAATACAAAACATTCACATACACACCCATTAACACATGCAGATGTGCACAAAAGCAAGAGGAAAACATGCAGAATGGTCTTTGTTCATTCAAGACATTGTTGATCTGCATGATAGTCTTCGTTATCGGTGTAGCAAAGAGACCACAGTGTACGAAAACACACGATCATCTGCTGATCTTCATTGCACGCCTCCACACACACACCCACACACTAATGACACCACATACACAACAACCAGTGGTCAAATAGGCTAATCGCTCTCTCAAACGATCACATTCGTTAATGCTTTCACTCTCTCACACAATTAGAGTGGAATAATAGTACCAAAAACACCGGAGCTCTAAACATCCTCTTAATCTGAGACAAACAAACAGCACGTCAGATAAACAACAGAGATTAGAGATTACAATCATCTGATTGCCGTCCCCCCCACCCCACCCCCACTCACCTGTGGGTTTGCAGCAACAATCAGGCACAGTCTGTGAGTGTAATGATTATTACTCTAAGACATGATCTCTGGACTATAGGCCGGCATTATAAGCATGTGCTCTAAGCCATAACGAGTGTGTGTGTGTGTGTGTGAAAGAGAGAGAGAGAGAGAGAGAGAGAGAGAGCTTTACGACAAGGCTTAAATGCTCTACTGCACAGGGCTTGGGGGAAAAGTTGCCCCTCCTGGCACCCTCTTTTGACCCCTAATTCTCTTTTTAGACACAAAGTGAGCATAATCAACCCAGGCATTCAGTTAACACAGTATTTCTCTCTGATTTTCCCATAAACATATTAGTGGCCCCAAACACTTACATCTATACAGGAGCGATGCAACACATTTCTCTGTCCACGCCGAATGTGACTCGATGTGACAATAACAGCCAATTCGAAAATATTTAATGTTTAATGGATAGTTGGAGTGGACTTGTGGAGTGGGCCGGGCTACTGACAAATTGTTCTGTTGCCTGTCGCTTATTACGGCTAGGTAAGACAAAAAAACATGGTGCTATGCCACACTTTCAAATATGTCATTGCATTACAAAGAAAACATCAAACCAGCATGTATTTTAATGAAAAAACAACTCATGTGCACTTTAGTGGAACATATTGAATGATTCACTGAACTTAACAAAATGTTTATTCCGTTAAGATACCTGAGTGAACTTGAGGCGAACTCGCAATCACTAGAAAACACCAGCTGGTTAAAAGTGGTTTAGAAAAGTGAAGTTAATTCTCTGGAAAGTTCTAGCATTACTTATTTGCACAACCCACTTAGGTTATATATTTGTTACGAAATGCGATGAAATTCATACATTTTTAAATGCAGGTAAAAACTATTGAGGCCACTGTATAGACTCAAACATGTACCAAAACACAAAAACAGAAGTTTAGACATACTAAAAAAAAACGCGTTCTGGACAGCATTAACTCGACAGGTGTGTGTGTTCTTGTATGTGTGTGATTTGTTCATTCAGCTGAATCTGTTCCCCAATGAGTCTCCACTGCCAGGGCCACGTCACACTAGAACTGTTGCTTTGACGCCTTTTCCTGTGCCATTTTAAAGTCCTTCCCCCTTCCTTTTTCTATCTTTAACAACGTCTTTTCCTTACTTAAAAAGAAATCAAACAGAAACTGAACGGATGGAAGTTATCAGAACGCACACTAGAGCGCTACAGTATGTGTGTGTAAACCAGGTGTGCTCCAGACCTCTCCTCAATCCTCCCTGCGTCTGGATCTCATCCTCCTCTTATATCTCCAGACAGCTTTATTAAGTCAGCACAGAATCCACGATAAAGAAAAACTGTGATGTCTCTGAGCTTGCAGGAATATCTGGTGCTACTAGATGATTTATAATGAGTCAGTACCCGTAAATCCCCCTGACTTCTAATTATGGCTTTGTCTCAAAACCTGCTGCGCTGCCTATCTAGGCAGAATGGGTATGTTTTCAGAGACAGCCTGTACATCATCTTAAGCTGTTGGTATCATGAGAAGTTTCAGTGATTTGTCCCCGTAACGGCGAGTTTGAATTTGAGTTCAACTGGCGCTAATGAACCCGATTCAATCCTTCAGCTGCGATTTCCCATGACATGGTGACAAGAAAACGACATATTTCCCCTAAGTGAAAAGACTGAAAGGGATGTTTTACTGGGAAGAATGCATAGTGTTTGTGCTGGAGGGCATATCCTCCAGGTTTAGGAAGAGGAATAAAAAGAAAAGGAGAAGTGAAAAAAGTAGAGAGCTTGTTGACATTGGGCCCATATTTAACCGCCTACACACCAGCCTGTGCTTTGATGTAGCAGGAGAAATTAAAAAAGGGTGGAAAAGAGAACTGAAAGAGAGCAAAAGAAAGGAGCAAGAAAAAGAACAGAGAGACAAGGAAAGAAAAACACACCAAAGTCAACGTCTCAGTTTCAAAGTGAGAGAGAGAGAGAGAGAGAGAGAGAGAGAGAGAGGGGAGAGAGAGCAAGGTCAGGCTACCATATTAGTAACTAGGCTAAGCATCCTGCAAGAAGATATCTTAGGCTTTTAGCATTGTGAGATGTGGTGTTTGCTAACTGAGGTCTTTTTCCAACAAAAATAAAAATAAATTTCCAAACAAACTGTTTAAGAACAAAAATCGTATGTCCGTCTTTTTGGACTGGAGGGGGAAAAAACGAGGAAATGAAAAACCATTAAAATCTTTGTTTTTATAATAAGCTGATTTTTTATCACAATCATTAATACCTCAAATCATGCAGCTTGATGAAAAGTGCTCTATTACATTTTTTAAGCGATCAGACTTGCGTAGTGGATGATAAAACAGGTCAAAAACTTAATATAATACTAGAACGACAGAGACATTAGCGGCAGCCTAACAACTATAAATATTACCTTACAAATGTCCTAGCCATTTTTCATCATACAATTATATGCCTCTTTCAGGGTGCCTGTGATTTTATGTTCGCACACAACAAATTCAACTACCTTAATAAAAGCCACTACAAAAACAACTGCATTATACTATAGTTGCATACACTACCATTCAAAAGTACTTTTCAGCATCTATAGTAATAAGTAACTTTCTTCAGCAAATTAGAATGATTTCTGAAGGATCATGTGACACTGGAGACTGGAGTAATGGCTGCTGAAAATTCAGCTTGGCCATCAAATAATTAAATTACTTTTTTAAATAGGAGTGATTTTAAATTGTAATAATATTTATTTCACAACATTACTGTTTTTACTATATTTTTTATTAATAAATGCAGTCTTGGTGAGCATAAGAGACTTTTCTTTTTAAAAACTTACTGACCCCAAACTTTTGAACAATATTGTAAAGTGTCACACATTCATTAGAGAAATGCTATTCTAACTTGTAAAATCACATTATCTGTTTTCTAAGCAAAGAATTTGCCTCAGGTTGAGACTAGCATGAAATGTTGTTCCAAGCAGTGAACACGTGTTATTTTTCTGAGCACCAGATATAGAGGAAGAGAACAGAGAATCCAATGTCTGACTTTATTTAGCTTAACTTTCCTTCACACCGTCCCTCTCACACACACGCAGTTCATACTATCCACATCCTCTCTTCTCGTGACACTGCCACAATGGCCAAATTCCCACCAGCCCTTATCAGAGGTAATGTACTTCCTGGGTCGTGACCTTGGCAGGAAAAACCTCAACTTCCTGTTGAACTCGCCGCGACCCGATACGCTCTTTCTTGAGTTTTCCATGACGTGATGTTCTCCAGCCGTTCAAAAGAGTGGCGCACTTTCACTCCCCAAACGCTCTCACGATTTACTACTAAACGGCAGCTTAAATTTGAAGCAAGATTAATCAGGAAAAGGTCCACACTCTCAATCTAAATCTGATAACCAAGCATTTTTAGAAAAATTTGAGTATTTCAAAAAGCTCCATCAGATTATTTTGCAATAATTGAGTCATTCAAGGTTGATCTGTGCAAGTGCTGCAAAAATGTTACATGGCACATACTCTCTTAAGAGCAACTCACTTGTGCAGCTGACAGTTATTCATTTTTAATGAGAGTTAGCGATTTGAGGTGACATGAGTGACAGGAAGGTTCAACTTTGTGCAAATGTGACGACTACCAATGGGAGTTCAGACAGTGAGGCCTGTGATTTCCAAGCTGATACATTTAGATATAGTATTTAAACAGGAACACTACTAACGGCGACTTGGCGACTTCCAGCATCTCTTTACTCACATCCATTTACTAACACACCGGCTACTTTCGATAATAGCAGTTTATTTTGCTTGAGTGTTTACATTCCACAGTGTCTCAAGTACTTCGAAACATCAGAAGAAGAGATAGATAATGGACTATTACAACCAGACATACGCACACACACACACACACTCAGTGACTGTTCAGTGAGGTTACATCTATGCAACTGTCAAAGCTACACATGACATTCAGACTTCAAAGATGTCGATACACACCTGAAGGGATGACAGAATTATGATTGTTGGGTGAACTATCCCTTTAAATTTCTTACACGCAAAGCTTTCAATCCACTTCTATTGTTTTAGACCGTTCTATTGCTTTTTTGAACTGAGCTAATGATATTTTCTATCCCCTAACCTTTCCATAAACCTCAGATTTTCATTAAGACATGTTTGTTTGTTTGTTTGTTTATTAAGCTTGGCTGGTCTTCACAAGGCACACACACATGGCCTGAAGCTAGATTCATATAAACCATAAAAGCTCTTTCAGGATCTAAATGACCTCAGGACCATGACTTAATCTGTCTAAACTCAAAATATCTCACTGCCAGCCAACGACAAAAAAACGGCCTGATTTCCTTTTGTAAATCCCAATGCTAGCATGCCAAAATTATGCTAGCACTGCTCCACGACAGAGATCAAAACATCTGACATATGACAGTCAAACTCAGCATCAGTACGAGCCAGAGGGAGTGAACACAAGCACATGACAATTGCAAAAAGAGAGATAAATGTCAAAAAAGGAACTGTAGAATCATGTCATCAAAAGGAGTGTGTGTGTGTGAGACAAATATGCTAACTCTAGTTTTGAAACAAAACAAAAAAAGAGAAACCACTGTTTGTCATTTTACACTCATATGGGTAACACTTTATTTCAGGGTCCAATTCTCACTATTAACTAGTTGCTTATTAGCACACTGAAAAAAACGATTTGTTGAATTTACTAAAAAAAATGATGGTAAGTGGTTCCACACAATTGATTTAAGCTACATTTAAACAAATGCATTAAGTTGAACTAAAATTTATTAAGTTCAACTTAATCCATTTCTTTAAATGTAGCTAAAATCAATTGTGTGGAACCACTTACCATAAACATTTTTAGTAAATTCAACGAATCATTTTTTTCAGTGCATGATTTACTATGATATTGGCTGTTTATTAGTACTTATAAAGCAAATATTAATGCCTTATTCTGAATGACCATATTCTACATTCCTTAATCCCAATACATAAATTTAACAACTACCTTACTATAAATAAGCAGTAATTAGGAGTTTATTGAGGCAAACGTTGTAGTTAATAGTGAGAATTAGACCCTGATCTAAAGTGTGAATTTTTTATGAGTCATTCTCAAGGTTTGAATACTTAGTTTTTGTCTAATTTAGATTCATTTTTCACAAGTCTATCTATGATTATGTTTGTTCGTAAAAAAGTAAAATAAACCGAAACAATCATAAATTGAAAGCTACAGTATGAAAAACTAAACTAAATTGGAATAGAAACTAGTTTCAGAATAGAAACTAAACAACAAAAAAGCTCAACTGAAACTGATAAATGTCAAATGTTTTTAATCTATATAATTAGTTTCAGTTTTAGGTTTGTAAGAATATTTTCATTTTTTATACAGTTTTATAACAAAAAAATCTAAACTATTTAAATCTCATGATTCTATTTTTAGTTCTTGAGGCATGAACATGTTTTTAAGTTTAGTGTCAGTTTAGTTTTTCTTTATTTGAGTTCACAATAATATCCTATGCATCCAGTAAATACTATATGGCTATGATACACAAAATCATAAAGACAAAAACATAAAACATAAATATCAAAATTACCCGTGTGGGAGTGACAAACACCTGGTGGGGATTTGGATGAGGAAGACAATGGAAAAGAAACATGAACGCAGAACAAAAGAGGAGAGAGAGTTGGAAAACCCTGTCCACCTCTGAGCCACATGTGCTGAGCGATGATGACCACTTAATCAATAAGGCCCCGTTTCCAAGACAACCCTGATTTCCTGTGCCATGTCCTCAGACACGATGATTGTCTATGATGCCGCCCTGAGTGTGTGGGAGTGCGAGTGAGAGTGTGAATGAAAAAAGAGATGAGTACATTTTGAGTAGATGGAAACACACACACACACAGTCTGAAGAGCGTTTGTTTAATTGGCGCAGCGTCTCTCTTTCATTTCCTGTGTCCTCTCCCAGGATGACACACCCTGTGATGATAGGGTGGATGAATGCGTTAGCAGTTAGTCTGCGTTATTTCATACAACGACCTCATTAATCGTGCATGATAACAACCCGGAGAATGCGACAGAAAGGCGATAAAACCCCACAGGTACACAAATGCAGCTACGCACATCTATGAAGGTGCTCTCGTGAATGAGGGAACAGCGAAAGGAAGCACAGCGAGAGGAAGGAAAGACAGGAGAGAGAGAGATTAGGAGAGATAGACGCTAAAGGAAGAGGGATTTATAAATAGGGTTTATCGCTATACTTTTACCTGTTCTTCTCCTCTCTTACAAATCTCTCCCACACACACACATAAAGGCTTAACCTTTGAAACATGCGCTCTCTTTCTCCTGGGCGAACACACACACACACAGCTGGTCTCTTAAGCCCCTCATTTTTGGGTCAGGAGGTTGTGCTTACTACTTCATGTGGAGCTATTTCAGCCATAACGTAGATGGATTGAGCTGCACTAATCGCAAGGCCGACCCACGGCAGCGGAGCCACGGCAGGGTTACGCAAGGACCCTGTGAGTCTGTTACCATGAAAAAAGACTGAAATGGTCCACACTGAACATTCACTAGTTGACAATTAAGCAGTTTTGTTCATTACTACATAGCTCTCTGAAATACTTGATTCTGATAGGTCAATTGCAGTCAAATGTTTTTGTATAATGGCTGCTAAACTGACCATTGTCCCAGGACACCGATTTCCTATAGCTGTTCTAGTTTTATGTCTCTCTTAATCCATGATGTCTTTCTTATAATGAAATCATTTCAGCTTATATTAACGAATCTGATTTGCATAAGGGTTCTGAATACACTATTGGGTATCTAGTTTGTGAAAATGACCAACTGTACATTATCCATTACGCACTGTACACGAATACCCACTTTAACAACGGCATTCGCAGTGCGCTTAACATACATAATGTGCCCTATTCCCAAGTGAAACAATGTTCAATAGGAAGTAATGCAGTATAGGTGGGATAAATGGATTTTATGAATCATTATTTGACTGGATAATTTGGTCAGATGGGTTGATAATATAGAAAAATACATATTCGCCTTTTTTATATTTTTTATTTTAAATATTTTAAACAAACAGACAAGAAAGTTTAAGCCGAACTGCCGAAGCCGAATTTGCTACCAAAAATGTATATTTCAAAATAAACATTCTATTAATCTAAAAAATCCTGGGAAAAAAGTATCAGTTTCCACAGAAGTATTACTAAGCACAACTGGTTTTAACATTTCTTAAGGATCATCTGACACTGAAGACTAGAGTAACGGCTGCTAAAAATTCATCTTTGCCATCACGTGATGCTGATGGTATAAAACATCTGCCCAAACTGAACCCTTCCAAGCCTAAAAAGGTAACAAAATATGCTTTAATTTATCCTTCTGTAATTGTTACTCTAATATCAAGAGAGTTTTATATTATCGCGACAGGTGGAGATCCATCCGTGTTAGATATATATGCAGGTCGCTAAAGACCCGAATATGTAATAATGATTGGCGAAACATTCCTGCATTTAAGGGTTAAAATAGAAAAAAAAAAAGTTGAAATATGCATATAAAATTTCACAATATTACAGATTTTACTGTTTTACAGAAAAACATGCACACTGATGAATCGTGCACAATCAAACGACTGTTAGCGTAGGCATTTATTTGACAACTTAATATTGATTTCATGTTGTCTTTAAAAAGAACACCTAAAAAAACACAGAACGATTTTGCTGAACCCCATTGCTGTTCCCTAACGTTTCTTGTACATTAGTCTAGACCTTCAGATTTTAGTTTTCTGTGGTTTTTGCAGAGTTGTGAGTGTATGTAGTCAACAAGGAACTATTTAGCTCCAGAATGCTCGAGGAGAAGCCCTGATTGAATCAGCATGATTGGAGCTATTATCATGTTTCCTGTGCAGACCATGTGACGGGAGAGACGTGGCTTTTGATGTGAGCCAGTTTGGAAGCCTATGGCTGATGCGAACAAGCATACAGTTATCAAAGCAAGACAAATTAATGCAGATTCCCTCCTGTGTCCTCCGTTCCATCTGCTGTTGTTCAGTGTATATGAATCTATGTGTAATGCAGGGCCTAAAAAAAAGTCCAGTGGACAGTGTTTGATGTAAAGGCTTAGCATAAAAGCGTGTTTATGGATGTGAGCGTCTGACCCGGACGTTATCTGGCGAGCCGTACTTGAGTGTAATTGGGGGAGGGGTGGCGTCAGACATACAGAGATCAACCTCAATAGAAAAGATTAACCATGAACTAATCATCCTCTCTCTGTGTGCTTCAGGTGGTCTGTGTATTTGCGTGCACATGTGCGTGTGTATGAGGGGAGCGGCATGCAGCAAAACTCCTGCACTTTTTCCGTAATCCTGGTCTCCAAGCGTGAGCCTGCGAGCAGACTAATCCGCCGTATTTACGTATTAATAACCAGCCAGGCCACAAGATCATCATTACACATGGTGTTGTTGTAAGTTAATCTCTCTAAATGGGATGCTTCAGTGCTACATGACTCCATGGGACAACCTGGTGCATGGTTGAAATGCAGAGAGAGGGCCATAAACAAAACATTTTAAAAAAACAGGAAACTCGTCAGCAAGTCAATAACTGTCAAATTTATACATATATTATCATTAAAAACATTATAAATTTCATAAAAAAAATTAAATAATAATAATTAAAAAAAAAAATATATATATATATATATATATTATTATTTTTATTATTATTTTATTATAATATATTATTATAATATATTATTATATTTTTTTAATTATTTTATATATATATATATATATATATATATATATATATATACACACACACACATATATACATACACTATACATATATGAAGATGTATGTATATGTATATATATATATAATCATTTATAATATATGTATATATCTTAATTCAAATAAACACAAATTTGCATTAAAATGAATAAATTATGAGAAAATAAAGATAATGTGACACTAATCAATGACCACTTCTGTTAATCAGCAATCAAGCTAAGTTATCGGCCAATGTCATCTCACAAAACGACCCAAATATCGGCTTGCAACTTCACATCTAGCAGGAGACGAGAATGGATGGCTGTGAATTCCAAAGGTCCAGCATGGCACACTAGCCATAAACGTCTAGACATCCCCAGCGTCTTTAGGGCTAAAGAGATTCTCCTTGATTTAATAGATTTATTAGGCTTTGATTCGATTAGGACAGAGAGAGGGCTCAGCTCTAAATGACAGCTCAGGCAGAGGGCACATTGGCTGCACAGAAGCTAAATTAAAGGGTAAGTATAGTCTGCCTCGGCTGCTTACCACAAACCCAGACCCCTCTACCACTCTTCAGAGATTTGACTTCAGCTAACGGCATCCCTAATCGCTCTCATTATCCGAGAAGTATCAGGTTTTTAGGCTGGTGAAACTTAATTGTCAACAGTTAAATTTTCCGCTTGTGTTGTGCTTTCTGACAGTGCTCTTTGGTGGTAAATAGAGTCATGACTAGACTGAAAATGTGGGTGGAAAAAGGTCAGAAAATGGGAGCCTCAGAAGAAACGATGCCACAAAAATGACAAGTGGAGTTGAAGAGAAAACAGCAATTCTCTCCAGCGTCCGGTCTCAGACAAACCTGCCCTCCATCGTGCACTTTTCCTGTTGTTCCTGCTGTCATAGCAGAGCCAGAATTTTTTATCTTATCACCCTTTCCGAGTGCATCTCAGCCAGAAATGTGGAGAAATGTTCATAGCTATGAAGAAATGTGCTTAGTGGGTTGGGAGTGTAGGGTAAACAGGGTTTTTGATGAGAAAAAAAGAAGATGCACGTCCAGTTCAGAGTAAGGTCAGCATTCAGGTGGAGGTTAGGAATGCATGCACAAACCAAATCATCCACCCACACACAGACACACACACAACCCAACCATGTGAGTCTCACACGCTTATCTAATGGGTGCATTCCCATTCTCAACCATTACTGCTGCCCTCTTCTTTTCATTCCTCCTCTTATTCTGGTGTCTTTCTTACTGTCCTCAACCTGTCAAATGATTGCTTAATAGTGTTTCTTTTTCCCTTTTTCACATAACACACATTAAACTCTGGAAGACTTCCTTGTCAAATGAAATATATAAACAAGTCTTCTAAATCAGTGACAGAGAGACCCAAAGTCATTCAATTTCAGAGAATTCAGGCACCATGAGCAACTATGAGACAAAGCTGAGCAGAACTCAACTTTATGCAAATATGCAGTGACAAAACTACCAATGAGAATGCAGACAGTGATTCTGTCATCATTTACTCAACATCATGTTGTTCCAAACTTTTGCATGTCATCACGTCAGGGTTTTTGGCTACCGGATTGGCTTACGCTGGGTAAACTTATTTCCGGTAACAACGATGTCTCAGCCTAACAAGAACCAGTTCGCCAATCAAAGTCTTTGTACAAATGAAATATCATTAAAAAGTTTGGACTCTCTTAAGAGCTGAATTTAAGAACTAAATCAAAATGACGGCACTTAACTTGGTAATATCATTCTTAGTGTCTGTTTGGTGTGTCTGTGCATTATCACGCTCCATGTAAAAACTTCAACGCTTTTTACAATGCGCTGGGGAAATCATCGGCTGGCAGCTCCCTTCTCACACAAACCTGATCCGCTGATTCATAATGAGAAGACAGACCGTTCACACCCTGGACGCGTATCTGGACAGCAACACTTCTGTCATCCCTCAATAATATTCAATCTCATTCCCTCACATATGCTCCTGTTATCAACATCTTAAAATCTCTAAATGTGCACAGTATTAACAACACCATTGCTGTTGCACATTTCATAGTTGCACTGCTTACAATAGATTAAAGGCCTGTTCACACCAAGGATGAAAACTACGATAACAGCACAGATAAATGATATTGTTGGAATCAATCTCAGAACGATTTTTTTTTTTCTGATGAGGAAAGATCAAAACATTGACAGCCAATCACAATCCATCCTGCTTTAAAGAACTTGAGCATTTAAAGCGACAGACGACAAAACTGCAGCATGCTTAGAATGAACAGAACAATATAATTCACTTGTTTGGACGCAAATATAGTTATCATTATAGATCTTTGTTGGTGGCAACAGGCCTTAGTGCAAAGGCTGTGATTAATGTATGTTGTATACAATGTGATCTTGGAAATAAATTATGGGTAACAATATAGTTTAGGGTCCAATTCTCACTATTAACTAGTTGCTTATTAGCATGCATATTACTAGGATATTGGCTGTTTATTAGTATTTATAAAGCACATATTAATGCCTTATTCTGCATGACCATATTCTACATCCCTTAATCCTATTCCTACCCAATACCTAAATTTAACAAATACCTTACTAACTATTAATAAGCAGTAATTAGGAGTTCATTGAGGCAAAAGTTGTTAATAGTTAGTTAATAGTGATAATCTGACCCTAATCTAAAGTGTGACCAAATTAAGTCTTAGTTTTATAATTTTAATCTGTCAGGATCAGTTATAATAGGCTATATGCTTGGATGCGGGATTTAATGTTGTGATATTAATACATGATGCTATATATTGATATATATATTTCAAGCATGTATATAGTATATACCTGTATATAACTGCATATGAACTGGGAATTTACTTTTTATATGAATACATGCTCAACATACAAGCAAGGGAATTACTGAATGAGTACAAATTTCTGTGATTATATAACAGCAACTTGGAATACAGACTAAACAGAAAATGTAAGAAGCAATATTTAAGAAAAGAGACCAGCAGACCTATTTCCATATGTTCTTTCTTCTATGGAGCATGTGAATATATATTGAAATATATATATTTTTTATAATATTTTGTTTGTTGGACCCCATTGACTTTTATTATACGGAAAAAACAGTTGAAAAACATCATTGTAAGTGCATATAGATTTGGAAACGACATGAGGGTGAGTAAATGACAGAATTTTCATTTTTGGGTGAACAATCCCTTTAATAGCCTACATTACAATTATATTTCTAGAATTTTGGTTTTAAAAATGAGTTGAGGTGAGCATTGATGACTCCATAAAAGCTTGATTACTTGCTTACTGATAGTCTTATAGCACAATCAGAATGGCAGGGCGGTGAGGCGGGCTGGCAGTGCCCTCTCAGGAGAGCGGATGCCAGGCAGGAACATGCGGAGGGGCTGTCTGTGCCAGCGAGGGCAGACTCAGGCTTTCAGCGGTCATGAATGAGGCTTATTTATCCCAGCGCGTGAATAAGGCCAGTCAGTGAAAACAGCACAAAGGAAGACAGAGGCTCGTTGGCATGCACACAGTGTTGCCTCCAAAGCAGTGTTGCAAGACTTTGGTATTAGTGAGAGGAATTGGATGAAACAGAGATCCAGTGTGTGACGGGATCATTTCAAAACACTTTGTGAGAGAGACCGTCTGATTCTATTAATATTGTAATCATAATTTAACTCTGCAGTGTTAAAAGTCTGATTCCATTGTCATGTCAGCAACAATCACACACTTATCCTAAAGTTACATGCACTTCCTTGTTTGTTTTGTTTAGTTTTTTGTTGCTTTGTTTTTGTGTGTATGCGTGTGTGTGTGTGTGTGTGTGTGTGAGGGGGCAGGGCCTTGGGACTGTGCATCCTGGGTAAGTAATCTGTCTTTGTCTCTTCCTGGTTTTGTTTGCATTGGCCTGGATGGGGGTCACTGAAAGTAGGCACAGACTCATCGTCAGGGTATGTTTGGGTCCTGGGCCATTCAACATATATTTAAAATATATGAAACATTATTTTAGCTAACAAGTCAGGGCTCTTTAAATAGCGTCCCAGATTTAAATCTTATTAAAATGCTGATGTATCCGAATTAAAAACTTTCTATAAAATAAAATGTAAAAGTAAATAAGTTTAAAAACTTTTTTGAAAACATGAATTGAGTAGAAAACATTTTATTGTATTATATGTCTTGTGTTTAACAAAAATCAACATTTTAAGTCATTTCAGACTCATTTCAGACTGAATACATAAATATCAAGATGCACTAGAGTCCAAAAGTTTTGGTTCAGTATGATTTTCCAAAAAAAAAAAAAACTTTTATTCAGCAAGGATGCAATAAATTAATTTAAAGTGCACAGTAAAGACTTAAAAAATATCTGCATTTCAAATGCTGTTCATTTGTTCTATTCAAGAATCCTGAATAAAACGCATCAGTTTCCACAAAAATATTAAGGAGCACAACATTTTTCAACACTGATAATAAAAAATGTTTATTGAGCTCCAAATCAGCATTTTAGAATGATTTCTGAAAGATCATGTGACTGAAGACTGGAGTAATGATGCTGAAAAATGCTGAAAAATCAGAAAACAGTTATTTTAAATTGTAATTGTATTTTTAAACAAATAAATTCAGCTTTGGTAAGCATAAAATACTTCTTTACATTACCTCCAGACATTTAAAAAAAATCAAGAGCCAAAACTTTTGAACATTTGTATATCTTGAAAATCTTCCAAAGGCTGAAACTTTTTTTTTTTTTACTTTATTGACCATCCCTCCTGGATCCCCAAATGGATTTCACAAAATAGCAGTGTTTAGCATTGTTCTCAGGTCTATGTGCACGGGTGATTCTTCTTTCTATTGGAGAAACAATCACTATCACTAGCTTTCACGTTCAAACAGAAATTAAAATTCCCATCAGAGTGTGATACCAGCTGGTACCATCAGCGAAGGACAAGATTACAGACAGATTGATGAAATGATTCATTTAGCAAAAAATATGCCATGTCCAAGCATCAGTAACTTCAGCCTTTTGTAAATAACCTCTGAAAAAAAGCAAAACAGGGGTAGGGGACCACAGTAATGATTCAATTAATCACTTTACACGTCTATTCATGCCCAATCTAACCTGATTAATGTGCACTTCTTAATTATTATCCCGCCACTTTTTGAGACACTCATTCAATGTCATTCCCGATGACGTTAACGGCTTTTAACAGCGAAATTAACACAGTCGCCTGGTTTTCTTTTATGGAATTAGAAACTCCCAGAGAACAGAACAATGCCCTCCCCGCTTTTTGATTTGAATTCACAAGCACTCTTTCATGTTCTCATCTGCATCCATTAACCAAACACATCCATTTGCCTTTTATTTAAAAAAAAAAAAAAATCCTTTTTGTGACCTCCAAGTTTTCAGTTAATACCAAGCCTAAAAGCTTGATTTAAGGGAGCGAGAAAAATGGACAAATGATAAAATACAAAATTGGCAGACAATGTTTTTTTCAATTGTTGTATGCAGTCTAAATATGTCCTTCACTGCCTATGAAATCCCACAATCACGTGAAAAAAGCAAAAATAAACTTCTGATTAAATTTCTTCTGAGAAATATGTAGTGCTTGGTTTTCTCTATCTCTATCATTTGACATGATGCTATGACTTGGAAGATCTTGCAAAAGCAGTTTACTTAGAAGGTGCATTCACACAAAGGCGCAGCCAGTGAAGTTATTGGCTAACTGGACAGCTGGTTTTGGATGGAGCCAATGTCCTGCATTGACTTCCACCCCCTCTCTATGCTGACACACCCTCATGCATCATTCCTTTTGGTGCATTTTTAACAGTCTCTTTCCTTTCCTCTGCCTGTTTCTTTGCCCTGTATTTTAAAAGCAAAGTAATTCACAATCCATGTCTGACGAAGTCTTTCAGTCTAAGTCATCAAAGGTACCATGTCTCCTCTCTCTCTCTGTCTTTTGTCAGGTGTTATTTATGAGAAGCGTAGCGGAATTCCTGTGAGCCTGCAGCACCTGCTGTAGTTGGACGGGAAGTCGAGCGGCAGCTGCCGTACTCTGTAAGAGCAGAGAAAATGTTGTGAAAGCACTGTGATTATGTTATTTAAGTGTTAAGGGAGGCCGGGAACATTAAAGGACATTGAAAAAGTGTTGTGGATTTGTTCGGGGAAGCTGGGAGCTGCAAAAGAACTGTGGAAGCTTTGTGAGAACAGAAAGGTCTAACAACGTTTCTAAACACATTATGAAAGTGTGCCAAAAATGTTAAGTGTACCCTGGGAGTTTTTAAGAAAAAAAACATGTAGCTGAGCTAAAGAATAACGAAAGGCAATTCAATTAAGATAATACTTTACTATTAAATTTCTCAACATTGTTTAATGAAGTAGGTATGATGAACAAACAATAAACAACATTGTTTACAAAATGTATTAATCTTAGTTAATTTTTTTTTTACAAAAAATACTATTGATTGTTCATTTGTGTTTGTTCATTAAACATTCAATAATGTTAATTCATACAACTTGAAATGTTAAAATGTATATGTAGAAATTAACCTTGATTAATAAATGCTGAAAATGTACTATTCATAATTGAACAATTATGAATTGTGAACGTGCACTTCATGTGAAGAGCAACTATCAGGGAAAAACGTTCCTATTTGCAACAAATAGGAAAGTTACAATGTTTGGACTCGAGTTCAGTCATCGCTTCTTGTCAGTGTTGTAACCAGGTAAACACAGCGCACAGGTGAACATGGCAAGGTCAGCGTTTGTTTTGACTGCAAACACCTGAATCAGGACGGGTGGACTTTAATCTGCCAGTTTGGACAGAGAGCATCATTGCCAGCACAGCTAATGCACACAACAGACAAAAAATAAAACACATTAACACCTGAATGCTGTAGCATCTGCTGGGTGAAATCAGTTCCACTAAAAGTGACTAAAAACACAAGATTCCCCTTAAAATCAAAATTAAACTTATTTACTATGGTTTTCCTGAATTTTCTGGTCTTATAATGCACATTGTTGCAAGCCATTCCAAATAAAAATGCAATAAATTGCTCAGCCTCAATCAATTCCTGATAAATAAATTCAAGTTTTTGTTATTAAATATTCTATTCCAGAAGTAAAATAGGTTACGAACGTCATTTAAGTCGACGTCAAGATATTAACCACCAATCGGATCAAGGCACAGAACGAAATTATTACACAAGATTTATTTGCTCTTGATGTCTAACCCCAGTTCAGTATCAGGTAACTATCAGGTAAACTTGGCAAGGCCAAATACTGTGTACTGCAAACACAGGAGGGATACCACTCCTTGCACTGTGATTGGCTGAAATATGGAGTGGGAAGCTCTGATACCATCAGGTACCAGGTGCAGACGGACAGAGGAGGGGTGGGGGAGTCTGACAGCACCAGCAGAGGCGAACGCTCACAGCTTAAAAAATGTCCAGATCACGTACAGAGAGAGCGTTGAACCAAATCTGGTTCACATTAAGGGAATGTTGCAATGACATCCCCCCAACCTCGCACGGGACCCCAGGATAATTATTACTAGCAGAGGTGAGAAATTCCCGGGATGCCATTTAACACATGGACAGATGACATCAGAGGAAACCTGTGGGGACCTGAGGCAAACATATGGAGCTGGAGAGCAGAAACAAACAGTTTACTAAACACCGCTTAAACATATTCATTATCACATGTCAAGCCAACACACACAGGCATGTTTAAAGCTTACGGATCGCATAGACCCTTAAGAAACATTTTAATTGGGGTGACAGCATCTTGTTTTATATTTTGTGTACGAGAGGCTGTAATACGTAAAAGTGGCTGTAAAAGTGTAAAAGTGATGCATTCGTTATACATTTCATATGGCCAATCATCACATCTTTCTAGATGTTTCCCAGTGTTGACGGTCGCTGAGGCAGAAAGCCTTTCACAATCTGACTAATACACACACTCTTAGTATGAGCTAACCTACTACTTCTCCAGGGAGTTCAGATGGACAAGGACACACACACACACACACACACACACACACACACACACACACACACACACACACACACACACACACACACACACATCTCCAGGGAGCCGTGGATAGAGACGCATTACGAGAACCCCCTCAAATCATAACGCATCAAACCCTGCAGAGCTCCTCAGAACCTCAGAAAACAGAGATCTCACGCTGCCTCCCAGCATCCCTGACATTTCATACATCACTTTGATAGATCACCTTATCAGTGCAGCCGCTCGCCGGCATAAGAGCTGTATTCATAAGGCCACGAGAGCCCACGAGCTGATAGAAGTATACAGCATATTCATCATTATCTTCTTAGCATTGTTTTGATGTGATAAGGGCTGAAAGCATTAAATGAGGATGCATTATTTCTAGCTGTAATTTCACTTTCTGATGCAACAGGGCTGCAAATGTTGAAAACGGAACGGTGATGGCTGAAGGTGTGTTGATATTCTGTCATGCCTTGTGGATCAGTCAGGAGATGTTGCCTATTATGGATGCAATATGAGGATGATGGGATTGATTGCGAGCGTGAAGCTGGTAAGATTAAAGCAATGAAAAATATAGCTTTTCGTTTTTAGCAGAGGCTCTTTATACACAGGGGTGAAGATTAGAAAACACTCTGGGTGGTGATAAGACTTCCATTGCTCATCCTTTGCTATGTCCATATTACGCACAGAACAGAACAGAACAGAACATGTTAAAGGTAGTTTCAGGGTTTTTTTCTGCAAAGTTTTCCCTATTAAGGGGGGCATGGAAAGGCTAAGGGATAGTGCACAGTCAGCAGATTAAACCCCTTCAGGGTGATACAAGACCCTACTGCAAAATCATCCTGCTTATTATGTGGCTATTTTCCACATAAGTAAATAATTAAACACATATTTTATTTCCTCAAGATGACTCGCAGTACCTGCTCGAGCGGTCTGTTATCAGTTGTAGCGGTTGTTGTTGTAGAATAACAGACCACTAGATGGCACGATTGAAGAATCAGAATTGAGTATTGCAGGGTAAAATAATGAATGAATGAATGAAATAAATGAATGATGCATGATTCTGCACTAAGAATGGACAAGTTTAAAAGGACTGCCAGTGCCAGGTAAACTTAAACCAGACGGTGAATCTACTTCACAAACTACCAAAACAACGTGTCTACACCAGACGCAAGTGTCACGACACAAGAATTTTAAAGAATGTTAATAGTCAGACAGTTAACGGCACCCACTGACTTCCATAGTAGGAAAGAAATACAATGGAAGTCAATGGGTGTCTGGTTACCAACATTCTTCAAAACATATTATTTTGTGTTCAACAGAAGAAAGAAACTCATAGATGTTTGGAACAATATAAGAGTGAGTAAATAATGACAAAACTATTCCTTTAACATCACCTACTGCATGGGTTCCAATTTTTAAAAGCAAATAATATGTGCCTATATTTTTTAGCAAAGCAATCCCTCACAAGGGAATCATCATATTCAGGGGTCCTCCTTGACATCAAAATCCCTTGGCTAACTGCACCTTCAGTTACAGGAACAACCCTCCTGGAGCAACCTAAGGTTAAGTGGCTCGCTCCAGAGCACAATGGTGTTCGTTCATGGATCGTTCCTCTGGGATTTGAGCTGGCAACCTTTTGGTTACCAGCCCAGATCTTTAACTACTAGATTACACCACAATCTACTGAAAACAGTTGAGGAAAAGTCCACTATATGCCTATATTGTGTAAACAGTTAAACACAAACTTTGGGTTTGAGGCCAGTTATGGAGATGCATGAAAGAGAGAGAGTGAGAGACTGAGAGAGACTACCCTATAGCCCTTAAGAGTAGTCCCAAGACATATTATTAAAAACAATAAATGTATCAGCACAACTGACACACAAAATTACCCCCCACACAAGCCAATTACAAGCACTCATATTCTCAGGTGGACTGAAAAAACCCTAACAGGTGTACACGCTCATACACACATACACGTAGGCTTATCCCTGAAGAACACGCCACTTAAGTTGTCAGACTCCGACCGGAGTCTTTTGGACAGGTGTACACACAAACATAATATCCCCAAAGAGTGAAGTAGTGGAGAAAGGGGGGAAGGAGGGCGAAGTCTTAATTTCCTGTGTGATGTGGCAGCGACCTTCCCACCATGCACACACACACACACACGCACGCACACGGACACACACTTGTTGGGATAGATGATTGTATTAGATGAGGTCATACACCTCACACACCTGTTCATATGACTCACACTGACAAGAGATCTGCGGGGAAGTGTTTATATCCAGAGAAACTATTTCATACACACTCTATTAGATGAGATCAACACAACACAGTGACATAGAGCAGAAAAATAAGACTGATAGGAAACACACACACACACACACACACACTGTGGAATGTGTGCTGCTGAGTCCAGACAGCACAATACTTGTGAATGATCCTAACTGGCTGTTGCTATTGCATCAGGGAGGTAGGGTTTGCTGAGCTGTAAGTGTGTTAGTTTGCAGGTTTACTTAACTATACTTTAAAGACAAAATTGTCAGGAGAAATCATTGTCGGTCTTCCTTTGAGAACATCCTGATTAACAAATAATATATATAAATAGATGATGTAGCCTAAAAAAATCCACAGATTCAAATTTTGGTTGATACGAATAAGTATATTATATTAATGTCATGGCCGCTAAATTATTCAATTAAAATGATTTATATTTAAATATCATATAAAATATTACACATTTTCTAATAAATAAAAAATAAAACTCTATAAACTTTTAAAGTTTTAAACGTGAATTAAAGCATCAAAACTTTATAATATCGAGTATTAAAAAATAATATATTTAATTTTAGATTAGCTTTTTTTAAATGGCATTAAAACAGTGCCATTACTAAATTATTAGGTTATTTAAAGATTAATGTTAAGTGAGAATTAGAATACTAATTATAAAAATGTAATAAATGAGCATGCACAATTCAATATCCACTATCAATATGATAATCTAAATAAGTACAGATGTATTGTGCATTCCTGAATTTTTTTTTTATTCTAAAAAAAAGTTTACTTTTAGGTGTAGGGTTAAGGTTAGTCTTTATTAATAATAATTAGCTTTACATATATTAAAAAAGTCTCTGACATGAATTTAGATAGATGTGTGTATCTGGGTATCACACATCACTCAGTCTTTAAGTGTTACTGAGATGTGTGTGTACGTGCCTCTCCCCTCCAACATCCAGACACCTTTAGGATATTTTAGTCCTGGGACCAGCACTGTTGACACCCATTCGCTGTAACACTTGTTCCTCCATCTCAAGCAGACAAACGCTTCACCTACACACTGACACGCAGAGAGACAAGGATTCCTCCACATCTCGTCTTCCTCTCGAAGGAGAATGGGTCATATGCAAATGCATGTCTCCGCATGGGCAGTAGTTTCCCACAGGCAGCAGGAGAAAGAGTGTTCCCTCCCTCTCTGCACTCTTTCAATAGTCCTTTTCTTCTGCCGCTAAGCCCCTCTATGCCCGATAGTGGCCCGCTGCATAGGTAGCAAAACCCCTTTTCTCCCCCTCACAAGCTTTAAAACACAATAGCTCACTTAAGCGCGCACACACACACACAAATACACACACAAACCAACCAATAAAGTACAACCGTGCACAACTAAAAAGGGGGTTCATGAAACCTGGGCTCTTCTGGGGAGAGTGAAAATGAGGGAGAGATGAAGGAGAGGGAAATAAAAAGGAGGTTTTTTGTTTAGGAGTAATGCTTCCTCTCCTTCCGTGGGACCAATGACCAGGCTGATCATTAATCCCCGTTTGTAAAAGCATAGAGATGTTTGGAGCGCTTTTTGCTGAGAGACAAATTTGGACAGGGCCGGAGGAATTAAGCAGCACCTGAAATGAACCGTGTACGGATCTTGGTTCTTTACAGGCCAGAGGATGATTAGGAAAACAATCCTATTTAAGACCAAATAAAGCTAAAATTGACACTATTTACTATAAATTTCCTTGGTGATTTAATCAAAAGAAAAAAAATTATTTCACTCCAACTCTGAAACAATATTTCTGCTAGCATAATCAAGGCCGTATATGTAGGGAAAAATAATATTAGTCAATAAACAGAGCATTTCCAAGAATAACAATGTCAATCCAATAAACTATACAATCTAATTATATCTTAATTTAGGAATTTAAGTCCCGCCCTACATATTGAAAATGTTGTTTAATTTACAAATACACTACCATTCAAAAGTTTGGGGTCAGAAAGATTTTCTTTTGAACAAAATTATTATACTTTTATTCAAAAGGACAATAAAGACAATTATTAATGTTTTCATTTATTTCAAATAAATGTTGTTCTTTTGAACTTTCTATTCATTAAAGAATCCTAAGAAAAAGAAAAATATTAAGAAGTACAACTGTTTTCAACATTGATAATAATAAGAAATATTTATTGAGCGGCAAATCAGCATATTAGCATATTATTATTTCTGCAGGATCATGTGACACTGAAGACTGGAGTCATGATGCTAAAAAATTCAGCTTTGCCATCACAGGAATAAATTACATTTCAAAATATATAAAAATACAAGCAGTTACTTATTTTAAATTGTAATAATATTTAACAATATTACTGAATTTGTTTTCAAAAACATTTAGTGTAAGTCACATTACAAAAGTTGTGTTTGCTGTCTCATGTTGTGTGTATTGTCATGTCATATGTAGCACTAAGGCCTGAGTGGCTATCACTTTAGCCAATAATGGAGTCCTATTTCCTTTTCTTTTCTTTTCATTCACCTAATCAACAAAACAAAAGGGCTAATTTCCTTTTCTGAACCTTCTAAAGAAAGCGAACAAATGCGTACAATGCAAGAAAAACCACAAACTGGACCTCAATCAAATAGAAATGCACCACCACGCTCTGTCTACAAAGTTCTCACTCACATACAGTGTTTTTCACGTGCTTAAACACACGTTCACACACCGGCCCTTCACAAGAAGGAAGCCATGTTTGTTATGCAAAGCACAGGAAGGGAGAGAAGAGGAGCTATCTTGCCAGTTTACAACAGTCCTTCACTGTCACCTCAGCAGGCCTCCAAAACACTGACCCCCATCTTCAACAAATCCCTCCCCCATGTGACCTCCACACGGGGGGGGGCGAACTGAAAGGGAATGGGGGGTAAGACGAAAAAAACAAGGGCTGCTTCTGAGCTTTGTTACCTAGAGATCTATTCACAGAGTGTGTATTTGTGTGTTGGGGGCTTTAACACACAGCCAATTTGTTACGCTGGACGCCTCACAATGGCACAGGGGGGGAAAGTGAAGTCATACTTGAGGCAATGCATGGGCGCCCATGGCAGAGGTCACTAAACATCACCCTGCTACTGTGTCTTACAGAAAGAGTCAAAAGAGGAGAGGAGAAGAAGAGAGGAGTGGAGAGCGCATTTCAGATGGACTTTTGGAGGAAGTCAACGAAAGGATGATGGATAAATGAAAATTTCCTCCTCGGCTAAACCTCACGCACCAGGGAGAGACCCTAAATGTTAGCAGATGGCATTTAAAATGCCCTAGCAGCATGTCCCGAAGAAAAAGGGTTCCTCCTCACTCACATATACCTAGAAAAACAAATGCATGCAAATTTCCTAAGCTATAAAGCGTCAACTTGATGTGCACAAGTAAGAGAAAAAACAAGCATGTGTGTTTATTGAGTTAAACCCTAGAAAGTCTGGTACGGGGTGTGGAAATAGCCCAGCGCAGTAATTAAAGTTTTATCAGCCAAATAAATTCCGCTACACCCATTTTATCACAGAGCTGGCAGTGGCCTGACGTTGGCCATAGCTCTCCGAAGGTAATGACAGTAAACAAGCTAAACATTTCTCATCATTCGCTGGGTGTTCCACTGTGAGTGTTTGTAAAAACGCAGTCGAGTAAAACTTTGCGGGTTCTGCTCATTTCAGAGGTGTAAATCCTTCTCCTAAAATGTCTCAGTATAAAAATACAGCCTTGCTAAAGTTCTTTTGAAACGTAAGAGAAAGCCACTACAAAGCACAGCACGCTCACCAGCCGCTGCCATGTTTATTTTCTTAGCCATGCTAATACCGGTCAGCCACATTCCTCTATTCCCAAACTGAGAGGTTTCAAATTGCCCTGACGTACTCTTGGAGAGAGCCAAAGGAGGAAGGGACAGAAGGAAAGTCGCCCTGTGAACAACACCTGTCGTCTTCCGGACTATTAGCACCTTCACGTTTACAGCTCAAGGTCCTGATCGCCTTCATGTTACGCGCCGCGAGAACCCCAAGCGGCCGGGAATGTTGTTAGAATGGGTCCCACATGGAAAGGTGAAAAAAAAGACACACTGGCACACAGTTTAAGCATCTTCTAAACAGAACCGAACCCTATCGTTATAAGGATTCCAAGAATCGTACTGTTTCGGGAATCTGCATGTTCAGAAGTTCTGAGTGACATACTTGAGATACTCTCAGTCGGCTTTCCAAGCAGTTGGTGATATAAGCAGTGTGCTTTTAAATAAGATTGATTAAGGCTGCACTGCACAGACACGCAGCTTTCAAGATGTTTAGACACCGTTCACCTTCCTCACATTCTACAGATAACTTCACCTGAAACTGCTTTAAATACTCTGAGAAACTGTTGACTATTTAGCATTCCACTCTACAGAGAGTCAAAATCTGCAGGCTGTACCCTGGGCCTCAAGTTTACTGAGTTCACTAGAGACTTGCCTGATACAATAAGGTATATGATGAAAATATATATATATATATATATCGCTATAGGGTTTAGCATATTTTGTTTTCAGGGTAGGCCATTCAGGCAAGGTAGGCCAAAAGTCAAAGAGAGCTAATGAATTCTCTACCTTGTAAAACATTCTTCACCTTCCCAGAAGCTCATCTCAGCGTTAACACCCTGCCTTTAGCCAAAGCAACAGGCACATCACAGATTTTTCACCTGATGGTGAAGTGCTGCTGTCACATGCTCACCGTGTAAAGGATTCAGCACTGAAAAAACGTTCCCTTCCCCCTCAGCCACTGTGTAGAAACCACTGTAACTTTTACAAACACTCCAAATGAAGGCATATTACTGCAGTCTGACTCATGAGAGTCAATAACATTTTATTGATGGCCAAAAAAAAGTAGGATGAGTACCCGAGTTACCCAGTTGGGATGATCCATAACATTTCAACACGACAGAGGAAAGGAAAGTTTGGTAATTATTCAGCAACTTTGTTTGCCTTTGTGGTCACACTTTAGTTTAGGGTCCAATTCTCACTATTAACTAACTATTAACTAGAACTTTTGCCTCAATAAACTCCCAATTACTGCTTATTAATAGTTAGTAAGGTAGTTGTTAAGTTTAGATATTGAGATTAAGGGATGTAAAATATGGTCATGCAGAATAAGGCATTAATATTTGCTTTATAAGTACAAATAAACAGTGAATATCCGAATGCATGCTAATAAGCAACTAGTTGATAGTGAGAATTGGACCCTAAACTAAAGTGTTACCATATAACCGTAAGACTCATTAGTGCAACATGTCCCATCAGTGACTTATGAGGACAGCAATGGTGCCAACAATTAGGCCTTCTGATAAGAGCCACAATCAAGCAACTTCATACAGAAGACCTAAGGGAGGCATTTTAATTATGTGGGATTGTTAAGTTGGTGAAGGTTAGGCTATGTGAATTATAATTAGAGCTGAAGATGTTATGAACAGGCGCGTCAGTTTAGTACAATATATTTTCTTGTGTAGATTTTAAACATTACAAGAATTCATAGTGTTCAATTCAAGCCTTCTCTGGCTGATTTAAAACAGTCCTAAAGCAAGTGAGTTGAAATAAAAACATTCCATTCCATTCATCTTGATTATGGTAATTAAAGTGAAAGTAAGTCTGGTAAACACAAGGTGAATCCATCTAGAAGACAGTTTGCCTCCAGTGAACATTTACTGTTGGCCTTTACAAGAAACGGTGAAGCACTCAGGCGGGCCACATTCCAATTATACACGGTCTGATCAACACTCCTTACGGGGGCGCGGAGGGGGAGGGGCGTATGCTAATGACGCAGGGACGCGCACAGTCAGGGAGCGTTCATCACGCACCGGGAGCGGGTGCGCTCTGAGGTCAAACCGTGACTTCAAATAATTAACGGTCAGGACGCATAAAGCGCCTGCGTGCATTTAAAGGAGAACAAACTTAAATTAATTGGGCCAAAAACAGTTATATATGATTGAGATCAAAATGATAAAACAAGCTTTATTTAACACAGAAGAATTAAGCTTGAAATATAATGACATAATATGTCATCAAAAGCTATCTGAAGGTGTTTATAAGATAAAATAGGTAGAAGCAGGTGCTATTGCACGGCTCAGGTGCGTCTCCGCGTTTAGATACCTGCAGTGCGGTGAGCAGTGCCAAACGCTCTATGACAAAGCACTTATATCAACCCAACACCGCAGAAAAGCACTGCAAAATGACTCTCAAGCCTCACGGTGTAAAATCATTCTAGGTTTCGAAACAATTTCAGAACACGCCTATGCTTTTACCGCATGGAAAAAAGATCATGAGCGATGCTTCAGCACCTACAAGTATCGAGGATGCTCTTTGCACTATATAGCGATGCTTTTAAGAGCGCTACAGAACGCCGAAAGATAACAGGCACCCATCCGTTCTGCAGTTAAAAACAAACGACAACAGCAGCTGAGTGAGAAGGCATGCGAGAAACACTGCACATACATCTTTTTTTTATACCTGCACAAGTTGACATTTGCTGCAACGCACGAGAAACGCCTCCCGTCTGCTTTCAAAATGAGCCAATGTATCTCAGAAAGACTCCTTCTCTGTCAAGCAAGTTCAGGTAGCAAAAAAACAAACAATAGCGAGATGGTCAAATGGCATCTATGAAAAACCTAAGTGACATTTTTGTCTTTCCTTCCGATCAGGTAAGCACATATATTTACAGGTCGCTCTAACGCGCGCACGCTGAGAGAACCGCTACATGGCGCGCGCATGGCGTCAGCCAGAGGAAAAGTGTCTTTCTTCACTCATCTCTTTATCAAAAACCACTTAACTCTGCAGATAAATCGTCAGAATGTTGAACGGTGCACTTTAATCTACAAAAGACGGAGTGTGGATGAAAAAAAATGATTTTAAAAGTGTTTTCGAGTTTATATTCCCCATCACACGCGCGCGCAAGCGAGAAGTAAAGCACGCCCTCACATTTCTCATTATCGATTTCCTTAGTGAAATTACTAAGGCTCACGGTCTATACCGCTCTGGACACAGCTTACCAGATCAATCCTTATAATTCAAGAGAGCAAATACGAGTTTAGGTTATTTACCACACATCAACCTGAAACCTACACGTGCATTACAAAGCGGATGCATAAAGTCCCCAAAACAAATAAACTGTCAGTGCAGTAAGTCCAGCTGCAGCAGCGCGATTTATCAGGATTCTCTGCGCTGCTCGGGATGTATACGCATTCCTTATATAGGCTGCAGCAGTTGTTCTAGCAGCAGACAGCCCTTCAGATTCCTTTCCTTTTCTCTTCAGCGTTACCACCCAACTAGAAATGTGGCAGGCTGGCTGCAACAAACAGGTTGCTTTAACTGGCATCGTGCTCCAGAGCTCTCTGAGCCCCGGTCCCTGAGGGACGCCTAGACTGGCAGGACTGTTACATAAACACACCCTTATTTTTTGCTTTGTAAACTTCAATCGGAGTTCAAGAAGAAACTTTCCTGTCAAACATCACCGCGAACTTCATACATGCCCCTTTTTCCCAATGCAGCAGCAACACAGAGAAGCGTGCTGCTGTTATAAGGCAGTTTCTTATGAGCTACATTACAAAAGTGGGACTCGTAGCTGTACCATAGCAAGTGAAACCAACCAAACTGTCACATCGGCGATGTAAACCCATGTATTCATAAACACCACGCTAAAATGTTTACATACACACTATTAGAGGTTATTCTTAGAATTCTGCTAGCTCGCTAGCTACCTGCTACCACGCAGACAGCGGAACAGCCCATTGCAGATATATCAAAGTTGGTTGTTAACGAAAATAAAACAAAATCCACCCAAGCACCCGCTCTATTCACAAACACCTATTTATGAAAGCATTTCCACCACTTCAATCGCTCAAACTGGTTCATGCGAAACCAAATCACCCGCATCGGACCAAACAGGTACATTTTGAGCGAGAAAATAAGTTTCATTTCGTTCGAATCTAAAGAGGAAAATCCAACAATAACGTCCAATGGGAGTAACAGATTCGAATCGAATTAATTTGTTTAATTATAAAGCTTTATAAAGTGAACTCAGGGCGGAGAGAAATAAAAGGGGAAACAAAAGCGAGGTTCACTTGTATGGGACTGGCTGCGTATAACGGTCCGCGCTCGCGCTGTGTACCACTAGGCGGTGAGAGAGTCGCGAGCGCGGCAGGTATAACGGTACACCAGATAGGGGCTATAACACAGCGCTACTTTCCAGCACTTTTTGGGGCTCGAGAAGTTCTGCCAGCGGCCCGGAGTCCAGAGTTGAATGAAATCAGCCGTCGCCAAGCAAAGCGAAGGGTTTTTACTCACCGTTTGTCCTCCTCGGGTTCGCCTGCTTTCTGCGCTTACACCTGGGGCCATCCGCCATGATCCTTTCGCTGTGTCTAAATGCTGCTGGAGAGTCACCTCCTCTCGCCCCCACACCTCCCCTCCCTCCCTTCTACTCCACCTCCCCTCCCTGCACCTGGTTTACGACACTCGGCTTTACGACATTACCTTCTGGCTCCTATACCTCTCTCTCTGGCGCTCAGACCCCCGTCTCTGGCCAACTCCCGCCCCTCACACCACGCGCTCCCTGTGGCGCTGCTGCCTGTCCGAAACGGTCATCAACCTGTCCATGTACACGTAGAAGACTTCAAAATCTATGTTGATTGATATTTCAAAGGAAGCATTACTGTCTGGACAAAACAAACATTTCCAAGCTTGTACTACAACCGAAAAGCGCAATGGTAAACATTCAACCTGAATCAAGCGTCATGTTAAAAAAAAAAATTACAGTCAGAGTGGGGGCGGGGAAAGTTTGACGCGTGCACCTGTTTATGGTGCGCGCGCGCAAGCACTAGCACACATCAACACAATCTGCAACTTTTTCTTATTCATGATGAGGCAGAAATCTGCATGTCATAAAACTAGTCTCAGCAAGAAGTAAACAGCAACATTTTATATAGGGGACACTGGGGCTAGTTGTCACACTTTTTACTCCAAAAAGTATTTAATCCAATCTAGGCTACAATGTTAAGTATATAACTATTTTTTTTTTTAACATTTCCATTAATCAGGCATTAATTACATTAATCTTTTTTGCATTAATCTTTTGTGACAACATGCAGTAGTACCAGGTATGGGGTAAGTTGTCACAATCTAAACCAGCAGCTTTTTGTGATAAATAATTAATAAATAATGCAATAAATAAATGAACAAAGTGCAAAACATTCACAAAATATATATATAAAAAAATGTCAAAGGTAAAATAGGCTACAAATTATAACGACTTTTTAGTGTACTGTAATTAGTAAATAATATGCTATAAAATTACAATATTTAAAACATGTGACAACCTGCTTTGACTTGACATATAAAAACAGTGTCCTGAGAAAACTAACCATATAGTTGACCCTTGGCCTTTATGTATTTTATTGTGGGTTTTTTTCCCAAAAGCTTTTTGTAAAATATGATGACATTGGAATATTACTTTGAAGGATAAAATTCACAAAACTTACACTAGTTTAATATGATTTTTAACAAGGTTTTGGACTCCGCTTTTGATTCAGAACATCACAGTTCTGACATACAATCCTTGTGACAACTAGATCCAGTATCTCTTGTATATTTTATAATTATATTACTTCAGATAGAATTTCCAAAAATTTCAAATGGTTGTATCTGACAAGATCATTCAGACAGTTTTAAATCTTTTATATGCTAGTCAGTTTTCCCTATAAGTTTTGAATTATATATAACTGTTTTTATTTAGTCCATATTGAATTCAAAGGAACATGGTTGGAACTTCAAAGTAGTGCCATTCATTTATTAATTATTAATTGTCATGCCACATGACTGATGCTATCAGTGAGTTTTTTTAAAGAGTGCACATCTAATCGTAACGTAATATTTGACAAACACATCAGTGAAATAAGCATATCTAATGCACTTGACAGTTTTTCAGGTTGGCAAAAGCTTTCTAAATAACTGTGACATAAGGTCTAATGCTATTTGCCTTCTGCCATCTCTTTACTGGCATAAATATATAGATGTGTATTGTAGTAGGAGAGACTGTGTATTCGTATTCAAGAATGAAGAAAATATGTGTTTGAGTATGTGTACGTGTGTGTGATTGAGTAGGAAGGAGGAGGAATGCAGTGTGTGTCCCAAGGCACAGGGAGGATCATGGGACCCTCACTGCAATGATTCAGTCCTCCACCCAAAGAAAGAGCTCGCTGTTCCCCAGGGATGTTTACTCCTCTGACTCTGACCAGGGAGAGAGCGCGTGAGAGGCAGAGAGAAAGACAGACAGAGAGAGGGAGAGAGAGAGAGAGAGAGAGAGAGAGAGAGAACTGACACCAATTAAAAAGAAATTGAAGGCCAGAGAAAAGTTTGACATAGAGAAATGTTTAAGAGAATACTGGATGAGTTAAGATGCAATCTCAACAAAGCTTTGTGCCATCCAATGCCAAATATCAATAATGGCCAATGAAAAAGATTATCTGCTTAAGTGCATTTCTTTAGAAATATGAATGCAGCAGCCAAAATAGGAGCTAGCACATTCATACTTTGAACACATGGACCGAAGGACCAACACACTACTATCTGAAGGTCTGCCGTTCTCTGTCACAGGTCACAAAAGCGAGTGCTGCAGCAATGGCTGGATAGGGCTATTCTTGTACCTGATGACTATCAGGTTTCTGTCAGACCTCAACTGGGTGTGGTGTACTTAGCATGGGACTGCAGTGTACAGTCCGTATTGATTGAGTGAAGACACTATATAATCTCACAATGATATGCTGTGAATCAAAGTGAGTTGCACAAGGCTATAAGAAAAATACTCAACAAAATAATCACTGTAAAATTAAATAATAATTCCCATTTATTTACTGTTAAATTCCACCTATTGGAAAAGATAAAATGAAAATTTTGTTATTATTTATATACTGACCCTCATGTTGTTCCGAATCCGTATTATTAAATAAAAGGAGAAATTTTAAATCATGTACCTGTCACTCTTTTCCATGCAGTTACAATGTATTTGAACTACAGCTTTAAAAAGGATGTAAAAGAACCATAAAAGTATCATAAAAGTGGTCAATGTGATTCATTTGCTGTAAGTTTTCTAATGTTTTATCTCTAATAATCTTCATCAAGAATCATGATCTGCTGAGTCAGTGAGTTGAACAGATCAGTCTGAATCATTCAGATATTTTTTTAAATTCAGTGAATCAGATCAATTAAGTGAAATGATCCAACTCAAATGAGGAATTAGTTTAATAATTCACTTCTCTCATGAACTCTATCATGTGTAGTAGCGTTGCAAGTGTTTGATGCTGTCTACACTGGACAATATGTCCAAGGATTGTCCAAAGCAAACGTTTCAAATTAATTTGTCCTTTGTGTCAGAAGTAGCTCAAGCGAACGGGCAATCCATTTACTGGTGACGCTTCGCATGGCTTTTGACACATGTAATGAGTAGCTGTAATAGAAAATAATGAGTAAATTATTACTTAGTTACATGTTACTACATGTGCTTCCTATAGTAATAACAGTAAATTATGCAGAACTACAAGTAACTAACCCTAAAACAAACCCTAACCCTGACTCTATAGTAAGCACATGTAGTACATGTGGAACATAACAAGTAATTTATTCAGAATCGGTCTTAAATTTTTTGTTCCTTATTACAAAACAGTCCAAAAGTTGAAACAACATGAGGGTTGTATAATGACATTTTTAAGTTTTAACTAATCCCTTTAACATCCTGTGATGTTTTCATTTTGCATGTCAACTACAGTATGATCACACTAGGAAAACTATTTCCATAAATGTACCCAGATAATAAGGTCTGAAAGGAACTATGACCTTCTTAAACATTCCAAAGCTGTCTATGTTTAATCAAATCTGCAAACGCTCTACAGGTGAGCTATGGTCATGAGAACAGGAAGTGGAAAGGGAAATGAAACAATGGTTAGGATACAAATGACAGGGCAATTTCGTTTTAAATGTTTAGAGAGAATACAAGCTCTGTGTTGAAAGCAATATCCTCTTAAGTACATAGCGGAATCTTTGGAGAGAAAAACCCAACATTAGTTTAGAGATACCCCTGGTAGAAGCCTCAAATACCCTCCCTGTCATCTGTCTAACCCTCTCCAACCCATGTCCTCTTTCACTTCATCAAACAGACAACAGACAGAGCTGAGTAAGGTGCCTGTCCCTTCATCATTAAGCCAGTTTGCTCTGCCTATGGCTGCTGACAGTGAATTATTCAACAGGACAAAGTGCTCTGTGGCTGTGCAGAGGCTTTACAGAGTAACAGATAATAATAGCATTAATGTCCATAGAATCTCATTAAGAGAGTTAGTACTCGGTTTTCTGCCTTCCTATATATATATTTATTCACACACCGCATGTGCATATAATGGAAAAGAGCGATGTGGAAAAGGGTGGACAGGTTTGACGGTCCATAATGAAAGGGTTTGAGCTACAGTATGTTCCCCTACTGGCCATAACCATCACAATAATTGGGAGCTGAGGTAGAGGACAGTTGCTGTAGGAATTTCTTGGAAGAAGTGAGGTAAGCGGCTTCTGGTGGGATTAAATGAACATCATCCTTCTGAACTTTCCTTGGGAATTTCATTGGTACATGATGCTGTGCTAAAAGAAATCTCCAAAATTGTGCTGACTTGGTGAGGATTTGGAATGGCAAAATGGTAAAATGTAATTTCATGGTTTAGCTTGTCATTGACCAGGCACCAGTTAAATTCTCCCCATGTGCCAGCGACTAGAGCAGCTGCCCAGCTGAGTTGGCTCCAGGTGCCACTATGGTCCAGCAGGCGGGCCTGCGGGTGAGCTCAGAGACAGAGTGAAGGTGAAAAACAGACGTTCTAGAGGGAAAAGAAAAAGAAGAAAAGCATTGCAGTGAAGGGCAGGCTTCATCAGAGATCAATGATGAGGCATTTTGAAAACCACACACGCGCTCTCTCTCTGCTGGTGCTAACCGACTGGAAAAAGACGGTACATTATTCTGTGGAAAGTCCGGTCTATTCCCATTTTCCTTGGATGCTGCCATTTCGACATGAAGTCATATTTCTCGCAACGACGGAAAACAAAGAGTAAAAATAATGCTACTGCAAATATTAAAACGGTATAATAGCACTCACTATGCTATTAAAATAGCAGTCTGAATGCCAGTAGCCTCTATTCCCGGTTACTGGTGACAGGACCACCCAGCTGGACCAAATTAAAACCCAACAATATCTGCCATCCAAGAGCTGCTGGTTTTAATCCACTGGGCATCCACTGGCAGTTTAACGGAAGCAGAGTGGTGACTTCATCAAAGAAGGTTTAAAGTAACTGACCTCATACTTCAAGCAATTTATCCAGTAATATTTCCACTGTACATCAATTTCTTCACCTGTTACCTATTCAAGTCTCATTTACCTTTTCTTTTTACTGGGCTAAACAGAAAGAGAATGAATGGAGCATGAAGACAGGAAAAAAGAGTGCAAAAGAAGAGACAAGATAGAAGAGACAGCAACATGGGGGGGGGGGGGGGGGGGGGTTAGAAAGCTATCCTTACTGCTCTACATTAAGGGATCAGGCCGCGTCTCTGTAAATGAGTATTGATCCTCCTCCTGGCGGGATCATTTAGGAGATTAATGCTGGCAGTGCTGTTGGGGGGGGGGGGGGGGTCCAGTTGGTCCAGGGGGGAGCTGACTCAGAGCTGCCCAGGACAGAGAGCCTGCTGTGGGGCTACATGGAGAACAAGCCCCTGCCTCCCCTCCTAACCATCTGGACTAACAGCTCAGGGCGCCAGCTGTGTGGGGGAAGGGAGAAGATGGTGTGTGTATATGTGTGTTGGGGGGGGTAAAGGATTGAGAGAAAGAAAAAGGAAGGAAGAGAAATGGAAATGCAAAGGACTGCTAAAGAAACAGGAAAACGTACATAAAAAGAAAGAGGGAGGTTAAATCTAAAAGTTATTTGTGTAAGGCTCATTTGACACACAGACACGTTGAAGAAATGGATGATATAAAGTGCCGAAAACAGAGGAGAGGAACAGAAAGCGTGAGAAACGAAAGAGAAACACAGGTGGCAAGTACAACTACAGAAAAAGAAATAGAGAGTGAAAAACAAACAGAGGATTATGGCAGAAACTGACAGGTACACGACTAAGGTGGAGAAAGAAAGAAAGAAAGAAAGAAAGAAAGAAAGAAAGAAAGAAAGAAAGAAAGAAAGAAAGAAAGAAAGAAAGAAAGAAAGAAAGAAAGAAAGAAAGAAAGAAGAGTGTGGTGATCATGATGGATGGAGATAAAAAAAAATGGTGAAACTAAAGCAACCCTTGGGACTGCGTTCAGCATGAGGCATTAGCCATCTTCCATTACAGAATGACAGTAAACAAAAATGTAATAATCTTAAACTAGGGACAGACCATCAAAGATCAAGGTAACTCTAATGGGCATTTGCCAGAAACTGATTTGAAGACCCCATGAAATGGCTTGGTGTGCATTGTGTTGTGTTGACATTAAACAGGAAGTTTAGGTTGTTTAAAAATATAGTCAATAGGTTTTTAATTATGTTACAGAAGCACAATTAGCTATTTGCTATTGCTAGCCAGTTAAGTGGTATTAAGGCGGAGTCACATTTACGATTGTTTAGCAAATTTTCACAGCAAAATCCAGTCCTTTCAACATGGAACCCATGCAATTAAGAATTTTTGCGTGAGGGCGAAATATTTGTCCACTCAGAGGGTTAAGCTGGTCATGTGGCTTTACCGTGTTCACCAAAAAAAAGTGCTTGGTTAAAAGTAAATTTTGTGTGAGCTGTGCGTCATACTGTACATCACTACACTATTGACAGTAGACAATGGACCTTCTACCTTTACACCGTGTCCTAACTACACTGCGCAGTGACGCGCGATACAATTATTTGGACAGACAAATGATTTGTCGTTGGAATCTTATCGCATCAAGTCTGGTGAGGACACGGTGTTAGACTGAGGGACATTGTCTTTCTCCAGAGCATTTTATTACATGCAAATGAGTGCAAATTGCACTTATGAGTGCAAGATGAGTTATCAATATTTTTGGTCTATTTTCCAGAACAAATAGTTTAGTCAACTTTTAGAAGTACACTTATAACCTCAACACTTATTGACATGGACTAATGTCCACAAACCAATTCAAACAATTTTGATTTCATATGGTTCTATAAACTTTGGACATAAAGTTCATACAAATGAAAGCTGTCTTCCCCTGTGCTGCGAGCCAAGTATGGCGGAAACATCTGTGCAAAAAATTTTGAAAGTCAAAAGTGATTTCTGAGTCCTACAGTTCCATGGCCAGAAAACAAGTTGATTGTTTGAGACAAGAACCAGAAAAATCCAAAGCAAAAAAAAAAAAATTCTGTGTCTACATGTTTCATAAGTTCTAGTATTATGCTGAAGTTACTGCTGCTCATGGAAAATGCAAACACTAATGCCATGGCGAGATTGGCGACAAAACTATTCAAGAGCCCAGAAAAACTCAAGGGCCCTACAATGGAATGTTTTGAAGGCAAGATTGAGATGTCAATCGCACTACGCACCCCCTTCCCAAGAACAAGGTCATTATGATCTCACTTCCTCTCCTCTGGAGTGTCCCTGGACAGGACTGACGCTCAGGAGAATTTGGCCACTCCCAAAACAAAACATCCAGTGAGCCAGCAGATTCTTCTAGAACTCAATTTTGTAATCAAATCCTTCATGCAGCCTAATGTAGAATAAGTTATCTATAGATAAATACAATTGAAAGTGTACTAACTAAATCTTACCAAATTACCAAACTGTAAGCATATTCTTTAAAGTCTGTATTTCAAAACTGGTATACAACTTTCACTGCTTAACTGAAAATGACAAAGATGTGTAAACAGATATTGTTTCATGTACTTAAAAATATTTTGTTCATTGTAAAATATGTGTGACTCAAAATTACTAAGTAAAAGCAAACATCTGTGTGCCCAGTAGTTTTTTTTATGGGAAAAAATGAGTGTGTGGGAAGAAGAAGCATAGCTGATGTGCTTGTGTGTGTGAGACGGGATTTTTTCTGGATCATCCAGGTTGTACGGGTGAGCTAAGTCTGTCACGCAGATTAGCTGAGATCCATTCCAAATGTTCCGTCAAAAATCCACCTCACAACCACAGCTAAAATTTATTTTGTGTATGTTGGAACACCAAGATCTTTCTTCTGCTCATTTTGCTGGCATGTCTGAGAATCATGTGCTTCCCACACTCATACACACACCTCAGGCTCTGCATATCAAAGAATCCTCCACATTTAGGTGCAGATGTGAACACACCTGAGAGAAAAGGAGAAATAAAAAGAGAAACCAATCGAGACAAACGGTTGTTATCCAGGTGCTTTCATCAAAGGGACTTTTTCCACAGAAGGCATTTGGACATCCTCCTCATTACTTTCCTAAGTTTTGTTTTCCACTGATTCAGTCTGTTCCTTTCGCATTAACGGTTAGATATTTCCATGTTTAGTATGCAGGTATTTAGTCATTCAGAATTCCTGCCATTTTGTGGATAGATTTGGCGTATTAGCATGAAGCTAATTTCTTTTCATTATTTTTTTTGTGATGCACTCTGTGTATATTTCCTCATTAAAAACTTTTACACATTTTCTTTTTGTTCAAAAGTAAAAAAAAAAAGATGTACGCTCACATTAGAGTAAGACTCCAGTCATATTATAGCCTCTAAACCGTTTTACTTAACATGGAGTGGGTCACCTCATGGTGGCCACCATGTTGAGATCACATGACCTATTGAATACTACTCACATTATCTCAGTAAACATAATTATAAATAAATGAATCACTGCTGACTGCAAATAGCACTGGCATTGGTTATCATGTTTGCTTTTGTTTTAAGCTTTGCTTTTGCTTGCTTGTCAGAATTAATCTAAGACGACTGCCGTATCTGTCAGCATTACATAAGCACAAAAAATACTGAGTGCACCTTTAAGAAGAAGAAACCTGTCACATGTCTCACCTGTTCTTTTACGCTGACCCCCCAAAAAAGAACCCTGTCCAATGGTAGGTGAATTATTGCCTATATTCTTCAGACAATACATTCTGAGATGTTCAGTAAACTTGAACAGGGCACAGGATAAAAATGGGCTACTTACACAGACTTGACCAAAGGTTAAAGCTGCATTCCGTAACTTTTTTGGGTTAAAAATTATCCAAAATAATTTTTTGAGCAAGTACATAACCAGCCAGTGTTCAAAATCTGCTTGTCTTAGCTCGATTCAAAACGGTAATTTTGTAATACTGTTTTTAATTCCAATGGTACTGGTGAATTTCAGCGGGTAATTCGAGCATGTCTTTGCGTCATTACGTCACATCTGTACACATAAAGAAGGTGTCTCGGCTAGTAGGCTATATTGTGTGTGAGGATGATGGAGGTGGAGATTTATAGCCTTTTCTCACAGCACTTGATATAATTAAACTTATCAATTTGATGGCGGATACAGAAAGGTTCAAACGACAATCACCAGTGACAACTGGAGATTCACCCGTTGTAAAACACGAAAGACTTCAGAGTGGCTACAGAAAAAAGAGACTGCAACCGGCCCATGCGAAAACAAGGACAAATATCGGAAGGGCATTAAATGTAGTCACGCAATGCTGATGTTGTTAACATTAACAATCTGAGAACAAAGTATAATTTGCACAGTTTGACGTGATATGATAAGCGATTGTTAGATTTAATAAGCGCGATTTACTGCAATGCTTTTTTTCCCTTAGTTGGTCAGAACAAAAGTGAATGTTACTTGTTCAATGACATTTTCCGTTGAAAATTCTTATGTTGGTCATACTTCCAAAAAGTAGAATATGTGATTCTGAATGACAGTATCCACACCGGCGCGGTGACTGACAGACACACATTCTCCTCAAAACATTGGATTCAACCACACTGTGCCGTGCCGAGGCACAACCCACGTAAAGTTGATAATTCCTGAATAACTGCAATTGCAGATTTCGAACATAGATGGCAACAACAAGGAAAAACTACAGACTGCAGCTTTAATATTAGTGGACGATAAGAAAAGGAGTAGGAATTAACAGGTGGGATTACTTAAAGGAAATGTCTTTTGAGAAAGATATTTTAGAGCAGCTAGAAGAGGCACAGAGCCTCTGTTCGAGCAATATCATCCATCCATTCACACACACAAACACACGATAGGTCCAGCAGTCATGAAAGCTGCAACAAGCTACAGATTTAGCCTCTCAACCCATAATAATTTAAAATGTGTTCAGAGAAAAGGAAAAGAAATGAAGGACAGCATGTCAAATCAATAAAATCACTCTCCTTGCCTTTTTCACTACATTTGACTATAGCCCATGTCATAGACCCAATATCACCTCTGTGGGTGAGAAGGACAAACGTCAAACTATATGTCCAAACGAGAAAAAAAAAACCTGGTTGATGATACAACTGAAAAGCTATGTCAGGTGTACTTCTGATACTGAAGAGGGCAAAAAAACTATTTGAGGAAGCTCTCCACTACCACTTTCAATATGCCATTTAGAAATTCTCAGTAGAAGCCAAAACACAAGTTTCTTTGAAATCGAGCAGAGTGAAAAATAATCCCGTAAGCTTTCGGTTTTATGCTAGACGGCTGATGAACAGCTGGGTCATCGCACTTACTGGCCCCAGTGGAACAATTCATTGACTCGCCTTTTCTCTGCTATTCTAATGACCATGACAGATTTAACAGAAAAAAAAACATTCAAATGGCTCCTGTTACAGAACAGACAACCATAAACCATTACAAATATGCCTGACACAAGTGAGGGAAGAGGGGAAAGAGACTGTAAACAAACTAACTTAAGGCAACCTTTTCTTTTCATCTGACTTCTTACTGGCACTCTTTCTTTTTGTAAACAGAATGAACAAGTGCTGAAATTTGCTATTTAATAAATATCTTGAAAAGGAGAAAGATATAAAAGAGAATAAATGAGGGAGGGGAGTCCATTTCATTGTTTAGAACATAATGTGTTGTCATTGATTCTCTCAGGCCCGGTTTCACAGACAGGGCTAAGATTAAGCCAGGATTAGGCCTTAGTTCAAGGGCATTTATGCAGCTTTTATAAATGCGTCTTAGAAAAAAACATTTCTGGTGTGCATCTTGAGACAAAACAATGGGAGTGACATTTTAAGATATGTCAGTGCAAGTTGCTTTCAGTTAAAACAGCTCAAACATGCATTTTGGGACCTAGTCTGCATGGGACTAGGCTTATGCCTCGTCTGTGAAACCAGGGGTCAATGTTTATAGTCCAGCCTAAGCCTTGAACCACATAACTCAGGTTCCCTCACACTGATGTTAAGTATGATGAAGGTAACTGTTGAAAATACAGTTATGTAGTACAGGATTGTATGAAGTTTATTCAATGAGAGTACAGAAAATTATCGTAATTTTAACGGTAAAAATGCTACAGTGAAAAACTGTTAATTGGTTAGATCTAATGGTACATTTAATGTAATTTTACTGTAAAATACCGTTAAATTTACAGTTTTTGAAAACCGTAAATTGACATTCCCACAATTCCCTGCGTGACACTTCACATTTGATGTATTTTTGTTGAAAAAACTGTTTCTTCATAGTTTTCTTCGTTTTTTCTAATCAGTTATGTACATTAGGGTTTTATGTTACATTTAATGTTGTTAAATTAATGTTTATTGCATTTTTAAAATTTCATGTGTGTTACCGTGATGGTGTTTAATGTTTGTGTGAATGACACTGTGCAACTTCTATATATTAGTATTAACTTTCTTGTGGAAGAGCTGCTTGTGATGAGCTTTGATTGATCATGTGACTCTCATCACTGCTGTGATTGGTGGTTATCAGTGTATTACAATGGTACAAAGCAGATATTAATACTTCAATAGGACGGTAAATTCACATTATATCAGATAATAAAATACGGTTTATTACTGTAAATTTTAAGTTAAGTCTGTAAAACCAATAACGTTGCTACCGTATTTTTGACGGTAAAGTTCTGGCAACCACAGCTGCCGGTTTTTTACCGTAAAAATCACGGTTTAAATGCACAAGGCAAGAGTTCCTGTTGGTCATGTAGCCTAATTGTTTGGGCTACGCGTCTATTTACTAGACATAAAGAGGTTCATTAAAAACACTGGGTTAACGCTAATTTGAAGAAACTGGAGAGGTCTTTCTCTGAATGTGCTTTGCCAGGCCACATTTGGTACGCACATAAGTGAACCAACCTCCTACTGTATATAAAAAAAGGGTCCTATTTGGGCCTATTAACTTGATCATGATTCATGTGCAGAAATCTTTGTGAAAGTAATGTTTGGGAAAGAGAAAAACAAAGAGAGCATACAGTGGGGGCAACAGCACATTGAAAACTTGGATCAAAATGTGATTTAAAATCTGGAAATGTTAAGTATTAGTGTTTTAAAATAAGGATACAATGGTGTAAAATGAATAAAAAAATATGAAAAATTCTGCACTATTTCTAGGTCATTAATCAAATTTGTGATACTGACCATGTAAACTTCTTTGAGTGATGCTGTGATTAACAGAGTTGAAAGTTACTTTTAATAGTAATGCATTACAATATTGCGCAACTCTCTAAAAAAGTAAGCAATTGTGTTACTTAGTAACTATTTATGGAAAATAATGGGGATGCACTGAAATGAAAATCTGGGCCGAAACCGAAAATTTAGGATGCACTTGGCCTAAATTTGAAACGAAATAATCAAGTAATTAATCAAACTTATTTAATAATCAACACTCAAATAGCTAAAACTGGGTTGTACGAACATTTAACTTGCACATAAGGCAGTTTTTTATCAACGTTTTTTTTAATAACAGAATTGTTTCTGCTCCAGTTTTTTGGTGAAATATAAACATTTAAATGGCAGTAAACTGTAATAACTTGTCTTCACGACAGATTTATTCAAACATTAAATAGCCTAATAGTAATAAGTAAAAATATAATTAATTTTTAACAAGCTCGTATATATTTGGTGTCAGTAATTTCACTTAAATAGCAATGAAAATGACCTATTAATTGTCATTTAAGTGAAACTACTGAACTTAAATATACGAGTTTGATAAAAATGATCATTCTAGAAGAAAATTTCAGATGGCACTTAGAGGCTTTTGCATCTGAACTCTTCATTTAATACAGTGCATATATTTACCAAAATGCTCTTCTCAGTTTTTTTTTTCTATGAATGAGTTTATGGACATTGAATAGCTTTTTTGAGAAAACAGACTAAAAGATTTTAGATTTAAGAAACCATATCATATTACTGATTAAAAGTAAACATTATCAATCCAGAGTGTCCACACAGCTGACATGTTTAACTGTGCAGTAGTTGACACTGAACAGTCAAAACGTGCCATCAGAGAAGTGCTAATTAAACGTTTGTTTCAGTCACTGATTTAGGCCCTCCAAAACCATTTCGGCCCAAAACTTCGGTATAGCCGAAATGTCTGTGCATCCCGAGAAAATAATGCGTCACGTTATTTTTACGTTATTTTTTCTCATCTGGGCTGGCTTGTTTGATTTTAATTACAAAAAAATCCCAAAAGTTCTATTTTTGGCAAATGTAAAGACCCTTTTACACAAAAAGTGAAATGAATAAGCCTCAGGCTGAAGGAAATGCAATCCAGATTGTTTCAAAGCAGCTTTACAGTGATGACAGGAAAATGATTCAATGATAGATTCTTTTCAACTCTAAAAGAAAATAGTGTCATTGTTCAGCTGAAGTCAGTTCAGTGTTGATTCAGTTATGTTGTAAAGGTCATCAATTATTAAATTAGTTCATTTCATCTATAAAGCAGTTCTGCAGAAAAACAGTGATGTTATCGTCCATCTCAGTTCAGTTCTCACCCAATAGTGTCAGTGAGGTCAAATCAATAATGTTGTTGAATATTAAATGTCCCCAACTAAGCAAGCCAGAGGCGAAAGTGGCAAGGAACCCAAACTCCATCAGGTGACATCAGAAAAAAAACCTTGGCTGAAAAAACCAGAAAGAAACCAGGCTCAGTCGGGTGACCAGTCCTTCTCTGGCCAATGAACGAACAATGTATGATTAGGATTCAGGTCACATCACAATTCAGAAATCAGATTGTGGATTGGCAGGATTCCAATTTTTCATTCAGTCCCTTTTGCTTGAAGATCTGATTCATTACTGTATGGAGAGGAAGCTGGTCATAAGTCTGTGTAAAATATTTAATTTGGTGCATTATGCATTTTATGCCATATGCAATAATATTGAATAATTGCAGGTTTGCATAATATTCTGAGTTGGCATTTTACTGTTTTTATTAATTTTGAGGAATACTGAATCTGTTTTTGTGGCAGTGAGGAAATGCCTGCTCATATTTAGTCTAGAACTACAACAAAAATCATGTTTACACAGCGCACACAACGCCTGCACCTCACTCCCGATTTCTCTTAACGTGGGGACAGGAGAGGTGTCAGTCAATACTTGGGAGAACAACGTGCGTTACTTATTTGAAAAAGTAACTCAAGTTACTTGAAAAGTAATCTGAAGTACTTGCACTACAAGTAATGCGTTACCCCCAACACTGGTTATTAAAGTAAAAGGGAACAAAATAGGCCTACTAAAAAAATCCAAATTCATCTTAATTTAGGATTTGTTTTCTTTTTTTATTGCTAAAGAAAATTTTAAATAAAATATAATTACTTGAAAAAAGGCAAACGATGTCCCCGAAACCCCTTTACGTTACAATAAGTGGAATGGCAACAGATGGCATTTTTGAGTCATTATTACAATAATACTGCAGTGTCTGCATACACAGAAAAAACAGTAATACATACAGTTTACAGTCTCCACACACCACAGTGAGAGGAGAGCCGATGAGTGAGACTGCCATTCGTCGTTTGTTTACCTGTAACGTTAGCCTTTTTCTGTGCATGTCTTCACTTTCACTCTCTCAGGAGCTTCAACCTCCTTTTATCCACTTTCTAGTTTAATTGGAGTGGTTAAATATGTAAGCAACGTTGTCTGTCGCCTTGAAAACCTATTGCACTAGTCTTACTGAATTAGTGTGGTTTGGGTACCTACTACCCTTTTACATGTATGAAGAATATTACAGCAAGCATAAGCCCTGTTCAACTGGCTACGACGTCTGATCTGTCTGCCTCGGTTTCCCGCAGTTCCTTGAATCTGATAAAAAAAACTGTACGCACGTCATAGTTGCTCTGATTGGCGAGGGACATTTTCGTCGTCTCTGATTGGCTGCATTCACAGAAGCAAACCGGTGTTGTATGAGCTGTACCATTTTTTCTTAAAAGGGGTGGATGTGGAACTTTATTATGGATGGTGAGAAAATATATATGGTCTTTTGCTTAAAAATTACGCTTTACAACAAAAACATTTTTTATTGTTGATTAAAAAGTATAATATCGGGAGTACTGTATTGTGTTTAACATAAATATCCCTCACTTCCACTTTGTAACACCCACCGTTCAGGATTCGAGGTCTCGCCCAAAAATGGCTGTGGAGAAACAGTTATGAAGATGTGTCGATCTACTCACCTAATTAATGTGGCGCATGCCCCAAATTAACCAAGAGTCCTCTGATCGAGCCGGAGGACATTCCTGGAAGGTGAGGCACAAGATGTTCCGTTATTTCCGTTATTTCGTGCAGAAAAGAGGAGCCCAATGGGCTCACTGTGCAGTCTTGTTACGACTTTATTTTCAGCCAATAGGAATCACAGTGCGATCACAGGCCAGGGCCTTCAAAGAAGTGTTTATGCTGAATAAAACACAACACTGAACATAATACTGCATAGAGACAAGTCTTTAGCACAGAAACGGCAACAAAACGTTCCTAAAAGCATTGCAAAGTTCATATTCACACGGAGGTATTCATATTTCTGTGCACAGTGAATACAGTTCGCATGTCATACCGGTTTTAAAAGTGACATATTGTATTAATAGAACGTTAATTGCTTCGCTACATCCATATATAAGTTCAATAAATAAGTTGCTTGTTTGCGTACCGTGTGATTGCATAGACATTGTGTATCTCTTTAATTCCACTGCGATATGTTTTCTTTGTTGATTAATTATCTTGTGACATAAAGTTGTATAAATTACTTTTAATCTTTTAAGTGTGTACATGGGACTCAAATTTCCCAGAATATCAATTTTTGCGCAGACTTTGTGATAGTTCACACATTCATGGCTGTCAACAGGTGCTATCACTGTTGACATGTACCTGTATTGTTATTCTATTTTCCTTGTAAGCATGTTAGTGATAATGGTTTGGAAGAAGTAGAAATGGTAATAGCAGGGATTGGAAAATGTTAGACATTTCTTACAATAGCTTGTTCTCTATAAACTTTGTTGTGGATGAAGTATAATGGTAAGATTTGTGTGCTGATGATGTAACTGCATGTTATTGTGATTGTTTACATTATGTGTTACACCCACTTTTTGCATAGTTTTTAGAAGGTACAAGTTTTAATATTTGCTTTGGGTGTGTGAGTTACTTACCTAATGCATTATGAGACTTTGGGGAATGTAATATCTTGTTGTTTAAGTGTATGATCTCAGCTAGCAGTTTGTAAATATCATAGGCCAACCTGTTAAATGAGGTGCTATAATCCTGTTTATCCATATTGTGGTTATTTACATTGCTTGCCCTGAAATTAATTTGAAAGTAAGGCCTGTTTACACTGCATGCTCAAGGTAATGTGAAGCAACACCGTCACTGCATCAGCTTTCACACCGACAGTATATACTGTATGTAAGAAAGTGCTGTTTGTGCCTGTTACTGTATGTAAACTGCATTGACCCAGATGTTTTTTTTACATTTTGCTCATTGTGAATATTATGTTGCTTCATAAGCCTATATTGCAGTGCTGCGTTGATGTATAGCGTCAGTACATTTTGGAAGCATCTTTTTTAAAAATTAAGTTTAGTGTGCTACAAGTCAAATATATAGGCTCAGAGTTGAAACACAACTCGCACACTTCTGATATACAAGTATCACTGTGCTTGGACAGGCAATGTGAAATTTGTAACCTGTTGATATTGTTGCTGAACTTTTTGCTGCTTTCACATGGAGTGTGAAACAGGCCTTATTAATCTAGAAACAACAATGTAGTTGGACAATAATAAGTTCACTCTAGACATAAGATTGGAAATTTGCCTCAGGTTTTACACTGGAACTGGAAGGTTTGCTAAATTAAAAGCAGTGTCAGGAAAATTGTCTTGAGAAATTTGTTAAATTCATAAACAGTAGCCGTTTTTGGTGTTGAGAATTGGCACTGGGGATGAATTGAAACAGCAAAAGCTTTACAGTAAGATTCCATCAGATGTTTTGGAAATCATATGTAACATAGCCTATATAATCAAGTCCATTTTCAAGTGATTATATTACTTGGCTTAAAGCTTACCTTACATGAAACATTTGACACACTGTATGTGTTTTCATGCAGTATTTAGAGTACATGGTTGTTTACCGGGCCTGAGTTTTAACATTTGCATAAAGAGGCTTATCTGTTTCTATTTCTATTCTATTGTTGCTAAATTAGAGATTTGTAACAGACCTTCAAAGAAAGTGTGTTAAGCATGTTTTCGAAAGACACATAATGTGGCCTAATTGACGGCAGGTACATTTCACTCTATTCATCACAAAAAGTTGATGTATGGCTTAAGACTTGGAATATAGGCTATGCCCGGTTTCACAGACAAGGCTTAAGCTAGTCCCAGACTAAAATCCATGTTTGAGCTGTCTTAACTGAAAGCAACTTGCACTTAAAATATGTCAGTGCCATTGTTTTGTCTCAAGATGCACACCGGTAATGTTTTTAAGGCACGTTTATAAAAGCTATTTAAATGTCCTAATTTAACTAATGCCTAGTCCTGGCTTGATCTAAGCCCTGTCTGTGAAACCAGGCCATAGTGTGTTACTTTTATGGTGTTTTGCATCCTATTTGGTGCCTGACACGCCAGTACTCACATCAGCTACAGAGTTAAACATTTAGGGTTAACGTAAAAACAGGAGTTGAGAAAAGCCTTTTTCAGCTCAAGTAACATTTTTTCCTCATCAAAATATTTGACTTTAAACTTAAAACTTCTTGAGAGAAATTTAGAGGATCGCTGAGAATCTTCGGATGGTTATGGTGTAGCTATTGGCAGTCGAAATTCATTTCTGCGGTGTCACTGAACACATTCTTTCAGAGATTTGCAAAAGGTTATTAAATACGGCGCTGCATGGCCGTGTTGCACGGCAGGGAAGCGCACACACGCACTCTCCATTTGGAGGATGCTGAGGTTTATTTTGGCAGTTGTCATGACGTTGTGTGGTTTCACATGTGGTGAGAGAGAGGGGGGGAGGGAGACCCTTTTCATAGCAGAGATGCTTATTTAACATTTCCGGTCAATCAGAACCATGTCAACATCACCACACACACACACACACACACACTTAGCCCATGCACACACACCTATAGCTAGAAAAAGATTGCTATCTTAAACTCTCCTTCAACTTCTTGGTCTGTGACTTTGTAGTGATTACTCGCAGGAGACCGTTCACCTATCTGCACAGTGCTCGAGAATGATGTGTGTGGTCAGAAATACATGGCTTTCCACAATTAGGGATCAAAACGGTGGAGGAAACTGCACTGTAATTACTGGGATTGTTCTGAGCAGATGCAGAACAAATGTCTTTGTTGTAACAGCGCAGAGCTTCACAGCAAGGTGTGACGTGGGGCCAAAGTAAACACACGAACATGGAGTTGTGCATATTTTATGAGCAATTCATCTCTTTGTTCAAGGGTACCAGGTTTGCCGTGATCAAGATTCAGAATTTCCACCATTATCTGATGCAGATTTCAAAGAGGTCATATGGCAATGTGTGGCGAAATCTCAAGCTTTCCTGTTTATTTTACAGGCTGTGGAGTGCATACAGATCCACTTTTTTCAGATACATGCACAATCTTCACCCCTTTCTCTACACCTGAACAAGCTAAATGTACTCAGTTTACTGCTTTTACAGATAGATAGAATTCTAAGCACATGTCGCTCGCTATACTGTTCAAAAGTTTATATATTTAGCAAGGATGCATTCAATTGATCAAAAGTGACTTTTTTTGAAAAAATGTATAACAGTTTCCACAAACAGATTAAGCAGCACAACTGTTTTCAAGATTGATAATAATAAGAAATGTTTTTTGAGCACCAAATCAGCATATTAGAATAATTTCTGAAGGATCACGTGACACTGAAGAGTGAAGACTAGAGTAATGATGCTGAAAATATAGGTTTGGGGTGACAGGAGTTTGAGTAAATAATGACAGAATTTTCATTTTTTACTGAACTGTCCCCGTAAGTCACACTTGTGAAGACATCATGTGTGCAGTTTAATGTAATGCCGGTGTCTGTATTTGTGCTGTTTGTCAAAATGGTCTTGCGACATTTGCATCTTTAGATCATCACATCATTATTGTTTTTTTCTGCTGCAGAAAAGCATTTATCCTTAAGAAAGGATTCACACAGTATTTAAAGGCAGGCCCTCTTGAATTAATCATGTCTGTACTTACTCAAACTAGTGGCACATTTACATTGAATAGTTTTTCTCTGTGTCATCATCATCATCATCATCATCATCATCATCATCATCATTCTCATTATCCGTAAAGGGAAGCACCTCGCCAATCATGGTAGTTGAGATAGTTATAAGAGTACATTGATTAAAGGTAGGGTAGGATTTTTCTAAAAAAAAAACATTCCAAATTTGTTTAAACTGTCTTTATATACCAATACATAATTAAAATATAAGTACTCTGAAAAAGAGAGTATAAAAATCGAGTGTCTGTAGACCTCTCACGACTGTTGTAAACACAGCTAATTATTTCCATTCACTCCACCCCCTCCCTTCTGGGCTCCTTCCAAAGCCACGCCCCCAAAACACATGAACGCGCGACGCCAAATGCTCAGGCTCAGGAAGACGCATTTATTTACCTGAGACGAGTGCAGAGGAAGGAGCGCAGATGCAGTGACATCATGTCAGAATCACATGTAATAAAATACCTAACTTTATCACTATAAATATAAACAAATAAGATAGCTTTTAGTACTCACTATCAAGCTAGCATATCGATACTGGTAAAGTTTAAAATATATTTTGTTTGATTTGGTAACGAGCTATATTTAGGCTATAGGTAACGAGCTATATTCATAAGGCAAAGCTAAAAACCGGTTGCATTGATACACGTTTTTCCATTACCATCAGTTAAACTGTGATGAAGGTGAATTTCGTGTAAGAGTCATAACATATACGGTGTTTTGCATGTAAGAGTTTACATGATGAAAGCATTGTTCACTCTGATGAGGACTAACGTTACACTCCGGTGACAAGTACCGCATCGTCGGTTCGAGGACAGGTCCGGGGTCGAGGGCGAAGCAGAGGAGGTCGTTCAAGAGTGCGGGCAACCAGGGTCCGAGGAAGTAGTTTTTGCCTTGTTTGCCTTCGCTGACTGCATATGCAGGTGCTTTGAATTTTGAATGCTCATTCTCTGCCATAATTTTACTCTTCGTAGGTTCCGCGCCTCTCTTGCACTCCCCTCAAATCAAACGGGTGCGCGCATATGGGCAGATCTAGCAACAGTGGTTGTAGCCATGGTTGCGAGAGTGAGTGACAGTCGCCCAAACCAATCAATTGTTTCGTCCCGGATGGAAATAATGAGCTGTGTTTATTGCAGATTAAAAGGTCTACAGTCACTCGATTTTTAAACTCTCTTTTTCAGAGCACTTACATTTTAATTATGTATTGGTATATAAAGACAGTTTAAACAAATTTGAAAAAAAGTTTTTTATAAAAATCCTACCTACCCTACCTTTAAGCAGTGTCAAGGCTGAAGTTTACACTAAAATGTCTGTGCAGCAGAAGCTCACCTTAGTACTTCAAAAAATCAACACCTTGTACAAGAAAAATGCATAAAAGTGTGAATTATGAATGTGGTGGTATTGGACTGAGGGCAGAGTGCTGGTAATGGACTGGTGAATGTTTCATTTGCTGCTGTATTACATCTTGCAGCAGCATGTAGGAAACTTTAAGAAATTCTTTTGTTGTCAGGATGCTAATCAGGTCATTGATTTTAAGGAGCTTTTCACAGGAGATTTGGGGGCAGATCCGTTTGAATTCCATTTGTTTGGTTTGAACCACACTTGAGTCTGCTTGAACACCAGCTTTGAGTTTATGTGTCATAGCTTTCGATCTGCTTTGCACATCTGGTCAATTTCCCCAATTCTTCTTTTTAAAACTACTCCGGCTCTGTCGGGTTGCATGGAGATCATGAGCTTTTTCAAGCCCACTCATAAATTCTTAGTTGGCTTGAGATCTGGACTGTGGATTTGGCCACTGCAGGATATTAACATTGTTGTTTTTAAGCCATCCATGTGTAGCATTGGCTTTATGCTTTGGGTCATTGTCTTGCTGGAAAACAAATCTTCTTCCAAGTTGCAGGTGTCTTGCAGATTCCATCAGGTTCTCCTCCAGGATTTCCCCTGTGTTTTTGTTGCATTTATTTTACCCATCAAACTCTCGACTCCGGGGCCTGATGCAGAGAAGCATCCCCACAGCATGATGCTGCCGTCACCATGCTTCACAGTGGGGATGGTGTCTTTCCAATTAACTTTCATTTGCATGCTCCCGATCAGACATATATAGTCTACTATATATTATGGTTTATTGCATTTCTTATAGCTGCTGTCTTCGAGGGAATACTTCAGAGAGAAGGTTTCATTTTAGCATCTCTTATGGTGCATCTGTGGCAGAGAAATGTCATTCCGTGTGTGTGTGTGAGATATTCTATGTGTATATTATGGGAAATCCACAAAGGGACAAATACTTAAAGGGATAGTTCACCCATAAATGAAAATTCTGTCATCTTTTACTCAGCCTCAAGATTTTTTCTGTAACCAAACAGTTGATGGGCCCCATTGAATATCTTGCATACTATGAAAGTCAATGGGGCCCATCAACTGTTTGGTCCATCAAAAGATCTTCTTTTGTGTTCATCAGAAGAAAGAAATTCATACAGATCTGGAACAACATGAGGGTGAGTAAATGATGACAGAATTTTCATTTTTGGGTGAACTATCCCTTTAAGTGAGTGTCAATCACCCCCTAAACCCTCAATCACTATTCCATGTTAATCCACTAATACAGTTCACTTGAAGAAATAAATGAAAACGAGTGAGCGAATTTGGACAGCCGTTGAGTGTACATCGGCTATACTCTCATTATTGCGATGCAATGTGGGATAGAATGAGTGCACTCAATAACGTCCTCTATGGTTTCGGACACCACTACAAATGACTGTCCCCTCAAATAATGCCGGCGATTTCGGATTCAGCCTCAGGTTTGGTCCAAGCAGTCAAATCAAGTTAGGAACTGTTTTTATTCTGATTTTAGGGATTGGATCAGCAATTAAAGGTTGTATCAGCGATTTCAGGCCCAAACATAAATGATCACATTCATCTAATCTTTCCTAACGATCCACTAGCTGCCCGCCCCATAAGCATGCCGTCAAAAAACCGCATCTCTGTAGGCAGCCTAGGCTCTGAGATCTGCACACAAAAACAGTTGGTTTCACCACCACTCAAAACCAAAATAAATAGTGTTCTAACCAATCACGGACAGGGGTGGGTGCTGTGAGGTTTTCGCGTGCAGCCGTCATAGGCAGCCGTGCACGAGCGCAAAACCTCACAGCACCCACCCCTGTCCGTGATTGGTTAGAACACTATTTATTTTGGTTTTGAGTGGTGGTGAAACCAACTGTTTTTGTGTGCAGATCTCAGAGCCTAGGCTGCCTACAGAGATGCGGTTTTTTGACGGCATGCTTATGGGGCGGGCAGCTAGTGGATCGTTAGGAAAGATTAGATGAATGTGATCATTTATGTTTGGGCCTGAAATCGCTGATACAACCTTTAATGTCAGCATGGATATATATATATATATATATATATATATATATATATATATATATATATATATATATATATATATATATATATATATATATATATATATATATATATATATATATAATCATACAGAGCAAGTGACATGCATGGAGCCTGACTTTTAATGTTAAAACAGCAGAATTCCCACAAACCAAGGAAGTGCTCTTTTCAGTCAGTCACAAGCCATATGTCTCCACTCTCTTTCAGAAGTGAATGATTTGTTACATTTGAACTTGATCAGATAAATCAATCCCTTTTGTTGATTACACACATCTGGGCCCACCTTCCCAGCTAGTGTACAAGTATCTTGCACAATGATGTTTTCCAGAGATGACTGTAATTTAACATGCAGGTAAACAGCCAAGATTTTGTTGGGAAAAAGTCAAAATGTCTTTTTAAGGTTCATTTGAGAATCCTTGTTGCTCAACCCTTATAGGAAATTGGCTGTGTAGCTCCAATACTAAATAAAAGACACAATTATTTGTTTTATATTACACAATTGTTACGACATTGTGACCTCCCTCCAGTGAAAATCAGCCCTAGCCGTTTAGGATGACAAACATTTGCCAGAAAGGAAGTGCTGTTTAGTTTATAGGTGCTTTCAGTGTTACTCAAGTGAATGAAAGGAAACAGTGAAACACCATAATGACAGATCCCTCTGGTATTCTTTGTCCATGTCAGGATCTATTCTGCATGATTTAAATCTGTAATTAATTTGATGTGGCATGTCCTTGTTTTTCAAACACTCCAGAATTGCGTAGACACGCACAGCTCTGTTTCTAACATTTCTCTTGTTTGTACTATTCAACGTGATGTTTTTCTTTTGTAGTCATCGTCTGTCCCCGTCTCTCCTTCTCACTCATTCCTTCCCCATGTCCACCTGAGGAGGTGACTGTAGAGTGACTCACTTGTTCCGAGTGTGGTTTTGTGGTGGAGCGAGTACCGTCTCGAGCCTTCTCTGACTTCAGAAGACTTGAGCCCAAACCACATAAACTGTTACTGCCACTAACCCACGCGAACCCATACACACACATGCCGGCCATGGGGTTTTGAAACTTGTAGATGTGTGGATGGAAGAAGAGATTAAAGAGAGGAAATGGTTATGTTTTTTGGATCCCTAGCCTAGGTGGTATTTAATCTGAGAACTTGCCTTTTATAATCCTCTTTCAAATGTGAGAATTGTGGTTAAGAACTAGGGGAGAGCCGGGACAGTTGAAACACTTTTCAGATAAATGTCGTTTTCTAAGATAAGGTTACAGATAGATTTTTTTATTTTTTTTGTGATTAACATCTCACATATGTGTTCTCTTAGAATCATGTGTTATTCGGTACAAATATAGAATGATTTAAGTAAAATTTGACTTTGAACGGGAGTTGTGCTTTGTTTCAATCGTCCTGCCCCTGAAACACAGGGGTGGGACGGATGAAACATAACAGTTTAAACGGCAACTATTCATCTAATGCTTATTTTTGTGAACAATACCTGACAAGTAACTTATGTACATATTGTTACAAACATATTTTGTAATTTATTTTAATTTAAAGGTTCATATAACCATTTTTGTTCTGTCACCCAATAAACAATCGGCGATAAGCCTATGTGCATTTTGTTATCTTTCTAATAGGCTATTTTGACGAAGATAGGCAAATCCGTTTACAATTAATTTTCTTACATTTCTTCCTTGAGTCATATTGAGTGTTTGCTAGTTGAATAGCCTATTATTATGAAGAAAACGAGGTCAACCAGAAGACCATAAATTAAATTTATTGAAGATTGAAGATTGGACAATTGATGATTATTACAGAGATAGCATGTGTTTTGTAATTGAAAATGAATTTGCATTCAAAGAAACACAAGTCTAGAAACAGTATATGAATCTATGAACAGTATAGGCTATGACCAGGTTTAACGTGCAGGACGCGCTGTCGGGACGGTTTAAACACTTGTTTCAACCGTCCCGACAGCGCCTCCTGTCATTTAAACCTCTTTTGCCCTTAAACTAAAAAAACTAGTTGCACACTTAAGGGTGTGTTGCAGTACTAATACACCTGCCGTATTATCATTACAATTGCACATGAAACAATAAATCCAACTTGTCAGTCAAAAAAAAGTACCGCACGAAAGAATTCACTTACAGCACTCAAAAACAGCTTTGCGGCTTTAACTCTATTTTTTACAGTCTATGCTTTAACTCCAAAACGGCACGAGTACGACGTAAACAAGAAATGTTTTCGCGGGTATGGTAGGCTTTGCGTTCTGTAGCCTACGTGCTGACGAAATTTGACGTACAGTGGTTTTCAAGGAAATCTCAGTGTTTCATCCGTCCCGCGTTTCAATCGTCCCGCCTCTCCCCTACTTTCTTACAGAATAATATCATTATTAAAGGGTTAGTTCACCCAAAAATGAAAATTCTGTCAGTAATTACTCACCCTCATGTTGTTCCAACCGCGTAAGACCTTCGTTCATCTTCGGAACACAAATTAAGATATTTTTGATGAAATCTGAGTGCTGGATCACTTCTCCATAGGCTGCTAGGTGACCGAAACTTGCTGGCCCAGAAAAGTTATTAAAGAGATCGTTAATATAGTCCAAGTGACTACAGTGGCTCAATCTTAAGTATGTCCAGCGACGAAAATACTTTTTGTGCGCAAAAACAAACAAAAATAACGACTTTATTTCACTATTCATTTCCTTCTCTCTGGGCCTCTAGTTGGTTCACGTAGTGTTTTTGCGCTGCGCGTCTGTGTTACACGTCACCACGTAGGCTCACTATTGGCCGACGCTGGTCATGTGTGTGATGCGTGATGACGTGTAACACAGACGCGCTGCGCAAAAACACTACTAGGCCCAGAGAGAAGGAAATGAATAGTGGAATAAAGTTGTTATTTTTGTTTGTTTGTGCGCACAAAAAGTATTCTCGTCGCTTGATATACTTAAGATTAAGCCACTGTAGTCACTTGGACTATATTAACGATCTCTTTAATAACTTTTCTGGGCCAGCAAGTTTCGGTCACCTAGCAGCCTATGGACAAGTGATCCAGCACTCAGATTTCATCAAAAATATCTTAATTTATGTTCCGAAGATGAACGAAGGTCTTACGCGGTTGGAACAACATGAGGGTGAGTAATTACTGACAGAATTTTCATTTTTGGGTGAACTAACCCTTTAAGAAACTCAGTTTTGAAATAAATTGTTAGCCTACTTCTAGATGTTACTTATAATTTCTTAAGATGCACAAAATATCTTTACTATATCAGTTATTGGGACGAATTTGAGATGTTTTTATTTATTAATAAAATGATAATTTATTTTTTTCATATTGTACTTTTATAATGTTGTGATGCTTAAATTCACTTTTAGTTCTTAAAATGATTGTTAGTTTTTAGTGTTTTATTTTTAAATTATTTACAGAAATATATATATATTATCACTTGCAGCATTTAAAATTACAATGAATTAAACAATTTAATTTGTTACTTATTTGCAGAAAATAATACTTAATTTTATTATCTGCAATATACCGTTTATCTGCCATAACATGAAAAATATTTTAATAGAAATTGTTATAATAAATTATTTTAGAAACATTTTATTATTTTATCATCAAATCAACTTATAAATGACTTTCATACAGTCTTTCGTCATTAAAGGCACACTATGTAAGATTTTTAGATCAAAATATCCAAAAATCACTTGAACAATGTTATAGCCTATTTTGTTGATTTGTGTACTTACATTATCCCAAATGTTTCTAAGAATGTTTAAATCCAGAGAAATAAGCAGTTTTAACCAGGCCTTGCGTCGCCTATCAATGACATCATATGCGCGTTACTCTCGATTTTTTTAGCGAACCATGCAACACCAAAGACGCTTTAATATATTATGTGTTTTATTAGACAGGTTAGCAGCTGTTTGGATGCATTCATCGACAGAAATCATTGTTATATAGCTCAACACAGTCTTTTTGTTTAAATCTTGTTTTTTTTTATTTACCGTGTTTACCATATTTACCATGCCTAATATGACACCTCCACCATCATAGTAAAAGCTCCTCTGCTTTCGAGGTTGTGTGTCGGGCTTGTCTCTCATTAGCAATCACTGCAGCGGCCTCGTTACGTTAATAAATCTTTAATACATAACTATAGTTATGTCATCCATGAATATGATTTCTGCCTGAGTCCCGTTGTATTCTCCACCGGCTGTTGAAGACAACGACTCCCATGATTCCGCGAAATCAAGGCGTCATCAAGCTACGCGTCTGTTTTGAATAAACTACCTTTAGTGGCGAAAAATTACATAGTTTAAGCAAAGACAGGAGACAGTTTTTTAACATTGAATAAAAAAAAATAAAAATTGTAGCTCATGCCTGTGTTTTTCTTATTAAATAGTAATAAGCTCACCTTGGCAGTTAATTGTATAGTTCCCCAAACTTTCTACACCTAACTTCTGCTGTTCCTTCAGCCACCTCTCAGTCCACTAATGGTTTATGGGTATGAAATGCTGTCCCTCTCCCCAATTACAGATCTCTTTGACTCATGCTCCTCCCTCTCCACATTAAATTGAATGAAAGTTATCATTGTGTGTGTAGGGGAGGTTTTTCCAATGGCCTATAGGACAAGGGTGTGGCCTGAAGAGAGACAGTGGATGGTGTGGGATGCAATACTGTTTTTTTTTTTTTGTAATATGAAGCTTGTCTTGACATAAATGCATGTTATGGCCTCAGAACCCAGTAGGGGAATGTGTGTGCATGTATGTCAAGGAGAAAGACAATATGGGCTATAGAGTTCCAGAGTGTATGAAGAGCATGTGATGAAAGTTTTACATATTTCCCTGGTGCATTTGTTTATTAAATATTGTGGCTAATTTTATCATGCTTTTTGCTACCAATAGGGATCTCCCAGTCACGTGACCCCTAGCCGCGTGTCAGCCATTTTGACGGAATACTTCAGCGCACCTACATACATGAGAATGCGGATTATCACGTTTTATGGCTGCGAATTGATTAAAATAATGAATAATGGTCACTGTATTAATTATCTTGAGCCTGCTGAAATGTTCCTATAAATATATTTTCTTTCCAACTGTGCAATCTGAATTAAAATAGGCTAAATATATTTATCCACTAAGCTGCAGCTCGTCTTCCCATTAACAGTTTTTTTTTTCTCTTTCTGACATTTCATACCTGTTGGGTTTACATTTTTTAATTAAATTGACTAAAAAAAGATTGCTTGTGTGTGCTGGTGTTTATTCCAGTCTTTTAAAATAGTTGAATGAATGAATGCTCGCGAGGTGCCTGTAACGATGTTAAATAAGCTAGGCTTATAATGTACACGGTAGAGGAGAATTACAGTCAACTACTTTGAATAGTATAGCATTTTGGGCATAAACATGTAAACAGTGAAAAGATTGACATTGAAAAATGACACAGTATGATAAATTTAATATTTAAATATTTAATCCAAATAAATAAATGTTCGTGGTTAGCACTGATGTTATTCATTTGTTCTCACACACTTCAGCGTCGCGGTCACTGGTTTAGACGAACACTAACACTATTATTAGCGCACCGTCAGCTAACTCTTCACGTCATGTCATCACAAAAAGAAATATACAAGAGGAAGATAAAGGAATTATGAATCATAGATCCATATGAAGCACCACAAGTTCTTTTTACAGGCATTTAATGTGTAGAAAAGCTTCCTGATATTGAGTTCGGTGATATTTACAGCTACCTTATTCACTTCTCATCACGTTACACCGGAGCTTCATTAAAAGCATACAAAAGCTTAGCAGGCTATCGGTATCACAGCATCGCTCGGGCATGATAGAGATGAATATTTCGCGACGAGCTGTATTATCACCAGCGGTTTAGCATTTTCTATTCCGTCAAGATGGCTGCTCCAAATGGCGTGACGTCACGCGGGACGTCCCTTATGTGTGCAATCTTAGTTTATCACATTATCATATCGCATTCTGCAGATTTTTCCCCGACACATAAAAGCAAAAAAGGTTGCAGATTCCTTTGCTTGCTTATTTATTTGCTTATTCATTTTTTACTTATAAATGTCATTAAAATATGTAATTCATTAGCTTCTATTTTTATTTGTTTTATTTAAATATTATTTATTATATTCATTTCAGCAGCCATGATCTGAACAATGCTATAGACAACGTCTATTTCTTAGGCTGGGATTTACTCATCTTGATATATTGAGTATATCTTGAGTTATATAGACGCATTCTTTTACCCATGCAACGTTGCTTGAAACCACACATACTGAAACACTGCTGAACTGTCCTTTTTGATTCAGAAATGTTTTATCATCTAAACATTAGAGCCTTTCATACCAAAAAGACAATGTAGGTGTAAGGTTATGTTGTGACAGCCCATGCAGAATAAATGCATGCATGTACAGCTCTAATTGTGTCTTAAGATGAGGTTTCTGAGCTTGAGGGAGTAGTCTGTTACAGACCAAACAATATGGAGGCCGATTTTGTTTATTTTTGTTCGGTTTGCAGATAGACCTGTCTCTTGCTCTCCAGTGAAATACAGTTTACAGTGCTGAATTCAGCATGTCTGAGGAATTGTTGCAGTATGCGGTATACCTGAAGTGCTGACTAGAACTACTTTCTAATCGGAGCGATTTGCCAAGCTGGGGGTCTGTAGCACATTAAGAGCACTTATTTAATTGCATTTCATTTGTACTTGGCCTTTCTCTTATATATAAATATTTTACTATTAAAGTTATACTGAAAGCATCTAAATTAAACTAGATAAAGCAATTCTGTCTTCTATAAGCCTGTCTATGACAGTGAACCAGTTACTGTTCATAATGTCCATTTCTAATGGCGCATGTAATGTAAAGCAAACTAATGCAGTTAAAACCTATGATATTGACTACAGCCAGATCTTGTTTATAGGGTTTTCGGCAGCATGTGAATGGATCTAAAATTGATCATCCATGAGACCGTAAAGGCATTCTGTGCAAAACTCGGATGAATGAATGTAGAATTCTTCCAGCACCAAACGCATCTTTCCTATTTCCTATGAAGTTCAGTCTGCACAGGCTGTTTAGAGGCAACCTGGCTGTTGTAATGAGGACATTTATGTCGCTCTGCATCAGGAGCATGCATGAATAAGCGACAGGCTGCTTTTCTGTCTGAATGCTCTCTGCCAGCTACATTATTAAAATGTGTTTGTGTGGGTCTTATTTAACTTTTTTGTTGCAGCCTGTTCTTGATTGTTCATCATGTCAGGGTGCTATTGGAAACGCTGTACGGTTGTAAGCTTTTAAGCTGTTTTCAGTGAAGCCCGGCTTGTTCGTCAGTTGTGTGTAAAGTCATTGATTCCAGACCTGGCATAGTCGACTGTGGGACTTGGACCTTATCGCCATCCCGCAAAAACGCAAAACAACGAACTTTCCGCTGGTGTTATGGTTCTCAAATTGTGGCACGCTTTAAGGGATCATTAAATTGATCAAAAGTGATCTTGTTTGTGCACTCCTAAAAAATAGGCCTAGGTGCTAGGATTTTTTATAGTGAGTTTTTTTTTAACAGACAGCCAATTAGAAAATGAATAGTGCTTTATTTTATAAACATTCATGAACTTGGTCACAAGAAACTTTCACACATTATTTATTTTCAGCATGTGATAGAAAACTGATAATGTACAAAGGTGACAACAAATGTATTTGTGACAAAGAATGTTGAAAGAAATGATTTTTTTTCAAACTACATGGCGACATTTTCAGAGATGGACAGTTAACAGGTCACATGCCTGACACAAGCTGTGTTTGTCCAATCAATGTTATTGACCTCATGAATATGCAAACAAGACAGTTAACCCAGGGTGTACAAATGTACATCCCAAAACCTAGCCTAACTAACCATGAATTGAGTTACAAGGCTAGAAAGGCCCTGAGTTAACATTTCTCAAGTGTTGAAAGGCCCAAAAGTGCCAACTTGTATTTCATTGTTGTGACTGGATGGCACTTGGATGTTCTGATCTGATTGAAGATTGTTTGTGGGCTGGAAAGTTTGGGCACCACTCAACTTGTGGATTTTCAATCATTTCTCTCCAGTCTTAGGGCGTTTTCACACCTGAAAGTCCGCACCCAGGTCCGACCCAAAGTTCATGTTTTGATACATTGTATACATTCGGTCAGTTTTGGTTTGGTTTCACATTGCAATTATGCGAGTGCACTAAAGAACTTTACGTGACGTACTTGCGTCCTGTCGTCATCATCTATATGGGCTGCATCTTGACTTTGATTGATTTGTAAACGGACGTGCGTCTGACGTCAGCGTGTTGTCAATTCGGCTGGTAACTTTGACAAGAATGAATGAAGATGCATATCGTTGCCACTATACTTTTATTATTATGACATTACTCCCTGCAGCACCAACTATACTCGAGGCTAGTTCAAATTCGCCAAATGAACGTCCTCGTTGTGCGAACATTTTATCGTCGCCGGCAGGACGCAGGACAAGTGCGTGCGTGTGCGTTTGTGAATCAGCTGGAAGAAACGCTGTGGGCAGGACTGACAGATCTGCACATAAAGATTCTTCTTCAGTTGTTTAGGCTACGCTGGAACCACCGGAACGTCCTGTAAATGGTCTGAAAGTCCAAACCAAACAGAAAATGCTTTCACACTAGAAACGAACCAAACCTTTGTTCAGTTTGATCCGGACCGAGACTACCTCTTTTCGCCGGACCAAATTTCGTATGTTTGGTCCGGACCATGGTCCGGGGGAGGTTTCACACCTGTAATTTTGATTCGGACCAAACTGAAAAGTCTGAAAATCCGGACCAAACAAGGTAGGTGTGAAAGGGCCCTTACTCTGTTAAACACAAGAAATAATCGCACGTACTTGATCCAGGCAGACACCGGCGTGTGGTGGTCTGTAGGGTTAATGTTGGCCGGCTGTGGTGGAGTATTCTCAGGGTTTTAGGGGAGAGATGCCGTGGTTCGGCGTGTACCTGTCACTACTAAATGATTGCTCATTTCCTGCCGCGGGAGGAGGGGTGGGGGGAGAGCAGTAATAGCACACAGCTGCCCGAGCTGGACGCTACCTTTCCTCTCCTCTCCTCCTCTGTCTTGTTCTCTCATATCTTCCTTTCCTCCTGTCCTGTTTGTGTTGTTTATAATGTAAGATTCACTCTGGAATGTCAAAGGTGGACACACACCCATGGTGCCTCAGTGGGCATGTTCTCCACCTATAGCGTCTCTGGCTTTATTTGCGTGTCTGTGTGGGTTTGTGTTTGTGCGTACACATGCTTCTGTCAAAGTGTGTGTATGTTAGGGGGAGGAGTGGATTAAGGAGGGGTCAGTAACAAATTCCATCCCGATTCCAAACTAGGTCACATGACCCAGAATGGAAGTTTAGCAATGACCAGCTGTAGTCCACATTACGTAGCAGGAGAAACCGCAAAAGTCAGTTAACTGTAGACAGGAAAGATGTGGCTAGCTGAGCAAATTATGAATTAATCAAAGTCATCTGGGTTGTTCAGTAGTCAGTTGTAGAGCTTAATACTGCAACTGATATGGAGGATAGTCAGTGATGTAAATTATAATGGCATGCTAGGCATTTTAGAGAGGTTCAGGCCAGTTGACAGAACTTTTACTTGCACAGTTGGATCAATGGCGCATTTATTCCTTCAGTCTTTGTTGTTTTCATATTGTTTGTGTTTTTCAGATAGTTACGATACATATATATTTTTTTTCAAATATAGGTGCCGTAGAATGGATTATTTTATTATTTTATAATGTTTCCTGGGGTGCCCTTATAATGTTAGTATGTTTTTTAGATCAAAATTTGTTATAATTTAGAAATAAAAGGCATATTTCCTAGCCTGATTTCATCACCTGGTTTGAACACTCTGTTTGAAGGGGCGTGTCTGCTGTGAGACTTCAGTGTTGTTGCCCACTGCTGTGATTGGCTGACATGCTTGCATATGAAATATCTGGCATTACATGTGGAACTATCTGGAAAACTTTTACTATTACAGCTATTATACGTTTTTACTATTACAGCTATCGGGATTAACGAATCATGAGAAGTTTTTTAAGTATTTAGATCTATTCCAGCATTGAGCAGATGACAGCCTGTTGATCGCGTGAATGAAGATCTTATCACTGCAATGCGATTTACTGATGCATAAACAGTGTTGAACGACTTTGAGAGAAAGATTATCTGTCTGAACTTGAACAATTACACATCAGAAATTCACATAACCCACTGGTTCTTCAGAGGCTCGGATGAAGGAGCAAAAAATATTTTTGTGTTCATTTGTAGTTACATCCAAACTGAGCAACTGCCATGCTTCGTTCGCTCGTTTGCAAGCCACGATGTCTCTCGAGGAAAAAAAAAAATATCGCGCTGGATCTAGATAACACAGTGTAAATTATCGTTAATAAAATCACTTCTTACCGCTTGCGGGAATATAACGTTAGTTGAAATTGCCCCCTTCGTCCGTTTGAGACGCCGAGAGAAGCCTGCCTGCTTGATATTGTTCCAGGTTAGAAAAACAGTCCGTGGTGAAATGGGCAGAGCAACTTTCTTCGAATTAAACTGTAGCGGTATCCGATTATAGATAGATTATAGATAGATCTGCCATTTTCCCTATGATCCTCGCTTGTTTCTTCACCTGCAGAACTTCTGATGATTTGGCTGCGCAGTTCCGCCTGGCACTGAGCATGGGCTGGCATATGCAAATTTTTAGAGGCGTACATATTAATGATCCCAACTGTTGCGTCACAGTTGGTGTTATGTGGAGATTCGCCCGTTTTTCAGGGGTGTTTTTCAAAAACGAGATTTAAAGGCAGGGTAGGTAGGAATGGTCTAAAAAACTTCTTTTTCAAATTTGTTTAAAATTTATGTACATATCAATACATAATTAAAATGTAAGTACTCTGAAAAAGAAAGTATAAAAATCGAGTGTCTGTAGACCTCTCAGGACTGTTTTAAAGACAGTTCATTATTTCCATTCACTCCCACCCCCTCCCTTCTGGGCTCCTTCCAAAGCCACGCCCCCAAAACACATGAACGCGCGACTCCAACCGCTGAGCTGAAGACGCATTATTTACCTGAGACAAGCAGAGAGGAAGGAGCACAGTGCATGTAGTGACATCATGTCAGAATCACATGTAATAAAAAAACTAACGCTAATTGCTTATGAATATAAACAAATAAGATGTATTTTAGTACTCACTATCAAGCTAGCATATTGATATTGGTAAATTTAAAATATATATTTTTTGATTCGCTAACGAGCTAGTTATATAAGCTAAAAACAGGTTGCATTGATACACTTTTTTACATTACCATCAGTTATATTGTGATGAAGATGAATTTCGTGTAAGATTCATAACATATATGGTGTTCTGCATGTAGGGGTGGGAGATATTGACAAAAATGAATATCTCGATATTTTTTTCCAATATCTAGATATAGATATTCAGGCGATATTTTTGCCATCCTTCAAAGAAATGTGAGCAAACTGGCAAAGAAGGTCCAGTTGGTCTTTTGACTTGCTGCATTTGACCTATATTATTCTAGGCTATAGAAAAAACAATAAAGGAGCTAACTAAACAGAATCTGTGGCACCCCCTACTTTTTCCACTTACAAAAAAAAAAAAAAAAAAAAAAAACTTAACTAGGCACTTCTTGCAACAGTGATTATTAAATCAAACAACAATATTGTTGATGATCAATTCAAAGTAAAAAAAAATTAACATTTTCAAAACGGTATAAATCCATTCATTTTTCCCCCAAAACGCTATAAATCCATCTTTTTTTTTTTTTTTTCTAAATTTATGGTTTGTCTTTTTAAAAAAGTTTTTGTCTTTTATTTTTCGTGTTTGCATTTATGAGGAAAAAACAATATTACTTGACAGTTCTCCATTATGGACGCGAGCGCTCTGAAAGCTGCACTGAGACTTTCAAACTTTAACAGAGACCTCAAAACAGAAAGCACAAAGCCTTTCTTTAAAACGAATTTCGTTTTGTATTAATTGTATCTTAATTTTAATATATTTTTTTTTCATTAATTCATTAATATTTTCATTCCTGCATTAAATACATAAAGTAAATATAGGCTATCAATCACAACATAAGGTGCTTGAACTGGAGATTATATCATCGTGAACCGAACCGTAGCCTCGCCTCACAGGCCTAAAAAATGTGGAATATATTTACAGAAATCTGGTTCTAAACAAAACCATCCAAAACAAAATAAAACTATGTAGCCTAAATGTGCATTTCTCCGGTGCATGCGTTCACTAGCCTACTGCGAAGATCGCGAGTCAAATATCGTCAACTTCATCTTTGCAGCCGACACAGAAATTAATAAACAATTAAAATGTCTTATTGCAATATTTTACACATTCATAATCATTACTTTTGCTGGTTCTTTGAGGCAGCTTTTTAGGTTTATGGCGTTTTGGAAAAGAGCTCTTCACGTACAAACACCGTTTCACCAAGGCACAGCAGCCCTTCAGCACATAAGAACAAAAAGAGAAAAAGCACGGACTTACTAATTACGAAACTTTGATGTGGTTGAACAGCTGAAACAGTCACAAATTCCTCTGCAACTCAAACATTCGAAGGAAGAGAACAGCATTACAGTTTTCAGCGCGTCCTCCTTTGATTGCTGTGTTGTGACTGGAAAAGTGCATGCAGGAGCACATGCGCAAAATGTAGGTTTGTAAAATGTCCTTTTGTAAAATAAAAATAATTTTAGGGCGAAGCAGAGGAGGTCGTGCAAGAGGCCGTGGCGTGCAACTAGGGTCCGAGGAAGTAGAGGCTGAGGACGGGGTGGTCGCTGGAAAGCTACGCCGATATTGACACGCGTTTTATTTCTTTGTTTATCCAAAGACTTTTTGTTCATTACCTTTTCTTGTACTGTCTTCTTTTTTTTGCCTTGTTTGCCTTCACTAACTGCATGCTGGTAATGTGAATTTTGATTGCTCTTTCTCTGCCATTGTTTTGCTATTCCTAGGTTCAGTGCCTCTCGAATGCCTCAAATCAAACGTGCGCGCGTCCGCGCGCAAGTGGGCAGATCCCGTGGCAAAAGGGTTGTTGCCATGGTTGCGAGAGAGAGTGACAGTCGCCTAAGCCAATCCTTTGATTCGTCCCGAATCGAAATAATGAGCTGTGTTTAATACAGATTAAACGGTCTAGAGTCACTTGCTTTTTATACTCTTTTTTTCAGAGTACTTACATTTTAATTATGTATTGATATATATAGAAAGTTTTAACAAATTTGGATCTTTTTTTTTTTTTATAGTCCTACCTACCCTGCCTTTAAATAAGAAAGAGAAAACTATGGTGTTTGAGACTCACTGTATGTCATGTCCATGTACTGAACTCTTGTTATTTGACTATGCCAAGATAAATTCAATTTCACATTCTAGGGCACCTTTAAGTGATGTGGTGACCAATATTCAGAACAGATTTTTTTTAAACTCTTTAAAAAAAACGTAAATCAATGAGTCAATGATTATGGTCTTCCACGGGCATCAGATGATTGTTCTGTTTTGGATATCGGTTCATGTCATGTGTTTATGAATTTATTCATGTCAGATGTCTTGTATTTAGTTGCATTCTAGCGGTGTACAATTCTCATTGAAAATTAAAAAATATGTTTTAATGTTTAATAATACAAAAAATACTTCTGACATATATTTTTTTATTGCCTAAAATTTTTCCATTTTTTGCCTTGGGTTCAGTGAAAATGTCAAATATTGGCCTGACCGGGCAAGCAGAATATATATCATCCTTATTGTTGAGCCCTGAATGCTCATATGAGCACTAGCTTAAAAAAAAAAAGATATTGTATCCACAGCTTGACTCATATCACTGGAAAATGATAAAACATAAATCTTCAGAACATCTCCCTCTTTCTTGGACGTCGAAAAGAGTGCATGTCAGAATTTCCATGGGCCATTGAAATGCACAAACTGAAGGTGCTGTATGTAATTTTTTGTCTGTACTAAAGCATAAAAATACCATAATATGTTGGCAGATATTTAGGAATCATGCTAAGTTCACGTACTCGTTTCTCTGAAAAACAATGCTACAGCCAGTTATTCTACTTTGAAATATTTGCGGAAAACATGGAAGCCAGCAAACGAACTGGGTCAGAGAGGAACCACAATCCTCTTCAACAGCAAAGCCGGTGATAGCAAGCCATCACAGTTGTTTTGTTTCAAGCTGCCCATTGCAAAATATTATACTCGTATTTGATACATTGAGTGACACAAAACGGCACGAATCATCTCTTATCACAGCCGCTTTATTTCTCAGTCAGTCGGGACATCGGGAAAAGAGCGCCAAAGTCACGCTACATATAATACCCAATGTACTCTCAGTAAGCCCTACTCATGATGTGTTTGTTATACATATTTAAAGTCATCTGAATTTTATTTCAATAAATGATGTCACCCCAAGGATATGCTTGAATCGGTTTCCCATACACAGAACGGCGTAAAGCAGGGCAGACTGTTATTTCATTTCGCTCGAGCTGACTGATAAATAACAAACATTTTTTATATGCTGTCCATCGAGCATGTCTGCTGTTTTATCACCTGGTCAGATTGCCAAAGTAACCTCCAAAGTAACCTCTTCTCTTTTCTTCTCTCATTCCTTCAGTCACTTAATCTCTCTCTCTGTCCTCCTACACACGTTGTTTCCTCTTTGGATATTTCATGGGGATTTCTCCAGAGAAAATTATTCTCTGCTACATGCCAATTTTGGATTCTCAATGTTATTTTGAGGAAGAATGTTATCTTTGTGATTAAGTCATAAAGCTCTGTAATTCTAGATGGGTTTCAGGATTTGTTTGAGTGGGACGTGGGAGATTGCATTTAAAGGGATTGTTCAGTCAAAAATGAAAATTTTGCCATTGTGTTCTCACCCTTATGTTGTTCCAAATCTGTTTGCTGTTCTACATGGAAAACAAAAGGTTAATTTTTAAACAATCTTCACACAGCTGTGTAGTGTTAGTGTGTGCAGGATTGTGATCATTGCCTTAACTGCTTTATGAAGCCGAGCCGTTTCCTGAGCTGTCATGGGTAATGTTTGTCACGTTCAATATCATGCAGAAATGTCCCCTGGCCGTAGAGTTAAAGAAAAGAAATGCTCTGGGCAGTGCAGACATGAATTGATTTGAAATATTTATAAAAATCGATAAGAACACACTGCAACGCTTAACTTGTCTTCTTATCTCCCCTGTGACCGTTCTCTTTCACTAGTTCTCTGCCTCTAAATAACTCTCAGGAACAGCGCTGCACTGCTTTGACTGTTATTTCATTGAAGTGCAAGTTGCTGATAATATGGTTTGATTACTGATGGACTGGACCACATGGCATCTGTGCCCGCAGAGATCTGCAGAATTTGAACGCTTGTCAGTCACAAAGTTAAGCTGTTGTATGTTGGCTAATTTGATTGTGCATTTAGCTATAAGACTGTAGTACGTTCAGCTTTATTTAACACATTTTTCAATGTTGAAATCCAGATTTTCACCCGAAATCAGCACAAAAAAAAATCTTCATTTCCTTAGATTGGAATAAATCGCTATGCTTTTAAATTGAGTAAACATTAACTGGTTTAGTGTCATGTACGGTGTGGAAAATGAAACGGTCACAGTGGAGTCTTTTGCCTGTTTCCATGTTTTTCATCAAATCAGCATTTATTCTTTCCCGGCTTCTGCCGTACCTATGCTGACAGGCCTCCAACCCTGCATTAGTGTGGAAATAAGTCAAATCCTTAATGCCTTGTTTTTCTTGCGTTTTTTCCCCCCTTCTCTCTCACCCTCTTAAGACAGGAAAGGGTTACTTTCCATGTTTCCTGTCCAATTCCCCCAGCTCCAGCTCCTTTCGGATCACTTTCTTCATACTAAACATTCCCAGGCTCCCATAACCTCCTGGCTTCCTTACACTGGCCAAGAGAGATCCCAGGTGAGCGTGTGGGCGAACCTCCTGTTTTTAAGGATAGAAATCTCTTGCGTTTTGCCTCCTGACAGCGGTGGTGGTGAAACGTGGTTTCTTTTTTAACTTTCCTTGATCGCAGGCATGGGAAAACGGTTATTTGAGAAATCTATACCAGTCATTTGGCACAGAGTAAGGCCAAGCTGATTGGTGAAACTGAAGTTTTAGTGCTCAAGTGAGCAATGTTAAGTCTTCTCAAATACCTCACGCAATAACTCAGAGTCAGGCTATCATGAGGCAATTCTCGTGAATTTCATCTTCGAAATGTTCCAGAATTTGAAGGCATGTCATTGTATTTTTGGAGCTGTCACTCCAGATACCATGACAATAGATGAAAGGCTCTGATACAGCAGAGGTGGCCTGTGATCAATTTTAGCGATAAAGACTGTTTAGCTCAACATGACACTCGATACATCCTGTTAAGGCTTTCGCTTTGAATGTTCAGATGAGTCTAGGGGAAACCTCTTACAGAAAAAAAAAAAAAAAATCTGCTAGGTAGTTCATAATGCCTCTCTCTTTCCCACCAGTAAAATCCTTGTAGGGTCAGAAAATTATAACCCCTGTAGGGTCAGTCTTATCAGTAGGTTTTGACTGCACACTTCCAATAAAATACACTTACTATGGTCAGGCAACTGGTTTGTGTTTTATAATCCTGTTTTTCATCCCTCCTTTTTGTCCTGTTCACTATCTTTTCCCACAGATTCTCTTCCAACTCTCTCTCTCAGAGCACCTGACAGATGGATTGAGAGAGAGGGAGAGAGGTTTGGATGTGCGATCACCCCCGCTTTGCCCAAAAAAAACACTAGTCTTTGTAAATAGAATCCCGGGACAGAACGGAACAAACAGAGCAATGTTATTTGGGCTTGACCCAGTGATAGACCTGCTGAGATGGTCTAAATATAGTCCCGTGGTGTACTGACTAATTGCCCCATGAGCAGTAATCATTCCCAGCCTCTGAAACCTCTTAAACAGCAAAGAGAGTCAAGTCACTGCTGCCCCCCTGCTGTGCCGGAGCCAAATACCAGAACGAGCAGAACTGACTGAGCAGATCCGTACAGAGATGAACCCAGCGCTTCTCTGTTTTTAGGTGCCTGTCTGCACAGGTGGGGTTAATTTGAACAGGATATGAAAGATAGTGTTTTTTTTATGTTTCATTGCATTTTAACTTTAGCTAATAGAGTGATGCAGGGATAACGTCAAATCCCGGAAGACTAATTCGCCGCTGGTTCCCTTGAGATATTCCTATGGGGTTTTACAATGGGTTTTTTTCACCCTTTTTTAAATTTATGGGTAAAATAAGGTCTGTGGTAAATATAACTTGACAGTACTTGAATGTTTTGCTCTACAACGTGAACCATACACCCATATGGAAAACGCAAATTTTGAAGCAGTTATGTTCATTTAAAAAAAAAACTTTCTAATTAACTAGATAAGAATGTTTGGAGTGTGATTGTGTGCAGTTTACATTGTAGAACTTAGGGCCCTATCTTGCACCCAGTGCAATTGACCCTTCGCAGAGAGCTTGATTGACAGGCGATCTAACCAATCATAATCCGCCATCCACCATTTTGTCCGACAAAGCAGTCAGGAGAGATAGCAGATTAACATGGGAGGATTTGAACTTGAAAAACGGAATGTACTGACACCTTTCCGCGGTTTAAAACAACATTCCTTCTTATGTTCATTCATGTTTATTTGATGCTATAAATGAACTAGAAGGAAGAGATGATCGGTTCACGAGCAGCTTTAACTGATGCTCTACGACGATCTGTCAGACACATTTAAGAGCCACAAAACGGTATGTATCGTTTAAATTTCTTTTAAAAAATGAACAAATTTGAAAGGTGAGACTTTGTTTAATATGTTTAATATCAAAAGTAACTGAAAAGTAACCTGGTCTGTCCTGTCTGTCAGTGTGTTGTCAGTCTCCTCTCTGCTCCGCGATGTATTTTTCACTGTGTGAGAACATGGTGTGGCGTGAGAGCAGCGTACTGTAGCTTGTCGGACATAGCGACAGTAACTAAGGGGGGCGGGTCTTTGCGAAGGGTCAATTGACTTTGTACATCGACGCATGTATCATTACTATTTTGCACCCGACGCACAGCAGACTTTTCCCTCCACAGACACACGTCGGTAAATTAGGGAATGAACTTGTGCTCCCGGGGGCGGTTTAGCGAAAAGAGGAGGCGTGTTCCGGCGCAAACATTCCCTGGTGCTATTTTGCAGTGGCGCATTATTCGGATGCTATTTTAAGGGCGCATGCTTGGCCATAATGTAGTGTGTGCACAACGCGCTCTCATCTACACAGATGCAGCAGTTCCCATTTTTGCAAACCATACATAATTACAAGGAAAAATATTACCACACGAGGGAAATCATTGTGGTGTCCATGAATATGTGAAAAAATAGGCATAAATCTAGCTTACACATTTACCCAAATTATTATACGCCTGTTTATCCGAAACTAATTTGGGTGGGTTTCTCCCATCCCCATACAATGTCACTTCTCTCTCTTTTACGGCCCTGGTGAGAACGTCAATCTCCTCGGCTGTGAACCGCTCCTGGCGTGCGCCTGGCAAATCCGCCGTTATAATAGCAATCCACCATGGAACAAGCGCGCCTGCTCTTAAAGGGGACATATCATGCCAAATGCACTTTTTTAGCCCTTAAATGCATTTTGTTGTATATTTGGAGTGTTTAGAAGTACAGAAAATATGAAATTATTCTCTTCAGGTGCTTCGTTGATATCTTTATATTCTGTTTTGGTCATATTTTTCAACCTGTTCCGAATTTTCTGTTATCTATGACGTTTTTTGAACTATTACGTCACAGTATTTGCAGCTGAACTGCCAAATAAGGACATTGACTTCCGGCCCAACACTTCGAGCAATCCGCCATTTTTATTTCTCGCTGCAATTTTGTAGTCCAAGCTAAAGGATGCAGAAGTTACGAGAGGGTAAATTAAAATGTTCGGTTGTTGGATGTAGTAACCCACACGCTTCATTACACCGTCTAATGTAGATGAACTGAAAGAACGAGCAGAGAGAGAGACCCGGTCGCGCGCGCGCTCACTCTCTCTCTTCAGAGCCAGGCGAAAGTGTAAACAAGACATCACCGTCTCCAAACTTGCTCTCTCTCCCTCGCACATATTAATCAAAATAAATCGACACGGTGGTAAAAGGTCGGAAGACCAAAGTTTCATGTGTAAATACAGTAACACACCATTGCGATACATCCATATGAAGACGTTGTTCTACAGGTTCGTCGTCTTCATTTTCATCTCGCTCCGGCTCCGACTCTGGCTTGAACATGTAAGGCTGGCTGGACAAGTCTTCCGTTGTTGACATTTTGTTAATAACGTGTGAATAAAAAGTTTCTGTGCCGCTAGATAATCGTATCTCTGCTATCAAACTACAAAAATGGCCGAACGGGGTGGAGTTGAACCGCTGCAACATGGAGAGGGGGCGGGGTATGAAGTGTCTCAATTGTATTTAAAGAGACCGCACCAAAACGAGTTGCTCTCAGACGCACATCAGAAAAGGGGTAGAAAAGGGGCCTGTGGAGCTATAATAATGAGGAATTCAGACCCAAGCATTGCAGTTCCGCTTTATATAGACTACAAATGTATGATTTATATGTAAAAAGGAACAATTTAAAAGCATGATATGTCTCCTTTAAAGGGAATGTGAGATGACGCTCTGATTGGTTTATTGCACGTTACGCCCAAACCACACCTATGAGTAATGTAGCTACTTCAGACCAACCCATTTTAGATTTGCATCGGGCGCAAGAGTAATTTATCCCACCGGTATAATAGCAACAGCGCCCGAGATCCGCCCAAAAAGTTACTTGCGTTTGATACTTGTGTTTCAGATCGTTAAAATAGGGCCCTAAATGTTCAAGTATCAGCATCAAGTTATGTTTACCACAGACCTTATTTTACTCATCAATTTGAAAAATCCCATTATAAAACACCATAGGGAAATCTTGAGGGAACAAGGGGCGAATTAGTCTTCCGGGTTTTGACATCATCCCTGCACCACTCTATAACCTTGCATCACAAATAAGCAACTACATTTTAAATAGTGTTTGGAGAAATCATAACATTTTGGCCAAGGAAATAGTTTTTGGACCCAGTCTCTACCTGGTTATCTAATGGTTATACCTGGTCTCTAATGGTTATCTTAAGGAATTTAACTGGCTCTGAATCCTGAAAGACTAGTAGTTAGTCACCATGAAATCAAAATTAATTTTTTTTTTACAGAATGTTTATTATAAATGAATTACCCATGCACAATTATTTTTTTTTTTTAATTGTGCACTCGTAATCTTTAATCAAAAATGTTAACCTCCCCTCCCTCTCAAAATGACATCTGCTTCCTTCATGACGTATGTCTCGTGGAGGTAGGACTAAATATCCTCTCCACAACTGATTGCAAACTGGCATTCAGATCTGCCTCTATTTAGTTAGCAACGGCCAACTTTCTAAGATCCAATCAATTCCAGAGGACATAATCATTCTAATAAGAACTGTTATTTGGTTCCCAACTCTATATATTTGCTGAGTAAATCAGTAATGCATTGTAAAAAGATTTCTCAAACCGCCAGCATTAAAACGCTGTGGCTGTCTTGCTTTTTGCAATCAGTATACAGCACTCTGCCTGCCAAGTAACATGAGACACTGTGTATGCTACCTGCTTCCGAGTAGAGCTACACAAACCTGTGACCAAAGCTTAACCTGCGGTCACACATAGGAAGTGGCCGCCACCCACCGGATATCCTCCTAACTCCCACGGCTAAATAAAGCCGTAGAGCAGAGCAGCTGATAGCGAGTGAGATGTTCGCCCTCTGCTGCTTCAGCATGTGTGATTATGACACTGCAGCTTGATCTGAGAGTCTCTTCCTTTCTCATTCAAGCGCACATTCTGCATTGTAGTTAGGAACTTCATGTCCTTTTACATACTATTGTGAAGGAGAGCATATGTTGTCTGTGGAGCCAATGCTGTTTTTATATTAAACAAAGAGAAAAGGCAGTCACAGAAGAGGACAAGAGATTCCTTCCTAATGCTTATTTATATTTAGACATTACATTCTTACAAGGACAAGAATGAGGTCTATCTTGACGACAGTGAATTGTACTCCTCCGGACAGCAATCTGAGTTACAGGGCCTTCTTTTATTTCATCTGCCAAAGCTTGACTATATTTGGCCTAACCCAGAAGGCTTAAAAAAGAGCCAAATTAAAAATAAATTATGATACATAATACACTTCAATTGAAGCATAGACAATTAATAAGTTAATTGAGTTAAATTGGTTTTAATTTTCCCATGAAATAGTTCACACTCACTGAGTCTTTCATATCCACTCTGGCTGCTTTAACACATTCAGGAAGTTGCAGTAAAACAGTGACAAAACAAGGAAGCATGTACGAAAGCGGAAGTCATGAGTCAGCATTAGTCCTTAGACTGCTGTATCCCACCAGCTTTTTTACAGAGGAAGTGATTATCATTACATTGAGCTTTCGGTTTCTCATTAACACAGGGGTGAATGCTGTTTTTTTTAATCTACTCGCTGGTCAGTGAGCAGAGAGCTGGCTAATGTCAATATAAAGAGCAGGGGGTGTCCCAGACATCAAGACGAGGACCTTCTAACACGGAACTGAGTTTAGATGTTTACTGTTCCCGAGCAATTTGTTGCATTAGTATAGAATTTAATTTATGTGTGGTCACAGAAGTGTGTATATTGGCTATTTAACAACAGCTCATTCAGTCAGAATTTAAAATCGAACTCTCCGATTTGTAATAGCTTTGCTGTTTTGTACTTAAATGTTACATAATGTGAAGCTGTATTTGTACCGATCCTTGATTTGTCCATTTGTTTTGTATTATTTTATTTTTTGAGTCTATCAGTTTCCAAATAAAATTAATCAAATTAGTGTACATGGATTTACAAATCATATACATTGGTCCCACATAAATCAATGAAGTTAAACAAGCATAGTTTGTTGCTTATTAATTTCAACATCACGGAATTAAGTCATTTTTTTAAGTGAGCCAATTAAGTAGCGTCAAAGTTATCTTACTACCAAACTTTTGAACAGTAGTGTATGTTTACAGTGAGGAAAATAAGTATTTGAACACCCTGCTATTTTGCAAGTTCTCCCACTTAGAAATCATGGAGGGGTCTGAAATTGTCATCGTAGGTGCATGTCCACTGTGAGAGACATAATCTAAAAAAAAAAATCCAGAAATCACAATTTATGATTTTTTAACTATTTATTTGTATGATACAGCTGCAAATAAGTATTTGAACACCTGAGAAAATCAATGTTAATATTTGGTACAGTAGCCTTTGTTTGCAATTACAGAGGTCAAACGTTTCCTGTAGTTCTTCACCAGGTTTGCACACACTGCAGGAGGGATTTTGGCCCACTTCTCCACACAGATCTTCTCTAGATCAGTCAGGTTTCTGGGCTGTCGCTGAGAAACACAGAGTTTGAGCTCCCTCCAAAGATTCTCTATTGGGTTTAGGTCTGGAGACTGGCTAGGCCACGCCAGAACCTTGATATGCTTCTTACAGAGCCACTCCTTGGTTATCCTGGCTGTGTGCTTCGGGTCATTGTCATGTTGGAAGACCCAGCCTCGACCCATCTTCAATGCTCTAACTGAGGGAAGGAGGTTGTTCCCCAAAATCTCGCAATACATGGCCCCGGTCATCCTCTCCTTAATACAGTGCAGTCGCCCTGTCCCATGTGCAGAAAAACACCCCCAAAGCATGATGCTACCACCCCCATGCTTCACAGTAGGGATGGTGTTCTTGGGATGGTACTCATCATTCTTCTTCCTCCAAACACGTTTAGTGGAATTATGACCAAAAAGTTCTATTTTGGTCTCATCTGACCACATGACTTTCTCCCATGACTCCTCTGGATCATCCAAATGGTCATTGGCAAACTTAAGACGGGCCTTGACATGTGCTGGTTTAAGCAGGGGAACCTTCCGTGCCATGCATGATTTCAAACCATGACGTCTTAGTGTATTACCAACAGTAACCTTGGAAACGGTGGTCCCAGCTCTTTTCAGGTCATTGACCAGCTCCTCCCGTGTAGTTCTGGGCTGATTTCTCATCTTTCTTAGGATCATTGAGACCCCACGAGGTGAGATCTTGCATGGAGCCCCAGTCCGAGGGAGATTGACAGTCATGTTTAGCTTCTTCCATTTTCGAATGATTTCTCCAACAGTGGACCTTTTTTCACCAAGCTGCTTGGCAATTTCCCCGTAGCCCTTTCCAGCCTTGTGGAGGTGTACAATTTTGTCTCTAGTGTCTTTGGACAGCTCTTTGGTCTTGGCCATGTTAGTAGTTGGATTCTTACTGATTGTATGGGGTGGACAGGTGTTTTTATGCAGCTAACGACCTCAAACAGGTGCATCTAATTTAGGATAATAAATGGAGTGGAGGTGGACATTTTAAAGGCAGACTAACAGGTCTTTGAGGGTCAGAATTCTAGCTGATAGACAGGTGTTCAAATACTTATTTGCAGCTGTATCATACAAATAAATAGTTAAAAAATCATATATTGTGATTTCTGGATTTTTTTTTTTTAGATTATGTCTCTCACAGTGGACATGCACCTACGATGACAATTTCAGACCCCTCCATGATTTCCAAGTGGGAGAACTTGAAAAATAGCAGGGTGTTCAAATACTTATTTTCCTCACTGTATGTTAATATGAGATACATTTATTCATACTGTGAAATTTGAGCTTTATCTTTTAATGTGTATATGGGTCTTTCTACAGAAGTGGTGCAAAATGTATATTATATACGTTTATTTAAAAAGACAAATTACATATTTAGTTTACAAAAATCAAGTGCATTTCTATAAGAGGCAATATAAAGAATTTATGTAACAACTAATACATATCTTTAAATATAGTGGTTTATATATTCTTCTCTATTGAGTGGCATATGTCCCCCAGTCTAACCCTCAATACTGAAACAAATCATAATTTTCTTCTAGACTGATGAAATACTTGTCCAAACCATGTGACCAAGAAGACAAATTAAGCTGTCTTCCCACCCTGGATCACATGGTGCGTAGATGATATTTAACATTAAAAAAAAAATGCTGTAAAATCAGAAAACCTGCATGTGTTTTTAAAACCTGTCATTACCAAACTTGATATACTTACAAAAAACTAAATGTAATGTTGACATTCATTTCATAACTTTCATTTTGTGACTTTCAATGTTCAAGTCATTGATGTATGCATTTCACTGTTCTCACATTTTAAGATAAGGGCAAAATAAGGTTGAATTGTCAATACCAAAACAGCCAATACCGAAACAACCATAACTGTTTCAGTAGTTACATATTCGTTTCGGTTGTAATATTCAATTGTTTATTTTATGTATAATAATTCATAACATTCACATTTTTTATATATATATATATATATATATATATATATATATATATATATATATATATATATATATAAAAATAAATATAAATTAATTATATAAATCTGCTTAGCCTATATTGTGATTTCATTTTTTACATTCTGCACCTCTTCACTGAGAATTAGGTATAATGTGGCTTCTCTGGGGACAATCAATTTACTACGCTTAGCGTGCGACATCTCTCTGCTTCACAGTGAGGTCACCTGTAGCTTTTACTAATGGCGAATGCCTTTCACATCGTTTCCCCTGTTGTTTTCCATGCATTTGATTTTAGTATGTGGAATCCTATTCCAATAGTCGTAATTAAATGCTCAGGATACTAAAGCACAATACAGACATCAGCAGAAAAGCTTAGGCAGCCGGATAAGTGGGTGGGTTGTTGGCAGAGTGTGAGGGTGGGTGTAATGATATTAGTAGTGATTGGCTAATTTATGGCTGTTTAGTTATTCATGTTGAGTGTCGGCCATCCATCATAGCAGTGCTGAAGGAAGTCAAACTGCAGCATTTATCTGCCAGACCAGAGAACCACGTCATGCTGTGGAAACCACCACTGCTCAATAACTAGACATGCAGAACATGACATAGTTTCATAGTTGCAGGCTTTTAAGGGTTTTGCCCAGGAACTGTAGGTGGGCAAACAAACAAATTTAGACCGAAAATCCCCCAGCATCATGAGGAGTTTGTGTTGTGAAGCTCCACCAACAGGAACTCCATCAGAGTGTTACGGCTCTCGAGGGACAGCAGCATTTATTTTCCCCCCTCTTGCTCATGTTTTTCACACAGTCTCCAATGTTCCTCATCCTTCAGGTGCATGTGTTTTTACTTACATTTTGTGTTTCAAGCAGAGCATCTCATGTCCAAACTGCAGCCATTTGAATGCTCTGAAAACATCAGACTCTTTCTCAGTTCAGCGACTGTGTGATGCATATTTCTCACAGTATGGTGAGATTTGGCTGAAATCTCGAGGTCCAATCTGATTGGCTGACTTCTACACTTTACTGGAGTGCCATCTGGAAACAAAGATGTTGACAAGTTCTGAGGAACCCTAGTTTTTTTTCCCAGATGTATCTGGAACATCAAAAGTCTCCTAAAACTATAATTGGATGGAGAAGATTATGAGTTACTCATAAATATGTGTGGTCTTTTATATCTTGTTCTATGACAAAATCCCTCTAGAAATTCAATACTCTGCTCTGGTCTGTATTGTCATGACAGTGGCTTCTGGTTCATGTACATATGGCACTTGTTTTAATCAAATGCATTTGAAAAAAGATACTCTTTAAATATTAATTTTCTGGACTTTGCAGTGGAGTTTCTGCATAACGCTTTAAGCCATTATATTATCCTGAAAACTTTTCAAAGCGTTGGATTATTTTCAACATTGATGAAGTTGTAACCTAGTTTCTATCACTGGGATGGTGTTCCATCAGCAGTGGGGTTTTCCATGTGAGCCAGAGGATATATTATCTCTCATTCACATCCCCCATATTTCTCTCTCTCTCTCTCTCTCTTACCTCACATCCTGTGATTTGTTGGAGGGCTTAATCCAGGTTCTTAAATGAAACCTTGAGGGTCTCTATGGGATCAATTTGCAGGGATTTCTCCTCCCTGTTCTCCTCTGTTATTCCATCTTCCTCTTTCTTCCTTGATTTCTCCTATTCTGTCTTCGTTTTCTCTGTTGGCTGAATGCAGCATGTTTAGAGCCAGATGCATTCGGGCGTCAGTTTGATCTGTTGATGACCCAATCTTGTCTTTAATCGGCCAATCAGTAGGGGGCCTTTGTTCTTAGGTCCAGTCTGCCACTTCCTGGCACCAGTGAAAGAGTAAATGTTCCTGTAAGTGAAAAAATATATAATCAAGATAGCTTCGAAAACTGGATTTTTATTGAGGTTTTTATATCAACTCCCTGAGGGATGTGATGTTTGATTTTGCACTCTGTTAGACCTTGTCTTGATCTGAAAAGGGAAATAATTTTTTTGCCTTTTAATGTGGTGCTTGAGAACAAGTGAGAGGGAGAGAGACAGACAGGAGGGTAATAGATGTCTCCGTAGGCTACTCTCACTTAAACAGGCAGAGCTCGCTGAAGGGAACCCGCGGGCCTGAATCTATTATTCACATACAGCTCTGCAGATCTTCTCTTTCAAACACATGCACACACTCACACAAGAGTGAGGAAATGAAAGCTGTCGGCTGTTAGCGCTCACAGTGCAAATGGACAGAGCAAAGGCCTTTTTGTAAAGACATGAATCTCCAGTGACTCTACAAAGACCTACTAGTAGACCCATTATGTGAGAAACAAGGGCAGATACAGTATCTGTATTGAGGTGAATGAGCTTAATGGGTAGAGTTGACTCTTGAACTGATAATGGTCTTGCTGAGTCCTGGGACTCTTAACAGCGTTTTTTAACTGAGGTTTTTTTAAACTGCTGGATGTTGGCATCGAGAACCTGAACCTAAATCAGTATTCATTGGGATGTTTTTTCTACTTTTTATGCTCTAACCACTTGTGGTCCCTTTGGATTTCTATTCTTAAAACTTTTTATTAAATTTAAGTTTTAATATATTGAATAAATATTATATTTTAATATACCATAAAATATGTAATTAATATACCCCCCATTAATATACCCCCCATTAATATGTAATTTATAAATTAATATACCCCCCCCCCCCCCCCCCCCATTCAACAGAAATTGCCACACTATAGTCAGTATTAATATGATGGGGTGAAACAGATTACGCTACTCTGACAAATGATCTTCAGATTCATTTTCAGAAGCGACACACTCTTGCTTAAAAACACAGGAGCAAATTTAGCTCAACAAGTTCAGGCAGAGTTTTACAGGAAATGCTAAATATAAAATGGTTGGTTTGAAATGACATCAAAACATTGTGTCTATACACATACAGCCTAGTGGCAGTCCTGACTTTCTTTCCTTTATTCTTCTGTCATTTTCTGTCATTTAAATTTATTTGTGAAGTAAACATATATTTTTTTTCATTCTTAATGCATATTTTGTTTGTCTTATTTTAAACTTCATTCGTGAACATTATTTTATTTAAAGTGTCTTCATTTAAGACGCGTTACAAATACACTTCTTTTTATTATATATATATATTTTTTTACTTTAACTATTATTTTTATTAATTGTTTTATTATTTTTATATATCGTTTTATATATCATTTCACATTATGAGAGTAAAATTGTGAACATGAATTCACAATAAGGTGTACTGTAGTGTGGAATTTTTACACTCATTTTTACACCACTGTCGACACAAATCAGAATTGTTTACGAACAGGTTTCCATAGCACTCATTGGGAAGTCAACCTATGCATATTTTAAAAATGCAAATAATTTTTACAAAAATAATACTATTTTAGGCAAGTATTTCAAACATTTAAAAATAATACACACTTCTCCTTTGGAAATGGCCACAACCGACCAAATGATAAGCTCATTTAACCCTAAAAATATCCATATTTTAATCCCATGATAATACATTTGCTTTAAAAAAAAAGACTTTTCATTAGACATCATTGGTGTAGTCGGGGCCTCTTCCGTTTTGGTCACATGGCTGGTAATAATGACATCATTGAAGCTCTCCAATTGAAGTTTAATACCAGAGTCCAGGGTTGAAGGCTATAATTTTGCTTCTCTTTTTGACATGCAGTCAGTCCGGTCTAATTTAGGCCTGGGTACAGCTGTGTGCACTTCTAACCATACCCTGTTAAATCTGTTTGTGTCTGTCGCTAAACTAGTGTTTTTAAACGACAACAAAAACACCTGCTGCTGTTTTATTCAGTGATGTGCTGACAGCCATTACAGTGAGAGACTATGAAAAGGCCGCAGCATTTTACTGTAATGTTAAAAGACTATAAATGTGTTTTATGTCATGTTAAATATTAATTAGACTATTTTGCTTTCAATATCAGAGTGATTTTTGTCTGCTGTTAAAACTTTACCATGATCAAGCTTTCAGTGTAACAAATGGCAGATTTACATGAAGGACTTAAAAAGACAAGTCAAGCTGAGCAACTTTTTTTGCTAGTGAGTGCATAATCAGAATTGGACAAGAGTGTTGTTAGTCACACTTAAGGGTTGGAGTTGGACAAAAAGAAAAAAAGCCTGCGTCTGTATCAGGAAGCCACACTGAGCAATGATGCTGTATGGAGTCACACACAGCACACTGTTCAGCTTTTACAGACTCCAGGTCACATCACAGGACTGCTTATAAAGAGTTGTGTGTGTGTGTGTGTACCGGAGATAAATGTGTTCACTGAAAACCATTTCGGTGGACAAACACAAATACATGCACAGACTTGGCCGTCTGCTGATATTTTATCGGCAGCTCTATTGGGGTAAACACTACGCAATGTTTGAAGAGGAAATCTTTAATCAAAGAGTAATTGTTTGCATTTGGAGGTGGCTTGGCCTTGTGCCATTGGGTACGTGTGAATGATTGGTAATTTACTGTATGTGTGAGAGTGGATATAGTTGTTGAAGGAATAGTAGGCCCAAAAATGAAAATTGATTATTTACTGACCAACAGGACCCGACAACATGAGGGTGTGTGTCGGCGCCGATGGCCTCGTGGTCAGCGCGCCGTCGTGTAGCGCTCGGGCGGCCTGAGTTCGAGTCCCGGCTCGTGGACCTTTCCCAATCCCGTCCCCCGTCTCTCCCCCACCTCGCTTCCTGTCAACTCTATACTGTCCTGTCACAATAAAAGGCAAAAATCACCAAAAAAACAATATACAATAAAATAAAAACACGAGGGTGTGTAAAATGATGACAGAGTTTTAAGTTTTAGACCATTTGTGCTCCAAACATGAATAGAGGATGTGCTTTTACTTTTGTATGGGAGCTGAGTGGCAGATATGATTGTGATTGACAGTGGAGATGAATGGTGAGAGTGTCATACTGTGGTGAAACACTAAACTACATCATCCATAAGAGTAAAAAAACAAAAAACAGATGACCACTAGTTCCTTTAAGATAAAGACTAAGTTGTCACTTGTCATGTTTTTTAAATGCAATTGTGACTGAGTCTTAAATTGACACGATATGTATACTTCAGGCATCCAGAATTTTTTTTTTCTAACTGTAATTATGAGTATAAACACTGCAGTTCAAACGTTAGGGGCAGAATTAAAAAAAAATAATAATACTTTTATTCAGTAAGGACACATTTAACTTTTCTAATTTAAAACATAATCAAAACAGTAATCTATTTTAATGCTAAAAGTTATATCGGTATTGGAATCGGCCAATAGTTGTTTTTTAGTATTAGTATCGGCCCAAAAAAATTCTAGCGATGCATCTCTAGTTTCCACAAAAATATTAAGCAACAACTGTTTTCAACTGTGATGATAATAAGAATGTTTCTTGAGCACCAAATAAGCATAGTGGTATCTGAAAGATCATGTGACACTGAAGACTGAAGTAATGACTGCAGATAATTCAAATTACATTGTAAAATAGAAAATGTTATTTTAAATTGTAATATTTCACAATATTACTGTTTTTTTTCTGTATTTCTGAATAAATGTAGTCTTGGTGAGCATAAATAACTCATTTCTAAATCATTAAAAAATATTACCAACCACAAACTTTTGAACGGTAGCATATATGATGACTTTATTTTCCTTGTATGGAAAGCAATCATAGACTTTGCTGAAGACAACCACCCTTGCAAACGCAGCGGACTTATTCTGGCAAGAATTGAGCGGACTTCGCCTGGTGAACAATAAAACAGGCGAGAAAATCTCATAGACTTGCATTACACCATACATGACAAGCACTGCTGACATTTTCTTCAGAAAATAAAAATCCGGTATGTTTTCACCATAAATTCTTGTTATAGAAGCACAGTTCATGCACTGTATGTGAAATCCATTTGCAGAGTTCTTGTTGTTTTGTTATTTATAGCGGCTGCCAGCACTGCACGGTAGATATTTGGCCTCATCTCATTTGGCACATGAACTTCAGTTTAAGCTCTTTTTAAATGCTCTTATTATCACTTAGATGAACGATCAATGCAAGCCAATTTAATATGATTAATGAATTCGCACTGACACACCAACATCGTACTCTCACATTGCTCATTATACTAATCATTACAAAAACACAGGATGTCCCACTTTCTAAAACTTCACAAATAAAAGCCCTAAAGTTGATTTGTTTTATTTTAATTCCATGTATTTGAGTCTCTTATACATTATTCAGAGACATAGAGAGCCACTTTGTGAAGCATTATGAATAATCAATAAGCAAACCTCACTAATACATCATATAAAGAGATCATTTCTCCCTTGACTGTACAGCAGATTATAGTCATACAGACGGTAAAGAGCGATTTCATACGGACCTCCCGGTGAGGTCAACGGTGTCTGGGGGCTAAACGTTATTGACTGAGTGCTTCAGCATCTGCTTGTGTCCTTGTGTGGTGCTGACTCTATTTGACCCCTACACACACACACACACACACACACATACACACATCCAAGGTGAGGGATGTAAGCTTTGTGTTTTACCCTGATGGGACTCCAGGGCTCTTGTCTATCACACTGTTACACTCAGAACATTCATAATTTACAGCTGAAGATTTAAAGAGGCAGCGTGTTTACAGTGAAGGCTTGTTCCAAGTGTTTGTGGACTTTTCAGACCATGGTGTGCGAGAGCATGTTTGTGTACTTGCGTACATTAGGAAGCCCTGCTTCGAAATCAAAAGAAGGTGTTGGAACTGATTATCTCTGCTGTCTTAGATGCTCACAGAGGCTGAAGACATAGTTGTGCTGAATTAGCGTACAGGTGAATAAACTTTTCTCTTTCCACATCCCTTTTTTCCCCCCGTTTCACGAGGGAGTGTCTAACAATGGTAGTCAGTGTGGATCAAGGATGTCAAGTGAATAATTTATTTCTTATTATTTATTTAGTCTCAAACAATCTTTTCTGTGTGCTGGACACATTATGTGGTTGAAAGGTCCTTTGCGGGGGTGTTCATTTAATCCTTTTTCATAATTGGATAATTACAGGATCATGAAAAGACCAAATGTAAATGCCTCTGGTTGTTTAGGTCGCACATGTAAAGTTTACTCCTAACAAGTCTGTGACAGCATACGGAAGTCACACAGTCATGGATGAGATGCATAGAAAGAGTGGCCGCAAATCTCAAATACTAATTCCATATGATGTGGAAAATTTCACCGGCTGGCTTTAGCATCATCACAGAAGTGAACTATGTTTGCATATAGCATGGGAGTAGTAGATGAGATTTATATCTGGTTTGTGGAGACACATTTATGTAGCTGAGTGTAAATGGATTGTGCATATCCAATTGGACAGCTATCCGATCGATCCGAAGTGTAAATGGGCTTTAACTGTTTGTTTTGTGGTTGTTTCAGGTGAGCAGAGGGCTGTGGAAGGAGAAGAGGAGGATTGTGGCCCGTCTTGGGACAGAGACGCTGAAGATTCTTTGGGTATTTTTCTGAACATCATACAGAAGTCCATTGTGCTATTAGTACGCTCCATGAAAGTCCCCATGAAATCAAAGTTGATAATTTGTATAATATAATGTTTTATAGATTATTGCAGTGTTTATTATAAATAATTTAATTTTTTTTTTTAAATTGATTTGCCCTCTCATTCTTTAATCAAAAACATTACCTCCCCCTCCCCCTCACAACAACATCTCTTCTCTGATGACGTATTTGGCAGAAAGTCCGAAATATTTCGTTTTTTGGCAGAAAGTCAGAAAATATGAGCCTAAAATATATGCCGCCCCTCAGTGTTCAGCACTTGGATTTTACTCTTGCTCTAGCCATTATCAGTGCGCGGTATGGCGCTCTACTCAATATTCTGCTCGCATGCGTTTTTTGGATTAATTGCTAAGTTTCACCATTATTTCAGTACTCGTGCGCACAGCACAGCCACACAACTCGAAGGGCACACTCACAGAGAGGTGCATTTTAGATTCCTCTTTTGCAGCTTTGTGTGCTTGAACGGACACACACACACAATTATATCAAAATACCAGTCTCTGCAAGTATTCTCGTTAACACAGTCGGTTATGTCTTAAGTGAACATAAAGAGTTGAGAAAGAAATCAGATGTGTATCATTATATTGGATCTGTGCATTCGGGCTTAAAGTGACAGCAGCCTATAAATACCTGCTGCTGAGTCATTAATATTAATCAAACAACAAAACACAGCTTTAACAAAGATTATTATATCTATATTTAATTTATACAGTGAACACTTAAAGGCAGGATTTTTCTAAAAAAAACTTTTTCCCAAATTTGTTTAAACTGTCTTTATATACCAATACATAATTAAGATGTAAGTACTCTGAAAAAGAGAGTATAAAAATCGAGTGTCTCTGTAGTCCTCTCAGGGCTGCAATAAACAGCTACTTATTTCCATTCACTCCCACCCCCTCCCTTCTGGGCTCCTTCCAAAGCCACGCCCCCAAAACACATGAACGCGCGATGCCGACCGCTCAGCTGGAGGACGCGTTTGCCAGCGCCGAGCGGAGAGGAGCGCAGTGCATGTAGTGACATCATGTCAGAATCACATGTAATAAAATACCTAACTTTATCATTATGAATATAAACAACTAACATGGCTGTTAGTACTCACTATCAAGCTAGCATATCAATACTGGTAAAGTTTAAAATATATTGAGTTTGATTCGGTAACGAGCTAGTAATATAAGGCAAAGCTAAAAACAGGTTGCATTGATACACATTTTCCCATTACCATCAGTTACACTGTGATGAAGGTGAATTTCATGTAAGATTCATAAGATATACGGTGTTTTGCATGTAAGAGCTTCCACGATGAAAGCACTGCTGGCTCTGATGAGGACTAACGTTACACCCCGGAGACAAGTAGCCTACCTTTCTACCTTACTAGTTCCTTTTTTTTGCCTTGTTTGCCTCACTGACTGTATATGCAGGTACTGGGAATTTTGACTGCTCTTTCTCTGCCATAATTGTGATTCTTCCTAGCTTCCGTGCCTCTCTCCGTTCCTCTTCGCCTCCTCGAGTCAAACGGGTGCGCGCATGTGGGCAGCTCCTGTAGCAGCAGGGGTGGTAGCCATGGTAGCGAGGGAGAGTGACAGTCGCCCAGCCAATCATTTCATTCGTTCCGAATGGAAATAAGTAGCTGTGTTTATTGCAGCCCTGAGAGGACTACAGACACTCAATTTTTATACTCTCTTTTTCAGAGTACTTACATTTTAATTATGTATTGGTATATAAAGACAGTTTAAACAAATTTGGGAAAAAGTTTTTTAGAAAAATCCTGCCTACCCTGCCTTTTAAGTGTTATTTTATTTAAATAAATGTTTAAATTCAGTATCATTAAAATGATTGAATTTAATTAAAAAGTATCATATTATACAAAAATAAGCTAATTTGAAATAAGAAAAAAATATTTTTTTCAAAGCATTTTTTCAAAGCATCCAGAATTTTCAGTTTCTGCCCAGAATTTTCATTTCAGTGCTTTCCTACTGTATATACGTCACAGTAGAGAAGAAAAGAGTATTGCAATTTCTGTTTCTTGCCAACTTTAAGGTGCAGTCACATTTTAACAGGTGAAATAGTCATTTCAATAGGAATCCATGTGCATTCCCACACAGATTTTGCAATGTGTTTAAGATGGTCATTCAAGTTGCTGGCGAAATGTCACCAAAATTTCACTGTGATCGCACCTTTTAAACTTGGGTGTGATTTACTGACCATACGACTGGAAAAAGCTCACACTAGGGGTGTCTAAACTCGGTCCTGGAGGGCCACTGTCCTACAGAGTTTAGCTCCAACTTACCTCAACACACCTGCCTGGAAGTTTTTAGGATGCCTAGTAAGACCTTTATTAGCTGGTTCAGGTGTTTAATCTAGGTTGGAGCAGGATTGGAAACCCCTGGCTCACACAGTTAAAATGTCATTGCCATTGCAGTTGTTGCTCTTCAGCTGCCAGATCGGTTTTATATTCCATTGTATAAAACAATCACTTGACCTTGTTTCCTAGAGTATTCTTATTCTCTCGTGGCACAGTGACACAGTTGATCTTTATTTAAGCTGATATAGTTGAGGTCAGATTTGCAGGGACTGCTGTTACCACAGTCCTGCACTGCAGCCCACTGCAATAATGCTAAGCTGTTATTGATAGGTCATGGTGCTTCATTACCAGTCATTATAAAGTCTCAATGGGGAGCTGTTGTAGTCTTTACTTGGCATACAGTCTCATTCTTTGTGCATCATTGATGCTTGTCGCTCACTTTCGAGGCAACATAGTGGAATGTTTTGCATTTAGGTCTAGTCATGTTTTTTTTTGTTTTTTTTTTGGGTGATATAGTGTATAGTACATAGTCTACAGTATTAAGTTCTGGATCCAGCTGTACATTTCCTATGTTTACAGTCAATGAGCGACCAAGGCCTTCACAAATCCCTTTTGGAGCGTCTCAGGAGATCCGAGAACTCCCTTTGCTACCATCGACCTCGTTATAAAATAGACAGCTGTTTCAGTCCCATTTTCAAAACAAAAAATGGAAATTTGATATTTAATAACATATTAAAAACTTTGTGCTCTTTCAAAGCTTTAGGTCTTTTGGTAGTGTTTTAAAGCTGTGTATTGGTAATTGTGACAGCTGTCAAATAGGGATGTGCGCAATGCATCACTAATTTGAAAGTCGTTTAAACAGAAGTTTTGTTACAGACTAGTCTAAAAGTAAGAAACCCTCTAAAGACTTGTGTGTGTATATATGATCCATTTGAGCACTTAATCTGTGAATCAAACAGTCAAATCATGTAATAAATGCCGCTGAATGCTGCACACGCGAATAAAGCTCATTCTAATTCTGATTCTGAAGCTCGGTTATTTATTCGGAATTGAAGTGAATATGCAATGGGCATTTGCTTGCTTCGACTATCACACCTACGTGCATGTCCTGAATATGGTTATGCATGGCTCTAGTGGAATTATGCCAGTTTGAAATGGCACAGCTTACATAAAACTTTTCTGTTTTATCTCTAATTCAAAATACTCCCGCACCGTGTTTGTATTTTGAGCGGTCATTTCTGCGCTCTCCGTGACTGACAGGAAGAAAACGCATCTGAGGTCAAATAAAAAGATTAGGCCCTACCTCTTGAGGTAGCCTATTATTTTACCAAGTGTTTTATTTTAATGTGCTATTTAAAATGCTTTTAAATATAAATGTATCAAAGTTATTTCCGCTAACGGTAAACGGAAGTTTTAAAATAAATAAAACGAAAGTAAACGGCAAGTGCAAGTTCATAGCCGACTGCTGCCATACAGACAAAACACAACTTAAACGCCTAGGCCTGGCCTTCTCTCCTCTTCCACTGTCGTCACTCCTCCTCTTATCCTTCAGAGCTGGGACTCCAGACTGGTGCAGCGCGCAGTGACGTTCATTAACACTCACGCCATCGGCCTCTCTCTGTTTTCATGGCTCGCGCCCTGATTCTTCACAGTAACATTAAAATGACAGTAATTTGAACGATTCAATCTTGTGTATTTTTTTCTGTATAATAGACTATTGTTTTCAGTGTTGACTAGTAGCAGCTGTCCAACAGACTTCACTAGAGAACCTTGTGTCTGAGTAGTTTTTCCATTTTCTCAGGCACATTGGACCTTGGGAAGTTTTCTCTGAAGGGATTTTGAATGTTCTTTCTTTTGTTTTGATTAATTGAATCTGGCTTTAGTGTAGTCTTGTATGTAGAGTAGCTCTGACCTGATTAGTTCCGTTGTAACTGCGTAACACTTTATTTACTGAATGTTTAGGTATGATAAATGCCTTCAATCAATAAATAACTCTCCAGACCCCAGTGTGCGGTTTTGTCTCGCCTCATAAATGCCTTCTCTAATGAGTGGAGAGCAATTTCTCATTAACAGACTGAAGGTTGAGCCTGCTTAATTTAACAGCTTTACTGTTGGTTACCGTGGTAATTACAGCTCCGCTTCACTTTGATCTCGCCAGACAATGTTTCCCAGATTCTCCAACTCATCAGAGAAACAGCTGCTATATCAGAGAGACCCTCTCTATGGCAGGGAAATGAGAGACAGCTCCTCCATCACATGACACACGCTCTGAAGTCTAGATTTACAACTGGTGCCTTTGTTGAACACAATGTGCATGATTCCTGCGAGATTTCAGAGGGACAGAGGGTAAAACTGCATGCCGAAGCTTAAAGAGATACTTCACCCGAAATAAAAATTGCCATCATTTACTCACCAGATTGTTCATGCTGCTTTTATACAATGTAGGTTAATGTTGCCAAGGGGCTGTCAAGCGGCAGAAATGATATCTCATAGCTCATGTTGGCTGTGTACTATGTTCAACTTTGTGTGGTTGTGTAAAAGGCTACTTTTATGATGCTTTTGGTATTTTCTTATATTTGGAAAAGAGTAATGTGAAGAAAGTAAGTCATATAAGGAACGTCATGAGTAAATGGTGACTGAATTTTCATTTTTATGTGATCTATCCCTTTAACCCTGAGAGCAGAGAGTGAGAATACACTTGTCTGTGGATATAAAAGCAATGTTGGCCACTGATCGCATGCAAACACAACCGTGTTTATGTGCAAACAGACTTTCTTTTTGGTTCTACCCTATCTAGATAACCGTTGCTCGTCTTATTACTTCTTTAAAGCTACCCGAGTTCACTCTCAACTCCCTGGGGTCTCCAGACCTGAACAAGTACTGAGGCAGGAGTATCTGCATAAGCTTTGATGCTCAGTTTCATATTCTCTAACATTAAAAATGTGCATATTATAACAGGCTTCTTTTCCCTGGCCTCTCTGTTCTGATATTATACACAGTTGAAGACAGAGATCTTTAACCACACCCTCCATCACTCAGGAAAACTTGATGCAGATCTTTGTCTTTCTTTCTATGGTCCTGTAAAGTTGGCCTTCCTTGCTTTGGTTTTCTCACTTTTGGTCTTGGTACCTTTTAAGTGTTTTTTTTTTTAAGGGCCATTCGCACCAAGAAAGATAACTATAATAATAAAAATAACTATAAAGTTTTAATAATCGTTCTTATTCTTTGAGAATAGGTAAAGTCCACACCACAGCTATAATGATAACGACAGAAGAATGATAACTTTTTTTTTTCTTTTGCTTTTTTCTCAGTTGATGAACAATAAAAACATCGATTGACAGCCAATCTGAATCTTAGACGACTTTAAGAGTCAGTTGGTGTGGATGCTAATATAGTTATGATATAGTTATCTTTATAGTTATTGTTCTTTGTGGGCAACTGATAAAATAATAAATGTAGGGCTTTTTTTTTTCTGTCTAAAAATAACATTTTTGTCATAATTTACTCACCCTGAAGTTGTTCCAAACCTGTATGAATTTCTTTCTTCTGCTGAACACAAAAGAAGATATTTTGAAGAATGTCGGTAACCAAACAGTTGATGGACCCCGTTGACTTCCTTAGTATTTTTTTCCTTACTATAGAAGTCAATGGGGCCCATAAACTGTTTGGTTACCGACATTCTTCAAAATATCTTCTTTTGTGTTCAGCAGAAGAAAGAAATTCATTCAGGGTGAGTAAAATGATGACAGAATTTTTATTTTTGGGTGAAGTATCACTTTTAAGATAGCATTAGCAAGCATTAGTACCACTTATACTATGCAACCCTATACTGAAAGGCAAAAAGAGAGAAATGTAGGGAAATTTGGAAATGAGAGCATGATGAAAATGATGAATGATGATGAAACAAGGAAAAGATGTTATGGGAGTTGGTTGAAGGTGGAGTGTGAGGTTTTATGCAGTCTTTTCTACTGTGTGACCTACTTAAGGAATACAAATGTCACACCAAACAGCAAAAGGTCTTTTAAAGGTTCTTTAAGGTGACTCACATAGACTTAGCCTCTGGCCACAGTCTTTCACACTTTCATTATGGTTTCTTGGCCTTCCTCATACACCCCCTGATCATTTCATCTGGGTGAATTCTATTATCAAAAACAAATCCTGTGCTATCTGTCTTCTCACTTCTTTATTCTAGAATCTAAAATTGAGCTAAAATTACCCATCTAAATTCAAAATTGTAGCACTTGGCTCCCTGCTACTGTGAACATTCATGCAACATCAACCCAATTGCTGAGAATCTTTTTGGCTGTCGCAGTCACTTCATATCCAACACTTCACCGTGGAGGTGACACACACTAAGTTGCCCTTGGCGACTGCATTCCATGGGTCAAAGTTCAATACCTTGATTTACAGCATCCTGTCTGGTCGGCTCTGCGGAAATGAGGCTCCTCACCACAGCGTCTTCAAGAAAAAAAAACATCACTGCCAAGAGAAATTGACACACGGTTATCTTTTGGCTCCTGCAACCATACTTTCCTGCAGAATCCAGATATTTTTACTGCTAATATTATTTATTGAAAATATGGCTCAAGTATGATTTGGATAAACAAATTATATTCATATAAAATCATGTAACAACATGTAATTTTTATTTTATAATTACAATTTTTTTTGCTTATTTAGTGTAACATTGTTTTTCCATAAAATTTCCAAGCTCCGAAAATAAAATAAAAAACTCAAAAGTGACATAAAACGGATTAATTTGCAGTTGTCTACAGTAGTATTCAGAAGGTCTACAGGTTTGACATCAGTCAAGTCAAACATCACTGGTCTTCTTTGATATCAAACCTGGTGTGATGCATTTTGACACTATATTTAGATGCACACAGAAGCGATTGAGATTGGCAAGCTGCTATGATTTTCACTGAATAACGAATTTCATTCTATTCCTCACAAAAAAAGTTTCAGAAACGTTGGAACGCACTGCATTAATCATACTATCCAATACTTTTGTGTTGTTTTTCAAGAGTCCTCATTCCCATTCACTTCCATCATTTAAAAAAGAACAGCCAGGATATTCTATAAAATGTATTTGTTTTCAGCAGCATTTATGGGTGAGATTTATCCAGTGATTTACATTTGAAATGGTTCAGTCATTGAGAATATTTTGGTTCTGTATTCTATAGTCTTTCTGATTCGGGATGCTTTCCTTATTGATTAGTCCGCATCTGCGTGTACAGGCAAGCCTGTAGTTTTGAAATTGGAATAGATTTTTTCCCTTCCCCATTGATTGGCTTAGGTGACAGCTAATTACTCAAGAGTGTGTTTGTGCGTGTGTTATGCACAGTTGATATTATTTCATGTGGTTCTTTTGTTAGGTCGCTCTAGTTGACTGACATGTTTTAACATCTGTTGTATTGTTCCTGCAGAGCGCAGTCTTTTTGCAGGCGCATGTACGTAGCATGTTACGGTGTACTGGCATGTTTGTGTTTTCATTTCCTCTGGTTAATATTTTGTTGCTGTGGCTGTCACAAGATAAGATACTGCAGGTGTTGTTTGTGTGTGTGTCACGTTCCTGCAAAAACTGTGTGTCCATAAGTCTGCTGTGGAGAAGCAGTGTCTTTCAAACAAGGAATTAAAAAGCAGATTAGGAAACAGTGGTGTTTTCTATGAAAATGTCTCATCTCCTGAGAGAAACAACTGACCTTTCACTCAAACACACACAAATGCACTTGTACTCGTACACATCCAAACAACAATGCTATAAGATAATCTAACCTCTTCATATGCATTTAAGGATGATGTCACAGTTACAGTAGCCTCAGAAAGCATTTGGACAGTATTTATTCAGTATTTCTAAACTACTTTCTAAATGAATTTTATTGATCTTATTTTGAATAATTCATCCATGCATATATAAATATTTTTTTGTGCATTTTTTGAGCTTTTATTTTTTTAATCAGATCTCATAACTGACATGATTTCTCTGGTGACATTCTCTCTGGACTTCTCCAATCATTTAGTTTGCTTAAACTCCACTTCACTCCAATGTACGTCACAATAAGGAAGGAAATATCCTAAATAAAGGAGTTTAAACGTGTACATTTCATCACATTAGATGCAAAAATTAACGTAGTGGCATTTGGAATACAAGTTGGCTTATAAGTCTATGACTTAAGTGTCCAAATACTTTTTAGGGCCACTTTTAGGGCCAGTCAAAAGTATTGACACAACTGACAAAAAAATAAAATAATTATGCCTACATATAAATTTTTTAAACTACATAATTCTCATACTTCCATTTTGTGTTATTTTATAGTTTTGAAGACTTTACTATTATTCTAAAGTGTGGAAAATTGTAATAAATAAAGAATGCGCAAGTGTGTCCAAACCTTCAACTGGTCATGTACTTAAATTAAGGAAATCTTAAAAAACTAAATTATCAGATAATGCTTTCTCTGGGTAAATTTGTGAAATAATAACACTCTTTTTGTTTTCATATCAAACAGATCAGTGGAGCCTCTCTTTGAGCTGGGATATTATCGTTAAATTCTCTGAAGAAACTTGGCTTAGAATGTTCAGCATGTGCAGTTTATTGTCTCTTCATCTTTTTCCTATTTTGTTTATTTTCACACGTGTTAACGACTTCACAGCTTGCCCAGAACAACAGGAGAATTAGCCAACACAGGCTTGATTAAACAAGCGAAAATATGGTACGACAGACCTGTGTTGTGTTTAGAGATCGGGAAGTTTGTAGAGGCGTAGAGATATGACAGATGTGCTGTGCATGTAAGTGTGTGTATCTGTGGCAGTCAGAGCTCATGGCCGCTGGATATGGATGTTCTAGCCAGAACGACCGTGTGTGTCCACCTCTCTTATCTCCTGCAGATCCCTTCCTTTCATCTCTTTTCAGACCTACAGGGTACTGGACAAACCCCCTCCCTAAAATACAGTCCCCCTCAACACTCACACACGCACATCAAGGCTGCTATCTCACTGCCACAGATGAGGACCTTCATGTACAGGCCAAATGACATCCCCCCCGTCCCGATCCTCGTCCCACTACCACACGCACATTAGGGTTGGTTCCCATCTCACCTGGCTCATGCAGGCGGACACATCTAAACACTGTAATTTAAAGAATCTATTGTGTTAATTACACAGCAGAGGTTCAGTTCTGTTCTCTGTATTTGTTTTTTTTGTTCAGGATCTTCAGTGACAGTGTGGCAGACATGAAAACCCAAGAGCACCGTTCCAGCCCTCTGAAATCACACACACAGAGTGAGTATAGAGATAATAATATGCAGTCTTATGAAGCACATCTTTTAGGGTCAAATGATAATACTGTTGCAGTTGTAGTCACGAAAATGTTGTCTGCTTTTGTGGTATATAGATTAATCAGCAGATTACTTTTTAATTGTTTAAATGTACATCATACAGACATTTTTTTTTATCCATTCAGCTCACTGTATCCATTAAAAGAAAGAATGCTTTCTGTGTGAACGTCCTTTAATCCTGCCACTTATTTTCTAATTGTTCTCTGATGAATCTGACCACAAAGAACCATCATTAATAACTCTGTATCTGATCACAAAATTGGTTAAAAGCCCCTTTTTATGTTTGTGCATAACAGCTACTGAATTTCAGAAATTCACTTCAAAAGTCAAGTCTCTTGTACCTGTCTATCCCTAGAAGTCATAAAGAATTATACTACAAAATTAGGCAATTTTGTAATGTTAGCCCATCAGGTAAGTCCCCATGATACACATTGGTGAGGTGTAAACACACACGTATGCACACTGAATTCATTCTCACAAACACATTCTGGTTTTTACAACAAAAAAAACAGACCTACACACAGATATATGTGGTGGCCGGAGCGTAACCTTTAACATAAACACCAGATCTCACCTTTGAACTCTTCACCTTTCATTCTGCTAATTGGTCCGTGATGCTCTTCGTTTTCTTCATGAACATTACTGTGTCTAAAAATAAGTCCCTATTTCTTTCACCTAAAATAGAGTACTCTCCACTCCTTCTGCTGTTCTCATCTTCCCCTTTTAGGCCTGGTGAAAGCCAGCTCTGTATGATGTTTCTTTTTTTAACCTAATTAATTCTATAGTTGCCTAAATGGAATTAGGAATGACCCTGCTTTGCACATACAGTACGGACTTCTGAAAAAACGTGGAAACATCCTTTCAATTTTTTCCATCTTCATTAGAAATCTGATGATCTGATGCATTTAAACTGATAAATGCATATTTTAAATGCACTGTAAGCCACTTTGGATAAATGTGTCTGCCAAATGAAGAAATGTAAATGTACTTTTTTTTTTTTTTTTTTTATCACTGCTGAGCTTTTTCATATATTTCTCATTAGTTATTTTTCATGTCAGCCGTTATATTAGACAGAAGTCCGCAAGGTTCACAGTCATGATGTGTTTTGAATATAGTTTAACGGTTATTCCTGTTCATGTATTAAAGCTTCCTCTGCTGGGCCATTTTTATGCTTTAAAGTAGGGTAATTTCTTCTGCGTTTGTGTGTGTGTGTGTGTGTGTGTGTCAGCGTGAATTAGAAAGCATGAGAAGTTATAAGACTTTGTGAACTGCAGCATGAACAAGAGCAATACGCTGAGCTTGAATCAAACTCTTTGCCCCAGGGCGAATTGGTGTATGTGTGTAAGAAACAATGTAAAAGGAGAACAGGGTTAGACCCTTTTTTTATTCGCTTTAGTTCTGTACATCTTATTTCTTAAATGACAAAGTTGAAGGTGTTATCTTATCTTGTTTTGACAGGTGATGCACGACCCCACTCCCAAATTAAGGGTCTCCAGTTTCGCAGCATTGCACCCAAAGCCCCAGCAGTGGTTCCATCATCTGCAGTTCTGTCCTGCCAACCTCCCTCAGCCCTTCCAGAAGCATCCACGGCTGTCAGCCCTAAATCCATCCTGGTCCCTGCCCAGAACTATGCACTCATGCAGGTGGCTGGACAAGAGGGAACCTTCTCATTGGTGGCCTTACCTCAGACACAACAGCAACAGCCAATCCAGAAGAACCTTAAGCTGCCTATTCCTAGATACCAACCGGTGAGAAGCAAGAGCGCTTCAGAAAAAGGCAGTAGCAAGTTGCCGAGTCCAGCCAAGGTTTCTACAACCACACAAGCTCAATCATCTGCTGTGAAATCAGAACAGAGTTCAGACCCAGTATCTGAGCAGCTTATAATAGACACTCCTACTTCGTCTGAAATCAACATTGCACCATTGTTCCCAGGTGCACAGACGGATCGAAAAATGGAACAAAAGAGCGATACCCGTCCACTCAAAAACCAGCAGTACCCTTCTGGAACCTCCCTTGTTTCCCCTGTCAAGAAAATCTCACCAGTTAAAACCCAAATAGAGGGTCCAGCCTCGACTGGCAGTGCCATCACAGTTCTCTCTCCCACTATCTTTAGCAAAGCTGTTCAGATCATTCCATCTCCACCCAAGGGCAAGCTGCCCATCCTGCCCTATGCCAAGGTGAAGAACTCCCTCCTGGTACCAACCAGCCTTGCCAGCACCCCATTCTCAGACAAGCAGACTGTGAGTGGAGTCAAAAGCAGCCTGAAAAGCCCTCCAGACAACAACATCAAGTCCGTAGACAGCCAAGTTAAAAGTGAAAGCCTGAGCCAAGACCACAACAACACCCAATTCAAGAAAACTCCAGGCAAGAAACGTGGGAGGAAGAGGAAAACCATGGAGGATATTCTGGCCTTTGAGGCCCGAAAGAAGAGATCCTTGTCATTTTTCAGTAGAAGGGTACCTGAGAAACCTCCAGTTGGTGTTCCAAATTCTGCCTCTCAAGAGAAGTTGCTGGACATATCCAAAAAGTATCGTAGTATTCGTCCCAAGCCGGTACTGGTAATGGAAACCGCTATTCCACAACTTGTACCGCTTCCTCCTTTGTCAACACCAGACAACCCTGATCAGGAGCTATTATTAGGACAGCAGATATCTGGAAAAATATTGAGTGCTCCCCAGTCTTCACAAGCTACTGATCAGCAGCCTATGGCAGATTGTAAAGGTGGTGGAGGTGTGTTTTACACAAGTCGTCCACTGTACCGATGTCCTACCTGCAGCAGGTGTTTCCAGTTCAAGCATCACTTGCAGAGCCACATGAATAGCCACAGTAACCTGCGGCCCTATGTCTGCCCGGTATGCAGGAAGGCCTATGCTCACTCGGGCAGTCTTAGCACTCATATGAAACTGCACCATGCGGAAAGCAGGCCCCGGAAGAGCCTTTGCTGTGAATTCTGCGATAAGTCATTTGGCTATGTGGGTGTCTACTTCAGCCATTTGAGAGAGGTGCACCGGGTAATACTCACTGTTGAGCCATCCATCAGTCAACATGAAGAAAACATGTCTGTAGAAGAGTAAGTAACAAACATTGACTCTTGAGCGTTGACTCTTGCTAAAGCCTTCTTGTTGTTGACATAGATGTTCCTTGTCTTGCAGGTCTTCAGATGCTGATGAACAGGCCTCAGAACAGCGTGTTGACCCAGTCGAGCTACAAATTAAGTGTGGACGCTGCCAGGCCATCACACCTACCTTTGCTGACATGAAGCTGCATTTGTTGTACGTGCACGGAGAGGAGGTCCAGGTCCGACCGAGGGATGGGGCCATGCGCGGGGGCCGTGAAGCAGAGGATGAGCTGGTCAAACATGCAGCACATTACTGGAGGCAACTCAATGAGAAACGCAACCTAGTGCATTGCGGCACCTGCAATGAGGAGTTCTTCTCTTTTTCCAAGTCCAAATGCCACCTCCATTCTCACCATCAAGGAGCTAGAGAGAGTCGAGAAGAAGAGGAGGAGGAGGAGGAAGAAGAGGAAATGTTAGGTAAGGAGGGCCATGTATTAAGGGGCCTCAATAAAGGTATATCCCTGAGGGTGGGATCTCAATTTAACTGCATCCTTTGCAGTAAGGTGTTTAATAAGAGACCAGAAGTTATTGAGCATTGGAAGGCACAGCACAATTGTGAAAATCCCACCCTTCTTTGGGATGTCCTGGACTTCAAAGGGGAGAACAAGCCTACTGATGGGCCAAATTAACTGCAAATGGGTAATTTATTATTTGCTTCATGTGTCGATTGTGTGGTTTATTCAGAAAAAAATCCACTAATAGACTTTAATGTTGTTGTTGATGTTTTGTTTTGCACTGTTTTTAATATCACAAATGTTGTTTTGTAATGCTTGAATTTTGTTATGTTTGTTTTATTTTTGGTCTTTTTTCTTTAACGTTTTAATGTTTTACGCATTATAAAATAATCCATAACATTCAAATCACAAACCTCAAATTCTATCAAAAACATTACCATGGCCCAACTGTAGATGTAATTTAACTGCTAGCAAATGAAAGACCCAAGGATGGTAATCATAATTTTTAAGGTTTGTGGAGACATAGTGTGCTAATAACTGCTTCAGCTAAAGTGAATCAGGTGAAACCAACTAACAAAGGCTCATCAAAAACACATTGGCACTCAGACAAATTGAAAATTTGCAGTGGACTGAATACAAATGGGTCATGATTAGCATGCTTGAAATAACATGTCAAAGAACATTCAAAGTAATACGAATTATCAGTGACATTCCACAAACACATAACCATAATCACACAGTTTCAGTCCTCATTCCACCAATAAAATAAATACTGCCGGAAAACCTCTGCTGACAGTTACTTTTCAGTCTACGACAAACAAGTCCACTAATAAATATTTAAAATATCCCTGAGAATATAAAACTCAATTTGGCCAATCTTCAACTGCTAGGTTTAGTATGAATGTGTGTGTGTGTGTGTGTGTGTGTGTCATAAATATTCTGTGTTGTATTTTTGGATGGAAATGTTATATATTTAAAAGAATTCTCCATGGTGAAATGTGTGGTGCTTAATTTATATTATCAGTCTAACATATTTGTTTTTCCGTTCAAAAAAAATATTTCAGGGTAAAGGAATGTTAAAAACCCTCTCAATTGTTATATATGTATACTTGTATAGATAGATTACAAATATATATATAAAAAATACTATATACAAGCTGTATATTGAAAATATATATTTACACAAAGACTTCCCCTCCTGTTTTCTCCTAAAAAAACAAAACAATAATTAAATATATTTATTTGTTAAAATGTCTTAAAGGGTTTTTTCACCCAAAAATGAAATTTCTGTCATTAATTACTAACCCATATATCGTTCCAAACCTGTAAAACCTTCCCTCATCTTCTGAACACAAATGAAATCCGAGAGCTTTCTGACCCCCACATAGACTGCCACATTATCACCAATTTCAAGGCCCAGAAAGGTCATAAAGACATCGTTAAAATGGTCCATGTGACTACAGTGGTTTAACCTTAAAGGTATAGCGGAGGATTTTTTTACTTCCGGGTGGAATGCCTATACTATTGGTCCTCCTAATTGTCAATCATTCTGGTGAATCAATCAAACTTTTCAAAAAGTGGAGAGGGCGGGTCTTATCTAAAATTCGGAAAGATCCTCCGCTATACCTTTAATGTTATGAAGCGACGAGAATACTTTTTGTGCGAAAAACCACGAAAATAACGACTTTATTCAACAATTTCTTCTCTTCTGTGTCAGTCTCCGACGCTGTTCACATGACCACCCCGACGCAGGAGCCGGCCAATTGTGTCACATGGACTATTTTAACGATGTCTTTACGACCTTTCTGGGCCTTGAAATTGGTGATAACGTTGCAGTCTATGTGGGGGTCAGAAAGCTCTCGGATTTCATCAAAAAGATCTTAATTTGTGTTCTGAAGATGAACGAAGGTCTTACAGGTTTGGAACGACATGAGGATGAGTAATTAATGAAAGAAATTTAATTTTGTGGTGAACTAACCCTTTAAACGTTTTTAAAAAACCTGCAGCTTCACCTAGGCTACACTACCAGTCAAATGTTTGAGCAGACTTGACAAGAGTTCTCAATGTTTTAAAATACATTTTATAAACGGTATGTAAAGATCACCTAGGTATGAATTATTATTATTATTATTATTATTAACTTTTAATTAAAATGCAAAGTAATGGATGATGCGGCCTATTAGTAAAGAATAAGCCACTAACAAGTGTCCAGCAGACATGGCATCTCCTTCAGAACTGTTTAAAAAACATCCCAGGTGGATACTTCATGAAGTTTGTGGAGAGAATGAGTGCAGAGCTGGAATCTAGGCAAAGATTGGCTACTTAAAAGCTAAAATACACTGCACGATTTTTACCCTGATTTGCAGTCTGGAGTCGTCGACTCAAGTTGCTGAATGTTATGGGCAAGATGGAGATTTTGGGCAGTCAGAGTTGACAAATTTGACAGAAAACCACATATTGTATAATGCGCACAGACTCAAATTCCATTCGATATTTTGAGTTGATTTTAAAAAAGTTTGTTGTGTTCGTAACAACTTGAAAGTCTGGTAGTGTGTATAGTATATGATGCCCAATTTTTGTCTGTAACCATTTACAAGTGTATAGTCAGCAAGTATATGATGCCTAGTTTGTAGTGTATTCCAGCCTTAACATAATTCTGTTTGTTATTTCATAGTTGACTTCACTATTATAAAAATATGGACTTTAGAAATGATAAAGAATGAGTAAGTGTGTTCAAACCTTAGACTGGTGTACGTTCTGTAAACGGTTATCTACTTGAACGGGTGCTATGTAAAGTGAACTGATAAAGTTCACTAACATTACTTTCTTGGCAACAAAACAAGCCGTAAATCCCAAAGCACCAATTGAATTCATATTTTAGATAACCTAAAGTCAACAATTTTATCAGTCATCAAACAGACAACCGCTGCTTGTCTTGTTGAATTACCCCTGAAATGTTTTCATTGTGGAACTCTTAAGAGAATGAAAAGAGGGGTTTTGTTTAAAATGTGGTCTTATTACATTTAAAGTGATTGATTGTTTTATGATGGGTAAAATACTTTTCAGGCTCTACGCCTTAATCGACACTTTCTTTGTGGTTCAAAGCCATTAATGACAAGTGTATGGTAGCTTTTCCAGTTCTGAAGATTTCCCTGCCACTGTGATAGTTAAACTTCTCTGTTTGTGGCTTAAACCAAGCTCTGAATAGCAAGAGAGAGCGTCGTCCCTGCATTATTGATTATTGGTGCCTAAATAAATATATCTTAACTACAATAATATGCTGTGTGTTTTTTGTATGCCGAAACCTCCTTCAGAATCTCTCTAATGAACACATAAGCTGCTGCATCTTAAGGCTTACCTTATTCCATACAAAGACATTTACCGCAAGACTTCATTTGTAGGTTGCACAGAACAATGAGCAGTGTAAGGCAAGAATTAAATCAATTTCAGCTGGACACATGATGGATTCATATTAGTCTGTGTATTTTATGCAACAACCAATATTCACTGAAGAAGTGCTAATGCTTCTATAATGTCTGCTTGAATGTCTTACATCATTAAATTATCACTATGTCATCATTATATTGTAATATTAATATACACATTTTGAACAACATTAGAAAGAACGGCTTTCCTCAGTGTGATTTTAATCACAAATGCAACATCTGGTATTTTACAAGTATATCGCTTATGATTGTGAATTAAGGTTTTTCCTATCACATTTTTATATTGTATTCCTCAGTGCTTCCTGAGCAGCTCAGCCTCTGATTTATAGCCTACATTAAATGATCATAACTTCTCCGTCCCAATAGTGCAGTCACTTCAGATGCAAGTAGTGAAGGAACGTCAACACCGATGCATATTCCTCTTTAATCTGTGTGGCACTCTTTCTCACTTCTACTTTCTCTCCCTTCGCTCCAGAAACATGATCACTCGCAGGAGATCAAAGCCCATCCTTCTAACAGGATTAGAGGATGGAGCTTTAGAAGGAGAGTGTCTGTTTTAAAGTAAATTAAGGATGTAGGGTTGTAGAAAAGAAAGGCAGAAAGGAGGTTGCAGGGAGAAAGAAAGGAAGTAGGAGGAGATGGCAGAGACAAGATAGTGCTGGGGGGAAAAAACATAAGAAACGGCAGAAGAAAATGGGAGAAATCATTTGCAGAGATGACCATGATGAGGAGGATGAGGATTAATTCTTCATGAACTATGATGAATGGATACTGGTAAAAGAATGATAGCCAGTGACAGAGAAAGTTCTCACACCCCAAAAAAAGAAGCAGCCATTTTAATACAGCATTAACCTGCATGGAGACTAATGGGAGCAAGAAGCTGTATCGATCTGGTTTGTTTGGAGGAGGAGGAATAGAGAGATTATGTTGAGCTGAAGATGAATGAATAAAGTAATGGGTGTGTCTAAAGTAGATAACAATCACCTGCATTTACAGACCCGGAGTGTGATGTGAACTGAGTGAACGCGTGCACTGGAATGAGAAGTTTTAGCAACATTGAAAGCTGTTAGATGACCAGCACTTTATGTGCATCTCACATGTTGTTCTTAATATGATCCATTCGATGTTATAGAGGATATTCAATCATAAAAATGTAGGATAAGACTTTAATTGATCCACAAGGAATTAAAACATTATCTTAACATCTTAAAAACAACATACATTTATTTTTTGCAAAAAAAAAATTGGCAAATAGGTTTTTCTTGTTTCATGTGTAAACCTGACTAAATATACATACAGTTTGAAGTCTTAAAATTAATAATAATTTTATTAAGGATGCATTAAATTGATCAAAAGTGACAGTAATGTTACAAAAGATTAACATTTCAAATAAATGCTGATCTTTTGAACTTTCTTTTCATCAAAAATAAATCACGGTTTCCGCAAAAATGTTAAGCATTTAACACGCAACTGTTTTCAACACTGATAATAATAAGAAATATTTCTTGAGCATATTAGAATGATTTCTGAAGGATCATGTGACACTGAAAGAGTAATGGCTTCCAAAAAGTCAGCTTTTCCATCTGGAAAAAATTACATTTTATTAAAATAGAAAAGTTATTTAAACTGTAATAATATTTCACAATGTTCTTGTTTTTACTGTATCCTTGAACAAATAAACACAGCCTTGGTGAGCATATAAGAGACTTAATTTCTCTTAATAAAAAAATCTTTCCGACCCCAACCGTTCTGACAAATTTGCCAGTGGTGTAAAAAAAAATTATATATATATTCAAAGTAATCTTTAAAAAATATTGGTAATAAACACATTGCAATGAGCAAGACGTTTATATCTATTCACTTCCTACTTGTTTTTATTGGGTCAGAGACCATCATGGTAACATGATATTATGCAATGTGGTCCATTTAAGCTTATGAAAAGATATGTGGGGTCTGAATATGAATGTTTCTTTATATTATTTTTTATTTTTATATTTATCCTTATATTGCAATATATTTGTACTACACCTGGAGACACTTGTAAGTACGAAGCCCATGTCAGTGACATTGCTGCTTTTTGGTCTCTCTTGTGTGCTGTGTGGTCCAGATGGTACAGAATCAGTCTGTTCCACTGGGTCTCTAGTAGACCGCCCAGGGGGACAGTAGCCATCTGCCCAGGACATCTCACTACCCACACACAACTCTGATCTGGAACACACACATGACTACACACAGAAACAAAAGAGCCACTAAACTGCTCATCTAGAACATTTCCTGATTTCTTCAACAACGGTCAGAGTGTTGCCACCCCAACATAGTGGCCCAGACTCCACCAAGGGCCAATAGGACCTTTTAGACTAGCAAGTAATGATGTAAACACCAATCTTGTTTGCAAATACATATTTGTTTGGTTCATTTTTAGGGGCCGTTTTTACACAACACTGTTTTCAATTACACATCAGAAAACTTTGTATGTCTTTTGGCCGTTCATTTACACGACAAGGGCGGGGCATCACCCTCGCCCAGGGTGTAATTCAATGTAGAACCGCCACTGGAAATGAGACGCATGCTGCGTCCGAAATTTAATACTTCCCTACTATATAGTATGCGAAAAACAGTAGGTGAAAAGACCTACTACTTCCAGGGAGATTCTGAAGTGTGCATTCGATGGACACTTTACTATCCCATGAGGCCACGAGAGAGGATTTATGAATGGAAGTGAAGCGACGCAACTGACGCTGGTAGGTCACATGATAATGACAACATGACCGATGTGGTACGTCTGGATTACATTCATGTTACACACACTCAAATTCAAATGTAGAACCTACTCAGTGCGCATTTTGGGACGCACCGACAGTGACTGTCTCCGTGTAAACTACAAAAATGCAAATGTGTGAAAACAGTGATTTCATGCGCATGCATATTACATGTTCAGTCTACGGGCGCGTAGATTGTTTTCTTTACAAAGTGACGTCGCCAACTACTGGTCTGGCATGCATAATACAGTGTTTTAATCATTTTTGAAGATCCGTGTGAAGTGAGAACGTGAGAACGCATAGGGAAAACTTCCATTTTTAGTACATCGTTGTCGTCTAAACACACCATTAGTTAGATATTTCCTTGTTGATTAAACACACTACTATTTTCATTCTCACCCAATCAGTGCTCAATCATTCACTGGAATAGATTAGTGATAATGAGAGCAGTATTTACTAATCTAGAAAGGGGAGTGAGAAAGTACTCCAAGTTTGACTGCTTTTAATGAGACCCAGGTAGGCTAACTGGAGCAGTCTGGAGTAATTAGGAAAGGATGTAGAGCATTTTCTCTCACCCCGTCCCGCCCCCCACTATCTTCCAGTGTCTTCCCATAGGGAGGATCCTGACAGTGGAAAGCTAAGGGGGGGCTCTGGGGAATTAGGTCTGCCTGAGTGATAACCTACATTCACCCAATCCGACGTCTTTCTGCTCTCCGCTCACAAATAAAACTAATGACATACCGCAGGCCTACAGACATGCATGAATATTATGTTGATGTTATGTGCATGTGAGCGCTACATTAACTAATGTTCAAAAACTGGCTACCTACACACGTTAAGACATCAATGCACAATGCATCATTTTCTTCTTCCATACGCTTCCCTACAAAATGCATGGAAGAACTTGGAATTGTTCACACACACATAACCTTTGATGATGCTCCTCTGCTCCTTTGATGGCAATTACCCGCGGCATGCTCTGAAATTCTCTTAACCTTATCTGATAGGTTAATTAGCTAATGCATATTCGTCGCACTGGATGCTGGGAAAATGTCAGAAGCGATATGGAGAAGTGCTTTACGTTTACCTAGCCGACATTACAGCTACAGCTACAAGTATTTTTAAGACACTCCCCCTTTTTATACTCTTTCTTTCACGGTTCATCAATAGCCGCATATAATACAGTTTATCATTTATCACTACGGTCGTCCTTTCCTCTGTTTTCACTTTCACGCCCCTTTGCAGGACTAATGAGTTCTTGCAATTTGCAATTAAGAAAAGCATTTTATCATTATCACCTCCAGCTATATTCCATCTCTCCTTCTTTCCTCCCTCACATCCCCTTCCCCAGTGTGGCCTCTCGTTGTGATGATCCCCCTCGGGAAACCTGGATCCCACCTCAGCGGTCAGAATCAATTACATTCATATCTTTCTCTTCTTCTCTCTCTCTCTCTCTCTCGCTCTCTCTCTCTGCTGTTTCCATGAGTCACATTTTGCAGGCACAGCATAGACTCCCCTGTCAGGTCCTGAGAAAATGCTCCTCCTTTCAGTGCGTTTAACAGGTTTAGAGGGGGCACTGGAGAGGTGATAAATTCACTCAGAGCGAGAGGAAAATGGAGAGAGGGGAAAGGTGTATGTATGGGCTGGGGAAGCAGATGACAGGTAGGAATAATAACCAGACAGATGAGGGAGGAAAAACAGGGACAGAGAAAGGAGAGAGTGTGCATGTTACAGTGAGAAGAAGTTTAGAAATCTATCTATCTATCTATCTATCTATCTATCTATCTATCTATCTATCTATCTATCTATCTATCTATCTATCTATCTATCTATCTATCTATCTATCTATCTATCTATTATAGATGGATGGATGGATGGATGGATGGATGGATATTGATAGATTTGTCTCAGCTTTAAGTTTGAAGGTTATTGTTTGATAACAGGCTTTAAAGAGAGTTCACCCATACATGTTATATGTTGTTTCATCTCATATACATCTCATATATATTTCAGAAGAAAGCAACGACATGAGGATGATCATTATTTGGGTGATCACTTTAAGGCCTGTATAATCTTAACACAATAACCTTCAAACTTTAAGCTGAAACTATTTTAAACTACATTTCCAGCTAGATTTTGTCAAGCCAGCATGAGGTCTGTGTAGTTTGGTGCCTAATCATGGAGCTAAACCAAAAATGTTTAGATCCGTATCCTTTAGTTACTTGCAATGTTGAAATATTTGGCATGCAGGTTTAAAAGATCTCTTGAGTAACCTCTCGTATTCATTTTCCTTTGGAGAGGGCTGTCTTGGTAACAGAGAAACTGTAAAATAAACATAAAAGAAAAATAAACAGGCAGAAACGGCACACAAACATTGGCAGGGTCAAACCAAACTGTGTAAATCTGTCATTCTTTCTCTTCTGTTCAACTACCTAAAACACTCCAAACGGTCATACAAAATTTCTCTCTGGCATGAAACACGCATTGTGGAGATTTCACATTACATTGCTGTTAGGTTTTTTGCATTCAATCTCAAAAAGGGCAAAATGCCAAGCACAATGAAACCCATCAGTCTCACTATGTTACCAGATTGTGGATATGAACATTAAATTCTTTACATATTATTTGTGCGAGGGCTCTGAACAGCACTGTCAATGCAATGCCTACCTCTCATATATCTCTATAATCAATACCATGTTATGCAGCCACTGGAGGGAGAAAGAGAGAGTGAAAATAAAAAAGAGAAAGAAAGAAAGAAATAGAGAGAGCAGTTCTGAGCTTTCCTGTATTAAACGGCTGAGTGAATTTACAAGCGTTTTCAGCACGTTAATGCATTGGCTGTGCCTTTACCAGCTGACAGTTGAGTTCTGCATACAGCTCATTGACCTCACACATGTACCTGGGCCGCACGTGTCACTCGTCGCATCCAAGTTCTATTACGGGACTGGTAGAATCAATATATCAAACATCCTACTGAACGCAGTAACATATAGGGGCTCTGCTTCAAAACTGCACACTTTAATAATGTTTCTTTAAACATTTATCACTGAGATCTTGTGGTTTTCAATACTGCCATGCCTCCAGGGCTCTGATATCTGAGGATTGATATTTTCTTCTAGGCTTTCCACCTGCTGTTCACTTGGACAATGGCAAGAGAAATCACACATCAATATTACTGACTCAACAGAGCACAGAAAGCCAAGAGCTCAAGCTTAGTACAGTTTACACCCTTTGCGCTGCTTTTAAAGGGCCAATTAGGAGAGGTTAAAACTGTGTGCCAGAACAGTGTGGCAATACTCTGTATAAAAGATTGAGGTAAGTACTGGCTCGCCACTTGCTCATAATCTCATATGTTCTGTTATAAAGAGGTTTATTTTGGAGCAAGTAGCTCTAACTTATTAAGCATAAAAAAGAAATTCAAATGTATTTTGTATATATCTGTATTTACATTTTTATTATTATCAGCTGTAAAATACATTTTATTTATGCATTTATTAGTAGTCCATTACACATTAGACATGAACATGAACATTTTAATCAGGATATACCAGAACAACTTCTAGAGCTTTGCTTGGACTCAGTGTGAGAGTGTGTTGTCGTGTGTTGGGGAATAAAACTTGCAGGATATGGCTTATTGTTCTGAGATAATGTGCGATGTAATGTTCTCCAGCTCTCTTGGACAGAGCACGGTCAACTGAAAAAGTCCCATCGCCGCAGGCTGCAAGGAGCGCCAAGAAACCGCACCTGCCAAAGACAGACTCCATCACGAGAGCCATATCAGGTTTTACTGCAGGGGTGTGTGTGTGTGTGTGTGTGTGCGTGCCTCCGAGGAAACAAAGCCTTTTAAACACCTTTTCGTCTGCACATCATCCAAAGGTACAAGCACAACCTCCGAGCAATGCCTTTAACTCTGGGAAAACATTAAATACGCAACACACGTTCGGCTTCAGGACAATGGAGAATTGTCCTGAAAAAAAAAAAGAAGGTATAAAGGACTAGCAGAAAGAAATGTAGAGGAAGAAACGTCAGTCATGTAACATAAGTAACAAGCCACCCCCTAACAAGCCATATGCATAAGTAACAAGTAAGCGTAAGTAATGTATGCATAAGTATGCATTAGCATTAATAACATATGCATAAGTAATAAACCACAAGTCATCCCCTTTACCTAACTCTTGGTATGCCATTTTCCCCCTGTGAGCTCTGCTATAGGCCTGGTTCAGCACTTTAAAGTCAGACAGAAAGTTCCATCTGATAAGTCTATGTGGTAAAAAAAAATAAAAATAAACAGTTGGAAACTTTATACAAACACATCATCATAACCAGTTGCTTTGCTCTTCACTAATTAGTCGATGCAGAACTTCGCAGTAATTTTGATACTCACAATTAAAGACATTAAATCCATTGCTGATCTTATCCAGCTTTTTCATGGATTTTCACACGATTCATTCATAGTCACAATTTTAGTGTGACTACTCTTTTGTCACTAGTGTTTGTGGCACAAACTGTTAAAGTTTGTCTTGCGCTAATGAATTGTCTTTTGGCACTAGCACCCAAATGCCAATTACCTTAAAGACTTAGTTCACCCAAAAATGCCATCAATTACATGACTTTCGTTCATGTTCGAAACACAAATGAAGAAATTTTAAATGAAATTGGAGAGATTTCTGTCCTTCCATTGACAGTCCATGACGTAACTACCACTTTTACGCTTCAAAAAGGTCATAAAGAGATTGTAAAACTAATTTCTCAACTACTCTGGCTCAAAGGTGCTACGTGACACACGAGAATGAACCTCATTGGTTCTCGCATATCAAGCAAACATGCTTGAGCTTCTGTTTCCCACAACTGATGTGTGCGTTGATGAATGTTTATATGTGAATAAAAGCCTAAATTCAATCTGTTCATCATATAAAGCGATTGATTCTCTTCAGATAATGTGGACTAAACCGCTCAATTCATATGGATTAGTCTTACGATCTCTTTATGAACTTTTTGAGGCGTCAAAGTGGTAGTTGCGTATCTGTTAATGGAGACACAAAAAGTTCTCAGATTTCTTTAAAATATCTTCATTTGGGTTTCAAAGATGAACAAAAGTCTTACGGGTTTGGAACGACATGAGGGTGAGTAATTAATGACAGAATTTTCATGTTTGGGTAAACTAACCATTTAAAGACTCATTCTGTCTGATTCAGATTTCAACGGAAAGCGCTCTAGCAACCTATTGCTATGGTTACTTCTGCAGGAGAACAAGAATTCTATTGAAATGCTGAATAACTTAATATAACTGTGGGTGCTAACAGGTTTAAAAAACACTGTTGAAACATTTTTATGCTTGTAAAAAACATCACAAACTTTTAATATCCCCTCAGTCTTTTGTTTTGACTTATTTTGGAGAAGCCTTTATCACCCCCATAATTATATGTATGAAAGAACACACATACACCATTTTAATTTAAAATCTTCAAGCCCACTTTTTTCTTTTCCTCCTCTTTCGCCATGAAATTCTTTTCTAATCTGTTTGTGTTCCAAACAAATATTTCATAGAACATCTTATTTTTGTGGTAACCAACAACAGCACACATCAAACCTGAGCTCATAGCTTTATCTGACAGGTTTGTAGCGTGTATGCGGGTAGCTTCTACAATGATTTTTAATGAGACCAGTGGAAAACAAGATAACAGAAACAGGGAGTCATCATGGTTGTATCCATTAGTTCAGGAAACTCTGGGATATCAGCAACTCAGAACAGAATTATTTTTGGGCTCAATAGAATAGTGTTGCATGACATAATTTAGTATGTTTTGTAGCAAAACAATTTTTTTTGCCATTCTTCAAATATCAGCTGTACAGTATGCACAGTACAGTATATCCCCTTTGATAAATGTGTGTCCTAATGATTATTTAAGTGTTTTGTCACACACACACACACGCACGCACGCACACACGCACGCACACACACACACACACACACACACACACACTATTTATAGGGACATTCCATCAATTATTTTTATACTGTACAAACTGTATATTCTATCCACTAACCCTACCCCTAAACCTAACCACCACATAAAACATTCTACATTTTTATAATTTTATAATTTTTACATTTTCAAAAAACCTTACTTATTATGATTTATAAGCTGTTTACCTCATGGGGACCAAAAAATGTAACCACAAGGACAAGGATTTCAGATATTGCCATCTTTGTGGGGACATTTTGTCCCTATAACGTAGAGTATACCTGAACCACACACACAAACACACACATATATACTGTATATACTAAGAAATGTATAATTATGTTAAGAAAGCTTATATAAACATCCACATTATCAGCATCAAAACAGATGTCTAAGAAATTCATGCCTGTGTGCATAATTGCATTCAGAATGAGTGTAATCTCTCCCTCCCTCCATCTTTCTCTTTCTCTCTCTGCTGCTTTTGCACTCTCTATCCTGCATCAAAGAAAGAGAAAGGAAACATGCAGGCATTGTGGGAGGATTACGAAACGGGAAAAAGGTGTGTGTGTGTGTGTGTGTGTGTGTGTGTCAGAAGGAGCAAGGAGAACACAGTGTGGGAGACTGGGATGGTACACATGAATTACAGGGTTTAGTGTGCTCATATTTCAAACACACACACAGACACACACACACTTGTATGGTTAACTGCAGTGTAATTACAGAGTGTTATCTATGATTACAGCGGTGGCTTACACCTGATGCCAGAGAAAGTGCTGCACACTTTAAATATTTAATCAAATCCTTCAGAATGAACCTAATGAGGCAGAGGGTGGGGGTGGAATTACGCTTGCTTACAAACATGGAAACATACCTGCACACTCACATGCACGTACACAGCAAAGGAGATCATTCTGTGTGAGGAGGAAATAAAGAGGAGATAAGAAGAAAGTAACCCTTTTAAAGGCAAATGGAAATGAGAGCAGAGGGAAAGGAAAGATTAAAACAACCAGCTGAGAAGGAACAGAGAGAACAGAGTGATTATTCTGCATTTGACAGTATACCTTTAGACCAAGTCTTTAGTTCTTTTGTAGAGTTTAATAATTAAAACACGCCACAGTCTTTTATATTTTCGTTCCTTTCCTTCTGTCCTCCCTTGAAAAACTGTTGGCTCTCCCACTGCCCATCTCCATCACTCAAATCTTAGAGTTGAGTTCTGTTTAGACAGACAGACAGACAGACAGACAGACAGACAGATAGACAGATAGACAGATAGATAGATAGATAGATAGATAGATAGATAGATAGATAGATAGATAGATAGATAGATAGATAGATAGATAGATAGATAGATAGATAGATAGATAGATAGATAGATTCAATTTTGGGTGGGGCAATTTTGGAGAGGCTAGCTTTGAAATCATAAGATCCCACCCTCCCTTCAAAACGTTTCCAAAGCCACGTGTCCTCGAAAAAACACAAACGAGCACAGCCAGAGCAGAGTCTGCAAAGCGTCACGAGACGAGAGTCGGCGTTAAATGACCTCATGTCTCAAAGCGCATAACATAATGAACGTAAACAATTTACAGAGCTCGGACTTGTACCACCTGACTGCTGCAGATTCATTTCAACATTGATAGTGTTGCCAGAGAAACACATCCGAGTCTGAGAACGTCACGAGTTGCCATCTTGCAATTACGGTTACGACATGGCGTAAACGCAGCATAAGCTCATTGTTTTGGTTTCGGAGGAACTGTAAAAGGCGGCTGCAGTTTGTTTGCGGCACTCTTTGATTGTCTAAAACTTGGCATAGCCTTACAGAAAGCGCTGAAGATGTGTAATGTTTGTGCGCGCAGGGTATTTCCAACAGGTATGGAAATACATGTTGACAGGCAGGTTATTGCATTTGGACTGAATGCAATGATTGGACGAACATTTTTTGGTCCTGAGACTTCCACAGAATATATATGTAACTTTTTTTTATATTTAAACCACTTCTATTATTGATTGCTATCAGGATGTGAAGAGATTTGTAACCAGTATAACAAAAAGTGTTTATGAAAAAAACTGCCAATACATTTCAGTTGAAAAAATATGAGTATACTATCTACTATTTCCACACACACACCAGACCGCGTTCAGGCACACACACCTTCACTCTGTCACCCTTCCATCTGCCCAATGTCTCACCTTACGTCCCTAGCGGGGCTCTCCTTTACTCAAGGCGGTGTAGGGTTTACGTAAAGGGTGCGATCCAGAACGCACCCCCCCCTTGTCCCTACACACTCCATTATTTTCCAAAAAAACATTGATTTTTCTGTTCCCCAGTAATGCTATCATCTTCTGGAAACAAACCCAACAAGGAGTTCAGTTTGATCAATTCATATCCCAATGCACCTCTCTCTCTCTCTCTCTTTCAGAGGTCACGTAGTGGTGGTACACATGCACCAGTATGCAGGTGGCTTTATGAAGATCATCTCCCTCCCGTTTCCCAGTGGAAATGGATGTCCATTAAAGATGACATCACACAGGCACTACAACAGCCATGAGCAGCTGTGGCCCATAAGAGAGGCTCAGCTATCCTGTAATGTCTCATATGAGTCTAGCAGACTCATGCACACACACACACACACACACACACACAGAGAGCAACGTCATGGCTTTGGGGAAAACTAATGGCACAGCTCACCTAACACATAGAGAGAAGTGACTTAAACAGCACACACACAAACCCATAGGATAGAAAATCCCATCTCTTTGCTATCTTGGAGAAACAAATGAGATTAAATTGAGACTTTTGCTTTATTCTTGTTTTTTTGAGATGAGAATTTCATCTTTCGTCGTCTCAAGAGTTTTGACGAAGATGCAGATAGTGCTGGCTGAACACCAAAGTCTGCGATCAGATTTAAATTTGAACTCAAACTTTTCTTATAATTTTTTTTCAATGAAAAAAATGATACACAACTGAGAACTAGAGATACAGTGATTTTAAAATTCTGCCCAATACAGATAAGCCTAATTATTTTTATGTTATGCCCAATAACTGATAAATGATAATAATATTACTGTAGTTGCAAATATACTTATAGTCAGTATAATTTCTGTTGGAGGAGCATCACAATAAAGAGTTAACAGACAGTCTACTAATATTATTATAAAACACAAAACTAAAAATCTACTTTTTAAATGCTACAAGTGAATAGACATCACAACATTAAAATATATAGTATGAAAAAATTATATTAATTTTGAGATTTGCTAAAGATTACATTTAACTAGGTTAGTAAACTATTAGAGTTTTTAAAGATTAACTAGAAGTAATGGCACAGATAAACTAAAAATAAAAATGGATTAGCATGCACATATAAAATTCCAATAGCGACCAATAAATTATATTTAAAAAAAAAACTATATTAATGGGTATCAACGCATCCCTACTAAGAAATCTCTGCTGACAATAAGTTTGCATCACATGTCAACTAACTCTCATTAGAGTATTAGTAGACTGTCTGTTAACTCTTTATTGTGATGCTCCTCCAACAGACATTATACTGACTATAAGTATATTTGCAACTACATGTGAAGACTTCAGATGCAAAAGCCTCTAAGTCCGTCTAATGTTTTCATTTAATATTAACATTTTTATCAGGCTCCTATGTATAGGTTTCAAGTACCGGCATTTCTGAATGGGCTGAGATTTAGTGAGTTTGAAGTGAAAATATTTGATGAGCGTATACTATGTACAGAGAGCATTGACTCAATATTATTATCTCATTTTTGACAGAGGTGGCTTTTAGAGGCTTTTGCATCGGAGGTCTTCTAACCCTAACCCTACCAGTCTACTAATACTCTTCTAACACTCTAATGAGAGTTAGTAGACAAGTAGGTGCAATGTAACAGTCAACAGAATGTGTTAAAGGGACCATCAAAATAAAGTGAAACCAAAATCTATAAATCTATAATCTGCTGAGTTACAAAAGAGCAATATCTGAGCAATACAATTGTCATTTAAAAAGTTAGGAGAGGTAAAACATTTCAGCCCAAAACTGTGTACTTGACACATAGATCTAATCATTCACACAAAAGTGCGCCGACATAGGTAATTTAAGCAGGAATAATGAAATCGTATTCATCATTATACGTCTCATACTGACTCCTTCTCTCTTTCTCCTCATGAAGTTACATATCTGACAGGTGCTCTGCTTTCGGCCAGATTGCTCTGAGGGACAACAGCAACTGTTGCGTCCACCTGTCTTTCCTCTTTTCTTTTCTTTTTTTTTTCTTTTCTTTTTAGTCTCTGTGAAAACAGCTTCACACTGAACACATTGTGCTTATTGGTCACTGAGGGTTTGATGTCATGTTAGAGTGTCAGGATTTTAACAGAAGATGAACTCTCAAGTCAATGTCACTGGCAAGGCTGATATTAAATCTGTCACGGTAGGGTCCATAGAAACACACACAGACACACACACACACAGACACACACACACACACACACACACACACACACACACACACACACTTACACAAACCATACAGTCACACTAAACGCAGCCCTGCAGGGCCCCCTAGTGCTGCTGAATAGAATGAAATGAACACACACACACACACACACACACACACACACACACACGCTAACACACATATGCATGCACATGCATACACTTCTTTGATATTTGACAGGTTGTGTTTTCCTTTACTCTTTGCTGAATGCCTTCAAACACATTTGCTGACAGAGAATTTTCAAGCTTATATACAAGAATATGAACATCAATGCAATTTGACTTTCAAGACCACATATGGAAAGGTGATGCTAGAGAGGTAAAAAAAAACGAAACGAAATGAAACAAAAAATAAGATTCAAATATTTTTTTTAAAAATTATGAACAGAACATTTTGAGAGATTGTCTAAGGTGGTCATTTTAGCTGGTCCATGTGCTTGTTCGCTTGTTCTATAGCTGGTTATTGGCTGGTTGACCACCATGTTCCCAAAACCACCTTTTACTTTTAGCTAGTAGCTGGTTTGTTGCTAATCTGAGATGGTCTATCTGGCTTGGACCAGGTAATGACCAGCTTGCGCAAACTAATGACCAGTCTGGTCCATTTAATAACCAACTTGGACCAGCTAAACTTAGACTGGCAAAAAAGAGTTCTGTCTTTTAGTTTATCTTTAGCTTTGATGCTATCAATATGCATACAAAAATAAAATAAAAACCTTTAGCTGATATACACATTTAATATTTATATTCTTTCTCCGAGAAAACATATACATGTTGCATACAGATTTGCAGATGCAACCTTCAACTGAAGTGCATGCAGCAAATCATATGCACTGCCTACATTTGTTTTATAGGAAATACATCAACAGGAAGGATAACTGAGCTTGTCAAGCAATTTCACCATATCCAGCTCAATAAATTATGCACAGTCCTGAAATATTTCCAAAGGTGCTAAATGGTTTAACTAAGCTGGTTTGTTAAACTGTGACTCAAGGCATTGATCTCACTGGGCTGCTTACTGGCGTGGAGCTATAAGGTTATGGCTATAGCAGTGTTCTGTGCTGAGTTAGCAATATTACTATGATGTACGTCGCTCTCCTGAGGGATGCAGAACACATGCTGTTGCATGAACAAGCAGTCTGAAACATGACAGGGAGGCATTTGGCCTCTAGTTTCTCTCCAATACTGAGGGGGAAAAAGGGAGGACAGTGAGAAATGTAAAATGCTCACCAAGGAAAAGGGCCTATATGACATCATTTGACATTTTGTTTAAAAACAAGCATGCACACAGGAACTTCATAACTCAAGATGTTCCTGCTCCTAAGGAGGGACACCCTTAATCCTGCTCCGTTATTCCTACAGACATGAATGATATCTCAAATCATATGGCTTTTTGAGGAGAGGTGTGCTATTGTTTTTTAAGCGATGAGACTTGCAATTTCCACCCGATGAAGGATAAAAGAGGGACCATATAAGGACCATATACGAAACTAAAAAACAATTAATATTGTATAGTTTTGCTTGAGACAAAAATCTAGCTTCTTTAGCATCTATTGCTTCAGAAGGGTGAAATTGAAAGCATATTTCTGTAATTTGGCATGATCTACCTTGGATGGCATTACTCCACCGTTCTGTTTTTCTTCAAAAGGGGAGGAGGCCACAATCAGTGTTCAAGGTTTGAGATTAAATGAGGAATCTTTTAGGTGAAATTTTTCAAGAGTTGGGTTTTCATGCTTTATGGGGACATTCCATAGACATAACTCTAAACTTACTCATCACAGAAAGCTTTCTGCATGTTTATTCCCCATTTAATCCCCATAACGTAGGGTATACATACCTAACCACACACACACACACACACACACACACACACGGGCTAGATATAATTCAAAAAGCAGATTGCTTATTTCCCTGCAAAGAAAGCTAACATTTTCTCAGAAAATTAATTCTTTCTTATTTGAGATTTACTCGACACTCACATTTGTGATCAAAAGCACCGCAACCTAATGTTTGTCAAATGCGTAAGTGATATTTTCCTTTCCCATTTTCTGAGTGCTTTGCTCTGTGAGGTCCCATACCTTTTGATAGAGCATACTGAGAAAGAGCATGACATTTACCAGCATGTGAACACACACACAAACATTCACATCCTCATTTCAGACTCTCATATGCGGGACATAGGTAAATCTTGTCACGCTGACTGGTATCTGTTTTATATATTCAGGAACATCAACATAAAATACATATACCTGCATGAAATAATGTCTTAACAAATGTTTTAGAATCATCTTGGAAATGGGAGAAAACGCTTCACTCTTGCTTTCCACCTTTAACAGGAAACATACAAGCACGAAAGAAAATCTCTTGCCTCTCTCAACACATCAGTTTTATATTTTATACATCAATCACATGCCTGGCATTGGCACAACACTAAACCTGGACCACAGGCTGCATAAACCACAGCTCATTGATATAGACTCTGGCATGAGCACATTCATCTTCTTCCCAGTTCACATATGTTACCGATCACAGTAGAACCAATCTGATTTACACACCCTCATCCTTCGTGATCGAAAGGGTCAAAAGCCAAGATTCTAATTAGGTTAATTCGAAGTGCTTGTGAAATTGGGCTTCTGAGATGGTGACGACATGTTGGGGATATAACGGTGGGAAACAAACACTGCAGAGCTGAAATATAGCCAATGGTGGTTTCAGGTTTCATCTGCCTTCATCCTTTATCTGGACATAATATTTCTCTCACCTAGCCTGAGGCGGTCAAGTACAAACAATATTGCCATAACGCCAGCTGTCACTGTAAAAGGGAGAGCGGGGCTGGTTGTCACCCTTTTTTTTTTCCAATGAATATTTTTCAAGATAGGCGCATCAGATCAAGTCTTGAAAATCCTGGCTACAAAAACTATATGTGACATTTTCACTATTTGGCCAGGAAAAATCGTTCTCTATAGGTACACCTTGCTAGTGCTGGGTTGGACCCACTTTTGCCTACAGAACTGCCTTACTTCTTCATGGCATAGATTCGACAAGGTACTGGAAACATTCCTTAGAGATTTTAGTCCATATTGATATGATAGCATCACGCAGTTGCTGTAGATTTTTCATCTGCACATACATGATGCGAATCTACCATTCCCAAAGGTGCTCTATTGGATTGAGATCTGGTGACTGTGGAGGCAATTTGAGTATAGTGAACTCACTGTCATGTTCAAGAAACCAGTTTGAGATGGTTTAAGTTTTGTGACATGATGCGTTATGCTGCTGGAAGAAGCCATGATGGTTACACTGTGATAGAAAGAAATACCAATTTGCAATATCAAGCATGGGCTGTTTTTGTACAGCTAAAAATAACAGGCAGCGGATGACACCAGAAGCCTTGCACATTCAAATTGCAAATGGTGGCGCACGCCGCACACAATATGTTAAAAATAAGGTGAATAATCACACTGTTTATTAACAGGTCCTCATTGTGACAACATAACCCGTGTGGGTTATGTTGTCACGATGAGGATCTGCTATTAAACAGTCTATTATAGGATGTCCAACAAATGTAAAAAAATCAAACAAGAAATAGCAAACACGTATGTATAACATACAAAACATCAGAAAAACATATCTTCCTTACTTACAGTTCTTTCTTTTCTTTTTGCCTCTTTACATTCTCCTCACTCAGGCTTTCTTTTCAAGCATGATCTGCATTGTGGACAGACTCACAACCCCCTGTAACGATGGATATGCCAACCTGCATCTCTGGCTCTCTGGAGAGGGCCTATTTAAGACAGATTTGCACCCCAGGTCAAATAACCTCTAACTGGGCATGTTAGCCAGCAACAGTAGGCCTCCTCATCCTGGTGTTTAACCCTTACTCACCATGGCACTAATAAGGGGGTGAAGTGTGGTGAACACCCTAACTGTTCTCTAACATTAGGACAAAGAGACATACATGTTTGTGATTTGAGAGTCTAAAAGCTTGAAGCAGTGATAATCAGGAGCATTAATTAGTCTCATATGTACGCTGAGAGAATTACAGCAGTTTTTACATAAGTATAAGTACAACTGACAAGTTCAGCAAAAGTTATTTAAAGCCTTTGTCCATTGTGAATGTGCCTATCATCTTTTGTTCTTAGTCATTTATTTTATGGAATAAAACATACTGAATCCTCACCTTGGTGATCCGCCTCAACAGGGAAGGAGAGCGCCTCGCCTGAAGGACTCACCCAGGATTTTTACATTAACATCAAGACTCCAGCTGACATTCTTCATGAGTCAAGCAAAAGCCCCCCACTGCTTTTACACCTGAAGCCCCCTCTCTCCATCCCTCATGTTTTTTTCTCTCTTGCGTTCCCCCACTTCTCTTTCACCAGAAGGTATGCATCTGATTTTTCCAGAGAAAACTGAGCCTTCTTAAGCAATACTTAATGTTCCATAACCTTGTTTTACATGCAAAAGTTACACATTCACAGAAGTTATTATTAAAAAATAATTGAAAATATGAGGATTCAAGTGGATAAACACTCTCTGAACAGAACATTTCAATAGGCATTTTAGAAAGAACATTTATAAAGAAAAAACATTTTCTAAGAAATCAGGAAAATGTTTATTTTACATTAATAATGGCTGACTGTAGTAAAGTTTATTTAACACTACTCTCAAAAAAATAAATACATTGACATTACTTTTGTCTTACAGTCTCCACTGAAAAACAGATAGTATAGGCACATACCAACAAGATGAACACGCAAAACAATATTAGAATAAAATTAATACGGACCTGATTGTTCATGCCACCGGTTTCAGCAGTCATAGATATTAGGACATATCAAGATGGCTTGACCAATCAAAATAAAGTATGCAGAGAGCGTATAATCATAAGAAATAAATAATTAATTATTTCCTGAGTATAAACCAGTGCTATCAACCCCATGACATGGGCAATTCTAGAGCATTGCTCTACAGTTTGAGCTAAAACAACTGTAAGGTTCAGACAGGCAAGGAGAGTGGGGGACCTAATTTCAGCATTTTATTAACACAATAGATATAACACAAAAGCCATAAAAACCGCAACAGCTTCACATACACAAAGACAATAACCAATAAATACAGTGTAACAATGTTATTTGTTCAGGGAAGAAGGAGGCGGGAACCGCCGAATGTATAACATAATAGTTTAATCATAAAATAAACAAACATAACAAAACACAACATAAATAGTCAAGGCCTGGTCCTCTATCATCCTTCACTGCCGTCACTCCTCTTTTTATCTATCCGGAGCTCCTCTGTGAGACACTAGGCATGGTGCGCAGGTGACGCTCATTAGCAATCGGCTTTCGACCCGCCCTGCTAACCACATACCCCCATCACCCCTTGCAGGACCCCTCGTAGTACCCTCGAGGCTGTGCTCTACTCCTCCCCTCTCCGGGGGGGGTCCAGTCATGGGCACCACAGCACCTGGGGTAAGGGCAGACAAGGCGAGAGAAAGGGAGATGGAAGGATGAGGAGAGACAGAGACGAGAGAGGAATACAAATCTTGGTCCAGTTCCCAAAACGCACTGCCATCCGGTCCTTCACCAGCTGGGTGAACTCCTCCGCAATGCCTGGTGGTGGCGCTGGATATCCCTCGGTGGACAGCGCTCTAGCCCCTCGGACGCCTGCTGTACGGCGACGGTTCCTCCATGTTCGGGCAGTCGGCAGCGAGTCCCCTGTTCCCTGCGAGTCCTCCATCATGGCGGACAGCAGCAGGTTACGGCCTCAGCTAAACGGTGGCGACTCCTCCGCTCCCTCTCGGATGGCAGCCGCCCCTCCACAACCCAGGCGGACGGCAGTGACAAATGTAAACAAAACATAACGTAAAGTCCAGGCCTGGTCCTCTCTCGTCCTTCACTGTTGTCACTCCTTTTATCCATCCAGAGCTCCTCCATGAGACACTCGCTCCGTTCCGGCAGCTCTATAGCTCTCTAGCAGATATACAGATATACACAGAGATGACTACCTGTTCAAATTGCATATAAAACACATACAATAATAGCATCATGATCCTGAACATCGCTATGTAGTTCCAGTGTTAAAAGATCTTATAGATCTTACTTTTAGCTACAGACCAGTCTCTTAGCATTCAATCAGTCTAATGCTAGAAGATGCCATCCAGACATCTATTGGGTTTAAATATCAGAAAATACTCATTTTAAAATATTTTTTTTTATTCCCATTCCTGTTCTGGCTTTCATTTCCTGACCCTAGGAGAAGGGTGTGTGTGTAGACCTGGAAGCTGGAGCAGAAAGTCACATGGCTCTGGTTTAGGTGGAAAATCAAACACAGTTGTGGGCAGGCACCGATTTAACCAAAATAGGTGCTTTAATCATTTTTATGGATGGTGGGAGTTTACAACCTTTATATGTATTTATGTACTCTCAGACTAGGAGAGAGGCATAAATCATGCGGTCACTGCAGGAGAGGAGATCGGAAGAAAGGACAGAAGAGTAGATGGAAGGGCAGAAAATGAAAGAGAGAGCCAAGAGAAGAAGAGATGATAGGCAGAAAGGCAGAAAAGAACCATTAAAACAAGCCTAATTTGACAAAGCCTTCGTAGTCAATTCAAACGTCACTTAAAATCATTATATATCGGACAGACTTAATGAAATGAATTTTTACTATTTATAATTACACTAAAGGACTCAAGATTTACTCTAAATGTGGTTGGGATAGGGTGCCAAAAGCCAAGTGATTCACCTTCATTAGTTTAAATGAACAGACCCATTAGTCTTCTTTATTACAGACTAATTAGGCTATTAGATAAGGGCCAGGTGTTGGCATGCAAAAAGAGCACTTTTGTCACCTTAAATTGAACTTTGTTGTGATGGAACTCAAAAAGCTTTCTCCATCCCTCCCACACAGAGTATTTTACAAGTCAACTCCGACCGCTGCAGGAATAATAACAGGGTTGGTTTTGGAGGTTGAAAATAAACAGGACGGGTCCTTGAGCTGTAAACCTGAGTTGGGAGTGTTGTTTTTGTTTCCATGGCTTTCGAAGCTCCACTGAGAGCTCATGGAGAATTGATTGTGTCTGAGTCACTCCCTCCGCCTGGTTACGAGACCTTTTTGTTTGTTTTTCGCCCATTTGCTTGTCGACCCAAAGAGGTACGCCTGACCCCTTTGTCTCCCCTCAGAACAAACTCACATATTTATTTTGGTAATTAATAAAAGTTCAAATGATCAAATGATTCTCACAATGCCATATATTTACTGGACGTGGTGATAAAATGGTATCATAGCTGCGAGCAGGGGATGTGTGTACAAATGTGTGTTCTGGGGATATGGGGTGGGATATTATGGCGCCTGCATGCTAGAGAAAGCACTAGGGGAGAGTTTGACGGATAGCAATGAGCAAGATATGTTTTGAGGGTGTGGAAAGAGTTGGGTCATTCTGAAAATCAAGTGGGAGTAAAACAATTTGGATTTCTGAAAGGAGGTTTATAATACCTGGAGAAAGCTAATACCTGGAGAAAGCTGTCAGCATTCCCACTGAAATCAATGGCAGACGCTTGAATGGCACAGGACGCCACAGAAGTTTGGATGAAACAATAGAAAGCCTTCCTGTAGCTCAAACAGTAGAGCGTGGCACTAACAATGGGTTTGTTTCCCAGGCAGGAAATGCTTGCAATAAAAGTCACTTTGCATAAAATGTGAAAATTACCAATACACTCTGTAAAGATGCTTTTCCACCATAGGGCCGAACAGTTCTCTTTGCTTAAAATCCCCCTTTAGTCAATCATTTTATTCCTTTAAAACTCACATGTGATCACCAAAAGTTTTTTCCTTGAAAATAAAAAATCTTCATGCCTTAAAAAATAGCTTGAATGTAACTCTACACCCTTGTCTCATTTAGTATACGCGGTTCTATGAATATGCAAATTAGCTCCGCGTCCACTCACTCACACCAGCTCAGAGATGATCACACGTTGAAGTGATTGATTACAAGGTAGTTTGTGACGTCAGAAACACCAGCGATTTCAAACCACGTTTTTTTGAGACTGTCTTTGGTTCACTGCAGATTTAAGAAGAAAATGGTTTCACTTTATTTTGATGGTCCCTTTACACATTCTGTTGACTATTAGTAATGCTTGCACCTACATGTCTACTAACTCTCATTAGAGTGTTAGTAGACTAGTTAGGGTTAGAATAAGTTGTCGTACTTGCAATCTTACTTATAGTCAGTAGAATGTCTGTTGGAGGAGCATCACAATAAAGAGTTAGCAGATATTAAGCAGACAGTCTACTAATACTCTAATGAGATTTAGTTGACATGTATTTGCAAAGTTACTAGTCAAAAGAAAAAGAAGCTTCAGTGAACTAGTTTACCGAATTAACAGTTTTCACTAGTAAAGAAACATTCAGTTCACAAGGCCTCAAAAGATAAATAAATTGTTATAAATTATTTAAGAATGAAGAATGAAGAATGAATGAATGAATGAATTAATGAATCAATCAATCAATCAATCAATCAATCAATCAATCAATCAATCAATCAATCAATCAGTGCAAGAAAAAACTTAACTTTAATGTATAGGAAAGAGTAAAATAAAAAGGAATAAATCCTCAGGACTATATCCCAAAAAACCTTTTTGCTTGTGTCCTTTTGAAGTAGCTCTCTCTGTCATTAAACGGGAAGTACTTGAGGCCTTTCCAGAGAAAGGGAATGAAGAAACCACAAAAGGAGAGAAACAGAATCAGAAATGCCAAAGTAGTGACTTGACCCACAAGGAGTGTCTCAGCTGAAATATCACACCTGTCTAACACAATTTTTAACACTCCTTCTAACAGTTTGTACATGACTGAATAGAAAGAAAATTGATTTTATTAGCAAAAGAAATACAGAATTTGGACAGAATCATTAAATTTTTTAATCAGCTAATAATATTGTGCACCTCTGGTTTCAGTCTCACAACTACAGATTGTACATCAGCTGTTCTTTATTAGAGGATGTTTTCACCTCATGTATGAAATGAAGAGACATTTTGGGCTTTATGGGGTACCGGAAACAACAGTAATTATGTTTGTAGAATCGTAATTTCTTTTTAGATCATATAGTGGCAAATACAATTTCTTTTTAGGCAGGGTCAGTGTCATTATGTCATTATGTTTTAAATTATTTGTTGCGAAACTCACATTTGCCAGAGCTAAGCACAAAGTTTAGATTTGTCTAAATTAAACTTTATTACACAAGATGTCACAACCAAAACTTATTATGATTTATTTAGTTCACAATACTTTTTTAGTATTTTTCTTTCTGCAGTAGTTCTTTGAACTATTTAAAATGCTTCCAGAAGTGTTGTAACTGTACAAATGTAACAGAAAGTGTGGATGAATTGAGCTTAACTGGCTTTTGATATGATATTCACAAAAAGCATGAGCCAATGTGTTATCCTCTTCTACACTTGACACCCCATGCACCCACCAGGGTCATTCACATTTAAGGCTGGCTGTGGAAATAGAACGCAGGAACAGAGCTTATGGAGACTAAAAGCATGGCAATACAGATGCCAATTTAAAAGATGGACAAACAAGATGAGTTATGTGGGAGAGGGAGATATAGCGGCATATTAAATAAGCAGATATCCACCAAAAAGCATGAATGGAAAAGGAGCAGAAAGAGAGGACTGAATACATTGTTTCATCTGTTATATAAAGCAAACTGTGATGTTCTAATTCTGGCAGAGGAGAAATCAGCGACTGTAAAAATATAGACGATCAGAGTATTCAGCAACTCCAGGATCCACTGTTCTGAATCAACCCCTTCGGCTAAACCCGAACCTATTCAACGACGGGCTGGAGGCTGTCAGCATGATGGCTGCCCGCCAAACATGCTAACTGTGCAGTAAGAGATTGCAGAGCCTCCACTGTGCCAAACTGTGTTGAAATTAACCCAGTAATCAGAAACATTATGTTCTTGTGGGGAGAGCCCAGGCGATTGGCAGATGGCTAAGAGCATTAGAGAGATACCTGCCAAACGTTAGCCCGTTCTCTCCTCCTGGTGTGAAAGCCATTGTGATGAGGAGAGAAGGGCACCCCTGTGCATCTGCAGCATATGGTGGGGTAAATATTGACTGATATTATAATTATATACAGCATAATCTAATAATTAATCATGCACATGCTCACATATTCAATACTCAAGCAGACACATATAGGAGAGCCATTTGTACATTACACTATAACACAAGACCTGTCTATATTGCAATACTGATCACTTTCGATCTGAAGATGCTGCGATGGACATGAGACAGGCAAAGGTAAAGTCATCTAGGATTGGTGTTCCTAAATAGCTTTTCTGTACTTTTAAAGACAAAATCATGAAGAACGATTTAATTTAAGCAACAGGTTAGTGATTCAAGAGTCTTAGATTTATACAAGAGGAACCAGTTTCATATCCAGTTTTAAAAGTATTGAGTTACTTTCTAAAAAAGTACTAATTGTGTTACTTTTAGGGCTGTCAAAAGATTAATCGCGATTAATCGCATCCAAAATAAAAGTTTGTGTTTACATAATATATGTACGGTGTATAATTATTTTGTATATATAAATACACACACATGCATGTATATATTTAAGAAATATTTGCATACATATACTGTATATATTTATATATAATTTATATTATATATAAATATAATTTTTTTATATATAAATTACACATTTTTCTTAAATATATACAAGCATGTGTGTGTATTTATATATACAAATTGAATTATACACAGTACACACACATATATTATTTAAACACAAACTTTTATTTTGGATGCGATTAATCGCGATTAATCTTTTGACAGCCCTATTTACTTTGTTACTTTTTATGGAAAGTAATGTATTACAGTAGCCTACATTTGCCTTACTTTTTCTCACCTGGGATGGGCTTGCTTGCTTGTTTTTTTTTGTGTGTGTGTGTGTGTGGCAAATGTAAAGGCTTATTTGTTTCACACCAAAAGTGAAACAAATAAGCCTCAGACTGGAGGAAAAGCAAATTCACGCCTGTAGGCTACAGTAGAGTGCGCAGCTCAAACAAACCTTTCAGCTGTTCAACAAGGTCAACACCAAAGACATTGGATAATAAAGTGAGATTAAATACATAAGGAATTTGTACACAAGTATTGAGTGATACTGAGTTTGCATTTCACTGTTTTTCTTAAATTTGAGGAATACTGAATCTGGTTTTGTGCAAGTGAGATGAGTAAATGCCTCGTTTAGTCTAGAACTACAATAACCATCATGTTCACACAGCTCACACAACGCCTCTGCACCTCACTCGCGATTTCTCTCAACATTAAATAACGTTTTCATATTATAGTGTGACCATTAGCATAGCAAGTTGTTCTTAGAACATATTTTTGTTAGCAGGGCATATACGGCCATAGCACAGTGATAAAAGTGGATCTGACTGGATTGAACACGACACTCTTATTGTTGAGTAGGGCCTACTACAAAACCATTAAACTTTAATATTGGCCAACACCTTAAACAAGTCGAGTCTGATAAGTCAAGATAAGTTGGGCTCTGCTCCATTAATTACGTACCGTTTTTCTCTCTAACTCTGAATTTGCCTTTCTCCCTGTTCTATGAAGAAAAACGTCAACGTTTTAGTATGAACATAAACAGCCTGCGAACACACACATAAACACGCATTCATACATTGATGTGATCCATTTAAGTCTTTTAGAGATCAATAGCTTGCAAAAGTCAAGAGAGAGAGAGAGAGAGAGAGAGAGAGAGAGAGACTCGACCTCTGATCATGTAATATTCCAGCTGAAGGAAGTGAACGTTATAGTCACTCTAACTAAACATATTTGTGTTCAATCATTTAAGACACATTCCTTGGCCTTACTGGTAATTGTAAAACAACATAATTGCATTTGGGTTCCATTATGCACACTTTTTGAATTATAATAGCCTACGTAGCCTACATACAGCTACGAGAGAACGCCAGCGTTAGAAAATTATAATCAATTGTACTACATCTCCCCCTGCTGGTCATATCAGTTACACACACGTAAATGCATGTAATATTATGCCGCTGAAATCAACAGGTGAACTGAGTCATTAAAAACAGGATGCATATTGGGTGATAAATTTCCCATACGTGTGAATTGCAAATTTCTACATTTATCCATCACACCTTATGACTAACGTAGAAAAGATAAATATGAGAATTTGAAGTGTGAAATGCATTTTCTTTTCTCATTTTTAATTCTACCTAGACTCTCCCAATCAGCTACTTTTTAGTTGTTTGTTTTATTAGGAAACACACAAAATCCAAGGAAAATAAACACCTTATAAGAGCTGCACAGTTATTTAGTAAGTCTGTAATAGTTTTTGCCAGATGTCGATTGTATTTTTATTATTATTATTGCAACAAAACAGTTATACAAGCACATAGACAATAGCCCTAAGGAAAACATTAGGCTAATAAGAGGGTTAAAATACATGAAATTCTGAAATGAACTACAGCGAATTATCTTATATTAGGCCAACACCACATAAGAATAATTTAGTTGCTGACAAGCACTTTAATTGTGATTAACTAAATTAATCTTATGTTGTGTAATATAGCCTATAGTAATAAAATAGCCTAATTATTAACTATTTTTGGCTAATAACAAAGTTTGAGGATACATTTAATTAAACAAAAATCGAAAAGTCAATCCAAAACACTGCAATAAACACAGTGATGACAAAAAGAACATTTGGGCTAATCATACAGGTCACTAGAGTGGACATGCAGCTATTAAAGCTATTATCCATTTTCTTGCGAATGCATGGGTTCTGATGGCATCGATGCACATAAACCACTATTGTAAGCCTTTGTATGTGCTGTCTGCTGGTCGAACCTCATTTTTTACAGTCTATGGATCGAACGGTAACCAACTTAGTTGCGTTTTGAATAGGCAAGACGCTTAGGCTATTTTTTTTTTTTTTTTTTTTTTTGTAGGCTAGCCTATATATTTCATAGTTTCCACATGATTTTATAGCATTTTATGCATTGCTTTGTTAAAAACACACAGTCTTACTGTGCTATTACTGTATTATGTTTAATAAAGTATCTATTCAGTTAAAAACATAAACGCATCCACTTAATGGACATCTGAATATCCCTTTGTAAATTGTGTAAATAAATATATAAAAAAAAAAAAAAAGTTTAAATCTTGTTTTTCGTGCCCTAAGATCCTGACTGTGGTTATCATAATTCATGCATGAAAGGGTTAATACTGGTGGGTAGGTAGTCTAAATAAATTTAAAAATGAAACGAAACGAGTGCGAAAACGTTGGAGGAAATGACGTTGGAAAGGTCCTCTCTCCAAGTGTGCACGGTACGATTCTTAATTTCCCTCCGACGGACAACTGGCGTTCCCTGGCCTACCACAACTATCTTTACCAGTTTCCACAGGTTAAAGTAACGGCGCTAAATAGTAGTGCAGATAAAAAAAATTACATACATACTGACTCTTGATATAGCTCGATAGACCCCATCACTCTAAATGTAAACATGTCCTGACAGTACGCATGCGCACCGAGTCAAACGCACTCGTAATGTTGGGACATTGTGCAGATTCAAGCCTGAAAATGGGGGACACACAGCAATAAAAGTAAAGTAGAAAGCTTATTTAAGACGCGTTTCTTCTGATCGTTGAGGATTTATCCTGGGCGAACCCGTAACTATGTAAGAAATGCGGTATAGAGTGGATTTCAGACTGAACTGTGCAGCGAAAACGACATAACCTCGTTTGCTAACAGCGGCTAGCTAGCAGTGAGGATCAAAATGGAGGCGCGCTTTTTTATTATTACCTCAAGTTAAAATGGTTCATATCTCTTGAACAATATGCATCATAGCGTTTAGTAAGAAGATTCACATGTATCTTTACTATTGGTATAATACATGTGTGCCTGTCTTTACCCAAGTCCAACCGGTATTGAGCTGCAGTGATCTGTTGTTTATGACCAAGCAACTGATTTTTAGCCTCTTGACAACTTATACCATACGAGATATAATGTTGACGGTTTTTGGTGTTTTATTTAGTCTTTGCTCACCCTCTGGTTTTATTGTAACTTTAGAAAGAAGCATATGTGGCATATATAGACAGGAATGAAATGCTTCTTCACATTTCCACCGCATTCACTGGGATCTTTACATAATAATGTGCTATTTACATATTCGTCACTTTGCTATGAAATTGATTTTAATTGAATATTTTATGTTTTTTCAGGTACAGGTCTGCAGACACAGAATTGTTGATATCAACTCTATAGTAGCCATGGTTCAAAGGGTAGAGGTTTCTCTTCGCCATGAATATGCGACCTGAATGCTTTTCTAAAGTTGGATTGTACTCAAACAACTGTGACTTCAGCCCATCTCAAACAAGACACCCAGTTAGTGTCCGTAAAGAGCTCAGTGATCCTCTTGGTGACACTCCAGACAGCACCAGACAACATCTGTTCTTGGACAAGACTTTGGGTGGAAAAACTGAACGGACTTCATTGCCTTTAAAGCTTGGCAGAGAGTTGGCTGTGGCTTCAGAGGCTGGCTCTGTGGGCACAGAAACACTGTCATCTCAAGCTAAACAAATGGGGGGTGAAGGCACCCCTGTAAAAAGTAAAACTCCTCTTGGACAGACCAACACCATTGATAACAAGCCAGAGTTTGTATCCATGAATTCACATAGTAATTCTAGAGACCCTGTGGGTGAGAAAAACGCCAAAGGGTTAGAGACCATGGGGGCGTCACATGAACACTCGGAGGGTAAAAAGACAAATTTGAGGAAGATCACGGGTCATCCTCACGCACAAGCCACCTGCCTTAAACAACTGCTTCTGCTTCAGCTGGACTTAATAGAGCAACAACAGCAACAGTTGCAGTCTAAGGACAAGGAAATAGATGAACTCAAATCAGACAGAGACACGGTATGCACACTGTCGTTAGGGTCTGCAATATTTTATTATTCAGCAAGGATGCATTTAATTGATCAAAATACATTTATAATGTTACAACTGATTTCTATTTCAAATAAATTCTGTTCTTTTGAGCTGTCTATTCTATTCATAAAAGAATCCTGGATAAACCTATCACAATAATATCACAATAAAATAAAATCACAATAATATTAAGCATAACAACTGATTTTAACATTAATAATAATGTTACTTGAGCACCTAATCATGTGGTAACGTGATACCGAAGACTGGAGTAAAATTTCAGCTTTGCCATCACAGGAATAAATGACTATATTAAAATAGAAAACCGTTGTTTTCAATTGTAATGATATTTCACAGTATTACTGTTTTTACTGTATTTTTGATCAAATAAATGCAACCTTGGTGAGCATAAGAGACTAAATAATCTTACAGACCTCAAACTTTTAAATAAAGTGTGAGATTCATGGTTTGTGGGATATTGGTTTTTATTTGTTTCCTAATGTATTTGTCCTGCCTTGAAATAGTTGCTTGCCCGGATTGAGCGGATGGAGCGCCGTTTGCAGTTGTTAAGTAAGGAACCACGTGACAAGAAGCTCTTCCAGCCATTAGAGCGATGGGTCCCTGACACGGATGACTTTTGGGAATCAGATATGGGGGACAACCCTCAAACTCAGACATCTAAGTCAGGTGGCAAAGTGCAAAAGAGGTAAGAATGGGAAATTCCCGTTAGTAGAGCTGCGCGATTTTGGATAAATTGAGAATCGAAAACAAAATAACCTGTAATTTACTATAGGTTCTGACAAAATGTTAATTGCCGGAGTCTGTTTAAAATGTTTAATTAATTTGAATGAATTATTTTAAAAAATCAGAATGAATGAATCAATGACTCGCTCAAAAATACTTCACTTGTTTCATTACTGGATGAATCAGTGTATTTGAACAAATTTTTTGAGTGTATGATTTTATGTCACTTGTCACCTACTGCCATAACGATGTAACTGATACAATCTTTATTTGAAGCATCAAGCTTCTTTCAAAAGGATTTTCTCTATTTTGATCGTTTCCCTAGACATCAGTATTTATGTTATAAACGTATAACTATGTTATAAAGTTATAAACTTTTATCCTAGTACTTCTGTGATAATATGAATATTTGTAACAGAAATAACGATACTGTGTTGTTGAAAAGACTGTTTGTGAAGCTGTTTCATTGTCATTTAGGAGTGAGATCGAATGGGTGTTTGAATCGAAATTGCGAACTTTTAACGATTAATCGTGCAGCTCTACCTGTTAGTCACTCTTTCCTGTTATTTTACACTTGTTCTTTCTTCTTGTTGTTTCTGCTTGGCTGCTATAACCTGTAAATACTCGGTCTAGGAAGATGAACATGTTGGAAACAAAGATGCAGAGGTCAAGGGGTAAGGCCTCAAGAATGACCCCCCAAAAATCAGATACAGGAGGGACGTCGCCATGTCAGCGTGACCTGCGAAGCAAAGAGACCCCGGAGAAGACGAACGTGAAATCATCCGGACAAGTGGACCTGAATCCAGAGGGAGACGACAGCAGAGAAACCGAAGAGCTTCCGTACATGACAACGACCGAGATGTACCTATGCTGTTGGCAGCAACCTCCAGCCTCTCCGTTACAGGAAGAGTGTCCAAAGATAGAAGAGGATGTTGCAAGTAAGTGCCTGGTTCAAATGCAAAATGGCCGTTATAAACATTGATTTTCAAATTCTAATACAAAAAATATTTCCTTAGTCCCATCATGGAGGGAAAACATCATGGAACCCATCCAGGAGGAAGATGCTGTTGACATCCCTGAAGTAAGAGTCATCATTTGCATCATATATCTATTATACACAAGTCACAAGAATCTTAAGTATGAGGTCCATTGTCATGTATCCATCATTTGTTTCTGTAGAGTCTTGATGACAGTGTTTTTCTGAAACGACACGCAAAGTTAGAACTGGATGAGAAGAGACGAAAACGGTGAGATTTATTTCTAGAAGAGTGTTTTCATAATCTTTTGTTTGTGGCATCAATACATTTTTAACATTTTATTTTGTTTTTTTCATGTGCATGATAAAATTGTACTACCATTCAAAAGTTAAGGGTCTAAGATTTTATAGTGCCTTTGAAAGAAATCTCTTATGCTGACCGTGGCTTGGTTTATTTGATCAAAAATACAGTAAAAACAGTAGTATTGAGAACAGATGTGCTGTTTTTAGTATTCTTTATTAAATAGAAAGTTCAAAAGAACAGCATTTATTTGAAATCAAACTATTTTGTAACAATGTAAAAGTCTTTACTGTACTTTTGATCAATTTGATGCATCCTTGCTGAAAGAAATTACTGACCCCAAACTTTTGAATGGTAGTGTATGTCTACAACACTGTGCATAAACTAAACAAGCACATATTGTTCAATTAAAAAGAATTGAAAAAATTATGAGTTATGTTGTGTTATTTAAGCCTCTTGCTTAAATTTCATATTGGGCAAGAGCCTAGTTCATTCTAGCTTAAACCTATCCATGCATGCTGGAATAATACCTGCCTACATATGCATATATAATATAAAGAAATCAATCTTTATGGTTACACGAGTTCCCTTAACTGATTAATTTTGTGGTAGGTTTTCTTCACAACAAAATATAATATACTTTAAATGAATAACTGTCAAAAAGGTTTATGTATGGTTACCAACACCACTTAACCCTTTTAATGCTCTTAATATTCTTACTGTTTTTTCCTTTAGATGGGACATTCAGAGAATACGTGAACAGCGTATGCTTCAAAGACTACAGCAGCGCATGGAGAAGAAAAAAACAAATGTTCAGGAGAGCGAGCCAGAAGTGTCCTCGTTTCATCCTGATTTGGAGAATGGTATGAGCCTAAGAAAGATTAATTTGATAAAACATTAATTTTGTATGTATTTATGAACAAACCAGCTCATATTATATACTATAATTTCACCGATTTTCCCTTGTACAGTGGAGGCCATCTTGGTCACACCCTTTCTACCAGTAGTGGCGTTTGGTCGGCCTTTGCCCAATATACCTGCACAGTAAGAGCCTTTTTTCTGTTGGAAATATCTTCTGTGTAACATGTAACTGCTTTTAACTACTGATTAAGTGTCATAACAATCATAAGGCATAGTGAAAATGTCGAGCCACTTTTGTTGTCTGCTAGGAACTTTGAGTTGCCCTGGCTTGATGAAAGAAGTCGATGTCGCATTGAAAATCAGAAGAAGCAAACTCCCCACAGGACCTGTCGGAAATAAGCCGCACCGATCCTGGGCACGTGTTCGAGTTGAATGCCACACAGAGGAGTGCTACTTCATGTCCAGTGGCAAAACAGGGGTTAAAGGAGGCAAAGCACTGTTTGGGCGAGAAGGAAATGGCAGCATTACAGCTGAGTTTTCATTTTATTGTGCCGTGATAATAAAGCAACAACTGCCCGGTTAACTGCTATTTTAGTTCCCTCACAATCAGTGTGTGGCCTTGATTTAATTCTTTACTTGTAGACCTGTTCTGTGTACTTTCACTGAGGCTAGTGATATTGATTATTGCAGGCTCCACTGCAAATATTGTTTTAATGTGCACTAAACTGTGGTTATGGAGTATTGCTGCACATTTGCATGTAGTTGTGTTCCGAATGACTTTAGTCAAGAGCTTGTTTTGTTTTTGAAAATGTAATTGTGCATGAATGTCTTGATAAATCCTCTGCCTCAAAATGTACATATTTTTCTAAGCATAGCATAGTCGTTTAGAGAGAGAAAATATTGGCAGGATTAGAGTGAGGATGCTAAATTGTTTAGATGAATGACCCTTTGTAAAAGAGTAGCGAGAATTTGTTTGTACGGCATTTTAGGGTTCTCTGAAGCTGTTCAGCATCCCATGCAGGTTTAAGGACAATGCCCTTAACGTTATTTTTGGATCGATTAGTTGGTCTTTTGATGGTTGTTTTTGATCAACATTCTTATTTAAAATACATTTATTTTACACCACCATTTTCATTAAACCTCATCCATGTCCAAAAGTGTTGCTTGTCTTTATGAATTTCGCATTAATTCTGTGCCTCATGGGATTTATTTCAGGGCCTTTGTAATGCATTTCCTAAAGATCTGTTCTAACTGAAAATTGATAATTTTCCAGAATGTTTTTTTTTGTGTGTGTGTGTAAATGTGTTGCTTTTGTGAACACCATACACATCCTTTTTTTTTTTTTTCGTGAATGTGTACAACTGGACCGATGTAAATAGCCTTGCTGACACATATTGGCTGTAAATAAGGAAAATGTTGCTGTTATTTTTTTATTTAATGTCAGAAATGTTGTATGTCCAGCATAGATATATTGATAGCATTATTTACAAAACAAGAATTTTTGTTTTTCAAAAAAATAAAAAGTACATAAAACTCACTCTTGTGATTTCATAATTGATGCACAGTTTTTAATGTATTGTGTCCATATTTGGTTTCACTGTAGTATTTATTCCCAAATCACTTGATTTGGCAGCTTAGCATTACAAAGATGTGATTTGCCACAAGGGCAAGATAATGAAAATAGATCACATTTATTCAAAGACTTTATGATTTAAATATTTAAAGTTTTGTTTATGTATTATATAAACACTTTAATACAATCATAAAATTAAGTCATTTGTTAATTTTTTTAATCCACAGAACCTAGAAACATCTTTGTGAGAATTACCCATGCGTGCAACATTTTAGCTGACGGGCGGCCATTTTAATGCAAGTGTAACACCAAATGTCACAAAACTCAAGTGTGAAAAATGTTTATTGACCAAAAAAAAAAAAAATGCAAAATAAGATTTTCTTTTCAAAATATACCACCTCTTTTGATTCACCATGAGATAAATACATTGATAACATTTCTAATATTTCTTTAGATTATTCTGTGACAAAACAAGCTTTGGAAAACTGCCTCCAAGATGTTTTTTTAAATTGAATGAAAAGTTATTGTGAGACGTTGCCTTGCACAAACTTTAGAGTTCATGAAGGTTTATAGTTCACTGAACAGGCCTGGGAATAGAAATCAATCACTTTGAGAAACAAACATACTGTATATATACCACCACATTTATTATATGAAAGTATTTACCACTAAAAGATCACAAAAATATTAGAAGATAATGATAGTATAATAGCACAGATATTTCAAAGAGAATTCTCTGATATACCCTTGGAGTGACTCCATTTTGCACACATACATTATATATATATTATATATATATATATATATATATATATATATATATATATATATATATATATGTATATGTATGTCTTTTTAATGTATGATAAAAAGATTAGTATCACCATCTGTTTATTAGAATTAAGAGATGATGTGTGATAAACCAAATTTTATAGCAATGAAATAGTGTTAAGGCTTCCTCAAAAGATCAAGTTGGAATCGCAGGGTAAGCAGATTCTTTGTTGATTTAATCACCTGTAGATGGATTTGTCTAAACAGAAGGAGCAGTCTGATGCATTGCATCTTCATTTGGGTTACGTGTTTGGTAACATTTATATAGCACACGTCATAAAAAGAGGACAGAAAAACAAAAGGGACGCATTAAAGCGTCAAATGTCAGAATAAAAGACAGCATTCACATCCTCTCTCTTTGCATCAGTCTACATTTTAGTGATGTGATATCTGAATCAAAACCTTCACTGAAAGTCTTTCTCAGTCTCTCCTGAGGTTGTTCAGCCTCTCCTCTAAGTCAGCATCAGCATCTGCCAGCGTAGGCTGCGGTTCAGCTTTCTTCCCAGCTGCAACCGAAAGGCTCCCTCCAGTAGAAGGCAGGCCTGTTTGAATGAAATGAAGTTGATATGAGAACGACTTTGGGTTAATGTGAGAACGACAGAAACTCTGGTGTCTTTTTAGCTTACTTGAAAGTTCGTCAGACAGATTGAGACCCAGCTCATCCAGAACTTGAGAAACCACAGCATCACTGCATTTGAAACAAAAAGAGCGCATGTCAGGAGAGCGCGAAGTCTGGTATAGAGACATCTCTGTTCTGGAGTTACACTACTGATTTTTTTTTATGTTTTTGTCTTTTTGACTTTTATGAAAAGTCTCCTTTGCTCACCAATGCTGCATTTATTTGATCAGTGTAAAACATCTGTTTTCTATGCAAATATTTATTCCTATGATGACAAAGCTGAATTTTCAGCATCATTACTCTAGTAGTGTTACATGATCCTTCAGAATTCATCCTAATATGCTGATTTGGTGGAATTCTCACCTCTCCTCTTCATCGTCTTCATCTCCCATTGCATCATCGATTGCATCATTCATCATCTCCTCCTTCATGTCCATGATTTCACTTTGGCGCTCAAACTCCATCATGATCTTCTGAATCTGTGGCAACTTCAACTGCATTGAGAGAATAAGAATTCACATCAAATAAATGCACATCAACAAGCTGTCTGTAGACAAGACAAATAAAAACTGAGAATGCTATTGCAGATATACCTGTCTGTTCATGGTGGCCATAGCTTTGGTGACTCCTTTCATTGCCTGCGCCATGCTGTTATTTGATTTGAGGGTTTGGATTTTAAGGCTGACAGCTTGTATATTGGCTCTCATCATTATGAATTTCTTAACGTATCGTCTTGTGCGGACCAAGTCCTTAGCCATGATCTTCACAGCATCCTGTCGGTAAAAGAATATTACTTGCACTCAAGCGAGACTTCATGGACATGTCAGTAACAGAGACGTATCAAATTAAAACTCTCCTAACCATCTGTCCTTGTTTGGCCATTTTCTTAATGTCAGCAATTATTTTCTTTTCCTGTTGCTCCAGCCTCTGGCGTTCTCTGTCTAGATCTCGCATGGCTCTGTTTAGCGCTCTCTGATTCTGTCTGAGCATCTCCTCCGGAGTCTTTCTTTTTCCAAACAGGAACTCCATCTGACATGACCAAATACAAAAAAAAAGAGAGAAAAAATACCAGATTGTTAGGCATTTGAAGGAAAATTTTAAGGATTAATTTTAGAGGGGTAGTTCACCAAACACCGTTATTAATTACTTAATTACTAAACCTGCTTGACGCGTGAGATCGGACCTCTTGCAGAAGCTCAAACGTGCGGCATAACACAAGAATGAACCTCATTGGTTCTCGCGCGTCAAGCAAACATGTTTGAGCTTGTTTACCACAACTAATGTGTGAGTTGATGAATGTTTATATGTAAATAAATGCCTAAATTCAATCTGTTCATCATATAAAGCGATTGAGTTTCTTCAGAAAATTTGGACTAAACCGCTCGAGTTGTAAAAAAAGTCTATGGACTTTTTGACGCTTCAAATTGGTAGTTGCGTTGCTGTCAATGGAGAACCAAAAAGCTCTCAGATTTTATCAAAAAGATCTTCATTTGTGTTCCGAAGATAAACGAAAGTCTTACAGGTTTGGAATGACATGAGGGTGAGTAATGAAATAATTTACATTTTTGGTTGAACTATGGTTTTAAGGGTTTCCACAATCTGATAAATTATCCAAACAACAATACAGAAAGATGATTATGTCACAGATAGGAATTCATATTTCCATTTGTGATTTAATGACGGTGACTCTCGGGCACGTGATGCTATGACATCATTCTTTTCAGGAATATCATAAGGTGAACAAGTGGTTTCTATAGCTAGTCTCAAATTAAAATATTTGACATGCTGTGAATCAACTGGCATCACCCATACTGTAATTGCGGTCATATTGTTCTCTTCTCAATTTAAGACAGAGAAAAAAATTTAACACTCCATAATATTTAGCTTAGTTAGTTACATGATACTGTTAATGACAATGAACAACGCCATATACACTCTGTGACTGACTCGAAAGGACACCGATAACCCAGACTCAAACTTTAAAAAACAACATATTAAAATTATTATCCTTTTATGAAATCACCCAGACTTTTCCTAAATAACATACATAATAATGAGCTCAGTTGCTAAAATTAGCTCAACAAAAGAAAGAAAAGCTGGAGGCCTTCGTCGCTCTCGTTTTTACCTTGCCTTTTCTTTGTGTGGAAAACGTCCACCAGAGACAGAAGTAGTTGAACAGGCCAAATATCACTCCGTCGTCTGTTTCTTTTATTCCTTATTCAAAGCTACAGTTCGTCGATCCACCCGATTGTTTTCCCAAGTCTAGCTTCTTCCGCATATGAATGTCAATACTTCCTTTGTAAAGATCTACGTCACAGGAAATGCGTCATACAATACTTTTCAACAAACAACAGGTAGCCTACATTTGTGATTGACTAAACTTTATTTTTAGTAAGTTATTTATTTATTTTTGTTCTTTAACAAATTAATTTTATTTTCAAACTAATCTTTTTTTTGTAATTATACATTATTAATCTTGTGGTTATACTTGTTAAGTTTCATATTCATCTGTGTATATTCAGCAATCAAAAAACTTTTTTTTTTATGTGGTCCTGAAGCAATTAGAAAATTATATAGTTACTATCATGGAGAGCACAAACATAAATTCTGTTAAAACTGTCTCTTTATTTAATACATTTAAGATTTTGTGAACATAACAATGCTTTAATTATTTTATTTATTATTTACTATATTTATTTTTGGTAGTTTTAGGCTGTTTAAATAGATTGTATTTATTTTAGATATTTTATATGTACAGCCTTGGCATTTTTGTTATGCAATTTCTGTTTAAGCATTCATAAATAAAAAAGGGACATTTATGAATTGCTTTTTTTTTTCTTATTATAAAATTGTATTGTTATTGTATTCATCAAATTCAAGATTATACTGGTTATGTTCTTCTTACACGGAACTATATTATTTTATCGTATGAAATCAAAGATACATTTCTTGAAAACATTGGCAAAATCTTTAATTTATTAGATACATTTCATATTAATAATTCATATTTTATACACTGTAAAAAGTGATCAGTTGAGTTAACTTACAAAAAGTGAGGAAACCTATTGCCTAAAAATTATTAAGTAAATAAACTTCATGCGTAAGTTATGTGGAATTGTCAAGTTCACATAACTACATTTTTTCAATTACACATGAAGTGTATTTATTTAATATTTTAAGGCAATTATTATTAAAGTAAATAAGCGTAAATAAGTGTTACTTAATATTTTTCAGACAATAAGTTTCCTCACTTTTTTTCTGTAAAATCAAATAATCACTTTTTAAAATGTAATAATAATAATAATAATAATAATACAAATAAAACATTTGTAAAGTAATACCACTTTGATATGTTTTTTACCTCTTTCACTGCACATACAGTCTCTTTATTTTGGTATGGATGTATTCTACAATGCAAATTTGATATATTCTGCACTGTTCTAGTATGCATAATGTTACTTAGGAAACACAAACAAATTCATATAGCCTACAGTAATAAAAAAACATCATGGATAGTTGGATTAAAGAAAATCTCCAAATATCCAGGAAGAACATAAAATAGGCATGTTTAAGTTATTTATACATATATCAAATATAATGACAAATGGTAATACAGTTTAAATGAAATAAATATCAACACTTAAAACACTTGGTTTGGAATCGGATGATGAGAACAAGTGTGTATTACTACCAGGACCTTCTCTGAACGTCGGAACGGTCGGAACCATGAGCTATTTGTAAATACAAGGCACTTTTACTATCGTTCGTGCCCTTCAATGACAGTAGATGGCAGTACTATCGTCGCATTCAATGCAGCCTGTTTTCAGTGAACCAACAGAGGAAGAAAACCCGACAGAAGCACACAATGCAGTTTGACTGCTACGGGTTATCCACCCAGGCTTCATGTATGCTTTAGCTTCCCAAATAAACTAAAGAAATCTATTTATTCCATTTTGACGATCGCAACGAAAAGCGAGCTTTCATAGGTCCATTTTCACGATACACTTGAGAAAGAAAACAGCTCCTGCTGCGGACACCGGCGAAATCTCCAGCTTGACCGCACACAGTGGATCACAGAGCGGGCCGCGGAAGGAGGAGCCCAACCTGCGCTGACGGGGCTGCGCTCAACATCCCTGACGGAAGAACTCCAGACCGAGGCCTCGGGGCCTGTTGTATATTATTATCGTTTTAAATGGAGGCTCGGACGAAAGCAGAAGCCAGAGGAAAATGGCCCTCTGTACAGCGCGAGTGGTGGGTGTGATTGGAAATATTGTCGTTGTTTTGTTCGTGTCTGTGCCTTTGAGTATCGTTAGTAAAGCAAGACGGAGTGGGTTAGTTTCGAGCAAAAAGAAGGGAAAATGTTTTATAGTTCAGTTGAGATTTAAGCCCATCGCACAGTGTCCTCTTTTCTCCTCTGCTCGTTAAAGAAAGCTGAAGGGCTAGTATGTTGTTTCAGCTGACGGGTTTTGTTTTTAAATCCGCAAATAGACAAGTGGTTAAGATTCGTGTTACATTCATCGTTTGCATTAATGTATTGAACTGAGTGACTAGTTAAATTTCCTTCTTAAATGTGAAGTGTAAGGTGGGGTGTCAACGAAGCACAGGCTAATGTTACATGGTTAGCTTGTTTTATTGGAGTCATATTAAATAGCTTTGGGCCCCCTCGACAGATGTTTTAGAAGAGATATAACGAGCTAGACATTTGTAAAACGAGTGATTGATCTTTTAAAATGACATTTGCTATGTGGTAAGGTGTTTCATGTAACGCTGGCTGGTGTTTGCTCGCCTGGTTGTTTATACCGGATATATAATAATCGTTGAATAATTGGCAACATCACAATCGCATAATTCTAATACTGTCATGTATAGTACAATAAACTAAAATGTTACGAATTTGGTCGTTTAAAAGCGAGTGTTTAATCCGCGATCCGAACTGGTTAGCTAACTAACGTTAGCAAGCTAACATCGAGCGATTTAACTCTTCGCTTCATTAACCGATTTATCTGCTTCAGATTGAGAAAAAAAGACTTTGGCTGAAATATTTTAGTCTATAAGGATCGTTTTGCGCCACGGTTGGCCTTTGTTTGTACAGATCATATAGCTTTTAATAAAGTTTACTAACGAAAACTCAGCCCTAACTTATAAGGTAGCATATTTTAGGCAGATTGTCTCATATGTCAATAACAAATGATAGTTTTAGTTTGTAATTTTAGTAAAAACATGTTTTTAGTCTTAAGCCAATATTCTATATGAAGGAAACCAGTTGTTTCCAACATAACCAATGCATATTTTCTTAGTCAAACAGCCATATTGAATCTTTAAAAGCCCGACTGCGCCACTCATGGGTAGTTTCTCCTTTTTTCCTTCCCCAGATGAAAGTGACAATGTCTTGACAGAAAGACAGTAAGTGGATTATCTAGAAGCTTTCATAATCGCTGTGTTATTGGATAAAACAGGCCCGGTGATGCCCAGACATGACTGAACTCAGACTGCAGTGTGCTCGCACCATACAGCTTCCACTGGACTATTAAATTATAAGACAGAAACCTTAAACCACAATTACATCTGAGATCCGGAGCACTGGTCCTGGAGGCGTTGGTTTTTATTCTGTAACTGTTGTAAAGTCTCCCAGGCCGGACCAGGGTGTGTTTTTAACAAGTGCCTTTGTACGGACATTGATATGGATGGTCCCAGCCGAAGCGGAGGCTTCAGGCAGAGCCGCCGCTCCCGCTCGCAGCGTGACCGAGAGCGGCGGCGGAGGAGAGCGGATCTCGCGGAGCACAGGGCCTCGTCGCCATCCTCGGCCTCGGACCAAGAACTCTGCAGAGGAGACTCCCTGCTTCGTGCCAATGGAGGAGAATGCAGACCCGGCTTCCCTGGGGCCAGACACCGGCCTCCGCGTCGGAGGAAGCGAGAATCGGTGTCTTGCGAGGAGGATATCATCGATGGATTCGCCATAGCCAGCTTCATAAGCCTGGAGGCCTTGGAGGTTTGTGTGCTTATCCATCTTTCACTACTCTGTAGTAAATGTTGCATTACTGTATGGAGATTAGAAGTTGTGAAATTTTGCATATTAAGTTTTGGACAAAATATGCTTGTAATTATATATTTATAATAATAATACCCGATAGTGTAAATTGTGTTAATCAAATAAAAGCACAGTGAGTTGAATTACAACAATCTAAGTACAGAGCTTGACATTTTGCTGCTCTGGTATGTTTTACTGTGTTACTTTGATAGATGGACTGTTCCCTAAAGCCTCCAGAGCGATCTGGCTTGTTAATGGGTAGAGGAAGCAAAAGAAAGAGAGGTCTAGATGAAAACGGAGGGCCTCTGTCAGAGCCGGAGGAAGGACCTCCTGCTACGTACACCAACAGTTGGGAGCAGCGCAGGAAGATCAAATCAAAACTGAAGAGAAATAGAGATGCTAAGGTTAGTACTGCAGTTTCATCACACCTTAGTTGACAAAAAAAAATAAAAAAATCAGTATCTGAAAACGCCCATTAAACAACAAACATTTCTACAATAGTCCTGCGTAGATGCGCTTCTGACCTGATAAACCAGTTGGGTATATTTAAAAACAAGTTTTTAATATTGAGCAGCAATGGTGCCGTATTGTTGGGGAAATTAGACGCAGTGACTGGTCTAAACAAAATTTGCATCACATGTGCATATGCTTCTCGCTGTCCTAGCAGCAGTTGAAAGACTGCTGTACAGACTCTGTACAGATATCTGGAGAGCAGGGTAACCACTGGCCAATGTGTGTACATGTATGTAGTTATGCAATTCAAAGGCAGCAAAAATTGGCAATGTGTCGATTTCAGAAATGATGCCAGGAGGAACTGCCACTTCTGTTAATCAAAGTGTACATGGTTATCAGCCATTGCAGTAATCTCATAATGGCCAACTATAGGCTGATTAGTTAGTCTGACCTATGTAACTAACTACTGGCAGCCGACCCTTTTAATGCAAGATAAAAATAAATATATTTATTTGCTACACTGTATTCTTTTCGCCATGGTTTGACTTTTCCAAATGTCGGTTTCAGATATCTGGGAATCACATGGAGACAGGATACATTGTAAGTTGTTTTTTTCCCGTGTGTTGTCTTTTTCTTGCTGCCCATAAATGTGACTGAAATGTTTTCAGAATTTCAAAATACATATATTTTGCACATGCACTATCACGTAAATTCGTCCCCTTACAGTATTTATTATTCATACTATAAGCCGGAGGGCGCTCTCTCGTAGAAAGTCCAAAACAGACTTGTAGAAGTAATAACAGAGATGATTTTATTATTGGGAGATAGGAGGGTCCGTGGCTCTACCATTGGAGAAAGCTTAACGGCTAACTTGGATCACGTGTGCCTTGATAACCAATCACATTACAGCCTTGACATCATTGAAAGTTGTGTGACAGTCAATGCATTGTTTGCGGATACCATAGAAATAAATGAGAATTGCCGTAAACTGAATCATATCTGTCGCCTAATTGTCCGTGACAATTTAAAAATATTTATTTATTTATTTAAAAATAAAAAAATAGATCAGTCCAAAATGAATGTTTAAGTGGAAACGTGCTGAAGATTAGCTGATGGGCTGTTGATTCATTAAGTCGTTTTCCCACAAAAGCTGTTTATTCAGCGTAGTGAAGCCTCTCCTCTATTGACATCCATTAAGAAAAACGGCATCTGGTCTCCTTCCCTGCGTACCACAGTGTTTGCAGGCATGCCTTCAAGTGGCTTTGACAAAGGCATCCAGCTATTGTTGTAGCTGAAAAAAAAGCTGAAACTTTTAGAGTGATGAAATATTAAGACAATAAACGATTGCGACAATACATGGTTTATGTGTGTTTTTCAAGCCATCTCGGGGTATTTTTAATAAAGTATATGAATAATGCTGTGCTGATTGACAAAGCCTTTACTACAGTATAGAAACTATAAAATATATTTGCATTGTATAAAATCCATGATGATTTACTGCACAAGTGTTTGTAGTACATAGTAAATTGTAGTAAATCATAAAATTGTCATAAGGAAAATATAGGGAAAAAAATTGAATACAAATTAGTGGTTATTGTTCAGCTGTGTATTTGATTTCTTAGCCAACTAAAAGCAAACTTTTGAACTGTAGTGTATGTTTTGGTTTGTTTGCATGTCATAAATTATATCATAAACGGGGAAAATTGTCATTGTACTGCTATCACTTAATTCTTTTTAACCCACAGTGCGATACAGAGAGTGAATCGGGAGATAAGGTAAAAACCTTTCTTTGTTGACCTGATTTTGCATTTATGTATGTATTGTGATGTGTTTTTAATTAGTGACATTTCTCTTGCTATTATTTAGGCTTCTGACAATCTGGAGCCAGCATTCATCGTCTGCACAAGAGAAGGTAAATATCTGCTGCCAGTGGCAGGTTTACATACTAGGAGAGGGAGAAAAAAATCTGCAGATGCATGATAGCACTGTGTGCGCTCTAGAAACAGCTGTATTCGGCTTGCTTTCAATTCCACACACACGTGGAGACGCGCACACACACACACACACACACACACACAAAAACCCTTTAACCTGCCATAAAATAATCTTCTATAAAGTTTGAAAAGGTTTAAGCGAATTACAAGTGCAATCGCACAACTTCATTGCACAGGATATGCACTTTGCTTGATGTTACGCTTACAACGTGCGGTCTCGCCCGCCAGTATTTTAGCACTAATCATCTTATTGCATTGAATCGTGAGCTGCCTAGAGATTCCCACCCCTAGGATATACTGTATGTTTTAAGGATTTGAATTGGGCAATGGTGTTCATCATGAATTAAAATGCATATGCAATTTAAATGCCACACAGATATTTTTTCATGAAGAACAATGCTTTTGTGCATTCTTGCATAAAATTGTTGGATTATTTTGTTGTCATGCATGGAAAACAGTATTACATGGATTACATTGTAGCTCTCTCTTTTTCCAAAGCAGTTAACTCCAACTCTGCAAGCGCTGCTGTGGGCAACGGTTGCCCTCTCTTGCCCTCAAATAGCTCAATACCCCTTCTGTCTGTCACACCTCGGGTTTCTGGCCTGGAGAGGAGTCAGGAGAGGAGTATGGAGCAGCCTTACCCTGAGCCCATCTTTACCTCATCCTCTCTGCCTAGCCTTGCAGCCCATTCCACTGCTTCTGTCTCCAACTCACTTCCTGATCAGCGTAATGGAAATGGTGGTCCCCATCACCGCCATGATCCTAGCCCACCACAGCACAAACACAAGCCCTTCCTTTTCCATGGAAAGTCACAATCGATCTACTCAATGGGCAGCAACAACAGGTCAGTGTAGTGAAACAGCATTTCTGTGTATTTTAACTTAAATAATGCGCTTAGCCTTCTAAAAAACAATCATGCTGTTGAAGCTAATAGAATAATCTCGGCACACCTACAGTCTGTTCACATATCCTCTAATCCATATTGTACACAAAATATTTCAATGTGTTTGCCTGGCTCGACACAGCTTCCGTAAAGGGGACACAGCTGTTTTTTTCCAGTCCACCTGGAAAAAAAAGTAATGTTTACAAGATTCTAGGTTGATACTGCACTTAGTTTTTCAAGTTACACTACCGTACACAATTTTGGATCTGAAAAATTAGGAAGGCTGGATTAATAGTTGATGAAAATTCAGCTTTGCCATCAGAGGAGTAAATAACATTTTAAAATGTATTAAAATAGAAAATGGTCATTTTAAATTGTAATAATATTTTACACAATATTACTTTTATTGCATTTTTTATCAAATATTTTGATCAATGCAGCCTTGGTGAGCATAAGAGATTTCTTTGAAAAACATAAATCTTTTTTACCAACCCCAAACATTTGAAATGTAGTGTAGGCCTACATCTTTTAAATAATTTGTACTTAATGCGTTTGGCATGGATAAGTACTTTTTTATATTTTCAGTACTTCAGTGTCACATGTTCCTTCAGGAAAAATTAAATATTAAGCAGCACAACTGTTTTCAGCATTGATAATAGAAATGGTTCTTGAGCAGCAAATCAACATATTTCCTGAAGGATCATGTGACACTGAAGACTGGAGTAATGACTGCTGAAAATGCAGCTTTGCCATCACAGGAATAAATTACATTTTAAAATATATTAAAATAGAAAACCGGCATTTTAAATTGTAATAATATTTCACAAATTACTGTTTTATTATATTTTTGATCGACTTCTTTCAGAAACATAAGAAAATCTAACCGGCCCCATACGGTAGTGTATATATAATAAATAATTGATATTGATGCAGAGTGATTGATACTGATACATACTCATGTTTCAGACATCAATCACCCATCGAATTTATGGCGAATATTTCTTTATTTACATGCATCAGATGGTCCCTATCATATTGCACAGCTCTTATTTAGCTGCAATCTGACTTAAGTTATTTTTCAAAAGAGTGTCTATTAATATAATAGACAGATTGTATTCCCTAAATATATGATGTGACATTGGTTTTCCATCAGGAGCAGTACCTCAGGCAAGCCTCCATCTTCATCAGCCACTTCTTCATCAATCAGACCCCCTACTCCTGCTACAAGTGTGTCCCTAGTTCGAGGCCCAGGGGGTGTGGGGACAGTAAGACCCTCCTCTCGACCAAGTCCTGGTGCCGTCTTCACACCGTCCCCCAGCCTTCCCCCACCTCCTCCACTTATGCAGGTGTCACCCCACCCTTCATCAGGTAAAGTTTACTAACCGATACACTACAGAAAGTTATGAAATGCTAACAGTTGTTATTTCACATGTGTCGGTAAAATCTTCATAGAAACAAAGCGTGTATGTTTTTGTTAAGAAAGATGAAAGTTCTTTCTTTTCTATTCAATTAACAGATCAGGATTTAACACAATCAAATGTTGCCTCTGTAGCTGGAGGACCGTCTGTTTCAAGTTCGAGCTCTGGGACGGGTAGCAGATCCTCGCAGGCCCAGACGTCTATCCAACCAATGGCCTACCAGTTTCATCAGCACAATCACCAGCACCAGCACACTCATACTCACCAACACTTCTTACACCCCACAGCTGCACCACCACCATTGGTGAGGAGTCAACTATAGCCCATGGATGGCTCATTTCAGAAAGTGGCTGATTATGTCAATTCATGCTTTGACATTTCTCTTGTGGTTGTTGTCTTTCAGTTTGAGAAGTATCCAGGCAAAATAGACAGTCTCTTTCGACACCCAGTAAGTGTTGTATGTGTGGCAATTTTCAAACTTTCGGTGAATATAGCATGGTTTAAGGCCTCTATAAAACACTCGTTTTTCTAGTTTGTGATTATTATTAATTTCTTTCCTCTCCTGCAAAGTTTTTTCCTCAGTACCCACCATCTGTGCCTGGAATACAGCCTGTTCTTCCGCCCACAGGACCTTTCAGTTCATTGCATGGAGCATTTCAGCCTAAGGTAAGAGTTGCTTGTCATTTGGCCCATGTTTTAAATATTAATATCTAATATCTGTGTATAAATGAAGAATGATTGTGTATTACCACAATATCCAGTGATCATGGAAAGCCAATAATGTGCTATCTGCCCACTGCAAAAAAAAAAAAATAGTATATTTTGCTAATAATGTACACTACAGTTCAAAAGACAAAATTAATACCTTAATTCAGCAAGGATGCATTACATTGGTCAAAAGTGACATTTAAAAAAACAACAACTTTTTGTTCATCAAAGAATCCCGAACAAATGTATTATATTAAGAAGTGCTGTTTTAAACATTGATAATGAAAAATGTTTCTTGAGCACCAAATATTAGAATTATTTCTGAAGGATCATGTGACACTGAAGACTGGAGTAATGACTGCTGAAAATTGAGCTTGGCCATCAAAGAAGTAAATTACATTTTAAAATATATTAAAATAGAAATCATTTGAGCATAAGAGACGTCTTTCAAAGACATCATAAATGGCTTTGTACCATAGTTCAAATATAGTATTTCTGTCACAAGTTCAGTGGTATTTAATGCATTTATAATTATCTTAAAATAAGGTTCATCAGTATTTAAACAAGTCTCGTGATTTATAACATAAAGTCATAAACAGTCCAAATGTAGTTTTTAAAATACCATTTTCCACTCTTTCTTAAATTGGCCATTTTTAAACTGTATCTTTGGAAGGACTTTATGAATGACCCACCTGTGAAGTAGGGCTACGATATTGGAAAAAACTATATTTTGTTTTTCTGCAATATATGGTGAGATTCAAACAATTTTGCCAGATGAATTGAATTGCTCTATTTGAAAATAATTAATCATTTCTAGAATGATTGGGGTGATTTTGTAGGGGAGTACATCTGCATAAAAAAAACAGATTGCAATCATAGATAAATACTATAGAGCAAAGATACAAATGAAATGAATAGTGCAAACAGTAAAAAAAAAAAAACAGTACTGAACCATGAAAATGTGCTAAATGAATATGACATATATTAAAATAAGTTCTACAGAACAAATTCTACAGAAAATAATTTAAACATTATAATATTACAGGTTAAATGTGTGTTTCTTTAGCTATAACCTAGAAACATATATGTAAATTTCATAGGTAAAACTTTGCAAGTCCCATTTGTTAACAAGTATGTATATTCGCTTGCTTACATGAACTATATGCATTATGCAAAATAAATTTTTACAGCATGTATTAATATTTGAGCTATACAATTGTACTTTGATCATTCATGTTAGTTCATAGTGCATTAACTAAGGTTAACAGATAAAATAAAAATCAACTTAATTTAAAAATGTATTAGTAAATGTTGAAATTAACAAACTAACAATGAACAATACTTATACAGCATTTATTAGCCTTAGTTAATGTTACAAATAGAATCTTATTGTAAAGTGTTGCCATTTCATATAAATCCAAACAGTGATGCTTAAAGATGGCCATCTTTAAATATCTACACAAAGGCCATAGCATTGAAATTACATAAATGAATATTACATCTATAGTCTCGCACTTAAAAAAGAACTGAAATCGAATGAGTTTCATTTTTTTATTTTTTAATATGTTTCTGTTTCTGTCGGCTGCAGGAACATATCAATTTGCTTTCTCACGTCAATAGCTTTAAATATGCAATTTCACCGGCTAATAAATACATAAAAGTGACCAGCCGGATATAAACTAATGCAAATAGATGGTAATAATTGCGACATTAAACGTTTGGGTCGGATTAGATTTATTTTTGTCTCGTTGTCACCGCTTGAGGTACTACTAATGTTGGCGTCCTCTCAGCCTTGACGGCAAACAAACATACTGCTGTTCTTTCTCTGCTAATGCAGCATCTAGTCAGCAAATTAATTATTTTATAATGATATGGCAAAATGTACTTTAGTTTTCTGTTTTCATACCGTTTCGCTGTCTGTCTTTAAAATGCGCATTTGAAGTTTCAGCGCTCTCTGCGCATTGTGTGCTGACCCTTCTCAGCCGCTTCAGCAACGGCACCAATTCAGCCACTTTTTGCCCTGTTTTTATTTTGAGTCCATGAAGTGCGTTTGAATAGTGTGTTGTTATTGACAGCTTGTTGCCCTTCAGGGAGCTGCTCCAGAGATGACTTCTGGTTTGGGAGTTGTACCGCCCCATCTGCAACCTAAAACAAGGGTAAAGATGTTGTATCTTGTACATTTGTATCATACATCATTATCAAGAAACTTTAGTTTGAATAATGTATGGTGTTTGTGTTTCTTTCCACAGCTTACAGACCCATTTGCACCACCACCAAAAGTCAGTAATGTAAGTTTTATTCTCTTTTGTTTTGTACTTGATTTATTTTAGTTGTTGACCTCTAAATGAGTACGGGGAATTCCTTTCTAACTGTACATAGACGGTCTCTTTACAGAAACCTGGAAAATGGTGCGCTATGCATGTCCGTGTGGCTTGGATGATTCTAAGGCATCAAGAAAAAGTCAAGGTTTTTGCGTTCATCTGTGTTTTCATTTCAAAAAATGGGTTATCGACTGGTTGAAATATTTAATAGTATTTTATAATAAATTTATATTAATATACAATCAAATTTTTTTGACCATGAAACAATTCGATTTTATAAATGTTTTTTAGACAGTGGTGTCACTCCTGTTGACCTTCTCTTTGTCACCATCTTCCTCAGCTTATGCACGCTGATCCACAAAAGCTTGACTTCCGTAATGACCCATTGCCTCGACTCCCTGGCCCTGGTATTGGTGGACTTGGAGGTCTAGGACCACTTGGTGGTCCCCTTACCCCAAATCATGATCTTACAAGGCCAGGAAGCCTGTTTGCAGCCGCTGGTGGGTGATACTCCTTACACTTAATGCAACCAGTTTAGGAATTTTGCAGGTGACCTAAGCCTGTGATTATTCTTAAGCTGTTGAAGTGAGCTGTTTCCACCTAAATAATAGTTTTTAGATACAAGACACTTTGACAGCACTACTGAAGGATTTTTAGAGCACTACTGTGCTGTCATACAAAGGTTTTAAATTAGACTTAAGGAGTATATACGACACAAACTTGGCTAAATGTCAACACTCAATGGTAGTCCATTTATGGGTGTTTAAGCTTTTATCTGAGTTGACCTATGTCTTCTCAGGTGGAGTCAATCCGTCCTCCACACCATTCATGTCTCCATCAACGCCCCACTCTTTCCTCCCAGCAGCACATCTGGGTAAGAGACTGTCTCTGAGAAAGTAGGGGCATCAAAAGCCAATGTTACCCATGCTGCTCTTGTTGCTCTGTTCTTCAGGCTTGCTTCACTCGCTAGCTTTGTAGAGCATAATTTTCTCTTTTAGTAGAACAATGATGTCTGATTTCATCATCTCTAACAGCTATGTTTCTTGTTGCAGAACCATATGTTCGTTCACCTCCCTTCTCCTCTTTGGGAGCCCTGGGTTCTGGTGCCTTTGGAGGCCTAGGCAGCCCCACAATAGGTTTGTCATGCTGTTTTGTTTTTTATGAAGATATATTAATCAGTAGGATTGTTCTTACTTAGCCCTGGAGTCAAAAAGATTAAAAATCACTTTTTGGTGATTTATTGGATAAAGATTTGTAAAAAATAAGTTTTACTTACAATTGGTACTCAATAAAATATTATAGAGCTTGGCATCATTATGGATATTCATTATAAAATGGCCATAGGGTTAAGATTTTACCAGTTTACATGACATTTCCAGGTTGAGAAATTAGTTTTAAAATTAGGCTTCCTTGTACATCAAGGAAATCCTGATTCTCTAAAGAAAAAAAAAAAACAGTTGTTGCGGGGTGAATCAAAATCTGAATTTTTAGTGTTTTTAGTTTTTGTGTCATTGTAATGCTAGTTGTCTCATTTTATACCATTTTAAGTCATCTTAAAGCCTCCCCGGAAGTTTGCTGAGGCCCCCTGGTTGAGAACCACTGCTTTAACTGGAATGTGTTTTTATAACATTTCTTAAGCATTTTAATTAAAAGGTTTCTCAAATGTTAATTTAAGTACTGCTTTATCAGTCACATTCTTCTCTCAGCCAAAGACTAATCAAATTTGATACCTTTCCTTTTAGCGGCCAGTGTTTTTGGACATAAGACCGAGCCCTCTGCAAGTGCGGTTGGAGGATTAGGTAACCCCCATGATCCATGGAATCGTCTGCATGTTACCCCTGCCTCTTTTCCCTCTGGATCGTCTTGGGCCAAGGGACCGGAGAAAAAAGATGATCGAGGAAAGGAAGTGGAGAAAAGAGAGCTGACTCATATAAAAGATGAAAAGGACAGGTATGACATTACAACAAAATACATTTCTGTTCACTTTAACTTTAAATGGTTCATTGTCACTAGGGGCTTTTAAGATCAAATGTGAATTATGTATTGTGTCTCTCAATTTGACACATACTTAAATGGTTTAATACTGTTTCACACAGAGACAGTCTCATGTATGGACGCCCACCAGTTCGAATGTCACCTGGTGTCCCATCCCTCAGGCACCGCAGCAACACCCCCAGTTCACATTTGAATGGCTTGGGTCCACTGAGCGTAGGTGGGGTCCCTTCAGATGGCCAAAGCAGAGAGCGTGAACGAGAAAGAGAGTCAGACAAGAGACAACATTCTGCATCCAGGACACCAGCGTCGGCTTCCTCCACAGCACCGGACAGACCTCGATCTTCAACGTCTTCTATTCTCACAACCTCTCCTTCTAATGTCCGCTTAGCTTCTTCTCCTCTGGACCTATTTCACCGACAGTTACCACACACACTCAGCACTGAATCAAGTCACTCTTCGCAAAGAGAGAACAATGGTCCAGCCTCTTCCTCTTCTACTTCGCTTCCAGTAAAGAAACCTGATCGGACCACAACTCCCGTATCCAAGCCTGGACTTGGTCTAACCTCTGGGCTGCCTCTCCCCCAAGTCAAGGTCAAAGAGGAGCGTAAAGAGGAGCCTGAGCCAGTGCCCATCTCCTTACCGCATCAAGCCATACCTCAACACAACTTTGAACGGCCCAATAGTCGACACACACACCATCCATCCACCCCTTCCTCAACCCTCTCATTGACGCCTACACCTGGCATGTCTCTTCCTCCTCCAACTCCACACCCTCCCCATCATCATCATCATCATCTGTCCCTTTTAGATCGTAGGGCTATTGATGCAGCCTATCTCGGTGGTGCTGGAGGCCCAGCCGGACTGGTATTAGGTGCTGCAGCTGAACGTTTTCCACCACATCCTCATGGTCCTCCGCAAGGTCATTCCCAAGCCACTCACAGCTTTCCCTGGGACCCTTGGAGGGATCTGGCTGCCCAACAACAGCAGCAACGCAGGGAAGTATTGACTCTGAGGTCAGATCACCACCTTGCACTTCGCTCTGATCCACACTTGTCTAGACTTCTCCAGCATCAGCAGGTACAGCGATTTTTGGAGGCTGAGAGAGCTGCAGTAGCGGCCGCTGTGGCGAACAGCCCGCACCATCCACAAGTACCTACCTCTACGTCTTCTGCTTCAGCAGGCAGGTCAGAGTTTGGTTTGATGCCCCACCCGTTTGATGAGGAACAACGTGCTCAGATACTGCGGGAAGATTTTGAGAGAGCACGGTACTTTGGGATGCATCCACATCCGCATCTGTCTGCCCCTCACCTTCCTAGCCCGTCTCATGCTGCCCACCTTGAACAGCTTCACGCAGGGCTACTGTCTCACTCTCATCTCCATCCTGGAGCACAAGCATCACATCACCCTGGCCTCTACTCTAGACTTGGACCTCTGCATTCACACTCTCATGTACCTAATGGCATTCTAACCAAGAATCCAGGTCTAGTTGGGGCATTGTCAGTTGGGGCTCCACCACCTCTCATTCCATCTGTTAACAGATCTTCTACTCCACCCCGTGGCTCCAGACTTGGCGGGGGAGACTTGGGCCTTTTTACCACACATAAAGATGGCGAGTCGAGATAGTACTAGGTAAAGCTTGAGGAGCTTCCAGAACTACTTTGCTGAAGAAACTGCTCCTCACATGGCAAGGTTCTGCAGGACACTCAAAAAGAGCTACGCTTCAATGGCCATACACAAGTGTTGAAACAACCTGGGGAGGGAACGGAGACACTTCCCAGGGCTGTTTGATACATTTATCCACTGTGGTTATGTTGGTGCAATTTAGGTACTCTCTTGCTGTGGCCTGATTTTTATGTAGGGTTTTCTTTAAAAAGAGGCCTGTGGATGCTCAAAGACAATTCATTGCTACTAATAATATGAAGACAAGTTATGTTGAAAAGTTGTGGATCAAAAATTGCAAACCTGTTTGTCTTAGTGAACTCAAGGAAACCCTATTGTAGAGTTATTGTCCTCCGCTTTGCATTTGAAGAAAGAGAAATCAGACCGTGACTGAAGTAATCAAGTACTTCTCAATGTCTGAATCAGCACTGTTGACAAATGTATGAATTAAAAGAAACACTTGGTCCACATTCTGCTTTAAATATTAAAGTCATCCATCAGACAACTTCCATTAACATCAGAATGAACTTAAGATTTATTTTATTCTTTAAAAAAAAGTTATTATGAACTGTATGTACATCTTGTTGGATAATATTTTAAAAATTTAAAGGGAAAGAACTGTCTCCCATTCATTAGTCTGACTCGGTACAAGAGCTGGGCCAGAATATAGTAGAATAGTGATATTGCTTTTGTAATAATTATTGTTAACATTAATTACCTTCCATAATAAATATATTCACTGTTTATGTTATGTCATGTTTCAGGTCTTACCAAATGCACTCACTTGTTGAAAGAAGTCAGAGATATGATAATTGTCCAGCAGAGCACTCCAGTGATATATTTTGCTCCAATATACTGGTTATGTTAAAGTCAATGTACTGAGGATGTATCAAAGCCAGCCTATACAGTTCAGAGAATGGTATATCTTCATACTTTGGGAGAGAAGTGCGTGTGTGTGTGTGTTATGTCTATGTTTTCCACAGTTGAAGCCTTTGGAAGTCTCTAACAACCATCATCCAAACACACAGAGTGGCACGAGGCATCTGTTGACTGGACAAAAGGAGTGCACGTCTTGTACTTGCAGCTAAACTATAGGATTAGAAATGCTCTTGAGATACAGGACATTCTGGATTAATTATTTGAGCAAAACAATTTTATACATTTTAAATATGTCCTTTTCCCTCTTGAAAAGAAAAACAAAGATTAATTATTAAACAAATGGTTGGTTATTTACATGTGTTAGTGTATTAATTCATTGCGCAAGTATAAATGATGCATGGTGTATTATTGTCCCTTCTCAAAATTTCAGATCCAAATTGTGACTTATCTGACTAAACTTTGTTCTTTTAATTAATATATGTGGCCCATGTGCACTAAACATTAATTGTCACCATAAGTAAAATTCAGGAGATCTGAAAGTGTATCTCGAGTCATAATTGTTAGCATAATATTTGTTAGAGTCTGTGGATAAAAACTTTCTTAAAATGAATCTAAAATTAGTGAATATAATCATATCAATAACGTTTACCTTGTCAAACTGCTGCCAGTTAGGCAGTGAGAGATAATATTTTAAAAACTAGTTTGAAAAACCAAATATGTGTTATAAAGTTCCGTGCAAACAAGTCATGGGTTTGTTAGAAATAGAAAAACAAAGTGAACTTTCAGTAACGGCTGAGGTATCTGTGCCGTCTCAGAAGCCTGCAGTGAGTGAAGTGCGCGCTGAAGCACGTCTCGCGAGATGTCTATTCGCTCCGCAACTTGGTCAGCAGTCGCTCGTTCCTCCATTTCGCTGCGTCGAAAGTCTCCTCCCCGCAACCGCTAGATTCAGCGATTCCGGACCCAGTCTCTCTCGGACCGTTCTTTAACTTGATCCTACGAACCTGCCAGTACCTCACTGGGTACCGAGAGACAGTTCGGAATAGTCTCAACACGGATTGAGTACGATTTGAAGCGGATGGCGACTCCTTCAGCGAGAATTTAGTAAAAGAAAAGTGCTCGGAAATTTCAGGTAGGTGGGAACTTAAGATGGCGGTGGTGAGAGGAGGGGGGGATGCTGGGGAGGAAGTGATAGAAGAGGGCGGGGGAGGAGGGTAAGGGGGTCACTGGGGGGGGGGGGTTTGACATGGCGGGACAAGTTGACTTTCAAGCGGTCGGGTGCTTAAAGTATGGGTTGTGTAAGATTAAGAGTAAAGTACGGCCTTTATTGAACTGACTCGATTTGGATCAACTGCACATTTGTATCATTGCAACTACCTCCGTATGGTCTAATTTAATTGCAAAATACAGAATTGTACCCAAATCCGTAGTAAGTCAGATGGGTCAAACTGTCGTCTGTCACTGCGAGTGCAACAACAACCAAGTTGTTATATTGTGCGTTTTACTTTATCCTCCAGTAACGTTACGTGTAAAGTGTCCTTATTTAAAGCAGTTATTCATATAAAATTGCATATCAACCAATGCACTGCTATGAGTCATGAAGATAAAGTTAATCCAGTATATAGTAAGCATGACAGATTGTAGAATTATTGACTAGTGATGGAAAGTCCAACTCATTTCTGCGCATCAGTTATTTCGAGCAAAGAACCGACTCAGTGATTCTTTGTCATCCAATGGTCCCTAAATAACTTCCCTAATAAAGCTGTAGGCACATTTAGCTGTTTATTACCTTTTCCTTATTACCTTTGTAATTACAAGTTATTTGGAACCTATATATAATATTGTATACATTAAATAGTACTGAAATGCACTCATATCTTGTCAAATAGTTTACAAAGGTTTTAATCAAATGCTAAAATGTTATTTATTAAAAATAAAAAGTGCAACTGTTTCGTATGCGTGTTGATCGAACTGTCAAACAATTGCGTGACCGTATACTTGTTTATAAAACTCATACGATTACGTAGCTTAATTTTTTTTTAATTAACAATCGGGTATGAAACTAACTTTCATTTCGAAAAGATCCGACTCAAAAGAACGACTTGTTCGCGAATCGGGGCATCGCTAGTTGACTGGCATTTTTGTGTAGTGTGACCCCGCGCTGTGACGTCAAGACGTCGTTCCTGTAATAGGTGTTATAATACATATCCAATAATATGTTTGTTTTTGACAAGTCTTTAAAAACCATCGATATGGATAATGATGAGATATAGTTTATTCTTGATCATTGCATAACTTCTTATGGAAGCCGATGTATACACGCGCGCTCAGTGCCCGAGCAGTGTTTTCAGCGCGCGCGTGAGAGCTTGAGACGGTGTGTGTATTTATCGGTGTGTGTAAATATCAATGTGTTTGTCTGAGTTAGATAATAACAGTCACCCTCTCACACACTATTACACAAAACAGTCAAGGAATGTAGCTCCCTGTCATTTAAACGCCTAGAACATAAATGAAACGTTATCGTGTCTGTCGGCTCCATTGCAACGTCTATAAGCTATTAGCATTGCTTGCTAGCCTGCTAAAGGCCCATGTGTGTGCGCCCGCTTCTGTATACAGAACTGCCGGCTGCATTTCTTATCTGTATTCGATATTACACGTTAACCGCCATACTATCTTCTGAAGTTTGTGAACAATCGTGGGATAATAACGTCCGAACAAGCTGTAACTCGTCGCTAAAGGCTAGCTGAACGTGAAGCACCCGCACTATTGTACTGAATGAGACCGTTTGTCCGGCTATATATGTCCGGCTATACAACAGTTTTTCTTTTTAACCTAAGTGATTCGATGTGTTTTAAAAGGTGTGGGCAGTTAGTGTTCCTGTTCAAAACCACAATATTTTATTTCGTTAAGTATATGCTCGATAGAAGCCGGCAGTTTGAAAGCAAAAAATGCATTTCCTATAGTTCTAAAAGAGAGAGTACTGCCATCAAACACCATTTACTCGAGTTTTGCTCTAAATTATTTTGCTGCACTTGCATTTTAACCACCGACCACGTAGAAATGATAGGGTTTTAAGGAGATTACATAGTCCTTCTGCAGCCAATTCATCTATAATTTGCATTCTAAAAAACACGTTTTTATTTCATGTAGCATTATGCACTTGCTGTAACTTCAGGATAATAGATTTGATGTTACATTAATGAAATTCACTCTAATGTTTATCTTTAGACCCTCAGATGCAGCGGTACCCTTGATCTCAGCATCCTGGAAGTGGAAATCACGGAAGAGACTGGTGCTTCATCACATAGAGGTATTTATTCATTTCATTCCTTTTTAGTTATATGCAGGCCCACTCGGAATGTGCAGCTGTAGTAGAATTACACACTTTCCACAAAACTAATGTCTGTCACCCATAAAATTCTTTAAATCTTCCACCCCTTGCTTTTGCTCTCTCAGCTTTGATAACACCATGTTTAAATACTGCTTGAAAAAATTATGTTGAAACCAAAATGAAAATTTGACAAAAAAATGTCAGTAGATTTCACATAGGTGTTTTATTGGTTTAGATGTTCATTTCAACATGCGTTTCATGTTTTTTTGCATTTTGTAAAGGGTTAGTTATGACGCGACTCACTGTTCTTTCAGGTTCAGTGTGTAGCACTGCTGGTTCTGAAGCAGGGCAGTCTGGGGAAGAGGCGGTGCAGCAGCACACCTGTCCGGCAGTGGCTGTGCTGGGTGGCACCTCCGTGGCTGCGCAGAATGTGGCTGGGCCACCCCAGCATGCCCTGCAGCCAGTCGCAGCTGCCACTCTACCACCGTCATCGGTTAACATCGGCACTGGATCTCAGCAGCAGAAAGGAGACTCAAAGGCTGCATGTAAAGAACAGACCATCGCTCGCGTTCAACGAAGCAGCGACATCAAGGAACCCGAGGAGATATTGGCGGTCCAAAGAGGACTGGTGTCAGCTACTGATAAAAACTCACAAAAGCTTACAGACGCATTGGAGGGTCAAACTCCCTCAGACAAACTTTTTGAGAGCGGGACTGATAGTATTGGGCAAAAACAGGATTTGCTTTACGGGTGTAACTCAAAGCAATCAAGCCTTGCATACAGGGAGGTCAATATGGCGGAAGGATCCAGCACAGGCCACTGCCAAGATTGGAGCCAACACCCTGGAGATGCAGGGGGTGTCACTGCCCCTATTGAGGCAGAAAAGGGACCCTTGCCTCCAGAGACAATCAAATTGGACCACAAGAACATGTGTGGAAAGCACACACTTGGAGAAAGCTCCTGTGACCCAAGAACAGAAGTCATGCCACCAGTCTCGAGTGCAGTTAAGACAACAGACAGAGACATGGAGCAGCTTCAAACAACTCCCCTTTTTCAGACAAATCAGACTGCCGCATCATCTGCATTTGACGTCCTACAAGAACAAAATACGACAAATTCAGCGAAGCAGGCTAGTAAACTTGACTCTAAGGAGGCTATGGAAGTTGTCACACAAGATCTGCCTAAAACAAACAAAGAAGGTGCCGTCAGTCCAGGTAGACAAAACTTGTCAGCTGAGGGAACAAAACAAGGTATTAGCGGAAATTCTCTTTGCTCAGGATATTCATCATCAAAACAAGGGGGGCAGCACATTACCCCTGAGAGTGGAAATAGCATGCAAAATGACTCCGATAAGGGCAGCTGTTATCCCTCAGAGGACTGCAGTAAAACACAAAGGGCTACACAAAAGACAAGCCCCCTTCATAAAACACCTGGCGTGCCCACCCCGCCTGAGAATACAAAGTGTGTGCAAGAGCTAAGCTCTCAGTATGTACATGTAAGTGAAACCCCCCAAAAATTTCTGTTGGGTAAAGAGACTAGTGCAAGGGAGGGACAAGGCAATAAGAAAGTCCCTATTGATGGAGATCTGTGTTGTAACGTGGCTGCTAAAGAAGTATTTCACAACATTTCTGTTGATGAACCAAAGCTGTCTGGGCATGTGACATGCATTGACAATGTACAGGTCCCCATTGTAAGTGAAAGGTCACAAGTCATGGTTAGCGGCTCTTCTGATTTGAAGCAGAATGACAGTGCCAATCCAATAGAAATATCTATGTCCTCAAATCACCAACAGGATAGGAGCATGCTGCTCGCTCACACAGAGAACTGTGTGACTTTAGAGGGTCAAGAATCAGATCAGCCAAATCTTTCTGACTCTATGGTCCAACAAGTACAAGAGTCAATTCCAGCAGATCATAAACTCACACAAATTCAGATATGCCTGAATGACAACCCAGATATCGTGACTGTGGAAGAAAGGCAGGAAGTGAGTGCAGAGGCTCTCAATGCTGTCAAGGTGAAAGATTTGATTGATGCAGGTATTTTAATGCAGCCAGATTTGGAGGATACATGGCTGGTTGTAAGTGAGATAGACGGGCAGTCCGAGCATGCAGAGATGGAGGTCAGCGAGGAGTCTCTGGTGCAGTGCCCCGAATCCCAGTCAACTGTTGCTGTATATGAATGCACTGTGCCCTGCTTTACATCAGCTGCCATTCACAGTGAAGTTAAGCTCCTGTTAACTGACAAAGAAGAGGAGGAACCAATGGAAACACTGACGCAAGACTCGCAAGCCCAGAGTAATCTAGGGACTCATTCTGATACACTCAAACCCACAGAAGATTTAAGGACCATACCTTCTATGCAAAAAGAAGGATCTATAATTGTCAAGCAACATGATGATTCAAGTCCCACTGATCTTGCGAACACATTGACAGGGTTAACGTCCACAGTGTTGGATGTCACGCTTAACTCTGTGCAAGAGCAGCAACAATCTGATGTAGTGGAAAACACACAAGGTGTGTCATTAATTTCATTGTCTTGTGGCACGATTGACCCAAAGCTATTGATCTTAAAGAAGGGTGACAACCCTATGCTTAAGCAACCTTCTTCTCTGTCAGCTAGGATCTCAACCAATCAGAACTCCCTTGTCCAGGCTGGATCCCCCAGTGATGGATTAAATAAAGCTTCAGAGTGCCTTGCTAAAACTGATACAGCTGGAACTCCCACAGTAAAGGAGGATGCCACGTTACCTGCTGACCGCCCTGTCTCAAACACTTTCTCTTTGTCTTCTCAGACTGTTTCCACTTCTAATGTACTTTCACAGAACAGATCTGTGAAAGAAAACATAAATAAATCAAATAGTTCTGGCAAGATGCTTCAAAATGAATCCTCTGCTAACACTTCATCAGTTTCAGGACAACTCCATAACTCACAAAGCCACTTTACTCTATATACTGGAGATATGTGCGGTACTGTATCTAGTGTTGTCCCGGAGGGGAATCAGTGTAAACCGTCATCGGCCACTACACCATGCCAAGATTCAATGTCTTTGGGAGGTGAACTGGAGTTGGAGCAGCAGCAGTTGCCAGACAAACTTTTGTCAACAATGCAAAATGTTCAACACACCATCCTTGAGCCACTTGATGCTTCTGTAGAAGAGAGCAGCGATGGAGAGGTTGACAGCTCTATGGAGGTCCAGAATGAGGATAGCAATTCTATGTCCAGTCCAGCAGCGAACAAGGTAAAAGCAACCAAACTATTAACTCTTATGACTTGTAAATCAAATACAACAAATTAGACTTAAGATCACTGCTACATCATTGTTCATGTTTAGTCACAATGAAGGCATCAGAGGTAGTCAGCAAAAGTGTTTTTATAATTCAGATAGCTTGTGTGCACAGTCCATAACAGTTTCAAAGCCATAGTCTGATGCTAGTGCACTTCTTGGCTGTATATTAAGCCATGTGTGTTTTCCAGCATGGGCAGAGCAGGACAGACAGAAAAGGCTTGTTATTGAAGGTAAGAGGTGACAGGCATCCTTCAAATCTGATCGTTGCAAGCTGATGCGATGATCCTGTTTCTTCCAACTAGTGGTTGACCGATATAGGTTTATACAATATATAGGTTATAGGTTAATACAATTTAAGCTTAACAAATATGCTGACATTAAAGTGGACATTTATTTGACCAAATATTTAAATTCACAAAAAGGGGGAAAGTAAAGGTGTGTTCAATCAGCCACGCTGGCATAGTTTCTGACTGATGCCAAACATCTCAAAATGGCCAGGTAATTGACCTGGAATATATATATCGGTCTGTCACTGCTTCAACTCACTTTCTTACATTTATTTAAAAAAAAAAATTTAAGTACAATATGGAAGGAAAATAGAGCTGAGTGTATGAAACTGTTTTATCACCTAGAGTAGCATGTATTATTTAGAAATAAGGAGAAATCTTGTAAGATGTTTGCTCACCAAGATGTCCTTGTAGACTTTACTGTTTTTATGAAGTTCTTTTTATCTCTTCTGGGTCACTCTATCTCTCCTTTGTACTCTACGCTGAATAATATTGTGCTGTCACAGTCAGATACACTGTTTTATTTGTCTGTCCCAAGGTTTGCCAGTGGATTGCAGGCAAGGTTACAGCAGCCTCTACTCCTTCCTCCTCCCCCGTTCCATGTCCATCTCCATCTCCCTCATCCAGTGACTGGATGCGTTCTCACACAGGCAGAGGCTCACCTGTACTCAACTCTCATGGCAAAAACATGCCCTCCACTTCCTCCCAGGGTTCTGGATGCTGTTCTCAGTCAGAGCAAACAACCACCCTGAAATCCACCCCGAAGCACACAGACATGGCAGAACTGGCAAAACATGTGAGAGAAGGACAAATTACATGACTTACTCTCTGAAACAGTGATTGAGATTCATAAGTGGACTTTATTCTTGTTTTTTTTATTTTTACTTTTAACAGGAAGCAGAAATAGAACATCGAACCCTTGCACTGAAACGTGAAGGTTTCTGGTCCCTAAAACGTCTGTCTCGTATAACTGAACCAGTCCGGCCAAAAGTTCATTGGGATTACCTCTGTGAGGAAATGCAGTGGCTCTCTGCAGACTTTGCACAAGAGAGGCGATGGAAAAGAGGAGTGGCCCGAAAGGTAAATGTTACATTCAGGCTATCCTATTTGAAACATGCTTTTTGTATTTTGAAAATCTTACCAGTCTGAACTCATTTTCAGGTAGTACGGATGGTGATGCGCCACCATGAGGAGCTGAGGCAGAAGGAAGAGAGAGCGAAACGTGAGGAGCAGGCCAAACTGAGGAGAGTTGCTTCTTCTATTGCCAAGGAGGTCCGTGCCTTCTGGAGCAGCGTTGAGAAGGTGACTTTCATTGATGTTGATTTGTTGTTTTGTTTTTGGACAGAATCTATTGTACTAAAGACTGTAAATGATTCACACTTTAACTGTTTCCTGCCCATTTCTGTACACAGGTGGTCCAGTATAAACAACAGTCCAGACTGGAGGAGAAGCGGAAGAAGGCCCTAGATCTCCAGCTGGATTTCATTGTGGGTCAGACAGAGCGTTACTCTGACTTGTTAAGTCAGTCCCTGCATGCCGCTCCTGAACACAGTTCAGACACTGCAGCTGTCTCAAAAGAACCACAGCTGAATGCTGTCGATGAGGATGGTGAGGACTGACTGTTTTGTTTTACTGTGGTGTTGTTCAGATTAAGTATCTTGAAACTAAATTACCTAGGGCTGCCCCCTAATAGGCGACTAAACATTAGTCGTCGAGAAGAGGCTTAGTCGACCAAAATTTGTTTAGTGAATGTATGAGGTCAGTTCCACAGAGAGACTGATTTTTAACAGTATCTAATGTTGCATTCAAAACCTAGAAAACATGGTATTTCTTTATTATATTAAGCTTGTGCTTTTTTGGTTTGATATTGTAGCTTAATGCAGTGGTATTGGAAAAAACAACATGGCTCAAGTGTCCAAATTCTGTGGGGCCACTGTACACATAAAGATTGTGCTTTAATAAATTTAGTAAATTGAAAATCTGCTCTTGTGAGTGTTTTTGTGTGCAATATGGTTTGACCACAATTAAGGAAATTGTTATTTACACTTTAAGTTAGTTCATAAATTGTCCCTTTTCTGCTGCAGATAGAGACTTTGAGCCACCTTGTGAGGAGGATGATGACGAAGAGACCATAGAGGTAGAGGAGCAGCAAGAGGGGAATGATGCAGAGACACAAAGGCGAGAGATAGAGTTACTGAGGGAGGAGGGCACTCTGCCTCTGGACCAGCTACTCAGTACTTTAACTCTCCCCCAGGTATAGCAATCTGCCAGGATCAACTCCAACACTCATTGGTCACATGCACTCTAGTTAAAGGGTTAGTTTACCCAAAAATGAAAATTATCCCATAATTTACTCGCCCTCAAGCCATCCTATGTGTATTTGACTTTATTCTTTCAGCCAAACACAATCTGAGTTATATTATAAATATCCTGGCTCTTCCAAGCTTTATTATGGGAGTGAATTGTTCCTTAGATTTTGAAGCCCAAAAAAGTCCATCATAAAAATAATCCATACGACTCCAGGGGGTTAATAAAGGCCTTCTGAAGTGAAGCGATGTGTTTTTGTATAAAAAAAAATAGCCCTATTTATAACTTTATAAACCATAATCTCTGGCTTCGGTAATGTCCGTACGAGAGTATAGTTCTGACGGAAGAGTGAAATCTAATAAAAACAATGGATAATTTTCATTTTGGGGTGAACTAACCCTTTAAATACTGCTTAAGGGTGTCTTCACACTTGGCATGTTTGGTTCGATTAAAACAAACCCTGGTATGATTGCTCTGTTAGTGTGGTTAATTTGAATAAGGATTAAAACTGCCATCCGAACCCTGGTGCACACCAAACAAGAGGACTGAGAAAAAAGATTTATTTAATTTTTGGTCCAAACCAAGTGAACCAAACTACAAGTGTGAACGCACCCTAAATGCAGTTGTCACCTCCAAAACCTATTAGTGTTTACGCAGCCATTGACTCCTTGTCAGAATTCTCTGATTCATGTGGTCCATCACTGTTCACATCAGATGTTTCAGTATGGCATCATATATTTATATATTTTTTCAGTTCTCACATATTTAAATAGACTTATTTTTCCTTGCAAAGGTTGTTGAATCAGAAGAAGAGGCCTCAGATGCTTCATCTTCTACAGTTGAAGATGAAGACAAAGAATTCAGTGCCAATGAAGAAGATGGTTAGTAGAGTTTTGTTTAGATAGATAGACACTTAACTTGGGTATCCTATTGATTTGGACAGAAAGATATCACTTGAATGATTCTATGCTTTGCTTCAGCGAAAGATGAAGAAGACACTATTGCAGCCCAGGAAGTTATTGAAGGAGAGGGAGACCATGCAGAGGAACTGGATGACCTTGCTAAAGAGGGTAAATTAAATTCTGAAATATATTTAAGTGTAGCACTATAATTGAAATACACACAACACGCTAATGGTAAAATGTTTGGGGTCTATATACAGTGCAATGCATAAGTGAATACACCCATGCTAAAGTTGACTAAAAAGAGGAATAAAAAAATCATATTTTGGAAACTGAACTTAATGCCTTAATTAAAAAAATGAGGAAAAATCCAACCTTTAAGGACACCAATTTTCTTTGTGAATGAATAATGTATCGTAAATAAATAAATGTTCTTCCTTAAAATACATGGTGCATAAGTGAGTACACCCCTATGTTAAATTCCCATAGAGGCAGGCAGATTTTTATTTTTAAGTATTTTTTTTTTTTTTTTTTAGGATACTATGCATCCTGATAAAGTTCCCTTGGCCTTTGGAATTAAAATAGCCCCACATCATCACATAGCCTTCACCATACCTAGAGATTGGCATGATTTTATTTCAGTTAGCCTAAAAGCTAGTTTGATTTGCATTGAGAGATGATCTTATGGAAAGTACCCCATGCCAATCTCTAGGTATGGTGAAGGCTATGTGATGATGTGGGGCTATTTTAATTCCAAAGGCCAAGGGAACTTTATCAGGATGCATAGTATCCAAAAATTATTTTTTTTTAAATACTTAAAAATAAAAATCTGCCTGCCTCTATGGGAATTTAACATAGGGGTGTACTCACTTATGCACCATGTATTTTAAGGAAGAACATTTATTTATTTACGATACATTATTCATTCACAAAGAAAATTGGTGTCCTTAAAGGTTGGATTTTTTTTTTTTCAATTTCCAAAATATGATTTTTTATTCCTCTTTTTAGTCAACTTTAGCATGGGTGTATTCACTTATGCATTGCACTGTATATATATTTATTATTTTATTTTTTTAAGTCTCTTTTGCTCACCAATGCTGCATTTATTTGATCAAAAGTAATATTGTAATATAAGTAATATACAGTAATATTGTGAAACAATTTAAAACTGTTTTCTCTTTTGATACGTTTTAAAATGTAATTTATTCCTGTGACGGCAAAACTGAATTTTCAGCAGCCATCACTCCAGTCTTCAGTGTCACATGATCCTTCAGAAATAATTCTAATGTGCTTATTTGGTTAGCAGTGTTTAAAACAGTTGTGCTACATAATATTTTTGTGGAAACCGTGGTAATTTTTTTTTCAGGATTCTTTGAATAGAAAGTTCAATCACATTTATTTGAAGTTTGACATTTATTAGAAAGCTTTTTAAACATCATAAGTTTTTACTGTCTTTTTTTTTTTAGCAGTTTCAATAACAGGATTAATTTCTTTTAAAAAATCATACTGAACTCCAAACCTTTGAATAATTTTACAAAGAGTGTTTATGACTTAAAGGAACACTCCACCCATTTGCATTAAGCTTTGCAATGTTAGAAACCCAGTCATACTATTGAATGGTCGTGCAACATTTTCTCATTTTCCCCTGAGACGAGAGAAATCTGTATTTACCTCTTTACACTTCCTCCTACAATGACGCAAAAATCGTCATTTTGCGTCATTGTCTGAGGAAGTGTAAGGGGGGGGATTTCTGTTAAGACTACAAGCACTAGTTCCCACCCTTTCAAACCCGCCCATAGGGGGTTGGACCTATCAGACGCTAACAGACCTATCACAGATCAGTGCCAGTGCGTTTGATTTCACCGGCAGAAACCTGCATGTCCGGCCGTCGAGATCGTCCAAAATGTCCGGGATTCGGCTTTGCTTTCTACGGTCGCCATTCATTGTTTACATGCACACCTTTTGTTTCAATCTAACTGAATTCATTCCGATTGGTGAATCTGAATGTAGTGTTTACTAAACAAGTGATCGGTTGATGTGCGTTTTACCATTGCTAAGAAAATACCCGCTCCTCCGTGAGAGATACGAGACCAGTGCCTCACAGGTGTCGGTCATCAGTAATCACGCCACCGGCCTCGCGTCGTTCTCCTGCGGCCCTAGTCTCGTCCTGCTCGCCACAGTAAACACAATGAATGGCGACTGTAGAACGCAAAAGCCGAATCCCGGACATTTTGTGCGATGCGATCTCAAAAACCCGGGCAGACTCACGGAGACTAGTTAGCTTTATTGTTTACAACTGCTCTCTAACCGGTAGGCGTGGCTTGGGAGTGGCCTCGTAGAGCAGCGAAGCAAGTGCATTCTGGGAGTTGTTGTCTTTCATCCACATGAGCCAAAAATACATTTTCTGCCTTTTCTCAGTCTAGAAAGCTCCAAATTCAAAAATAATTTCACAATTTAAATACACATTCATCTTTCCAGAGGTGGAGTATCCCTTTAAGCAGTAATTTCTTGAGGTCATATTGTAATTGTGGTTTCTTTATTTCACAGGGGAGATGAGCATGGAAGAGCTCTTAGAGAAGTACAGAGGAGCGTATGCCTCTGATTTTGAGGAGCCCTCAGCATCACCAGATTCCTCAGAAGAATCAGAGGGAACTGAGGAGGAAGCGGAGGAAGAGACAGAAGGAGAGGACAGTGCTGATGATAGTGGCTCCTCCTCAGGTGAGCTGACATTTATGGTGATCGAACCATTGAATCTTATGAATTATTGTATGAAGTGTCAAAATAAAGCACATCATCAGATTTTCCTACTGTGATCCACTCAATATTCAGGTTCTCAAGCGGCTGTAGACAGTGATGAAGAGGAGGTGGATGAGGACGTGCAGGAGAGTGATGATGAGGATGAGGATGATGATGATGGAGGTGAGGGAATGGAGGTTCTGCTGAGAGAGGGAGACCATAGTCCCACTGTCACGACAGCTCCCCGACCTAAGAAAGAAATCAGCCACATTGCTGCTACTGCTGAGAGCCTTCAACCTAAGGGATATACACTGGCAACAACAAAGGTAGCAACACAAACCCTCAGAAACAATGGCTGAAGAACACAGTTTCTGTTTATCATTAACTGCAATTTGTTTTCTTTTTAATACAAGGTCAAAACACCAATTCCATTTCTGCTTCATGGTACTTTGCGTGAGTACCAGCACATTGGACTGGACTGGTTAGTCACCATGAATGAGAAGAAACTCAATGGCATACTTGCAGATGAAATGGGGCTTGGCAAAACCATCCAAACCATCGCTCTGTTAGCTCATCTAGCTTGTGTAAAGGGTAAGTAGTCCACATAAATCCCTATGATGTGTTTTGAAAATATAATCGATATATGCAGTTCGACAAACATTTTCTCTGTATCTCTTACAGGTAACTGGGGTCCACATTTGATCATTGTGCCCACCAGTGTAATGCTCAACTGGGAGATGGAGTTGAAGCGTTGGTGCCCAGGGTTCAAAATCCTCACCTACTATGGCAGCCAGAAGGAGCGCAAACTCAAGCGACAAGTAATGAATACAATAATGAGCATATTTATTACAAATTAAGATTAAAAAATTAAGAACACAAAAAATACCTTTTAAAAACACCTTACATAACACTTTAAAGCAATTATTGTGTTCATTTAGCCTTTCAATCCTTGTGATTTTAGAATTGTTTTTTCTCTTTTAATCATTTCTCAGGGCTGGACCAAACCCAATGCTTTCCATGTTTGCATCACCTCGTATAAGCTAGTACTGCAAGATCATCAGGCTTTTAGACGCAAGTCTTGGAGGTATCTCATTCTGGATGAAGCCCAGAACATCAAGAACTTTAAGTCTCAGCGCTGGCAAAGCTTGCTCAACTTTAACAGGTACTTGTATACAGTCATTTCTATGATGCACCTGATAATTTATCACTACAGGTCCCATTCTAACTTTAATTTCTTTACGTTTTATGTGTAAAGCCCATATAATTACGTGAATGTAATGAGTTTATTTACTATTTTGCCTCTCAATTCTGTCTTCCATGCAGTCAAAGGCGATTGTTGCTCACAGGTACCCCTCTCCAGAACAGTCTAATGGAGCTTTGGTCTCTTATGCACTTCCTCATGCCTCACGTTTTCCAGTCCCACCGTGAGTTCAAGGAGTGGTTCTCAAACCCGCTCACTGGCATGATTGAAGGGAGCCAGGAGTACAACGAGGGCTTGATCAAACGACTTCACAAGGTAGTACCACTTTATGAATTGTGTTGGACATTTTGTTTGATCTATTTCATTTATGGATGTAGCGCAAACACAGGCAAAGTTCATAAGAGAAACATGGGAACTGTGTTTATTTGTAATATTACAGGGAAGCATTTATACATTTGGCTTTACATAAGTTTCCTTCATCTCCCTCTCTTTCTAGGTGCTACGACCCTTTCTGCTGCGAAGAATAAAAGCAGATGTGGAGAAACAAATGCCCAAAAAATATGAGCATGTTGTGCGCTGTCGACTCTCGAAAAGACAGCGTTTTCTCTATGATGACTTCATGGCCCAGGCCTCGTGAGTAACCAGGGCAAGCTGTCATGGGTTGGGTTGAGGAAGATACTTTGAAGCTCAGGCCTTGGATGATTATTAATTGGCTAACTTTGTTCATACTTCAGATGGTGTGTTTTTTTCTTTTCTTAATGTTTGTCTTTTTTTGTGCCCATGTACCCCCAGGACACGAGAGACTTTAGCCAGTGGTCATTTCATGTCTGTAATCAACATCCTGATGCAGCTGCGGAAAGTGTGTAATCACCCTAACCTGTTTGATCCAAGGCCCATACATTCTCCCTTCATCACAAAGGCCATCATCTATTCTACTGCTTCACTGGTTCAGCGGGCTCTTGAGACCTCACCATTTGAGGTAAATGGTAGAAGACCAGCAATTACTAAACCTTCACTATCCTCTAATTTTGCTTGTTTATCTATAATAGGTGTGTCCAGTCCTGCTTCTGGAGGGCCAATGTCTTGCTGAGTTTAGCTCCAACCTGCCATAACACATTTGCATCGAAGTTTATAGTAATCCTGAAGACAGTGGCTGTATTTGAAATCACACCCTATACCCTAATGTAGTGCACTATTTGAAGGGACAGCCATTTGTAGTGCTGTCCAAAACCATGGTTAATCCCACAGTGCACCTCAATAACGAGTGTATAACCGATGTACCTTCAATGGCTAACCGCTAGAAAATACCCATGCACTGTGAGTGTTGCACATTAAAGATGCATTCACACCATGTTGTAATTACTGCAATTATGTGATTTCAACTTGTAAAAAGCATTCACATCCTCGTAGAGCTCATAATTACAGCTTGTAAAATGGGAATTGTCTGAGAGCTCCCACTTGTACCATGTGACTGTTGTACCACCTGACCGTTGCAGATTCATTTAGGCATTGATAATTGATAGTGGTGCCATAGAAACGCATAATTTCCAGTCCGAGGACGTGAACAGCTCCGAATATAACGTCAAGTGTTGTCATCTTGTCATCTTCGAGCTCTGTATTTTCATATTCTTCCATGTCTTTCCATCATTCCCATATGTAAATAACAATGAAGTAGCCCTGTCCATTGATCACATTAATGTATAGCTAAGGTGGTATGAATGGTAAAATCTTTATCGGTTTCTACACATTTCTGTGTTCAGAAATTTTTAAAGTCATATTTGTGTTTCTTTTTTCTTTTCCGAACCCTCACTGAAGGTTAATTAAAAAAATTATATTCTTTTCAAAGCGCTGTGACTTGTCCATATTTGACCTGGTTGGCCTGGAGCAGCGCGTGTCTCGATACCAGGCAGATGTTTTCCTGCCTCAGAGGAAAGTGACACATCAGCTTATTCAGGAAATCATGGAGTCCCCTGACCCTCCTCCCAGACCGAAGCCTGTTCGCATGAAGGTCAACAGGTATGTTGTTTAAAATAGTTAAGCACACAATTCTGATGTATAATATATTCACTTGAGTTAAATAAATGGTAAAAGATAAATACATTTTAAAGATTTGTTTTTTGATTTTGTTCGTATCTTTTAATAAAGTTTCGGCATGTGCTTGCTTCTGCAGGATGCTCCAGCCTCTTCCTAAGTCTGATGGGCGTTCAGCAGTGAACAGTCCTCGGTCAGCGTGTCCTTCCACCACCACAGTTCAGACTCCAAAGCCTCTAATCACAGAGGTTACCCCTTCCCAAGCTCCCTCCCAGCCAGCACCTCAAGGTCAGCTCAAGGGTCCAAGCCTCACATCCTGATCAGTGTCTTTCACGTAATGGTGTAATTGGGAAGAGAATAACATTTTACTCTTATTTCAGTTTGTCCTGTTACTCCTGTCACTACATTAAGAGCTCCAGTGGCTCCTAGTAGTGTCCCTTCTGCACCTGCAGTCAGGCCACCAGCCCCCCAGCCAGTGACTGTGCGTCCCTCAGCACCCTCCAGTATCACAACTGTGTCTGCTCCCCCTCAACCACCAAGCAACATTATGACTCAAAGGGTCCTGCTCAGTCCAGATATGCAGGCTCGTTTGCCATGTAAGTTAATTGCATCACACTTGTTTCACTTCATTGTTTATCGCCATGAAACAATATTTGCACATAGTTCAATTATTTTCATTTATCTCCCACGTGTACAGCTGGTGAAGTTGTAAGTATCGCTCAGCTGGCCTCCCTGGCAGGCCGACCAGTGTCGTCCTCTCAGGGCAGTAAACCAGTAACCTTCCAGCTACAGGGCAACAAGCTCACACTCTCTGGGACTCCGCTGCACCAGGTCCCTGTTCCACAGCCACGACCCATCCAAGGTATCCACTGTCTTCCACATAAATAGAAAAAAAACCCAATCTGCTTGTGGAAATAATCCACTGCCTGCTTTGGATAGGTTTCGCTTTTCCTGCACGCCTTCAGTCTTTCTGTGAGTGTATGGTGTTAGCCTAACACTTTCTTCTGTGGTTGTGCCCTTTAGGAAATGTAATGCATCTGGTTTCCAGTAGTGGGCAGCACCACCTTATTAGTCAGCCAGCTCAGGTGGCAGTTCTTCACACAGTTAGTCAGACAGGTAGCAGCTCAGCAAATCCCTACCCAGCCAGCACAACCCCAACCTGCTCTGGACTAGCATTACCTTTCACCGCTACTCAAGGTATTGGTGCTGTCCTTGAGTTCCTTCTTGTTTGGGTACAGCCTGTATCCTGGGTACCAAACTACCTGTTACTCAGCAGAGCATGTGCATGGGTATTCTGTCACTGGTTCTTTTTTTCTAACTGCATGTGACAGCTTATTTGGATGGTTTGTTGGCTACTTAATAGGTACAGTTGAATTAAGTATTTGAAATCTAAAAAAGATAAATGCAAACAACACTGCAAATATTAATTCAGATGTTGTAGAGGGTACATGATGTTTGAAATGGTTTGGTTTGTTTTGCATTTTTATTTATTTGTTCATTATTTTATGTAGTTAGTGGATTAAATTGTTCTCATTTCAGAATTATTTATTTCTCATTTTTTGTTTTATTCTGTTCCTTTAAGTCTAATGTATGCAGGTTAAATTTATGAAGTTGTAATTGTCCATTCTTCTATACAGTTAAAAGACTGTAGAATTGAACTACCATTCAGTTTGTGGTCAGAATAGTTTTTTTTTTTTTCTTTTTGGAGAAATTCTTTTATTCAGCAAGGATGCATTAAATTTATAAAGTGACAGTAAAGACATTTATGAATAATGTTACAAAGGATTTTTATTTCAAATAAATCTTTTCTATTTTCTATTCATCTTCTTTCTACTTTCTATTCATCAAAAAATCCTGAAAGAAATGTATCAGTGTTTCCAGACATATTAAGAAGCAGTTTTTCAACATTTTTAATAATAAGAAATATTTCTTGAGCACCATGTTGAGCATATTAGAAGGATCATGTGACACTGAAGTCTGTTGTAATAATTTTTCACAATATAACTGTTTTACTGTGTTTTTTTATTTAAATAAATGCAGCTTTAAGCATAGGAAACTTTTATTTTTATTTTTTTTATTTATTTTTTTTAAATCGTACTGACTCCTAAACTTTTGAGCAGTAGTGTATTTGATAAATTCAAGACGTTGTATTGATAGCTCTGCTACTGTAATCAATAGTCTGGTGCCCAGTCTAACTGAACTTTCTTTCCAGGCGAAATACTTGTGTAGTTAGTAAACTCTCTTTCGCTCTCTATTTTTTAATTCCAGTCCCAACATCCATGGTAAGTGGACCCGGAATTGTAAAGATTGTTGTACGACAGGCACCAAGTAAAGAAGGAGGGTCAATCCCTACTCTGGCCGTGCCTCCTTCTCCTCGTCCTGCTCCTCCTCAGTCGGTCACCCTTCACCCACATGGCACTCCAAGCACTGTTCTTAGAGCGTCCGCTGCTTCACAGCCTCCACACCGGCCTCCGGTTTATGCTGCTCCACCCCGAACTGTTGCTTCCTCCCAGACTCCACCCACTCGTCCTGTGCTGAGAGTAGTACAGGGACCAGCACCACCACCAGCCCCAGAACCACCAGGTAAGTTGAGCCCATGTGTGGTTTTGATAATTTACTTGACAGAAGTTTAAGCAGTATATTAAGGTAAAAAGAATATTAAGTAGAATAATTATGCATTCAATACTCTGTACTTTTCAGTTACGAAGGCAAATTCATCATCAGTACGTGAGGACAGTAATAATGATGTGATAACTTTGCACATGAGCACTCCTAAGCCTACATCCTCATCTCAGAGTAGTGGGTCAACATCTCAGCGTCCCCGCATTCAGCCACCGCCACCACCACGTTCCCCCTTCTATGTGGTAAGAAATGGAGTTGTTAAACTTACATTGATTAATTCTTTAACTCAAAAGGGAGCATAACACTGTTTCTACTTTAAATCTCAGTTTAATGACAACCCACATCTGAGAGTGTAATATTTTGCTAATATAGATGCTTCTTAATGCAAGGATCAGTAACTACATCATAATGCATTTAGGTACATTTTCTGTACCCTTATTCTTGGTATAAAAATTTTGTGACCTGTTAGTTGTTTGTCTGTTTCTGTAACTCTTACTTATTTGTTACTTTGGTTCTGACAGTCATGGCTTGCAGACAGGCGAAAAGCTCAGCGAGATGACAGAATCTCTCAAATCATGCGCATCAATGAGCTGCACTGCAGTGCTAAGCCTGTGTATGGCCGTGAGGTGCTGGACTTTCTAACCTTCCTCCCAGGCCCTTGTCCATCTCCGCCACGTCCTGTTGTAAACAACTGGAGTTACTCTGGTTATAGCTCCTGCCTCACTGCTCAGTCACACGATATCAGTAGTATTTTGGAAAAGAGCAAAGTCCTGAAGGAAGCCATCAACAACTCAGAGGACAAGCTTCAACTTCTCTCTGAGGTCATAGAGAGGTATAGCTCACAAACATACATAAAGCACTAAACTTTTATTTGATTTAGAAATGAAGTATAAAAACTGCATTTGAAAATAATAGTGTCACACTGTGTTTAAATGTGTGCCCTCGTTCCACAGGTTCACTTTTGTCATTCCTCCAGTAGAGGCAAAGCCTATCACCATGCACAGCTGCCACCCACCTCCCTCCCTCAGACACCAGCAATCTCTTTTCTCCTCTGTTTTATCTTCCCGTCTCTCCCCGCTTACACACACGCTCCATCGCATCCAGTGTAACATGAGGACACATTTCCCTGACTTGAGGCTTATTCAGTATGACTGTGGTAAGTACTGGGACCCCAGAGTGTGCATTTTAGTATTTCATTTTATTTAAATTTACCATGTTTATACGTAATAAACATATAGAATGTGTGTTGTACCAAAAATAAATGGACAATAAATGTTTTGTGGCTGTTTATCTGTGTTTAGGTAAGCTGCAGACACTCCACCTCCTACTTAGAAAGTTGAAGGCAGGAGGGCACAGAGTCCTCATCTTCACTCAGATGACACGTATGCTAGATATACTTGAGCAGTTCCTCAACTACCATGGGCACATCTACCTGCGGTTGGATGGAAGTACACGTGTAGAACAGAGACAGGTGAAGTACTCGAATTGTGTATTTGTGATTTTCATATAACTTGACTTGGGCAAGCAGAACAAAAAATGTGTTTTGTCTCTCAGCTGTGACATTATTGGAATGTTTTTCTACCTTTCAGGCTCTGATGGAGCGCTTCAATGCAGACCGTCGCATATTCTGCTTCATCCTGTCCACCCGCAGTGGAGGTGTAGGTGTTAACCTGACTGGGGCAGATACAGTGGTGTTCTATGACAGTGATTGGAACCCAACCATGGATGCCCAAGCTCAGGACCGGTGCCACAGAATTGGACAGACAAGAGATGTCCACATCTATAGGTAAAGGCAAAACTCAAAAAAAGCTTCTTTTTTTAAAATTTTTATACATACAGGACCCATTTTTGTTCCTTTTTAAATAAATAAATGATTAACATTGTACAAGCACATTTGACATTTTAAAATGTTATTTGTTTAGGCTAATCAGTGAACGCACAGTTGAAGAAAATATTCTGAAAAAAGCCAATCAAAAAAGGATGTTGGGAGATATGGCTATTGAAGGGGGAAACTTTACCACTGCCTTTTTTAAGGAGGTATGCTTTCATTTTAATGTAGTTTTCACAGTGAAATCCTAGATTGGAATAAACTTTAGAAGGATTGATTGCCCAACTCTCTTTCCCACAGCAAACTATCAGAGAGTTGTTTGATGTGTCAGAGGGAGAGAAGAAAGTGGCTGAACTGAGTGTGCCTCAGGCAGATGATGATGAATCTATCAATAAACAACACACCACCATTTTGGAACAGGTAATTTTAAATGTATCCATTTGGTGTATTTCATGTATTTGTTTGTTTCTAAGAAATGTATTCCATTTGTTACAAACATTGAACATTTTATTTTATGTGTTCTTTATACTAGGCCCTGTGTCGTGCTGAGGATGAAGAGGATATTGTGGCTGCTTCTCAAGCCAAGGCTGAGCAGGTGGCTGAGCTTGCAGAGTTTAACGAGAACATCCCTCTGGATGATGGTGACAGCCGAGACCAGGAAGAGGAGGAGCTTTCCAAAGCTGAGCAGGAAATCAATGCCCTGGTTGAACAGGTAGTCATGATATTTATGCTTTTCTTTATAGAATGTGAATTTACCTGTTTTTATCATCATGTTTTCCACTAAATTTCAATTGTCCCTGTTCTTAACAGCTCACTCCCATAGAACGATATGCCATGAATTTCCTTGAGGCTTCCCTTGAAGATATTTGCAAAGAGGAGCTGAAGCAGGCAGAGGTAACAATTAAAACAATAACCAAGCTTTGATTACTTTCTGGTTGAATAAACCTTTAGCAGTCATACCCACAAGATTTATCTTTACTTAACAGGAGCAAGTTGAGGCTGCAAGGAAAGGGTTGGATCAGGCAAAGGAAGAAGGTTTGAAACTGCATCAGTCATCTGACAGTGATGAAGAGGATTCCGTACCTCCCAGTACCGAGGGACCTACTCCAACCCGTCGCCCTCGCAAACACAAAGAGAAAGGTGCTCCTTCTACAAGGGTCAGTGGCAGGCTCAGAGGTACACCTGCTGACGATATACCTCTAACCCGTCTGTCGCCAGAAAGAGGCAGGAGGGGGGCATGGATGAACTCTGAGCGCAGTATAAGCCAAACCCCTGGGTCCACACAAAAGTCGCCCCAACACAGAGAAGTGCCTGAGAAGCTTCGCAGTGGTCCGCGCGGGCGAGGGACAACCAAAGAATCTGAATCGCTCATGTCATCAGAAAACCAGACAGTCCAAACCAACCAGCAGCTCTCAGATTCAACAACCACGTCCCCTGCTATGCAGGGCTCAGTCCAAAAAATTAGAAATGTGCCATCCCCCCACCTGCAGCCCATCTCCCCATCAAGCTCTGTGCCTTCAGCTGCTGTATCTCCTGCAATAGACATAAAAAATTGTGGCCATCAGTCCTTTGCTTCTGCTGCATGCAGAGAGGACAGTGAAGAGCAGGGGGGAGAGGCAGTGTCTGAAACTGTACAGTGTAGCAGGAGAGATAGGAGAGCATCTGCATCATCAGACTCCATCTGTTCTCCTGAGCATCATTCTGAACAGGATGGTCAGCTCTCCCTTTCTCCTACTCTTGCATCACCTAACTCTCGTTCACCACGAAAGCGGCAGTCTGCTGAAAGTGAAATTCTCAAGGGACTTCCAGAAGATTCTCCATCAGCCAAAGTCCTTCGAAAGCTTCCAGGTCGTCTAGTCACGGTGGTGGAAGAGAAAGAGCCCAAAAGGAGACGGAGGGGAATGAGTGGAAGTGGAGGAGCGCACAATGAGGGTTCATCAGAGGACTCTGAACAGGTAGAACCAATTCAAGAACCAGCCACTCACTCATCTGATGGAGCAAGTCAAACTCTTAAAGACTCTCCTCCTATATCAGTCCCCACATCCTTAGCTTCTTCGTCACCAACACCACCACCACCACCACCACCACCACCACTACCACGAGAGCAGGAACAGGCCTCCTCTCCGTTACAGTATAGTGCAGGGAGAGGGCACCACCCCTGTTCCCCAACACACCATTCACCAGATATGCCTGTCCTACGGAACTTACCGGTGCGCCGAAGGCTTGAGACAGAGTCTAGAATGGCTGCACAGTTAGGAGAGCAATTTGTAGGAAGAGGTAGAGGGGTGGATCGGAGATCTGCTTTGTCACCAAAGAAACCAGAAACTAATTCAGACAAGGACAGTGCTGCTCAAAGTGACTCAAATGTCACCAATCTTATATCAGGGAAGCGCAAGAGGGGCAGGCCACCTAAAACACCCCCAAGGGCACCAGAGCTGCCAGAAGACAAGAAACCAGTAACCCAGAAAACCAGTCCTGAGCGGAGTCCCCCTCACTCACCAAAACGGAAAAGGGGTCGTCCACGTAAAGATTCCACCACAACTACAAGCTCACCACCATCTTCTCCTTCTACAGGTGTTCCTTCCTCCCAAGAGCCTAATTTGTCAGTGTCCAATGTCATGCCCGTGACTTTGCCTGCTGTAAGTAAAACTTCACCAATAAGCTCTTCAACTCTCAACCCCACTTCACCCTCAAATGCTGCTGAATTGTCGTCTTCTAAAACTGATTCAGAAACAAATCAATCCACTACGTCTGTTTTACTGTCCTCTATGCATAGAGACTCTCAAAATATGTCCTTGTCTACATCAGAACATGGTGTAGACTCACAAGGTGATACTCGCACCAGTCCAACCCCTGTAATTGCATGCATTGACTCTGACACCAACACACTTAAAACTTCACCACACAAGATTTCTACTGCAGAGGTCTCTCAGACTTGTACTGCTTCTTCCCTTACACTACAGCTTCCAAGTCCCCTCAGAGAGCCTCCCACTTGTACCAACTTGTCCCTCATCCATGCAGAGGAACTTACCCAAAAGCCTTTACTTTCTAAGACCAGTGAAATCACAGCATTTTCAGAACCTTCAGCTGCCTCAGTGACTGCTGTAGAAGCTGAGGAAAATTCACTCACAACTAACCAACAAATAGATAATTTGCAGAGCTCAAATACATCAACTCATGTCACTTCACAACCCTTACACAGAAGCAGTACAACTGCAGACTCTTCACAAACCTTTGTAGAGCCCATGTGCAATATAGCTGCATCTCCTATTGCCACTCATCAGTCATCCACCCAACCTTTTCCACCTGCTTTGACTTCTGGGATTGAGCCAGAATCATCTTCATCTAAATCAGAGGCACCAGAGGCTTCGGTTACACTGACTCTGTCAACAGTCCAACAGTTCACACCTAAGTCTGATCAAACTTCTGTTCCTACCTCACAATTTCAAATTACAGCCATCGAAGCAGCAACAGATTCAGCACCTGTATCACACAAAATGTCTTCAACATCTTTACAGTCTCCATCTACAGCTAATCAGACAAAATCAGATTCTCTGTCAACATTCAGTTATATAGATGCAGATTCTTCTCCACCCCAAAACATGCCAGTGGCTGATAATCATGAAGGCCAACATTCATCCAAGGATGAGGTTGTAGCTGAGCAGGAGGAGGAGGTTGTAACTGAGGAGACAGAGAAAATGGAACTAGACCGTGTTGCTGAGGATAATGCAGGAGGAAATGATGGCGTTTTACCTCAGCCAAAAAGAAAGAAATTGGATAGTTTGCCAAAGGAACAGACACCCAGTGCCTCTGGAATTGCCTCATCAAATTCGGATATTGAGACTCATGATGCTCCCAAGAGTGATGGACCTGTTAAGCCATCAGAAGAGGAGAAAAGAGAGGACAGAGAGACCAGAACTTCTGCCAAAAAACGAAGCATTAGTAGACAAAGCAGCCAGGAGTCAGTTCGTTCCTCTTCCCCATCTTCTGTATCCTCCAGTGGTACAAGATCATCTCAGTCCAAAAAGGTTGGAGACAGTAGGAGGCCTTCAAAAAGGAAACGGGGTGATATAAAGTCTGAAAAGGGGAAAACTGAAGAAAAGTCTGACAGAAAGCACCAGTCCAACTCTTCCTCCTCATCTTCAGACTCTGAGGACTCTAATAGTATAAAAAGATGTCTGACAAGATCAGCTCAAAAGAAGTTGGAGAAAGATGGCACGATTGCTAAAAATGATAAGAGCAGTAATAGACAAAGGGGGAGGTCAGACAAGAAGGGTCAAACCACCAATACCACAGAAGGGGAGTCCAGTGGTGAAACGTGTTCAAGAGCAACCCGGAAATCTGCTGGCCCACAATCCAATACTTTAGCTTCCCCTGAACCTGAGGTACTGGGCAAACGCTGCTCAGCTCTTAATGCTGCAGCCAAGCTCTTTGCAATGAGGGGAAGAGGACCAGACGCACCCAGTCCTAGCCCCAAAAATAAGACTTCTGTACAGCAAAGCAGAGCACTGTCCTCTGAAAGAAGCAGTAAACCCAAGGGGAAAACAGGACAGGACTCTCCTAAGATGTCTAACAGTAAAGCAGAGAGTGGTAGGCAAACCCCCAATCAGACAACTGAATCACCACAGTCCTCCTCTTCTGCTCGATCCACTCGGCAGCGACCGGGCAGCCTTGTTCCCCCCTTGGAAACAGAAAGGGTTAAAAAAGAAGAAAAGAAAAAAGCATCTGATCAGAAGGAAGGTGAATATGAAAATAGAGAGACCAGGTCTTCAAGAGGTCATAGTGCCTGCAGTAGTATAAGCAGTGAAAGAGGAGCAGGCAGCAGTAGAAGTCGGAGTAGCAGCAACAGCAGTCAGCGCACACACAGTCTAAGCTCGCAGAGTACAGAGCCTACCCGCTCCCGTTCCAGAGCAGCCTCCTCTGGTAGTGATACAGAGAGAGGCAAAAGTATTCGGCGGAAGAGCTATGGAGGCAGAGACAGGGAGAGCAGGAAAGAGAAGAGGTCCCAGAAGCATGACAAACCTGAACTGAGTGCCGGGTCCAGTGATGGGACTCCGGACAGGGTTCTCAGGAGTGTAGCTGCACTGGCAGCCGCTCAGGCACGTACTCCAGCTAGCAACACACGCTCTTCATCCACCCAACACCGGCACTCCAAGACGTGATATGGAGTGAAGAAATCATCTCTAGGTTTAAACAAGGAGTTAGATGTCAATTTCAGCAAGGAGATAATGCAGATTTTATGGAGGAATGGGGATCAATTTTATTTAAGGCCATGGTTTAGCTGTGAGAGAAGACGGGGGGGAAAAGAGATCTGTTGCACATTGCAATTAGATCTGACCTCGACTTTGCCACTCAGCTATCTTAAGTCAAGCCATTTACTGTGTGGAAAGGGTCTGTAGATGCAGGACAATTATGAAGATCATTTGGTCACCTATTTAAAAATGTGTCCTAATAATTTGAGTTGAAACCAGAGAATATTTTACCCTAACACAAAGACTTTGGAACTTCAAAGTAGCTGGGCAAGAGGCAAGATTTATTATTTGTTCACACTATGTACTGTAATCATAAAGACTGGAAATACTATGTGAAGTATATGTTAGAAGATTGGTTGCATAGATTGTACACTTTTTACAGAGTTTACCAGTGCTACAAATGCATTGATGAGGAAGAAATTCATTAATGCTACATTGAAATGATTAGTGGGGATTGTACAATTGTAAAGTTTTTAGACCATTGCATTCTGAATAATGTTTGTCAGCTGTTTTGACTATTGTTTGTTAAGTCAGTTGATGAATTACAAAAATATCTTCTATATCTTCCAGGGTATGAAGAAGAGGGCAGGTCTAAAAAATGAGATTTGTTTCCCCCTCTGCACTATGCTGGAGTTACAATTTGCTTAGATCACCTGTCTTTTGTAATGTTTCAGTCCATTACTTTTAAATTCTGCTGCTGCCTGCTTTCCCCCGTTGGCACATCTGAAATGTCTCAGACATTGGAGTTGTGCATTGTGATTTAGGTGTTTTTCTTTTTTCTTTTCAGAACATCGACTTGTCAGTACATCTTTACTGGTACCTCACTGCATTTTGTAAGCTCTAAAGTATGTGTATCTCTTCAGCTTGTGATGAATCTTGGAATTTGCTTGTCATTTGCTTTATAGCAGTACAGAAATGGGAGACAACATATTGCTATTTTTCTTATCTCTTTCCCAAAGTGTTAGTCGTCATGATCATCTTTACACATTCAGTTGTATTCTCAAACACAGAATCTAAATGAGTTTGATAAAATGAGAGTGCCTGTTGATCCATACAAGGATCCATGTTAACGTATAGACATTTGGTCATCTGTAGTGCTTTAAGTGTAATAAGCTCTTCCACCCTTCATCGTAACAACGCCATTTCTGTTTGTGCAACCAAAACTGAAATCAGTTCTCCAGTGAAAATTGCTACGGTCAGCTAATTTTATTTCTGGAGTATTGGTCCTTTTTATGAAGGGACCGATGCTGGGTTGGTAGGATACACCTGAAATAACTTCATAAGAGGAATATCTTCTCTTTTTTTTCTTTTCTTTTTTTTGCTGAACATTGGCAGTCAAGTGAATTGTAAGATAGCTTTTCTTTGCCCTTTTTGGACAGAAAGATGTTTGGGGGGTATTTAGTAGAATATGGTGATGGTCTTATTTTCATTCTTGATTTGTCTATTCTAATTTGTTACATTCCTTATGTTCCCTTGTAATTCCACATTGTTTTACTTGAAAGATTGAAACAAAAATGTAAGTTGAATAAAAAGACCAAAAAATACACTAATTGTTGATGTCATCTTAAATTCTTATTCAAATTGTAAATCATTTTAATCATGATTTTCTTGTTCAACAAGGAGACTTTGGAATTGGGTCATTTACCATGGATGTAAAGGTTGTGATTGTAAAAGTGCAGAATTGCCTCAGTAGATTTGAGTTAAAGCCAATAAGCCACGTCCACTTTAATCTGCTAGTTCCTTTTCAATCCTTAAAACCGTTTTTTTTTTTTTTTTTTTTTTTTTTTTGTGGTTGTTGTTTTGTTTGTATGTTTGTTTTTTGTGGTGTCATTTAAATAGTAACCGTTAATATCAATGATCTAAAAAAAAAATACCAGAGTGAGAACCAATCGGAGATCAAGTATTTGCAAACGTGAATTGAGATTGGACATCTCTGTTCCCTTGACCTCGTGCTCTCATTTCGTTTTGAGAGCACTTGGCAACATTGTAAGCATGAGAAAATCCAATGGCATTTCCTTTTGAACAGCTAATAAAATCCGCGATACCACTGGCCCCCTCTGAAACATTTCTGACAAAAACAGCAACAGGTACGTACTTTAATTCCACCGGACCCATTGAGTTTATTCCCTGTATTAATTTAAGAATATTAGCCAGCTAGCTGGCTAACCTGCTTTTGAAACGCGTTCTGTTGCCATGGCAATTGTACAGGGAAAGTCGTGCGCAGACTTTCATCGCAAGGGAATCAAGTACGCCATTATTTTGGTTTAACCTGACTTGTAAAAAGGTAGTTTAATAATATTTTTGTGTTGTGATTAGTTAGATATAATGCCTTTAAGTAGTTTAGATTGTTTAAATTGGTTACAGTTTGAGTGTTAAATGTCAGAGTAATGTTAATTTAGGGTGAACTGGAAAAAGGAAAGATTGTGATCGCTTTCTGTTTCTCGAAATGTAACTACAGCATCTGTTCTTCATGTGATAATTCACACTTTTTAAAATCTTATTTCTTAAAACGGAGCAATTTGATTTATTTAAGAAACTCAGTAATAATTATGAGTTTAAATTGATGTCCTTATATTACATAAACTTGCCATCTTATTTCAAAGACTTTATTGTTGCAAATCCCAGTATAGTGAAACCAACAGCTTATTTTTACATATGTAATATTTGTTCCAGGAACCACACTTATCTCATCACATTTGACATGTAGGGATTGTCTTTCTTCTCTGATTCTTGCTCGCCTCCTGGCCTTCATTTTCATGTTCATGTATCAGGTTTAGGTCTCTTGTGTTTCTAATAGGTCACTTGATCTTAAGGTTTCAGTGTGTCAGTATGTAAGTATATCCAAGTTGAGCCACCCATCACAGAAGAGGTGAATTTGTTCCTTTTTGTCTGGGATTACGTGCCAGTACCCACTCCCAGAGGACAGCTCGAAGCGGGGATGATGATAGCCTTCTACTGGACAGCTAAAGCCAAGTGGTGTGTCTGTGGACAGGAGACTTTTACGTCTTAGAGGCCTGTGAGCTGAAGAGATCAGGTTGGTGTAAGTGTTGAATTGGATATAAAAATGTGTAGATTTTATTTGATAAATTGGTAGTTTTACATATTTCATTTGATCGATAGTTTCAAAACGCCATTGTTTTCCTTCCACCTATTTTCTTGTAAACCTTTGACGGATCATGGTGAAATGTTTCTCCTTTAAAAAAAAGTTCTCACTGAATAAATATTATCTGTCTAATAAGTTCGTAGGCCATTTCATTTGAGCTCAGGACCAAGGGGTCATGGTCAGGATAAATTCTCCAGATCAGAATACAGTTACCTCAGGAGTCTGACCTTCTTTCCCTCTGCTGACTGACACTTGCATACAGAAGCACCTTCAGTTGGACCGCAGTGATGTCGCTTTGTGCATGCTGTGTGGCTACTTTTTTTTTTTTTTTTTTTTAAGTCACCATGAAATCAATTGCCAATTCTTGTTTCTAGTGTTTATTTTAAATGATTTATCCTTGCACATCATAATTTTTTTAATTCATGTGCTCTCATAATCTTAAATCAAAATAATTTCCCCTACCTTATGCAGCGACTCTTCTCTGATGACGAGTTACTGGCATGAGGGTGGCAAGACCTGTCACTCACATGAAGTAAAAACTCAGTTCATTTTCTCCATATGGTCCGGAAGCCGTCAGCCCACATTATTTCAGCCTATTTTTAAAATAATGGTGATTAACAGTGGAATTACTGGTGAAAAACTACATCAATCATGATGATGTACAGAAAATTACACCAATCAGAGAGTGAGAAAAAACGACATGCTCCAAAATAGCTCTTTAGCTCCGCCCACTCCCATGAAGCACTGCGAATGACGTAATGGAGTCGATCTCTCTACGCTCTCGAAATACTGAAATGTTATCAATGCATATTTTGCAATAAACTTAAAATATAATGTTTAGACCAGGGGTGTCCAAACTCAGTCCTGGAGGGCCACTGTCCTGCAGAGTTTAGCTCCAACCCCAATTAAACACACCTGAACCAGATAATCAGGGTCTTACTAGGCATTCTAGAAACTTCCAGGTAGGTGTGTTGAGGCAGGCTAGAGCTAAACTCTGCAGGACAGTGGCCCTCCAGGACTGAGTTTGGACACCCCTGGTTTAGACATATAATCAATTGTAAATGACTAGTTTTATATTTCTCCATCATTTTTAATTTGATTATTCTGTTCGCAGTGCTTCATGGGATTGTAGTTCTTTCCCTCACTAAAACCGTTAGGTACACAGTCTTGTAAATTTGTCTTTTGTATCTTTTTTTTTACATCTAATTGCTTCAAAGTTTGTAGTGTTGTGATTCACCTTATAGTTGATTGGCTTGGTTCATGGCTTATAACTCTTTAACAAAGACTATTTTAAATCCCTACAGAAAAAATGAATGAAAAAAATACTTCTGGAACCAGCGGCGCTAAAAAAAGGGGTTGGGCACCGTTGCACTTCTATAGCAAACGATAAAAAACCAATAAATTCCCAATGGATAAGGTCAAGCCCCGCCCTATATTTTTTCTTGTTCATGAAGAATTTCGATTACGTCACAATAAGGAAAAGACTTTTGCAACTTCCATTTCATGCCGACTTTAATATTAATGATATACGTTTATTGGACCCATTGAAATGGTTAAATACTGAAAATATGGTTCAGTTTAAATATTAAGTGACCTCAATCATGTTGTTGACAGGTGGGGTACTCAACTATGGAGAGAAACGGGGACAGAAACATGATGCTAATCCTTAGCATTTTGCCCTTTACAACTTAGCACACTACCGATAGGGTTGATTAAGTTTCACATTGGGGATGTGACATCACGCAGCAATATTAGATCTTTTAGCTCATAAGTTCTTAAATAGCTGTTTCACTAAATCTCTCAGCCCTCGCTCAGTCTTCATCAAAGTTTTATGTGTGTTCTCAGAATGGGGACACCAGCGGAGCACTCAGTGAGTGAAGTGTGCAGGCGTGAGTCTGATCCAGGGGTGGAGGGAGAAGGCTGGGGAAGTGACACTCAAGCAGAGCCCTGTAACACGCCAATCCCTCTGCCTGCAGCGAGCAAGAAGAAAAAGAGAAAGAAGAAGTAAGCCATTTCTATGTTATGGTATTTATTTTATATATACTACGGATCAAAAGGTTGGGGTCTGTAAAGTTTTGTAATTTATAAAAAAAATGTCTAGTAATATTGTAAAATAGTATTTCAAGTTAAACTGTTATCTATTTTAATAATGTGGTGGCAAAGCATTTTCAGCAGCCATTACTCCAGACTTCAGTGTCACATGATCCTTTAGAAATCATTCTAATTTGCTGATGCTCTTTTTTTTTTTTTTTTTTTTTTTTTTTTAAACTCAGATACTTTTTATTGTCACTCTTTACTGTCACTTTTGATCAGTTAATGCATTCTTGTTGAATAAAAGTGCGAATTTCTTTAAAAACAATCTTACTGACTTGAAAACATTTGAACGTTAGTGTACATAAGATATTAAATCATTAACATTAGTTAATGCATTTGGTAACACAAACTAACACTGAACAATACTTGTACATCATTTATGAATCTAGGTTAATGTTAATTTCAGCATATACATTTTTAACAATTCAAGTTGTATAAATTAACATTAGAAAATGTATAATGACCACCACCTAGTCCCGGATAAGTGGCAAGAAAATCAAGTAATTAATTCATAATAATGAGAAAACATGAATTAACAATGAATGAACTATAGATTTTTTTGATTATTAAATACAGTAAAAATGTTGATCATCACTTAGTTCTTGATCAATTGCATTACCCAGTGTTAATAAATGGAATCTTATTTAGTTGTATTTATCACCTTAAATTATCAATAACTATGAGCAATATTTGTAGGTACGGGACCTTTGAACAAGATCATTGTAATTAAACGTGTAAAAACTGTTGTGTAAAAATTAAAAAGGGAGCTTTTCAATCCCTGAACAATGCACAGGTCTGTCTCTTTGTCCTCTTCCTCTTTTTCAGATGACTGTGGATAAATCTCACCAACTGCAAATATGAAAGTGGTGGGTTTTTTACTCCAAACATTTGTCGATATAGTCTCAAGATTGACTGTATTATTAAAGCCTTGAGTATACGTTTGTTTATCCAATGGCATGTTTTTTTGTTTTTTTTTAAGTGCGTCGTGCTGCTCGCAGATATGGGCTACGAGAGGCTGCAGAAGGAGAAGACTGGACCCTGTTTTGGACCGACTGCTCTGTCTCACTAGACAGGGTCATGGATATGAAGCGTTACCAGGTGTTTGCTGTCAAACATCATTCTTCTCTTGTTTATTGTCCTGTTCCTTGTAACCCTGTGGTTAACAAGATGCTTAAATATCCCCCACACAGAAAATCAACCATTTTCCTGGCATGAATGAAATCTGCAGGAAGGATTTACTCGCACGTAATATGAACCGTATGCTGAAACTCTTCCCGAAGGAGTACAACATCTTTCCTCGCACATGGTGCCTCCCTGCAGAGTGAGTCGATTCGAGTTCAATCATACATTCGAGTTACGATACAGATCTTTTAATGAGCATAAAATGGAAGTTTTAATCTTTTCCCTTTCCCCACTCTCTCGATGTCCTTCAGTTATAATGACTTCCAAGCCTACACCAGAGCCAAAAAGCACAAAACGTATATCTGCAAGCCAGACTCAGGTTGCCAAGGTCGTGGTATCTATCTTACCAAATCCAACAAGGATATTCGGCCAGGTGAACACATGATTTGCCAGGTGTATATATCCAAGGTAACAAAATGTTCATAAAGTCAGAGTTACAACAAGAAGCCCCTCTGTCATAATACTAATATCCAATTAGATTCAAAACAAAGTTGCACTTTATTTTACAGTACGTGTACTTACAGTGTACTTACCTAAGAAAGTACTGAGTAAAATAAGGTAACTACATGGGTTAAGGTTAGGTTGAGGGATTGGTTCAGGGTTAGTACTAGTTATTACCCAGTTAATGCAATTACTATAATAAGTACATAGTATGTACATGGGGAACAGGACTGTAAAATAAAGTGCTACCCAAAATAAATTCATTATAAATAGGCACTGATAAAATATCTTCCATTTATTTTATTTTATTTTATTTTATTTTATTTTATTTTTATTATATAATTAATCTTTGTTTCAACAGCCGTTGATCGTTGATGGGTTCAAGTTTGACCTGCGCATTTATGTGCTAGTGACCAGCTGTGACCCCTTTGGCGTCTTCATGTACAATGAGGGACTAGTCCGTTTCTGCACCACTGAATATAATGAGCCCACTGGCAGCAATTTGGTGAGGGGCTTTAAAGACAGTAAATAAACTTGAAACAGATTTGTGCATTTTAGTAGTAATTATTGCTTAAAGCACGCTGGTTCATAGAAGATAGATGAAAATTGTTTGTAATGAAATGCTGACTTCAAACCAGTGGTTAATGGGGGTTACGCGAAGCAAACGTTCGCATTCTGTAAAACAGGTTGCGCCTCTTCAGGTTCAGGTCTTTTGTATGTGTTTCGTTAAGTATAGAGCCATTTTACTCTAATAACTTTGAAGGAGAGAGAGCAAAGATGAGCATAACCAATGTCTATTGCATGTGCAGATTGATATCTAAAAGTTTGACATTTTCCTTGTCACTAACATTTAGTTATTTAAATTGAATAAAATGATTAAATCGTAAATAAAAAATAAAAAGAACTAGCTAGGTTAGCGGATTACCTTAAAAGTCCATAGATCTAAAGTGCTTGAAGTACTTGAATTTGACCCTAACCCTAATCTGGAAAACCCTTGAAAACAGCCATATTTTTGATGAGGTACTTGAAAAGTGCTTGAATTATTGAAATACAATATATAAGAAATTAGTGTTTAATTTTCAAAGTTGTTTACAACCTTGCTTCATTCCAGAATGAGTCAGCGCTTTTTTTAATGAACTGTCTACTAACTCACTCTTAAAGGGATAGTTCATGCAAAAATGAAAATTCTGTCATTAATTACTCACCCTCATGTCGTTCCAAACCCGTAAGACTCTCGTTCATTTTCGGAACACAAATTAAGATCTTTTTGATGAAATCTGAGAGCTTTCTGTGTCTCCACAGACAGCTGTGCAACTACCACTTTGACGCTTCAAAAAGTTCATAAAGAGATTGTAAAACTATCCATATGAATTGAGCGGTTTAGTTCAAATGGCTTTATAGGATGAACAGATTGAAGTGCTGATTTTAGCCCTTGAAAAACAAAAAAGTAATGCTTGAAAAGTCCTTGAAAGCCATGGAATTTAATTTTACAGAATCTATATGAACCCTGTAGATATCGCCGTCAGTGCGTACTACCGGTAACACTCTCCGACAAGTGGATGCAATGAGACCTGTTTTCCTGTTTGTTCATGTGACCGTTGGCATAAAGCCTATTAGATATCTTAATTTGCTTTTCTTTATGCAACTCTACAGGAGGATGTTTGCATGCACTTAACTAACTATGCCATCAACAAGCATAGTGATAACTTTGTACGTGACGAAGATACCGGCAGCAAACGGTAACCTATATGTTCTCACAGAATATGATTTTCTTCTGTTTTTCTTTAAAACTGTATAGGAAACCCTTTTTCCATTTTACGTCTTCATAGGAAACTCTCCAGCTTCAAGAAGCACTTGGAAGCCATGAGCTATGATACTGAGAAGATGTGGAGAGACATTGAAGACGTCATCATTAAGACACTAATATCTGCTCACCCCATCCTCAAACACAATTACCACACCTGCTTCCCAAATCATGCATCTGGCAGTGCCTGTTTTGAGATCCTGGGATTTGATGTGTTACTGGACCGTCGACTTAAACCTTGGCTTCTTGAGGTTTGGGCTCATTTTGAGGCTTATTTTGTACTTGAAGTAGTTCATACCATTTTTAATTACCTGTGACTTCATGATGTAACAGAATCGATTTTAATTGCTTTTATTCTAGCTGTATGCAATCTTTGAACCTGTGTGTTTAGGTCAACCATTCCCCTAGCTTCACCACAGACTCCCGTTTAGATCGGGAGGTGAAGGACAGTCTGTTGTATGACACTTTGGTGCTGATTAACCTGGGAGCCTGTGACCGCAGGAAGATCACAGAGGAGGAGAAGCGCCGGGTGAAAGAGAGACTCCAGCAGAACCGCTCTAGAGAGGCCAGGTACAACAAAGACCACAGCTGCACTCAAACACAGCACTAGTTAATGGAAGCCTGTTTCCAACATGGAATAACATTTTTAAAAAAGTAGGCCTAATTGCTACTTTTTATCTCACATTATGACTTTTTTGAGTTAATCGCGATTTTGAGTTAATCTGGCAATTTCTCAGAATTGCGAGTGCAGAACACACAATTCTGACTTTATTTCTCGCAATTCCAAGTTTATGACTCACAATATAGAGTTCAACAGTCGGGTTCCGGAAGTAAAAACATTAATTTTTTCCATAGGGATATTGATTTTTAAAGCTACACTGTGTAATATTTTAAGTAGATTTTTAGCAAAAAACACGTTGTTATTTCAAAATTATACGTTCTCATTAATGTGTAATCACTTCAACCAACTAATTAAGTATTCTCGTAAGTGTATAATCTGCCATTTAGAATACATACGAGCGAGTCGCTCGAATGGCGGAAGCCATGTTGCACATCCATCTTGAAAATACATTAGACAAAGAGGGACATAAAAGCTTCGCCTTTCGCGTTTTTACACGCAGTGGCACCGTGACGAATGCGAGAGGGAGATTTGTAGGAGTTAAAACGCCTTCGGAATGGGAGGAGCTAGAAAGTAATATTCAGTTGGTAGTCATATACAATTTCACCGCTAGATGGGAGTAAATCCTACACAGTGTAGCTTTAATGATAACGAATAACCTTTATAGACAGACCTACTGTGAGCTACGAGGTTGTTAATCCATAGTATGTGCTTCAACAAAAGAGTGATTTCAGCTTATTTTTTTAAATAATCGTATTTAAACAGTGGAATTCCTGGTGAAAAACTACATTACCCATGATTCTGTACAAAAAATTACACCAATCAAGAGTCAAAATGTCTCTTTAGCTCTGTCCACTCCAATGAAGAACTGCGAATAAACTTAAAATATATTGTTTTTATACATACATGCATACATATATATATGCTTCATGGGATTGAGGGGCGTCCAAATTCATGTCGAAAGGATCTGTCTGTCTGTATCATGAAATCTGATGTAAATTCAGAATTCCAAAGAAAAGATTTCTGATTTGCGAGATGTCAAGATCTCAAAATTGCGATAAATAAAGTCACAATTGTGATATAAAATTGTTAGATAAATAATTATGGATCTTCCTTATCAAATTATCAAACAGAGAGTGACACTGATATCAGGGACCAAGAATGATGCAGACTCAGAAGTGTAGTTCACTCAAAGTCAAATCTTTATTGAAAGCCTTCAGCTTATGTGCTGCGTATGTGCGTAAGAGAAAAGGTGTGAATTCACCACAACCTTGATATAGATCAGGTGTGATAAAAACAAATGAACGGAAGAAACAAAAACATCTCCATATATGGTAGATCATGCGATGCACTCATGTGCAATAGAAAAACACAGAGTAAAATATGTGCAAAGACTTCTTTTCTTTTAAAAATCTACATTGTCTATTAAGTGCCAAGTGTGTTGTCTCAAAAGGAACGAGGAGATTCGTCAGTCTCAGGCTGCTAGTATGGAGCAGATGCAGAAATATGAGGCAAAAAACATGGGTGGATTCCGGCGGATCTTCCCTCGGGAAGGAGGGGAGCAATATGAAAAGTATTTTCAACACAGCAGCTCTCTCTTCCAGGAAACTGCAGCCTCCAAAGCCAGGGAGGAGTGTGCCAGGTGTGCACATACCGTTTGTTGTTTTGCAGGAATACATCGAGCTAAATTTAGACAGAAAATATTTCATTCAAAATGTGTATACTTGTAGGCAACAGCTGCAGGAGTTGCGTCTGAAGCAGGAGCAGAAAGAACGGGAAAAGAAAGGATCACGTAAGCAGGATCTTCAAGGTGAATCTGCCGGAGAAAGAGCAAAACCAAGAAGAATTCTTCCTCCTCACCAAAACCCCAATGCAGTAAGTCATTCTCTTGTGTTTATATGTGTACTTTGATAATGCATCGTTTATTATATACACATACATATTATATGCATTGATAGTGCTTTGGATGACTAAACATCGGTTCCTTTGACCTACCACTAGAGGGACCCTGGTGTCTATTTTTGATTAGCACCAAAGAACTCATGGATAATCTTATCAATTTCTTTAGCTACCAACTATGTTAGATCAGACCACAATGAGAGGAGAGACACCTGTTGCTCTTGACGTAATAGAGGAAGAGGAGGCAGAGAGAGTCCGTGAACTTCACCAGCGAGAGACTCTGCTGCTGAACATGGGTGTGGTTAACCAGGTGCGCCAGCTACTTCAAAGTGCCAATCATCTTACTGAACTTATCAAACACTCGCATGAACAAGCCAGCTTTTCCCCACACTGCAGACATGAACACAAGGTATGTAAACAAAAAAAGCCCATATTCAAGGGATAGGTTAACCAAAAATGAAAATACTGTTATCACACTTATGTCATTTGAAACCTGTATGATCTTCTTCTTTGGAATATTGGAAGAAGATATTTAGAATTTTTTTGTGAAATAAAAGTCAATGGGGTCCAGTGCAGTGTTATTTTAGTATTATTTACATTACTGTTATAGTATTTATTCATATTTTGAATAAATTTTATTTTTATTTTTATAAATTCAATTTAGCTTTCATTTAGTTTTATTTCAGTTTTAGTTTTAGCAATTTTAGTACTTCAACTTATTTCAGGTAGTTACCAGCGCAATATTTCTATATTTTTTTTTAAGCTTACGTTTTTCATATTTTTTTAATATATTTTTTTATTTTATTTTATTTTATTTTTATTTTTATTTTTATTTTATTTTATTTTATTTTATTTTATTTTATTTTATTTTATTTTATTTTATTTTATTTTATTTTATTTTATTTTAGTTTAGTTTAGTTTAGTTTAGTTTAGTTTAGTTTAGTTAACAGTAACAACACACATCCAATGTTGTTTTGGACCCCAATGACTTTCATTGTATGGACAAAAACAGTTAAAACACTCTTCAAAATATCTTCTTTTGTTTTTCCACAGAAGAAAGTCAGTCATACAACTTAGTTTCTCCTCTCTGACTAGACAATGTTTTAAACCACCTTTTTTGTCAGTTCTCCTGATAAATTGCCATTTCTATCCAGTTGGACTCCATTGCAGAGATCTCTTTGAGACAGAAGAACATCTGCACTATCATGCAGCAGCAGGTGTCTACAAAAGCCAAGCCCTGTCTGCAGTGTGTGCATTCCCAACCGCTGCAAAACCGAAAGCCATGGCTCTCTCTGGAACATGGTCTGCTCCGGCCAGTCCAGACTGAACCGGGCGGTTTGGCGCACTGTGGAGCGGAAGAGATGGCGGCGTCAAATGCAGGGCGACAAGCATCTGCTGGTCTAATGAAAGCTGCTAGTGCTCAGCGGATACCTTTCACAAGTGATTACATTTTCGAATAGTTCTCTGGCTCTTTCTCCCGTATCATAACACTAATAAGGGATTGTTCATAGAAAATACACCTCTCTTCTTTCTCTGCTTCACAGTAGGTGGGCTTTTCTCTTGGCGTCAGAGCAGTATGAGTTCCTCTTCTGCCGAGTCAAGAGCGAGAGCGTCAATGTTAGGAGTGCCTCCCCTCGTTCCAAGGCGACTACAGGGTGCCGGGATGCTCCGTGACCCCAAGTCTCTCTACGTCATTTCCATCCCTGCTCCTCTTGTCCCAAGGCCACACCTCTCTCACGCCATTCGAAAGGCCCCTCGCAGAGTCCCCCCACATGAGCACAGCCACTGACACAGGATGTGTAAGAGCTCATCATAACCAAGTAAATAAATACAACAAGTATAGACTAAGGAAACTGTTCAGTATGAGTCAGGAGTACAAGTTGCATGAGAGGGTGTGCATTCACTATCTGTATTCAATACTGGAAATGTGAAATTTCGCTCTTTGCTATTTTCAGTATAGAGCAATTTCTCAGGTTCGTCAACTTTTTTCTGTAATTCGGTTAGTTAGTCAGGAAACTTGATTTTGGACAATGCAGTGGGCTGGTGCCTGCTGTAGCCTTTTTAATGTTTTTAGCATACATTAGTTTGAAACAAGCCATAAGTGAATGATTTTAATATAATTAATGTGAATATACTTTTATACATTCTTTGATTTAACACAGCCTTTGTAAGCTATGTTCACTACTTCATGTCATACTGAGCCAATATGAATAAACATTTCAATAGAACTTTATCATATTTTGTTTATTAGTTCTAGCATGCAAATCCTAACTCTTAAAGGAATAGATTACCCAAAAATTTAAATTCTGGCATCATTTACTCGCCCTCTTGTTCTTCCAAAAACACAGATCATTTTTGTCCATGGAAGTCAATGGATACAATATTGTTTGGACAGCAAAATTCTTCAAAATACTTTTTTATGTTCTTCAGAAGAAAGTCATACAGGTTTGGAACACCATGAAGTTGATTAACAGTTTTCATTTCGGGATTAACTATTCCGTTAAATTTAATTCTGTGCTGCAATTCTGCAAAACAGATTTGATATATTTTGTTGTTAGCTAGTAGGCTAGCCTATATATCAGCCATTCTAAATAAAAGAATTAGCTAAAGTTGAGCAGGTAAATTCTCCACTACATGTTTACCAAATCATCATTACAAAGGTTTGTATTTTTGTACAGGTTTGTATGTGGTCATAAATAAAAAAGACACGTAAAGAGGGCAATCATACAAAATTACGGGTAATGTAACATCACACCCCGTCGACCACGGGTCAGATGCTAGCTATAGGATAAGCCTTACACTTAATATATTAATTTATCTAAAAAAAACCCTTTATATTATTATTATTATTATTATTTCAGCCTTAGTCATAATTTAACAAAAAAAAAAAATTCGAATTAAATTATTACGTCTATTTCTATGTGAATGTGATTTCCTTTATCGCACGTAAAAGCAAACTGCTTGCCGAAATCATCCGTGTAATTTCATCTCATTGCTGAATACTTTAGCTTTGCATCATCCTGCTTTGGAGTTAGTTTGGAGAATTATTTTAAATTATTTGATTGATTTTTTTATCCTGTCTGGCACCTGAGCAATGAGTTCAGTTATGAACAGTTTCTTTATTCCTTTTTTAAATGCATTTGGCTTCAACGATGCACTAGTTCGCATTTTAGAGCTATTCTGACGTATGAAAGACTAATAATAATGCAATATAATATTAAAAAACACTCAATAATTTACTTTTGCAAATGAATTTATTATTAAAGAATAAGATTAAATAATATTATTTTACATATAAAAGCAGATAATAATAAGACGGGGTTGTTTTACATCGAAATGCGAGTTAAATGCAGAAGCAGAGGTCTTGATACAGAAGAGGCCTACGCTTAATTTCGCGTGGCTTGATCTAATAGTGCATAAAATGAAGGCAGTAAAAATCTAATTAGTTGCTCCTCTGGTCGTAAAGTAGCCTAAGTGCGGAAAATGAAAGCAACTGTGGTATGAAAATATCGTGCAGCTGTTCAGCTCCGCGTTGTTTGCTTTCTCATTTTCTCCACATAATTACTCTATTCTCCTTTCCCTCTCATGGTGCAAACAGAAAGAGAGAGAGAGAGAGAGAAAGAAAACAACCAAAATAGCATACACTCAAAAACATTTTTTGTTTTTCGATAGTCCAAGAAAAAAATACAGTTAAAAGCAAACAATGTTATTAGTTGAATGTTTTTGTGCGCATGGATTCGTTAAGATTATTCCGTTATCTCCCATTTTAGATTCTTTGTCATCCTTGAATGAATTCGAGTGAACTTATAATGTTCACCACACGGTGGCAGTGTTACTCTAAAACCAGACAGGATAACTCGCCTCCCAGTCTATAATCCCCAGTCTAATCTGAAGAGAGATCCTCACTCTTTACTCGTTTTACAAAAAAATATTAACTTGACTTTTTTCCCTTTTTTTAACCGTTAATTCTCAAATATAGTAAATAAAAAGCTTGTGAAACAATTACATAAATTCCCAAATATTAAAAGTAACCCCTCTCTCACTTTCTCTGAGATGCAAGCTTGATATAAACCTAAACAGCCTAAACATGGGTGGTCTTTTCTTCTCTGAGTTGACTGCTAAAAATCCTTTCCACCTTGAAACTACTCTAGTTTCCTAAGTAGCCTCATGTCAGTAGCCTATTGCATTATACTTATGGACACACAAAAAATAGCCTTAATCTTAATCATCAAAACAAACATGAATGTAATTACAAATGTGGTAGCCTATATTTTTCATCATACGATGGACCTGAATAAATCTAGTTTTGTTATCCCACCGGAAACATTTCGTTTGTCGTGTGCATGTGCTCTGGCACTGAAATGGTTTACCAATAACAGTCCTACTCCGCCTTCCCCTTTACCTCCCCAAGAACTCCCTCTCTCCCCTTTTTCATCTCCCCTTTTCAGTCTCTCCAGCTCTTCCTATCACAAGATCGCGCTTTGTCTGTTTGGAGATGGCGAGTCCATCCAATGATACAAGGAATCAATGACTGACGCTCCTATGAAATGCAACTCACTATCAAAGAAAGTAAAGAAGGAAAACTATTTATTGCTCGGGGACCGTTACTAAGGAGTCATGTGGGTGCAGCTACGGGTACATTTGTTTGCATGAATATTTACGACATTTTACGCATATAATTTCCACCTGGATGAATTCACTTTTCTCGTAATAATAGCCCTGCATTTGCTCAAAAACATTATTCATCTATAGACTGCTTGATCTCAATACAGTTGTCAAAGTTGATCGGGGACTTGATCTTACAAGCAATGAGTTCTTACTTCGTCAATTCCCTCTTCACTAAATTTAAAGGAGGCGATTCTCTGCGCTCCAACTGCTATGATTGCTCAGGGTACGCGCCGGATCTCGGAAGCAGACCATCTGTGCTGTACGGTCACAACACAGGATCTGCGTTTCAGCACTCGGCTCAGTTCCCGGAATTCTACCACCACGGTACATCATCGTTCTCCCACGCATCTTACCAACAGAACCCGTGCGCAGTCGCTTACTCCGGAGATGCCACGGGAAACATCTTGGGCCAGGACACTTTACAGAGACAGTCGTTCTTCAGCGCTCCAGATGCGGATTTTACGCAATTTGGGGATTTAAAGGTCAACAGTATCAGGGATGATTTGGAAAGTGCAGAACCGTGCGCAGCGCAGCTCTTCCCATGGATGAGACCACAAGGTGAGATGAGCGAAGAGAAACACCTAATCTGTTACAGTCCCACATAAAACACTGTAGACAATGGTAGGCCTACTTATTACCCCCAATTAAACACTTTATGGCACCTATAGATTAGTGAGGAATTAACACCCCTTAAGAAAATCCGGTTTGCTCCGTACACATTATTTAATGGCAATGAATAGACACTTTGAGAGTTTTAAGACTTTGTTGTTTTATTTCGTTTACAGAGATAGATATATGATCAATCAAACACTGTTTAGCCGGAAATAACGCTTCTTTCCCCCCCAAATAGCTACCGGCCGGAGAAGGGGCAGGCAGACCTACAGCCGCTATCAGACGCTGGAACTGGAGAAAGAGTTCCTGTTCAACCCTTACCTGACCCGCAAGCGGCGCATCGAAGTGTCTCACGCACTGGCCCTCACCGAGAGGCAGGTCAAGATCTGGTTTCAGAACAGGCGCATGAAGTGGAAAAAAGAACACAACAAAGACAAGTTTCCCTGCAGCAAAACGGAGCAAGAGGAAATTGAGAGACAGGGGCAAGAGGGGAGCCAGGTATCAGAAAAACACACATCAGGAGAAGATGACTCGGAGACTTCCAGTAATTCTAAATAGGCTGTCGACTGTAAAAGAAAACCATCGCTGCAAATATAAGTTTGAGGTTCAAAATGACAAGCAAAGGCTATCAAATACAAAGCCAATCATGTATTCCGTTCATTGAGGCATTTCTGTTTTCCAACAGTGATTATTTCCGCTTTTTATGGTTTGATGATGTATCAATCTCAGTTTTGTAAGGTTCCACTGGTGTTTGTCCTCGAGTAGATTACTCTTGAGGTTACTGCAGTGAGGGCATATGAGGAGAAGGATGTGGTCTGCATGGCGTCTAGTTCCTATCTTCAAATCTTCCACAATCCAAGATATGTTCTCTTCAGTAACTTTGCTACAGCATAGCCTATAACATGGGTGAGGAATCAGCATTAGTGAGTTCATTACTGTATCTCTTACTGTAAGAAAATGCACTTTTTGTGATTGTTAATTACTGTTCGAAAAAGGATTATTAAAGTTTACAAATCTACAACCGAACTACCTAATATATGGGTCATTGCGTCAATCATTAATGTCAGTGTATCCATGCGTTATGCTTTCCTGAGAGGGGATGGTTCAGACGCACAATGTTATTCTTAAAATGCTGTGTAAATATTTCGTGGAAGCACTGTTCTATTGTATTTTCTATTGTCTTTAACTGGAAGTGGTTCCTGAAAGAAGCCACAATAAAATATGAGAAAAGAATCCCTTCGTCGCCTTTGTTCTTTTTCCTCTTCCACTGGATTGCCTATAATGAAAGGTTTTCTTTTTCTTCCTCAGAACACAAACACCCAAATTGTTGTCTCAATTATTGTCTCACTTCACTTCCCGAATAAACAAATATAAAAGCCTCGATTGTACGAATAGCCATAATGGATTTAATAATTTGTAAATCAATCTCGTAAAAATGAAATTAATTAAACTGTAAATCAATTTAAAAAATAAAATAAAATTGTAAACCAATAATCGCATAAAAATCGCATTACCCCTGTAAAAAAAAAAGTTTCTGCCTTAAATTCAGTACAATCAACTTGGTTGTTTAAGTCATTTCAACTTAAATTAAACTGACTAAAAAAATTGTTGAATCTTGTATAACATAAAAAGTTGAAAATTGCTTAACTTATTTTGATGAGTTAAGCAATGTAAAAACATATGTTGTCATAACTTAGCCTTTTGATTATAATTTTTTACATGTGAGATGGATTGCAATAAACATGGGTGGCCAAAAGTTGTCTTGGTAAAAGGTTTCAAAGGTGTTTAAAGGACCTGGATCTGAGGATATTTTAAAGTAGCCTAACTAAAGGGTATGGTGAGTTACTCTTAAAGCCATAACAATAAGCAAGCAATAATATTAATGAACAAATATAAGCCTATAGCCTGTATACTTTTTTCTTATTCACATATTACATATATATTGACAACAAAGTGTCGACCACCGAAACCATTTGACCCCAAGCCAAAAGTTCAATATGAGCACTTGCAGGCAGTTTACAGGCTTTTATTACTCTGGTTGGATTCCCGAGCAGTCTGGTCTCAATCTCTGTCTGTCCTTTATGAACAGCAAGTGCCAGATGCCTCTTAATTGTGCTATACCTTTCTTTCAGAGCTTTTGGCTGCCCTCAGTCTATAGGACATTCATTGCCTGAGATTAAATATTTGAAGATACTGAGCTCTTCTCTGTGTACACTCTGGTCTATTAATGTGGTGTGGTATTTACTCTGGTATAGTGTGATTTGAAAATGATATATATATATTTCTTGAATGAGTTTAAAGAAATAGATCAACTAGTGGTTGTTTCCTTTTTATGTCGTCCAAAATGGACCTCAAAGTATTGTCATTATCATTGATCTATCATTTCAAACCAAAGATAAACTATGACAATGTAAAAAAATACAAAGTTGTAGAATTCTCTAAATTCTAATTAAAGTTAAAGTCGCATTTAAGCTGATAATATCACCTCAATATACAGAACAACAAGAATGGTTTGATGGCATTTTAATGCGTTTTTTCTCCTTAATTTTAATTCAAGAAATTAAAGGATTTTGGTCAAGTTAAACGGAATGTAAGTCTAAATGTTTTCAAATAATATTGGCCTATTATATTGGTATGATCGTTTTACTGAAAAATGCATATTAAATATAAATTGACGAATTTCGATTATGTTTAAAGGTAGCCTGCACCAATTCCGTTATTTTGGCAAAATGTGATCTGCATTTGTATTCATGTATAAAATGAGCCGGCCAATGAGAAGTGCACGACCAACCAGAATAATGTTGAATATTCTAGAAAAAGAGAGACTATGGCCTATTAAATTGTCAAAGAGAAATCGAAATAATGGAAATATGAATGTTGCATGATATTCTTTTGCCAAAACAACAAAAGTAAGGTAAAATGTAGGCCCGCATGTCATAAGAATTTGCATTATTTTAAAACAACAATGTATGCAACGGGTATAGAACACAGGAACTGATTTGAAGTTTATCTGCTGAGGACTAAACGGTATTGAGCTGTATATTCAAATACAGATATACTTTTTAACTTCCAAAGAACGATAAAACATCCAACTATAACCAGCCACTCAAATGGTTCTTAATATAAGGAAACCAATGCTGCAAGCCTGCCTTGTGTGTGTGTGTGTGTGTGTGTGTGTCCACAAAATATGAAACCTAGTTTTGATGTTGGCAAGGGTCTACAGTCGGGAACAAGAATAAATATAAATATATTTTTTAATGGTTTCAATTGTATTAAATTGTATTTCGTTATTTTTTCTATGAGCAAGACATGAAGACATCATGAAATCAAACATTTTAAAAGCCCGTATTTTTAAAGAAAGAGATTAAACGAATTTTGAGGCCTGGACAGAAGAAAATGTTAGCGTTTTCTTTAGGCTGGGCGTACAGGCTTATAAGGAGGCCTATATAGAGGTGTTACAGATTGTTTATATATTTTATAAATGTATTATTATTATAATTATTATATCAGATATTTTCTTAAGTTTTAATTATGAAAAGCTGCCTATTTTCTCGTTTCTGAGAATATCAAGATCACAATCTAAAACAATCTCACGGGAGTAACTAAATATATTTTTTTAGCTGTAATGTAATCCTAAATTAATAAAAAACGAAATATATTATGCCACACTTCGTTGGGCCTTTCATCTGATCTCATGTGGGCAAATATTATCTGAATAGCCTACTATTATTGACGAAAATACGTTTGAAGGAATATATAATGTAAAAAGACTTCTGTTTGTGTGTAAATGTAGGCTATTACACGTACGTATTACATTGTCTACTCTTCTCAGAAAACGGTGGTATATACATATATATTATAGCCTACATCACCGTTTTCTGTGGGCTCAAATCCATAATGTGTGGCCTATTAGCAGAATCATGCATTAAAATGTCCTTTTAATAAATACATTTTTAATCATTTTTAAATAAAACAGTTTAAAACAAGTTATTTAAACTATATGCCTACAGTTAACGAATTCAAGTAGGCTACATTTAGAATCGTTTATAGGCCTAAAAGAAAAACGTAATTTAATTATATTACATTAAATTAAATTCAATATAATTCTCAGTCTATGCCATCTGATTTTCCCTTTCTTAAGCTAAACTTCAATAGAAATGACTAAACTCAAAATATAACAGATGGAAACGCTTATATTATGAGGATGGAATTATTATTTTTTTAAGTTTTAAGAATACAATACCGAAAAACACTGACATGCATATCGTTTGTTAAGCTAAATGAGTAAGAATTTGATTCTATATTTTATTTAGCAGGCTATTACACAAAAACGTAGCGTTCTATACAATTTCAAAAACATACTTGCTGAGTTCATAAATTTAAACGAATATAGAGTGGATACACTGTATTACACGCTAAAATTTGAAATGAATATAATTCTGAATGTATACCTCGTATGCTGCTTTTTGGGCCTTTTTGGACAGCACGCGCTGCTAATCTTCAAGAGCATTGCCTTCTCGAGGTATAACCTACAGACCATGCTCGGTCACTTTTGGGTTATACTGTTTTATGGCCCCAATAAATGTCGGAAATAAGTGTTTGTTCGTAGATACAGGAAGCAATTCTTTCCTCCACGCATGTTTAGTGCTGTAAAAAGCTTTCACGTTCCATTTGTCTATTCTTCTCTTAAAGTCACCTGACAAAAGAACGCACACTACTGAGAAAGAGGGAATGGTGCTCTTTAATTTTTAGTGTAATTGGCCCATTTTAGTTTTAGCCACAACTGGTCAAAGGAGCCTCTATTTCAATAGCCTAAATGGAAATCGTTTTTCCTCTCTACATTTCGTTACATTTTCGTTGTGTTTAGTTATAAACATTGCAAAACCTTTGTGTAGCTGGTCTATGAACCATCTATAAAACAGAAATGCTAGTAGCCTAATAGACTTAATTCTTCATCTTCAAAAAAATAATGGATATAGCCCATATCTTTGGCTGTTAATGAAGTGAAGGCGTGCTTTTTCTCTCTTTTAACGAATAAAGATGGCGGCGACCGAGTTGCTGCTGAAGCAAAGCAATAAACTCACAGCTGTTTATGAAAATTTACAACTTTGTGATAGAACTTTATGTGTGGTTCTGCCAGTGGATTGGCTGACAGGGGTCACGTGAGCAGCTCTCTGTGAACATGAACTTTTTATGATTTCCCAAGTGGCTATAATGCAGCATTCTTTTGGTCAGGGCGCAGTCAGTAGCACCTCTGTCCTTTATGTTTTTTACGTTTTGTTAAAGCAGACGGAAAGACAAATTCTCCTGAGCTGGGCGAATTGTGTGCGTTAATATGGATGGAAAGCTCGACGTCACGCTAGTACGAAGCGTCTTTAGATTTTCACATCATCTAAGAGTGCAAGGGTCAAAATTCACTGAGGACCTTAGTTTATTCTTCTCTAATTTGTCAAGTTTTAGCTCTGTCGGTCTTACCCGTAGGCTACATCCAAAAAATACGACACGAGATCCTGGTTAACCGACGAATCTGCGAGATTGTTTTGGATCATTCCACTGAAGCGATGATGAACGGGAAAAGAAAAGGTAGGACTGGACCTATAGGCTTCTGTACTCCACTTATTCCAGCGATGTCATGATGCAAAAACAAATTTCCTTACACAATATCATCTTCTTGAGCATGTCTTTTGTATAACAACACAAACAGATATAGGCTAGATAATTTAAGTAGATAAGAACTAGGCTAGTATGAACATGCAGTAAGACTTCAGGCATCGTAAGACGGTTTAAAACGATCGACATGATGCGTGTCACAAATAGACCTATTTGTATCAATGTTTTTAAATGCTAACTTTTTTATTTGGTTAAATATATATGCTTAAAAAGAAGTATTATTTACAGAGTTACAAGATGGCCGCTCCATTCAAATGAATATTATGAGATTTACATTAACTTTGAGTTTACAAATCAGCATTACCGAGTCTCTTAATAGCAAAGCAATTCCCCATAATAACAGTAATCTGCAAAGTCCTTTTGTGATTTATTTTTAAATTAAGGGCTGTAAAGTTGGCTGTTAAAGTTGGATGTTTCAGCCATTGTAATTTCTGCTGTTTATACCGGTAGCTTAATGTTTCACAGAATTTGCTCAAACCCATGACATCATCTCTCCATCATTCATTCATGTTTCTGAGGACATTTGTGAAGGATTATGTCTCATAGCATCAACAGCTTTCTAATTGATGTTTTTTGTTGTTGTTGTTGTTGTTGTTGTTGGGGGACAACGATAATTTTGTTTATTTTTGTATGGGCTAGATAACTTTGTCATTCTGAATCTGAATAACCAAAATAATGTTTGATTTTGAATTACAATCACAATCAAAAAATTGTTCTGGTGTGTCCCTGAAGAAGCACACCTTTTCTCAGTTCTTGCTCTGTGATGTCATCTAGTGACGAGATGTGGTAACTGTGGTGAAATCCAGTGTCTGTGTTTGGGTCTTCTCTGCATGTGATCTGACTGACTCAAGACGTCTATTGTTGCCTATATGTTTAACCAAAGTGTGCCTACAATGAGCAAGTAATCGACAAATGCAATTTGGGAATGGTTTATGCATTGGGTCTAATTTTTAATGGTCTTTGCTCTTGCTCTACGATATTTTATATTTCTATGCTCTTAGAAATTGACCTTGCACTGAAATTGTGTAACGTCCTCGTTAAAATTTCTTTCTTTCTTTCTTTCTTTCTTTCTTTCTTTCTTTCTTTCTTTCTTTCTTTCTTTCTTTCTTTCTTTCTTTCTTTGAGTGGGTCAAGTTTAGGCTACTAATAATACAATACTATATAATATTTAAAAAAAATAAAGATTTGTATCCTGTCATAGGGTGATCATATCTATAATTTACTTCATCAGACATCTAATTAATCTAATTATAACGACAAAAGAATCGCTGCAGTCTTAAGAATATACGAGGATGGCCCATCCTCCTTCCAAGTGATAAACACAACGATAACGTCATCAAGTACTTACAGCAGCCTATCGATATTCAATAATAAAGATCAATTTTTATTAATTTACAAAACAGAATAGTGATTAATGGTTAGCTTTTCTGAAAGGTTTCCTTTCGCATTAACTAAAGGCTTAAGCCACTTTATTATTTAAATATTACAATTCAAAGCATGTTTAACTTATTCATTTGTTTTTAATTAATTTGTATATTTCAAAGACACTATAGACATTACAATTTTAAAATAAAATGCAAACCGGTCCTGTAATTGTGTTATAGGCTATAATTCTGACGTTGTCTATTTTAAACAAGACAACAAAGAACGACATGGGCTGGATTGAATTTAAAATGGAAGTGTTAGGTGTAGCCTATTTTTTTTTAACGTGGATTGTTGAGTTTGTATTTTCTTCTATTTACCATTGATGCATGTTTTTATTAATATAGGAAATTTGCTGTGGTTACATAATGTATTGCTGAAGCAGGTTTTCATGAGTTCACTAAATATGTTGCACATCTGCATGGAGAACATTACACAATATTTCGATATACAACGTGAAAGCCATTCTGAACGGTAAAATAGATAGATAGATAGATAGATAGATAGATAGATAGATAGATAGATAGATAGATAGATAGATAGATAGATAGATAGATAGATGGATAGAGATATCAATTGTTTGGAAGGCCTATATTGAAAATGCGCCCAAGTTATAGTCTTTCTAAAACTAGCATAATCACTCTTCATAAATTAGCGTATTGAAGTAAAGTTGTGTCTGTGTCTTATCTATGCTGGGTTGTTTTTTTGTTTTGTTTTTATAGCAAGAGGGCGCGCTGTATGTGTAAACAGCAATACGGTATTATTAGGCTAAAGAGGGTAAAGGTCAGTACAAGTTCGTGTTGGAGAGTGAGAGTCCGTCTGTACGTCTCTGAAATTCTCTCGTGCACCTGAATTAAGCCATGATGTCTGCATGATTTTCAAAATTTTGAACATTAGACATTTTTTAATGAAGACAGTCGAAATGAAAATGACGCCCAGTTGCACACATATTTGAGGCGTGTTGAATATTTCGTTAAAAAAATAGAAAATGTGGCGGGGAAATTCATTATTAACCACATACTCCTATAAAGTAATTGTTTATTGATATTATTGCATTTTAGATTTCTTTTTTCGTTCTTTTTTTATGCGTTAAACGGAGAAAAACACTTGCGTCTGAGTGTTTTGATATGCCCTGGGGATTCCATTCTGTGCAACAAGAGGGCCCCCACCACACGTTATCCTGTTGTCAGAAGTGCTCAGGATTGGCCAGGCACTGATCAGCTGGTCCGTTTCCCCGCGGTCTCAGATTGGCACCTCGCCACCCCCCTTCGGCTAAAACCAAATCTCAGATAAAGTAATGGCAAAAACCACTTGGACTATAAAACACAACAAATCATAACACTCGGACAATAACACTGGCCACCCCATGAGTTCCTATTTCGTCAACTCAACTTTTCCCGTGTCCCTACCCGGAGGACAGGAGTCTTTCTTGGGTCAGATACCGTTATATTCCTCTGGATATACAGATCCTTTAAGACATTATCCAAGCGCTACGTTCGGAGCTACCAATGTCCAGGACAAGGTTTACACCTCCTCGTATTACCAGCAAGCTGGGGGCGTTTTTGGACGAAGCGGATCCACCAGTGCTTGTGACTACACAACACCGAACATTTACCGAACCGCTGACCGCTCGTGCGCTATCGGAGGTCTGGAAGACTCGCTGGTCCTAACTCAGGACCAGTGCAAGACGGACTGCTCTGAACAGGCTACAGAGAGATATTTTAACAGTGAAGACAAACCGTGTACCCCGGTTTACCCGTGGATGCAGAGGATGAACTCGTGTAATGGTAAGACACGTTTGCATGTCAGAGAATCTCACACTACTTTCCACTACGACTCTATGTCAACATATAAAAGAAGAGATACACAGTCTGCAATCTTTAGAGACAGGTATAGGCTACCCAGGTAAAATAAATTGCTGCATCCTGAATAGCCTATTGCGCATTTTAGTAACCGTAAAGTATAAACGCTCAAGTCTTCCACATTTTATTAGGCTATCCATTACAGTAAGATGCACTCAACTGAACGACTTTTAATATAATTTCTTAACGTGTTGGGCTAGATAAAATGCAGATGTCAAATCTGATGTCGCTGCAGTAATAACAGTCTTCGTAATAATGATAATGGTAACGATTGTAACTGTTCTTTTATTGTTCACGTTGTCCTGTTTGTATGTTTACTGGATGTTGACCTAGCATATCTTTCTTTCACCTTTTTGACAGGAATGCCTGGAAGCACTGGCCGCAGGGGTCGTCAAACCTACACTCGGTTTCAGACTCTTGAACTGGAAAAGGAGTTCCACTTTAACAGATATTTGACCAGAAGGAGAAGAATTGAAATATCGCACGCTCTCTGTTTGACGGAACGTCAGATAAAGATATGGTTCCAAAACCGTAGAATGAAATGGAAAAAGGAGAATAAAGTGATGAACTCCGCAAAGGGCAGCGAAGAGGAGGATGGTGGAAAGGCGGGGTAAATGTTAAAAGCAGCTTATGACGAAGCCCTGGAAACATTGTACATAACATGTAGCCTGTAGTTTGAACTAATAAGTACTGGTCTGTCCAACAAGAAAAAAACTACCTAATAAGTTTTATGTTGCCCTAATAAGCTTCAAGAGAGACTTTCTTTTTTTCATTTAAAAAAACAAAAAACAAAAAAAACATGCTTCTAAATCACCTCTGTAAAGACGGTAAAAGATATGGGAGGTGCTTTTACCACTTATATATTTTGCGGTATTTGGCCTGTCTAAACTAATAAGACAAATGTTTCCTCGCTGTTTGAATATTATAATGCCTATAATTTGAAAGAAATCATAATTTCATGTTTAAAACATCGGGATTAATGGTCTTACATTGAATATGTGGTTCAATGTTGTGTGCTAGAAAAAGAAGAAAATGGGACATTTTGATGCTTAATTTATTGGGTCGTCACTTTTGTGTATGTGTATATGTGAATGCACTAAGAATAACACGTTATCATACATTGTTAGCAATGTCATTTTGTCAATAAAATGATTGTTTAACAATACTGTGGTTTATCCTTCTTTATTTGTATGGGCATCTTCTCAATGAGCCAGAGACATTTTATTATCAGCTTTATGCGTTGTTATAAAATATTTTATCTGATAGACATCTGCTAGGCCTATATATATATATATTTATTATTATTATTATTAGGCTATATAGCCTATATATATATATATATTTTAATTTAATTTACTGCCTCGTGAAGCTGTGCTGGTCAGTTTGAAATAGGAATATGGCCTATTTTTTATTTGATTTATTTGTTTTTTTTGTTTTGTTATTTTGTAGATCTAGTCTATGTTTTAGTTTGACTATCAAAAACTAGGTTGACTAACCTATGTTAAGAAGCCAACTATGCGGTTTGGTAGCCTATGGAATCACTGAATAAAGTCGCTGAAACAGCCAAGATTGCTTTGAGAGTCTAAAACTAAAGAAAAAGGAAAAGAAAAATGACGAGAAATATTCAAACTTTGCCTTAATTTAGCTTACATCTATTTGTAAATACGACTTAGTGTTAGTGTTCCAATAGTGTTACAAAATTATGCAGCAAAAAGGCTTTCCGAAATTGGCAGGTGTTTGGTTATGTTACAGTTCTTCCAGTAGGTGACGCCCTCCGCTAACGTGGGATGTGGCGCTCGACGGGGAGGCACCATTGAGTTGAACCTAACGATCATCATTTCGTCATCATTTGTAACCATAGAGCATGAATTACCTCTTGAAGTCATCAGAGAGAATTTACGACTGGTCAACAAAGGCACGTGATGCCCTAACGCTCTCCCATATTTGGCCGCATACATGGCAAAAACGAAGTACAGTGCATTGCTATAATTCATTATTACATCATAAATTGTGCGGCGCTGGATTTTAACGACCAAGATCTACAAATCAAGACATTTTAAAACATCCAAATGAGCTCTTATTTTCTAAACTCGTTCTCAGGGCGCTATCCAAATGGGTCTGACTATCAGTTACTAAATTATGGTACTAACGGCGCTATGAACGCTTCTTACAGGGACTCCACCAGCATGCATTCCGGGTCTTTCGGTTACAACTACAATGGAATAGACCTTAGTGTAAATCGTCCCAACAATGGCCATTTCGGGGAAGTTGGAGATAATTCTCGCTCTTTCCAAAATACGGGTCAGGAGACCCGGTACAGACAGTCGAGCTGCTCGCTCTCGTCTCCAAATCCCCTGTCTTGTGCCACCAGCGAGACTCTGGAACTGAAGGGTTCATCTCCTCCATCTGATCAGAGCACACCAACCGGCAACAGCAGACTCACCAACAGCAACAATCTCACCAGCAGCAATAGCACACATTTTGCGGACACAGACGAGACCAATGTCTCGTCCGAGACCGAGGAAGGAGCACAGACCACCAGCACCACACGTACGCAGAAGCAAGAATCTGTGGCGACCTCGACTACAACACCCAACGACGGTCAAACTCCACAGATATTCCCATGGATGAGGAAGCTGCACATTAACCATGGTATACACATCTCCTTTTTTATTTAGGCATTATAGAATGAAAAATTTAAAGCCTTATTTGGATGATAACAGTTTATTAAAGAAGTTGAAGTATACGTGGATTAAATGCATGTTTTTTTTTATTCGTTTAGAACTAATGTTTGTCTTACAAAAAACAATAATCCTTTGACGAACCATTGATTTCACCTAAGTATAGGTTAAATAGAGAATAACCACTCTATCTGGGAGGTGACTGCATGTAAAATTATTGCATGTGTGCAGCAATAAAGCCATAAAATGCAATGGTAGGCTACTAAACTACACGTCGCCTTGAATATACTGTAATCAGCCAGCAGTCCAACATCCAAAATGTAACGGACATTTAAGTCCATTTCCGTTTGATGGCTTGGTGATGTTTGCTTATTATCTCTTTGCCCTTGCTTATGCCAGATATGACTGGACCTGATGGGAAACGGGCTCGAACAGCTTACACTCGCTACCAGACGCTCGAGCTGGAGAAAGAGTTCCATTTCAATAGATATCTAACACGCAGGAGGAGAATAGAGATAGCTCACGCTCTCTGCCTCTCAGAGAGGCAAATCAAAATCTGGTTCCAAAATCGCAGGATGAAATGGAAGAAGGACAATAAACTGAAAAGCATGAGTCTGGCTACGGCGGGGAGCGCATTTCAAAATTGAGCAAATCACGTCACATTAATTGGAAAATTCGACTACTGTTACAACGCTGCACCTTTCAGCTTGTTGGTATCACCTGACGACGTGTGATTTCCCCCGTGTAACTCAAAAATTGTCAGCTCTTGAATATTGTTATCACATATGCTAAACTAGTTACAATTGCCATAAAATGAGTGTGAATGTCAAGTGTGTCAAGTTTATACATTCGTGGAGGAAAGCATGTTCCATGTGAGCTATTCGTGCAACGTATTCTAGACCTGTTACAAGAATTATGTACAGTACAACTCGCACTACCTAACTATCTTAAGTGATAGTGTAAAAAAAAAGAAAATAAACTTTTGTTGTATCCTTGAACTTGTATTGAAACGTCATGTATTATTCACGCAACATGCTATATTCTTGTTATGTACCGGGCTTTTTGATTTCTCGTATAGATGATACCTGCATCGCGAGACAAATAATCTTTTCGCACTTACATTTGTGTACTTAGGCTGCAGCACAAGATTACTTTGGGCTCGTAAGATGTCCATGAAGAATGTCTTTATACAGTAGTGACCAATATGTTATTTGTAGTGCACAACGTGAGTTATGAACGTTCTGTGTTAAAAGTTGGAGAAAAAAAATGTTTTGTTATTGACATGTTGATGGTATCTCTGCCATTTTTTTTTGTATTTGTGTCTGAACTGAAATGAGTTGATCCAAAAAGAAAAATAAAGTTTTCTCTCAGTCATACATGAAAGTCTCTTTTTGTTTAGGCCTGTTTGGTTAGTGATCCCAACGTTGGACAATTCATTACATGATGGGACACTAGTTCTTATTTCACCCACCAGTTCATCACCTGATATTTTACACTTTAAATATTTTAATTTTCACTTAAATGAAATCACCATTGTGCATGTATAGGCTATCTTAAATTAAGCCATGGGTGTTACTGTTAATGTGTTCTGTTGCATATAGTCCATTCAGTTTTTGCTGCGCTCTGCGAGCAAACTATGGATATCGGTAAAGAAAATGGCTGATAAAATGGCAATACTCAAACTCAGCACTTATGTGTCACAGCACAACAACTCAACCCCTTCACTTATTAACGATATTCTAACCATCTGCATTATTTGGTTGGAAACACAAATCCACCTGACTATTTTCTTCTGAAGTCCAGTCCATAACACCAACATGTAGCTCTAAAAAAGTCACGTGAGGTCCATAAAGTTAGTTTTATGGTTTTAGGGGGGTTGACAATGTGCTACATAATTCACATTCTTGAATGTAACTGACTGTTTAACTGCTTCAGCGGGATTCTAAAGGTTGTGGGCAGCATGCGGAGTCTTCTCAAACTGGACAGTCCTTATATTCCATGCTGACTAGGCTGTCAACAATGATTTTCATAATATTTCTGCTGGATGTGAAACGATAAGATGTCTTCTCTGTAGTTCTCAAGTAAGTCTCTTTCTTGGCTACAGATGTTCATGCTTTTAATTAATTGTTTTTAAAGGATCACGAATTTTAGCCAATTTACAATTTAGTTTAAAGCTTTATAAATGTCAGAGAATGCAGACTTGTTTGGTTTACATTTTATTTAATGATAAAATACATTTGTAAAACACGGTGGATTTTGACTCGGTCAAAAAAGAAAAGAAAAGTCATTAACCTTAAATGTGTGGCTGAATGCATAATAAGTTCAAATTTGTATTTGCGAAGCTGTTTATTTTGCGTGGATAATGGAATATATTTTATCCTTATATTTTCAGTAATACTTGAAGAAATAAATCAAAAAATTATTTCACTTTTACAACATTTAAAAAATCTTGTTCACAACAGATGTCCAAAAAATTGGAATAGAGACATTTTATCATGGTTAAACATATACAGAGAAAGTTCACATGGTAGCCTACATTTTTTTGTTGGTATTCTATTCATTGGTAAATTGTGTGATTAATCAGGCAAAGATCAGTCTGAAAAATATATACATATTGTTTTTGTTTTACCTTCTTTTGTATTGCACATTATTTTTTGTCTGGACTTTTGAAATTGGTGCAATATTTTGGAGGTGAGGTCTGAAGCGTTTGTGTGTTTATTTTATTTTTTTAAAGATACTAAGATGGGATGTAAGGATGTAACTATTTTCTCGCGATAGAAACGGTTCTTCGATTCATAACTATTAAAGTCCCATTTTACCCCTATAATGTGTTTTGCATATTGATAGGGGTAATCTGGGCGCTGTTCTCATCAATTATTCATTGGGAAGGGATCACTCCGAGGTCAGGAGACAAGAGTGGCACACATGCCTTATACGAGAGAAGCACAAGGTCCATGCCAAACTGACTAGATGGTAATCCTTCGCAGTTTTGGAATACATTTTCACTCAACAGTCAGTTCGGTCTAATTCTCTTAAAGGCATTTTTGTACTGAGACGACATTGTTGAGAGGGACAGACTTTGTGGGAGAGTTGTAAGAGCAAGTAAATTGTATCCTAGTCGACGCAACGCTAAACAGATTAAATTATTTTGAAAGTTCTGTTATTATGAATTTTGTTCTGCTTGATTCATAAATAAAAGCAATGTCTCTGAACGTTATTTTGTTGATATTTAGATTGATGTAATGTTGCTTCATCACCAGCAGGGCCCGCCTCACACCGAGCTCCTGATCGGTTTTTACTCATTCTGCATAGCGGGACATTCTGATGCTTTCATTTTTTTTCTTCATGAAAACAAAATTAGGCTAGTATGTTTAGGGATTAAAAAACAAACAAAAAAACACGTAAACTGCGAAAATGGAAAGCTTTTGGAATGTGGCAGCTTCAATTTGTCTTCTGTTGGTTTTTGGTGTGGGACCCAGGTCTAAACAATTATTGTTAAAATAGCTCATTAAATAAACCATGAGGAAGGGTGTAATCATAAAGCAATGGGACCTAGTGAGAAAAAAATCGCTTTCTGTTAGAAATATTAAATGTGGAAATTTCCAAATATCATAGCTAGCCTATAGAATATATTTTTAAAAAAAAAGAAAAAGAAAAAAAAGAAAGAAAACATACTGTGCGTGGCATGGTGAAGGATCAGAGTTCATGCTGAGGTCACTCATCCAGCTTATGTTCTGTGATGGCACCATTCTCAGCTTTTGTGGCAATGGCAAAAAATAAAAATAAAAATTGAGAGCAGTGACTAATATAAAACTTAGTTAAATTCTTGTAGGCTATGATGTATTTGAAGGTATGCTATTTTTTCCGAAATAATTGAAATAACTTTATAAATAACCATACTGCTATTTGTCTAGTCATTTAAAACATATATTTTATATGTGTATTTATAAAAGTTGAATTAAATTAAAATAAGAATTCTTGGGGAATATTTAATCAGCGGTCTGTTTGTACTCGGTAGTGCGATAACGTTCAGGAAAGCACTAATCGAAAGTGTGCAGCAGCAGGATTGCCTAATGAAGTTGATAAACGATATTTCGCTTAAGGTTATCTTGAATTTTTCATCTTTAATCGATCGTTATGCGCCCAAAAGGTTCTGCGATGTCTTCAATGAAGCTGTTGGAAGGCTCCTGCAGAGACACACGAAATGAAAGTCCGAGAGAAAAAAGCCATATGCTTAATACGTAAAATTGTACAAATGGATATACAATGTGAAATGTACTGGAGGCAAAGAAAATATAGAGACATCGAGAAACAAGATGGGGACCACCGTTTGTGCAAAAGAGTGAGGCACATAGTAAGTTTACTTATCTCTTTATGATATCAGGATTTCATCCAACTAAGCAATGAATCAGGTTTGCGTTATTGCTTTTATTTTTTACAAGCTGGTATATTAATATAGCCTAACTAAGATAGTATATTTGATTAGTATAGGATTAGAAATATTGAGGAATAAGAGAAAGTAAATATCAAGTAACTAAAATGCCTAATGCACATGATATAATGGGTGCAAATCTGAAAGTTATATCTGTGCTCAAATGTTGCTGTTGTTGTTGTTTTCAACAAATTCACAATAAGGGGTAACATTTGGCCTGGCAGAAAAGTTTAACAAATGCCGATGATGTCTGTCATCTATATATACCCTGTAGATCCGAATTTGTGTGAATAGAAAGTCGCAAATTCGTGTCTTGGGGAATATGTAGTTGACATAAACACGACGCCGTAGTGGAATTGTGGATAGCCTACACATTTTTTGTCCCCTGCATACTGCTTTTTTATTTTTTTATTAATGTGTGTGTGTGTGTGTGTGTGTGTGTGTGTGTGTGTGTGTGTGTGTGTGTCATTATTAGAGACATGCTTAAAATAAATCCTAAACATGATGCGAAGGTTTTGAAAGTTAGACACCTGATGGCGCTACATCATTTGTCATATGGAGACAAATGCTGGCCTGCGACAACGTGAGGAATTTTTCGGCATTTATTCTTTTTTTAAAAACCCTGCAGGATCATTCATGTGGTTTTGGTCACCACTTTGTTTTTAACCATTTTCGCATTCTAAAACTCTCTAAAATGTATTTTCCCATGTTCTCAGAGACAGACTATTTTTCAGATATCAAGCAAAAAAAGCTGAATCCATCAACGCACAGAGGCTCATAACATTTAGGCTATAAAACAATTATAAAGCCTAGCAATTTACATAAGAATAATACAGTAATCGAAATTGTAAATACAGGATATGACAAACTGTGTTACTCAATGTCTCATTATGCTAATTAAACCTGGTTTTACTTTCCTTTATTTGTAGCAACAAGTGTATTCCAATGAGGCTGCGTGTGACCCTGGACACGTTTTCCATGCTATTCATCAAATGGACAGTCTGCAGACAATTGAGAAGAAGGAACATGACAAGAAACAGGTAGCCTCATTTTTACATCAGGAAATACTGCCAGATATCAACTGGATTTATCTTTGCTTTTAGATTACATAATGCATGAATAATGAGAAAGTCAGAGCCTATCCATAGTGTTGTGTGGTTAGGCTATTTTTGTTATTTCTTGAATAAAATAGACTTCTGTCTCTCGTTGATACAAAGAGTAGTTCACGGTGAAGGGTAAAGAGGTGGATTAAGTAAAAGTGAAAAGATACTGGTTCCACGTCCCTTATTTGCCAGTCACGTGATTAATTAAATTATTAATGAAGAGGCTGCAGAGCAGAAAGGCAACGTAGCCAATTCGTCAAGACTGGCTTTTCGCCGAGCTAACTTGAGTGAGTTTGGGAGAAATTTCTTGGGGCTTTTCCCTCGCAAGAAGCTATCCTCATTGCTGTGAACAGTCGAGGGAGAATGTAGGATCAACCGCACAGCATAAGCACCACACATTGTGAGTAAGCCTTTAGATCTAAAGCTAATAGATGCTATATGCTACTGTAGTTCCGCAGAATTGAAGAGAACATGTAAAGGCCAATACTAAGATGCATATTTTTTCCACTTCCTTTGGAAAAATTCGTAATCCGTTCATTTAAATATAATTGTATGAAAACACTACCCTGTTCAACTATATTATGCAAGTACCTCGTGTTATAGGCTATTTGTTTACTAGCGAAAAAATTGTTACAGAATACGCGGTTATGTAGCCTACCGCACACTTTCTACTTTAAACGCATACGTTTATTCTTAACATTTATGTAGGCATATGTGTGTGAATTAATCAGTTTCCTGGATTTTTGCAGGTTTTTGTACAGCCTTATGAAATATATGAGTATACAATTGTAACAGACTAAGCTCATAAATTTTTTGCCTACAAGTCTATCTCGATGATTAATGTAATGAAGTGACCGATAGGCCTATAAAGTATTGTGTTGTAGGTTGGGTTAAGGACTGGTAATATCAATAAAATGGTTAAGGTTAGATTGTTAAGGACTAGATTGGTTCGTCTGATGGTGACTATATCAGTTTAGGCCGTCTATGACGAATCCACTCTTACAATGACATGAGCAAAGCAATGGAACACTAGAGATCAACTTGAGAGATCAAAGGCCCTCGGACCTTTGGGGAATTGATCGCAGAACCATCCCGAGACAGCGGCACTCTCTCATCTTCAACATCACTAATTACAATATCATGCACGAATAATTCGAAACAGATGTTCCCTTTACAAGCGTTTACAACCATTTTATGGTAAAGATGTTAGCTGACATATTGGAGAATCTAAAAATGTTTTTGATGGTGCACGCGTCAGAGTTATTTGTGTGTTTTCAGAAATATGACTCGTTATCCTACTGTAGATAAAAAGTAATTTCAGTTTTCGTCGTCATAACCAATGATATATGCATCATCTGTTTTAACATAGCCTATTTGTATTCTGTATTTTAGTGTATGCACACATGTAATTTAATGTGTGCAAATTTAACATTTAATTAATTTTAACTGGCTCCTCAATAAATGCCTTAAACGTTTGTTTATCTCACTAAACCTACACGAGCCACTATCAGCTTATTTAATTTAAAATAGCACAAATCTCTTCATTGGTTTGTGTTCTTGATCGTTTGGTGTACACCACATCAATACCGCTTCAGAGCAACATCCTGATCTTGCTTAATTTTTGTTTGTTTCGCAGTTCAATTTATATCGATTGCTAACTCCGAGAGACATCCTTCTTTGCCTCCATCAGCTTTTACATTCAAGGCATTTGTAATCCTCTCAGAAGAGGACAATTTCCTTTCAGGAGCCTGATGTCGCTTTAGACAGAATATGGATAATTTAACGTATTTTTGTTTGGTTATGATGTTTTCTTTTCTAAAATGTGTCTGATTAGTGTTGGCTCATTATGCACATTTTACCCGGGTCTTTTGCTCACCCATAGATTTGATACACTCGATCCTTTGGCTTTTATCACTTAGGCTGGTAAGCATTTATTGCATTTCTATCGTCATATCATGGAGAGGAACATTTGTATACATAAATAAGACATCACTCATATTCAGTGACACTTACAGCAGGACTTCGGGGTGTACCTGAAAACATTATTGTTTTCAACAAGGATTTAATATAGGCTATGTAATAGCAAATATTTCTGTGATTTGTGACTCTCTGCGAAATCAAGCTGCTGAAGAATAAGCTCACAGTTTGTGAATGGCGGAGGATCTGTCTGGGTGATTAATAGCCCTAGTATTTTGGCAAAGGTTCAAGACGAGTTCACTGGGCTTTGTGCGTTGTTTTAGACCACTGCACACAAACCTTCCCCATTGTTTTTCCCCAACTAGTCTCTTTCTTTGTTATTTAGTTATGTTTTTATCATCCCAGTCACGATTAAGAATAAATATATTTTGTCATTTCAAAGAGCCACCATCTTCTTATTTTACATGCTCCAGCTATTATTTTCCATAACCATATGTCACCAGAACCGTTTGATGTAAGTGATTTTCAATTGAGATCTTGTTGTAGCCTACTTACATTCGAGATAATTAATTCAAGAGCATTATTATTTTGATGCTCATGATTAACGATTTTCCAAACGTTGTTTTTCTGGTTGAATTACCTTCCTGGTTCTCATAGAAAAAGACAGACGATATTACGCAGCAATACAAAGATCAGATGTCTCTAGAACTTAAAGGCTAATGGGTCTAATAAAACGAGGATATGAAGTGCACATGGTTATTTTATTTTTAAGTTTTTCATAAAACAGTTAATTGTTCCGCTACCAATATGCTATTTTTTCTCAAATCTGTAGAATTATTTCGACACCCTGAATGTAAAAAATAAATAAAAAATAAAATAAAAAAGCAATTAAAAGGAAAATAATTTCTCAAATATTTTTAAACGGATTATTATTATTTTTTTTAGCACATACAGGCTATGTTTAATATTTTTAATGCAATTGTTCGTAGGCTACATGTATTCAGCCCATTTCTTTGCACAGTGTCAGCTAAAAATTGTTTTAAAATCTATTATATATTATATTTAATTTATTCTGAGTTTGTGATTTGCTCACATTGCACAACAAGGCGCATTTTAACTAATAAGCAGAATATATGAAGAAGAAAAAAAAAGACTATTGTTATACTTTAGCCTATGTGTTTTTGTCAGCAGCACAGTGAGATATTCTGGTTTCTGGCAGTGCATGCTCCGCGAAATAAACACTATTCATATCTTTTTGTCCTTTTAGTTGCGATGATGGATTCATGTTCCCTGACTCACACCGTGTTGCTCTGACCCTGCAGGTCATCTTCCAGCGGGCCTCCGGAATCATACTGTCACATGACACGAGAGGCCAGAGTTTTTCTAAACCCACAGAAAGGACCATAACTGATGAAAGCTGTCCAGAAAACGCAGATAACGAACAACAATAACGCCTGTCTCACAACGTCGCGGAATTATTTGCAACAATGTCGTTCTGCATTTGAACGTAATGACATAATTCATCACAACACCAAACACATTGGGTAAGAGACTAAAGACGAACTTGCACAGTGAGATGGAATACAGAACAAGATAAAGAGGACGTATAAACGAGAGAGAGAGAGAGAGAGAAAAAGATGTTGTAGTTACACCATCCTCAATCAAGACAACTAACACGTCAGTGTTCCTTCCTGCAAACTACCGGAGATAACTTTAGGAATCAAGGAAACAAGTTCTAAATGTATTACCAACCCATATTTTCTTGGTTGACAGAATTCAAGCAAACGACAAAGAGGAGCGCGGCATTTGGTGGTGAGTAAATATTCCTACAGTTCAGATATCTAAATTAAATTAGGCCTATTATTTACCAGTAGGCTACCACAAATAATGAGGCAATATTAGAATTAGTAGCCTAATAAATGTTAAATAAAAATCATAGGCAAGCCTATTTCACAGATAATGTGGGAAATCTGTGTTCGCTGTTGTTAATTCAAATACTGTTAATGCGAGTTTTATCCAAATAATTGGTTCAAATCCAAATAATATGAATTATATCCTCTTTAACAGCTCAGGAGCGACAAGAAAACCCCGCTGGGATTCATTGCCTCAAAAAGAGCACGTACTGCTATAGGCTACAAGTGACCAGCTGTAGCCAGCGAAGTTCCTCTTCAACCCATATTTGTGCTGGCGGAGACGTGTGGAAATGCCCAGTTTACTCAAACCTCTACTGAGATGAAAATAATAGTCTGTTTTCAAAACCGGAGGATGAGGCAAAAAAGATTCAAAGAATGTCTCTCGTTGCTATAGCTGGACCATCTCTGATCAACAGCCGATCTCCACCGTCTTGAGTGAAACATGCGAGATATTTAGGCTATTTATTGATGGCATCTACAGTGCCTCAGGTCAAAGGCCCTTTCGCAAATATGGGTGGGTATGCTTATCCAGTCTATATACATTAATGGGTAGCATTCTCTGGACAACCACAAAACTGTCATGTTCCCCAGAGCGTAATGCCCCCTTCAAATGATTAAATGCCAGTTTGATGTAATATTTCCAAAATTAATTTTTAATGGTAAATAAGTATTATAGTAATGTACTTGGTTGATTTAATAACGTCACTGGGGTAATAATTCAAATTATTGTGTTAAAAAAGCTCTGTGAATTTGACATTTTAGTGCGTGTTATTTATAATTTATTTTGGCCCATTGATGGGCTCAATTCAAGGTTCTCGCGATGTTCATTTGAAATCAAGATAATCATCAGAGTTTGGGGCAATTTACAACTCTTAGCCTATTAATAATTTTCTCTATTCGAATGGAAATTGTTTGTCACTTGCACACAAAAATTATGTTTTGGGTTTCACTAATCGAAATAGCATAGCCCATACGATCTTATCTTTTGCTTTTAATCCTATAAACCAAGGGCATGTTTCACGATCTCCCTCTGCTTAAATAGGAGCAAAATATTCTAGCATTATATAAAACCTTAGGCTACCTTAATGGGAGATTAGGCCTATAAGCATTATTTTAGAAAGTAGGGTGGCTCACTATATCGAGAGAGAGAGGGAGAGAGAGAGAGATTAAGCCAATCTCTGGCTATTGGTGTATAGAAGTTCATTCAGTCCTGTTAAATGAGGAATTTTGACTTGAAATTAGCACAAGAAACTCTTTAGGGGAAAAAAAAACACACACAAAGGCAGACTAGCCTACTTCAAGTCAATGGTCTACGTAGGCTATGGCCTATGGGTATGATGAATTTTTAGGGCCTATTTATTAATAGCTTTCAACACAACTTCAGTTGTCCTCTCCGTCACGAATACAATAAATTCACTGTTATAATCGCTGCGCTCGCTTTAATTCACATTAGATCTACATTGGCAGTTCATCAGATTGATGGGTGCATTCGATTGATGTGTTTGTCATGTAAATACGAATCGTTTGATGGACACCTGCAACGCCCAGAGTGCTACCGCAGGTCGCACACTATTGGTGCAAAATTAGTCACATGATCTGTCACTTAACTGATATGAGCTCGGATAGAACTTTGTGTGGTTTGACGTACTGCTTCGAGGTTGTAGGGGCACTGGGACCACACATCGGCGTATATTGACCCTGCTTAATCAATTTTGCTTGGTCAGTCAACAATGAATTCCTACTTAGATTATACGATTTATAACCGTGGTGCTAACACTTACAGTTCGAAGGTTGGATGTTTTTCTATGGAACAAGAATACTTGCCAAGTGCTTGTGCAAGTAGTACAAATAGTTACATTCCCGAGGGACGGCCAGTCGGAGGAAACAGTTTTACACCAGCGTCGCACGAAACTCATGGCACAACTTATGCACAACAGCCATACCACATCAATATGGATATGGGGAAAACTGGACACACCAATTTCTGCAAGCAAACCCGACCTCCTCTCTCGGACTATGGACATCAGCACGTTCTCACTCAAACAGATGACCACATCCGCCTTCAGTCCCCTGCTTTTTCTGTCGTGAATATGGGATCCAACATTGGAACTTACAATGACTCGAACTGCAGGCCTGGCTCGGTCTCTGCAAGCCATTATCAGTCATTTCCTTACGGAGAACACGAACCACACGGCTATGGCACGTTCAGCAAGTACCAGGTCTCCCCTGACAGTGACAGCGACTCCAAGACGAACATCACACAAGCACCAACATTTGACTGGATGAAAGTCAAGAGGAACCCCCCTAAAACAGGTGAGTTTAGGGTACAGTGGCCACTACATTAACGAAGGCTTTGTCATATTATTTGTCATATTGTCAAATGATGTTTCTAATCTTATCTTTTTTTATTCATAATGTTGTCTAAAGTCGCCGAATATGGGATCCACGGCCAGCAGAACATAATACGCACCAATTTTACCACCAAGCAGCTCACCGAACTTGAGAAGGAGTTTCACTTCAACAAGTACCTGACCAGGGCTCGCAGAGTGGAGGTGGCCGCAACCCTCGAACTGAACGAAACGCAGGTTAAAATTTGGTTTCAGAATCGCAGAATGAAGCAAAAGAAGCGCGAGAAGGAAGGAACAGTCCCGATAATTAAACGAGCGACTCTTTGCTCTTCCGGTCAAAGCGCAGACAACTCAAACAGCTCATCCCCGGGTGCTTCGCCTACCTCAGACACTTCCACTACTATTTGATTCTTACGTGCATTTGAGTCAAACGAACTTCTGTTTCAAACGAACTTTCTGTGCTGTGGAGAACTACCTAACTTATTCTGCTGTCCTAGACAAAGCATTGTGCTAGTGTGTGCAAGTGTGTTTAAAGTAATCAGTTTTGCTGCATTAGAACTACTGAATTCATGGTTTAACAGGGTATATGCTTAATAGTCAAAAGCAAGACTTTTAAATGTTATTTTTTTCTGCCATCAGTTGATATCTTATTTTGCACTACAGATTCATTCCTCTGTTAAAAAAAAAAAAAAAAACAGTTGAAAAGACTGACAGACTGACTGAATGTTCATGTATTTAGAAAACAACCTGGCCTGTGACATTGTGATAAATAAATATTTTATTTTTCTGAAATATGTTTGATTTATAATTACATCCGATTTAAATCAATTTATTGATTTTTCTTTTAATTAAAAGGCTTTTCATGATGTTGGTAAGATTGTGTCCTTTGTCCGAGGATGTTGCAATACAATGGGACCTAATTTAAATCAGTGTTGCTCTAGTCTGAATAGTTTGACAAGAGGAATGTTGCATTACACACCGGGTGGCTTCCTATGACCTTTTCACCTTTTTGTGCCTCCAAGCTCTCTAAACATGTAAACACTCCTTGGTGCCCAGAATAACACTCACTGTCTAGATTTGAGGTTTCAATCCTACTTGGCACAGCGCAACAATATGGCAGGTAAAGAAATAGGACTTGTAGCTGAGTATAAGACCCTTTCTAACTCCAAGTCATTATGATAATTCATAAGGCCCTTTTCATCGTATTTGAACATTCTTCAACAAGGCCAGAAAGAAGAGTGATTTATAATGGCCTGGTTTCACAGACAAGGCTTAGATTAAGCCAGGATAAGGCCTTAGTAGTTCAATTTCATTTAAGTAACTTTTACAAAGTGCCTTCGAGAAAAACATTACTGGTGTGCATCTTGAGGCAAAACAATGGCACTAACATTTTAAGATATCTCAGTGCAAGTTGCTTTCAGTTAAAACATCTCAAACATGGGCTTAAGCTAGGCTACTAGGCTTAAGCCTTGTCTGTGAAACCGGGGGTAGGCCTATATGTAATGTACTGGGAAATAAAACAAATTACCTTCGTTTGCATAAACATTTAACTGCAAATCTGTTTATTATTTAATTTAATTTAATTTATTTTTGGAACATCAGATTGCTATTACAGAGAGAGGAGGGGGGGGAGGGTACTGTTTAACCCTAGATACTATCTCCATTAGCCTCAATTCTTCTAGAAAGTTTGCAAAGACTTGACAACCCTGTTTCATTCCCCTGATCATCTGATGGACTGCTCCAATATTTACTTAGGGTGTTGGGTTTGCACAGTATTTGCCCCAGCAGCCACGCACTGTCAGCACCATCTCCACTGACCAGGTTCACTTGGAGTTCAGGCCTAAATTAATTCACAAAAGCCACGGGCCTGTCCAGCAGGGGATGAGAAGGGTGTCTTCCCAAAGGTCAATCAGAGTGTTATCTCTCTCCAAAACAAATTATCCACTATAAACTGAAAATCGAATTGAATCTCTAATATAAATAGACAATAAAATGCATTTTAAATAAATGAATAAAACAAAAGCTGCTATTGAGGGTATTGAGTTCACTGAGCAATTTCACATCAATTCAATGGTGAAACCCTTACAAAATGGCGAAGTTAAATCCATTCCAAGTCAGTCCATCTAACTCAAATGACAAAAACTGTTAAGGACATGATGCTGATTATTTAATTTCATTTCATTTAAAATAGAGCATAAATATGTCATAATGGCACAAATGAAATGTGGAAAAAGGAAAAAACAAAAAATAATCAGTCAGCTATAAGGAAGAAAACAGCAACAATGCAATGTGTACTTAAAGTTATTAAGTATGCAGTGTTTGTTGCTTGCCCTTTTGGGTTGTGTGGCTCTGGGCTCCTACTGGGTCTCCCATCTGTGGGTTTCAGTGGAAGAGCTAGAGTGCTGCAGAGACAGATGTTCAGGCAGCCCGGAGGAGGAGGAGGAGGCTGTTTTTCACCAGGTTGTCAGCATGCAGAAAAGGCTCACACTGCAGAATGTGGGGCAAGAGGAGGAATTAGAGGAAGATAAAAGTAGCATCCTCAAACAATAATAATGCATAGGGAAGAAATAGGCTATGTTTGGAGAGAGAGAATAGATGTGTAGTTGGGAAAGAGGCAGTCAGCAGTAGTCATCAAAAAGTCAGTCATTCTGTGTAAAAAAAAAAGAAGGAATATTTGTTTTATGATTACATCAGGTAAGATTGGCAAATATTTCAAAGAAAGACACACTCTACATTCTGATAAATGATGCCACAGTATTGCATATCACTTTGCTGGCAAAATTTTATCCTTTTATGAAAAAAAATTATGGATGTTTAAACCTCCCCACAAATAATATATAAATATACAGTATAAAATACTGTTCAAATTTTTGGGGTTGGTAAGATATTTTTTTAAAAATACATTTATATATTTTGGCAAGGATGCATTAAATTGATTAAAAGTAACAGTAAAGGCATTTATAATGTTACAAAATATTTACATTTAAAATAAATGCTGTTTTAAGCTTTCTATTCATCATTCAAATTCTTTAAAAAAATGTATCACAGTTTCCACAAAACTAAGCTACACAACTGTTTTCAACATTGAAAAAAATAAGAATGTTCTAGAGTCTCGAATCAGCATTAAAATGATTTCTGAAGGATCATGTGATGCTGAAGACTGGAACAATGGCTGCTGAATGTTCAGCTTTCACATGAATATATTATATTTTAAAAAATATTTAAATTGAAAAAAATTACCTCCATACTTAATAAAATGCAATGGGGGAAAAAAAACCCAGTGATATAACACATTAAAAATTCAATGACAAAAATCATATTGACAGGTACACCGCCTTTGCTGTCAGGTCACTATTAAGGTGATGTTTAGGGTAGATCTGAAGCTTGCTATGTATATACTCTCCCTGCTGGGTGTGCTTGTCAGAAGGTCTTTTACAAATCAAATGCCTGGCTTGACTTCCTGAGTCTTGTTCAAGTCCCTCTGAAGCATGTCACTCTGCTGGGGTGCGTGACCTCAAAGAGATAAAAAGAATACTGTATACACTATTCATGGGCTTGAAACAGGGGTCAGGGGGTCATTTTATATGTCTTCTTGTCTTTCACAGACATACAGTCAACAGCTAAGACAGTGGCCACATGCAGATAGCCTCCTCCTCTCGGTGAAAACAGGAAGAACAGGAAGCCTTCCTCTTGCTCTCTCCACACAGACCCATTTGACCATCCCCCTCTCGCTCAATCGTATCCATGTCTTCACGAGGCGATTTAATCAGTCCACCGCCTTATTAGCTGAGTAACTGAGAGGGACAAGCTTCCAAGACCCTGTAGCACACAGGCTGGGTTCTTGCCAGTGAGCAACCAACAGATATTGGTTTAGGCAGTGTAAAAACAAACTCGCAAGATTTTTTATAGTATAAAACTGATTAGATTATGAGGTCGAGAGAAGTGAAGTTATTGTACCTGCTTAGAAAGGGCGATTTGGAAAGTTGCCAGTTACTCTCAAAACCAACACTATGGCGTTTTTGTCATAATTTAATTGACAAATTTCCTGCATGTGGTTTTGTTTGTAGGGATCATAGAGCTTGGCAAAGTGTAACCGGTGCTCTGTCACTCATATGATTTAGAGAGTAAAGTAGTGCGCGCCAGAGGGAGACAAATGAAAGCTGACAGTTCATTTTATCAGTGACAGATCGTTGATCTCATGGACTGCCTCCCTGGTCTCTCTTAGAAGGCGGTGAAGGTTGAATATTAGTGGATACTGATACAACCAACCACCCCCTTCTGAATCCCAAAGGCTTTGTATTCCAACCAGCAGAATATGAGCTACAGCACTACACATAGAAGCTAAAAAACCAAAGTAGTATCAGATATTAGTGATACAATTAACATGATTTTATTTTAGGATTAATACGTTCCCTTTCCACAATTCAATCTCATAGAAACCTTTGTATTTAACAGGAAAAATGACATAAATACAAGCATGATGGAAATATAGACAGATGATTTTTAAAGGGATAGTTCACCCAAAAAATACTGTCATCATTCACTCATCTTCATGCTGTTCCATACCTGTATGACTTTATAAAAGAAAATATTTTGTATAATGTTTTAACAGTTTTTGTCTATACAATGAAAGTCAATGGGGTCCAAAACATCATTGAACTGATGTCCACTGTGTGGAATTTGTTTTTATGTTTCATAGAAAAAAATAAATTCATACAGGTTTGGAATGACATGAAAATTATTATTATTTATTTCTTGGATGAACTATGCCTTTAAGCATAATGCACATTAGCCCCTGGTTTCCCAGACAAGGCTTAGTCCCAGACTAAAATTTGAGCTGGTTTAAAATATCTTAAAATATGTCACTGCCATTGTTTTGTCTCAAGATGCACATGTTTTTTTCTAAGGCATGTTTATAACAGCTACTTAAATGTCCTAATTGAACTAAGACCTAATGTTGGCTTAATCTCCGCCTGTGAAACCAGGCCTAGATGTTTTTCTTTTTTCTGAGACTTTATCTAAAAAATTAAGCTATTCATTTCAACAGTAAACTTTCAAATGGTCCTAAACAATTTAGCCATTTATGTATGAGAAAACAGAGAACTGAATTCATTCTGATACAGACCTGTAGTGAAAAACGTTCCTCTAAGCTCACCATGATTGATATGTGGGCGTTGACATAAACTGATACCTGGGAAAATCCTTTTCACAAATTATCACACTTTACCCCATCTTCTTTGAAAATATTTACCTCACAGGTCCTTAAACACCCACACAAACATCTTCTAAGTGATGCCTGCAAGTGCCTGAAGTGTCTCGTGCATGTGTGGGGAGGTTAATTAGCGGCAATGAGCTGAAACTGAGTTCAAAGGGTCAAACCAGCGACAGAGATGAGCCCAAGGCTTTGAACGGGCAAAAATGTTTTCATACCATTTAACAAGAAACGCATTATAAACCGGTTGATAGTAATTGAATCTCATGATGGAATATACGACAAACTCTGAAACTGTTCCAGTGCCTTCATATTGACCCCTGGGTCTCTCGAGGGGTGTGTGACCATGTTGGAGTGTGATTTCTGTCAGGTCGGGGCGGTTGGGGGCTCTCAGATGACAGAGTTCTGCCCCTCCCCCAAGTGAAACGCAAATGAAAAGGAATGCAGAGATAAAAAAGCCTGTGTTCCCAGATAAGGGTACAGAAGAAAGGAGTAGGCGAATGCTAAAAGAGCTCTCTTGGGGAGATGAGAGGCGCTGATGTCAGTGTTGGTGGTAGGAGATCATAGCAGGTTCCTCTCATCAGCCCAGGCCTGTGTTTGATACTGGGTCTTTGTCGCTCTTTCAGCTATGCATTGTTGGGAGGTGTAATCCCGGGCGGATTACAAAGGCAAGATCCTTTCATATGGCTGTGCCCAGCAGGCAGGAGGCAGTGCTCATGCTGGAGTGGAGGGCCACGCTCATTCCTCTATCTACCTTCACAAGGGGCCATATAGCTGCAGGGACAGTGACGAAGGGGTCATTCGGTCATGTCCTCTCCTTGGAATTCTGCTCCCCCTTCTCCATTCAGATGTTTTTCTTTCATGATCTGCCTCCAGCCTGTACCTGTGCACAACGCCTTACACCCAATAAACAGGCAAATATCATAAAATGATGAATATGAGCTCTGATATTTAGCTTGAATTAAATCTTCCACAATATTTCTGCGATGCAATACAGTAGTGAACAACTGTGTTGAGGTAAACCAATATTAGCAACAACCAATATAGGAAAATTAATATTTTCACCTCATAGACTTTACTGAAGGATGATCTCAAGCCATAGTGGGACTAGAAAATCATGCGAGTGGGCTCTTTTAAACAGGTGACCTTCAAGCAATGCCACAGCAACCACACAGCAACGCTCTGGAAACAACCCACAACACCCTACCATTGTGGCCAGGACTTTTGCATAGGCAATCATCATTTACATTTTCTTCAGAAAATCTAAAAACCTAGTAGGCTTTTACATTTGTCTGCAAGGTGGTTAATGCACAATGTATAAAGGTTCCTGGGGTAAAAGGTTCACTTGAAAAGAAACACCAGTACTTTCCTAAACACCACTTTGTCAATATGCACTGAAAAAATTAACCATAAAATCATCATGTGCAATAATGATTTTGATTAAATTAGATCGAACATGTAATATTTTTTTGATTATTGCATATGAAAATCTCTGAAATTATCATATTGAGACAAAAAAAAGAAAAAAAGGCAGAACTAAAAATGAAACCAAATACCCTTTTATGTCGCAACTAAAACATTGAAACACCACTAAAAATACATCATACCTGACTAGTTTTTCATCGTTGGGAGGGAACAGATTTGTAAAATGGATCACATAACTTCTCCAATTAAAATGGAGATTAATTAATAAAAACCTGTTTATATTGGAGCTCCAAGATATTCATTGTACTGGACTAAAGGCAAAACAACATAAGCTCTAATAAAACATTTAAATGGTTATGAAATGCCAAAGTGTTAAAAGATACTGGTACAAGTACAATTGTATGGAGTGTCATTGTCTTTCCTGCAATTTGAGCCTCGCTTTAAGCACTTCATTGCCCAGTAGCCCTGTGTAACTGTGCAAATAATAAATTGCACATAAGTTGTTAATATGTTACTCAAAAATATTTTGTCTAAAACATTTGGATATGATTTTTTTTTTGGGGGATTTTTTTTTTTTTTTCACCTTCTTTACTTCTTTTAACATTTCTTCTTACACAGATTATGTTGGTCAATAAATATATGTAGTAGCCTAAACATAATCAAAATAAATTTTCCTTGCTCTGATTAAATTCTGTTATTAATGTAATAACAGAAGAGATTGTGCCGCCCCAATGTGATGCATTGCATTAGGTGCCAGCTCAGCATCAAACTGTTGCAAACAATTGTGAGAGGCAAGCAAAAGCTTTTGTGATATGATGCAAATGGCTCAGATAGACTACACAGCATGAACAGAAGTAATTCCACTGAGCGTAGGCCAGAACAGGAAGTGTCATTAGTTTAACGACGAATAAAAAAGAGCTACAGCTTCATGTTCACCACGTCTTGTCCTGTCTCTGCATAAAACATATGTGGAAAATGTCTAATTTTATTTGGTTTTAAATAATGATTTTTTTTATTTTATTTAGCAATTAATTATTATTATCTTTTACATTTTTGAATTAAAAACGTTAACATAAAAGGGCATGAGGTAATGATGGCAGATGGCTTAGTAGGCTAATTATTTCTAACAAGTATAAACAATTAACGAGTAATAGGCTAACATTAAAAACAACAAGAATTAATAAATATACATCTGATTATCACAATAAATTAATGGTAAATTTAAAATGTAGGCTACATGTTTTCTATCCAGCTTTGACACTAATTTATGCAATTCAGGGTGAGTAATAGATTTATAAACTACTTTAACACACAAATATTTAAACTTCCGGTCTCCATGAGGTAGTTTTGCTTTAAGATGGCCTCGACCTTTTATAAACAGTGTGGAGCCGTAAACATTGCATAAAATAATAATATACGCACCTGACTCGATCTATATAACGATATGGAAACTTCATTTAAACAAACAAACAGACCAGAGGCCTAGTAACCTAAACATTTCGAGTCTTTCAATGTGGAGAAAAAACATGGCCACTACTTACACATTTGACCGCTGATGGTATAGCCTAGTCACGATCGATGGTCATGATATGAGATAGAGGTTGGGGAAATCAATGAGATCAAAAAAGAGGTGCAGTGGTTTTGAGCGGGGCCCGTTTCTGTCAATTCGTAGTAAACGAATAAAAACACTCAAAGTTTGACAACAAATTCAAAACGGTGTAGCCTACTCAATTTTATTTTTAACTGGGTGGATGGTCTAAAAATATATATATGGTGGAAAAGGCAAATTCCACTTGTAATATTTTGAAATTAGTTTGACTTTCATTTGAGACAGTAGCCTAGGAGACAAGTAATTCGTCTACATCTCTTTAGGCGTTGTTTCATTTTCACAACAATGTGCTTTGCACTTCCTCTACACCTTTTCTCCACGAGCTGGTTCGTGTGGGGTGATATCTCTCTCGATATTTTATTTTATTTTACACTGCTAACTCATTATGTGGGATGACAAGTGACCAACAAATTCACTCAGAATTTTTCGGACCTTCAGTCGTTGACATTAGCATATTTTATTAGCTTTTATTTCTGTTTGGAATCTCACTCAGAGAGTAAGAGATGGGGACGGTGCTTGATGACATCAGACAACTATTAAGAGGTAGGCTAGGCATTGTTTCAATGTTAATGTGTTCAAATCAGACTTTTACCCCACAAGTAGGCTACTTATTTGTTTGTTGTATTATTTTATCTGCGTGTTTTTATTAAGCTAAATTAGAGCATTTGATGAATGTCAACTTTTGACTTTAAAGAAATGCTTCTTATATACTAAACGTGGATTTAATGAGAATTCACAAAGAAATCACAGGGCTTAAAGCACATGTTTAGGCTACATCTTAAAAGTTAGTTTTCAAATTCATTGTAAACAGGTCATAATTATAGAAGTTGTGGTTTGTGTTATTAAACCTACAGACTTATGATTTCAGTTTTATGATTTCATTAGTTTTATTTACTCTTGTAATTATTCTGCTTTGCTGTGTTTACTCTAGAGGAAAACATTTTGTACAAGATGGTACTTCATGAATGATGCCATCATGAGATTGTTATCGTCCTTCTGACACGCAGACAGGATGACTATTGTCATTTACACAATCTGGCATCTATGACATTTGCATGAATAGAACAATCCTTTTGTGATTTGCATCTTTCAGAACATATTGAATAGCAATATCACATGACATAAAGGTCACATTTTTCTTTTTCCACATGTTGAAATTCAACATAAAGTTTTTTTTTCATTGTGTCGTTGTTTTTTACTTGTGTTAGTGTCTTGTAAACAGACTTTAACATAGCATGAGTAGTTTACTGAGATTTTTTCTCTCTCTCTCTTTCAGACTGTGAGCTGTTTGTTTTTGAAATACTCCAGGATGAGAATCTCAGTGATGTTGCTCTAGAGTCCAGGGAAATTCTTCTACGAAATTTTCATGTCATCCAGAAGAGGTGAGGGGTGTCAAAGTATGTTTTATTCATGTGCAGGTATTAGAGCTGACACATACTTACTCCCCTTTGTTTGTATTGCACAATGAAGACCGCAAAAAGTAAATTTATAGAAGCAAATTATTGGCCGCATGAGAATCTGTTCTCCCAGTCGAGCTACAAATGAAACACAACAGTTAAACAGACAGGAAGCAAATTGCTCAGTTTTTCTATTGTTGTCTTTTTAGACGCAAGGAGTACAATTACAGCGCTGGAGTGGTTTTGTGGTTTGCTGTGCTGAAACAAAGTGTTTGCAAGGAGAACAAGCATACTTAGACTTTTTTTTTTTCTTCAGCACATGAATGCTTTGTTGTCAATGCATCGTTTGCAAATGCTGCAGTGCACAGGTTTTTTTTACAGATGCATGTTTATACTGATACTCAACCTGTCATCAATCAAACGCCTCTTCAATTCTTTTTTGAATTTGTAGTACAGCTTTCATTGTAGAGCTGAAATGTTTATCTAGACTAAGAAAGATAGTGGAACAATGCAAACATTACATGCACTTGATTAGAAGCATTATACAGTGATCCATTTTAGTAAAAACTTTGAGCATTGCAAAGTCCATTTGTTTAGAAGGTTATTTTATCCTTTATAAAACGTACTTCTCTAAAAGCATTTCTAAATCTTCTCTTTTCAGACACCCACAAGAATTTCCCCACAGACGTAAGTGAACAGCTGCTTCATAATTCTAATTAATTGCTCACCAAGATTTCCGTTCAGATTCAGTCTTTCCCGGAACAATGGGTTCTTTAGAAAACGAGTCGGTTCGACAAAAATGATTAGATTCTCCTCCCACAGCATTTTCATTTTATGTTATCTGTCGAACTCACTCAACAAAGTTTCTACTTATGTGAAGCTCTTTTATTTTTTTCTCCTAGTTGAATCCAATCTTGAGGATAGTTCAGATGACAACCGCAGCTCCAGTCTGGGACGCTCTGCCCCCTCAGATGATATGTCAGTGGCCTCTGACTACCAGGAGGAAGGTGCCAGTGAGCGTGAGTTCAAGCCACTCTGTGCATATGAGTGTGTTTACTCGTATGTCTAATGCATGTAAGCTGTGATAAGTCAAGACAGGAAAAATGTCTAAAGCATCTTTAGCACTTTTCTTGTTGTGGGGGTTTCACTGCTAATGATGAAATACCCCAGTGGAGGTGTTTGGTAACAGATCACCCTCTAGTGGATTCCCACAGCTCTGCTGCTGGCATTGAGGAGTGTGTGGAAGGGGAATGGGAGGGTGGTCTTTTACCTCCATAGAAAAGGTATGAAGAGCTCCCTCTAGTGGCAGGCGTGGCGGATGTTTGGGCATGTGTGCTGCTGCTGAGGCATGCTGGGTTCTTGGGGTTAAACTGTGGCATGTTTGCCTGCTTTTAACAATGGTGTCTAAATGTTAGCTTTCTTGTGCTTCTGACACAAAGTAAATTTACTTGTGTGTATAGCCTACTAGAATTTGAAAAACGTTAACTGGAGTGAAATGCGACGTTTAAAGAGAGTTTAAAAACAGGATGTACTGCAGATTGAAAATGGCCCACCAAAATCTGTTTTGTGTTTGCTGATTGTTTTATTGACCAATATGGGCAGTTTGCTGTTGCTTCGGGCCAAATCTTTGACTGATCATCCCTGGCTCCTCTAAGCAGCTGGTCTTGAAACTCAACACTGTACCTGAGGGGCGTTTAATCCATTTTCTCTTCTTTATCACTCATCATACACCTGACAATTTTCTCAGAGGCATCAAAAGCTTGCAGCTTTGCAGAAAAAGCTAAAAAAAAAAGAAAGAAGAAAGAATTAAGGGACATTCAATTCAATATCAATGATCACTAGTGACCTGCTCTGAGATGCTACTGCAATACGCTAAAAGTTAAAGACAATCCAGATTCTCTCTCTCTCTCTCTTTGCTGGATTTTACTTCATAGACATATTTTATTCTTTTAACAGTTTTCCAGATTGAACTGAAAAAAAAAAAAAAATGTCAGGCAGCACAATTGTCAATTGTGAAAACCATAAATTATTGTTTTTATCTCGAATACGTCTTCTTGTTCACTGACACGAAACTTCTCACCACCCTGGAAAAAATGAATAGCTACTCCACTATCCCATTTATTTTATATGTTGTTTGTAATTTAGCAACAAAAGGGGGGTCAAACCTGGATGTGCTCCTTTGATTCGCTCCTTTGCCGGAAAAGGCACATAAGTCAAAGAGGAGTAACTCGAAGAAGATTCGCATCATGTCGCTCTTTCAATAAAGATAATGACCAGCAAGGGCAAGTGCAGTTCAGGGTTCATGTTTAGTTCACCAGTTGGGAATCTCACATCAAACCCTGCGATAGGACATTAGGAATTTGAGCGGGAGAGAGTGTATGAAATTAGAGAGAGGAATGTAATCATGAAGATTAAGGTTCAAATGTGCACCTTTTTCAGCAATTCAGATTTAGTTTTCTCATTTGCCTTTGATTTAATAAAGACGCTCCATGCTGTGAGCCCTTCTGATTTTTTTATTTTTTTTGTGCTTAGCTTGAGTGAATGAAAAACAAAATGCATATGTGATATGAATGAGCTGGTGTTCTTGCATGCTGATATTTTCAAATTTGCCCTATTGAATCGGAGGGTAAATATAGTTCAGGCATTCAATTCCTGCACTGTTGCTCGCTCCGTGATGTCACATGCTCGCCTGTGTGAGGAAGGGAAATTGACTGTGTCTGCTTGTGCTCTAACCTGACTGGAAGAGAGGCAGCGGTTGACTCGTCGGTGGGAGGAGTCAGTTTTATTTCATTTAGCCAGCTCTGCCTCCCTGTCTCCAGAGGGAGGTTTGACAGTAGATTTGTTATAGCTGACAGGAACAGATGGGCGCTCTATTGTCAGGGCCCCTGTCTGTATGGTAATGTGAACTGAGTTTCACCCGCAGACCGCACGGTTGACCCCACCGTGCCTGCAGCCTCGTCTGGATGACAGCAGCCCTGCAGCCGAGGATGGGAAGCCCAGGGCAGGAGGAGCCTCACAGCGGGGTGGATGTTTTGCCAGGTCAAGTTTAGGAAATGCAAAAGTAGTAGAATAAAAAAACATTCTTATCTCTTTGAATGGCCCGAGTCGTAGATATTTGCCTGGGATTATCGCTAAAAATGATAAAAAAGGCAATTTTATATTGCATACAAGACGTCAGTTCCACCAATCATTTCAGTCATAACAAATACAGCAGAAAAAGGTGTATGGTTTGTCAGCCTGACAGGAGTTTGTGTGTTTAAGAGGCTAATATCAATGCACGTCCTATCAAAGGCTGCACATGCTCTGGGCTCTTTGTGTGCACTGACTTGATTTATGTCCAGAAACAAAAGCCCCTCTCGTTCCTGTTATCTTACCCCACCACGGCTCTACAGGCAAAGCTGGAGAAGCCAATCAGAGAGAGGCAGAGGAGTCAGAGTTGAGTTGTTTCCTTATCGCAAATTAGATCATCAAGATGTAAATTTGATTTTTTTCAAGATCTTAAAGCCTCTTAATTAATGGTTGTGTTGGTTAGGGAATTGATTGTTGTAATGAATCTCTGGAGAGTCCAAAAAGAGCTTGCATCAATGAAAAAGGCATTTTAGCCTGGCAATTAAGCGATCCCTCGCAAACCAAAGTGACCAGCCTAACATGCAAATCATCTTCGTCATCATCGCGGTTACTGTCAGGAATTTCAGCGGGGCTCTGTCCTGCAGCCTGATCCTGTTATATTTTTCCTAATGCAATGGCATGTGGCCCCGTAAAGGTGGAGTGAGTCATGTGATCATAAGCACCTTACATGACCTCAGTGTCGTTGTCAGCTGGTCCTTATCCACGTTGCCTCTTAACTCCATACGTTTGCTGTGAGTCCTCACACTCTGAGTGTTTCTTCCTCCCTACAGTAAACTTTTGACCCCTGGGTCTTGTTCTGGTCATTTCATGACCTGTCTGAACTCTGTCTAGGGCAACTGAGTCTACATTATTGACCTCAGTTGCCATAGCCACAGCACAGTTCAAATAAAGTTTCCCTAGCTGGGACAGGTTTATCAAAAACTTTTTCAAACCCATTTTCCCCCCCAAAAGCCTCCTTCCATTCTAGTAATCATCCATTAATTTTCCTCTAATCACAATTAATATTCCAATGCGGTTATCGAAAGCGTAAAGAATGAGGCATTGGCAGGCTTCATAGGGCACGTTAAATGACTTCGGCAAAGATGACACCATCTTTCCTCTGCGCTGTCGTTTTTCCCACCCTCTGTTTCCCTTTGCATTAATTAATTGAAATAGACACATATTAGACGCGAGCATCCTCAGTGCTTCGCTGCTTCTGCCGAACGGGTTCAAAAGTTCACTTCACTCTCCGAAGGCTACGATGCTGCTGAAAAAGCCCATATTTGCTCTCGCTCTGTCTCTCGCTCATTTGTAATTTCACCGTTTCACCCAAACACGCTCCTGCCCTGTAAACTGATCATTCGGAAGAGATTTTCAACTGTTAATGTCATATCATTGTCAGTCGCCCTATTCATTGTGCAATGATGAGTCAACAGAGCATACATCACTATATTCATCACGCATTTTCTTTTATTAGTTAGTAAAATATTGCTTCTGTGCTCAATATAATATGTCCAGGTGTAGTAAAAGTTAAAGAGAGGTGAAGAGAGGAAGTCTTTCATGATTTGCAAGGTATGAAATAAGCAGAATAGGAAGTCACAACCTTGAGTGTCTAATCTTCTTTGCAGCCTGTCAGTATCTCGGACAAATGGCAAAACGATTCAATGCTGTGGGTTCAACTAGAGGTTAGCCTTCCCAGGTACCTCTCTCTCTCTCTCTCTCTCTCTCTCTCTCTCTCTCTCTCTCTCTCTCTCTCTCTTTCCTCTTACCCATCTTGCAAATGAGAATTTGATTTTTCTCTCCACTGGATTCCATTTCTGGAGATTGATGAAGTTTCGATGCAAGGCCCAGGTGGCCTGATGCTTTCATTGGGAAACAAATGAAAGCGTGCGTAGGTGTGTTTGCTGTACACCCACAGGGAAGGAGTGCTGTTCAAATGTCTTCTGTGTGTCTTTTTTTTGGTTTTATCTTAATGCAGATTTGCTCTTGGCAACCATGTAGGCTACATGTTGCATTTTTAATATTTAGAATGTTTGTGTTTTACAAGGGCAGCGTTTTTATGCTAGAAATAAACATTCGCTGATTAAGAACTTTTTTTTCGTCTTTATATTTACCGACATAATCCATTTGACACGTCTGGCTCTCTGAGGTTCTGTTCTACTGCAGCATTTGGAATGTTTTCACATCTTTAAACTGACCAGAAGAACTGTTTTTCCATGAAATGTCTTTCTACCCACTGATTTGTCAGCCTGTAGGTATCATTTATCTGTCCAAAAATGGAAAATATTATGCTAATTGCCTAATTTACCATATGTTTTCTATTGAGTGTTGAAACATGTAATAATCATAAAAGAGTCTTTTCCCCACACGGTTCTGAATTTGAGTAAGGATCTTCACGAGTGAGAGGCTATATTTAAGTTTGGGAGGTTTAGGCTGGCCTGGTAATGTAGGTACATCACTGCGATGTGTGTGTGATAAAACACAGCCATCGGTTACCACTGAACCAAATCATTTTCATGATGACTGGCAGGGTCATGATATGACAGATTCCCATACAACATTAAAAAAAAAAAACCCTCTTGATGTAATCACAAGATGAGGATTTTCTGTGAAGTGATCTTTTTTGTAAGGACAATTCCTGGCTGCAGTCTATAAGCATTTTGAGCCAATACAAACACTTCAAGTTAAATTATCCTGCTCTCCTAAATTTTATAGAGTAGCTTAAGATGGAAAATTGTTTCCAGATTTTTGTTGTGTATATATAATAAATTATTTAAAATAAAGGACAAGTTTTATTTTTATAAAGAGGATATTGCTCATATATGGCTGGATTAAGATTACAGACGTGTTACCGTTGGCTCTTGTAGTTCTATCATTTAAACAGTTAAGCCTTTGAACTTTCTATTTATTTACTGAGGGGACACGCGCTGAGGGCCTGCATGCGCGTGCTAGTCCACAAAGGCAACATGGACATAGGCGAATAACTAAAAAAGTTATTTAGAAAGCATTTCGAATTAATTTTTTTCGTTTTGGTTATTATTTTTTTCTTCTGATATATAGGCTATATGGGGCTACCCAACGAAACGAATTCTAAACGGATTTTTTAATCTAAAATAAGAGAATCCCAAATCATTTAAAACAGAAAAAAGTGGAAAAGTACAAAACATTTTTTTTTCTTTAATATTTTAAAACGACGTTTGTTTAACAGAATAATAGGCTAGGTTAATAAGGAATGCGATTATACGGATGAAACTTTCTATAGCCTACAATAAACAATACAAATAATTACGCATTATATATTTATTCAAATCATTTTGAAAATAATTACAAAGTAAAATAGTATTTTGTGAAGTCCTCTGGTAATTAGAAAAATATATAATTTTAAATTAATAAAATTGTCTGACTGTTTATTGTGGAATAAATGAGTAAATAAACAATTAAATATCAAAGTTTTAAATGTGAATGGAAAGCTGTAGGCTTACGGGAAACCAACACATATAGGGATTAGTTAAAAGTTGGGGGTGAAAATCGTGAATATCCTTTTTTTAGGCCTAAACACACAATAAACATTTGTGGGAAACAGACAATTAACAATAGCCTACTGTTATTTTTTTTATTAGGATGTCATTGAATTATTTTTCTTCGTTGTCGTGTTCTGTTAGATTGTTTTATACTACGTTTGCTATATTTTATTGATTTAGGCTACTTTAATACAGTCTGTGTGGGCTCGAAGTTCAGTCCTCAGAAAACACCATTCACTTTCCCTCAACACGCGCCCTCTGGTGGGCTTTTTAGTCTTTACCATTTCCTAAATCTAAAGCAATTCTGATGATATTTACACGACTTATATAAACTAAATTACACTTTTGGGCTATCACTTAATACTGTCGAATTTGATATTTTTTCCCCCCTCTGAAATGCGAAATTTAATTATTTTTCACTTACTCATTTTCAGTTAAATAAAACAGACCCACAATAGCAGCTTTCTGGAGTTTATCAGACGGTCATAAATACCTGTGTGACACACATGTATGTGAGCGTTAACAAACACGTCAAACTTTACGACCGTGCTGCATTCCTCATGTGATCGATGCACGATATCATGAATCATGATTTGCCGTCTGCAGACAGTCGACACGTGTCTGCTGGCATATTTCATCGTTCTTGCATCAAATCTGTTCGAAGAAAACCTAACAAACACGCAGACAAGAGACGTACAAACTTCTGAATGTTCTAATAGTAGCCTAGGCCTATTCCTAAATTACAGACCTTTGATGTCATGCTATTTTATATTTACCTGCGAAGTATGTTATTGAACTCGTTTGATTTAAATCTAATAAATCGATATTGACTGGGAGACCATGAAGTACATGGTAAAAGGCCTTTATTTTGTTTCAGCGTCGAGTAGGCCTACAAGAAACCGTGAAATTGTATTTTATTGTTCGGCTAAACAAATTCAAAAAAAAAATTCTAAACAGCATATTAAATTGGAAACGAAAATAAAAGAAATGCATAAAAAAAACAGGAGAGCAATTCTAACAAAACAGGCAGTGTGTGTGTAGCTGCCATTCTGTGCAGCCTTTGTGAGTCCCGTTGAAATAGATTGTAACCCGTCTGGCCAGCCATGGTTATATATATATATATATATATATATTAAAATATGTAGATGAAAACCTTTGTGTGTGATGTTATGTAGCCTATAAAATTTAACAAAATTACCCACTGCATTAGTTGATACCAGTACTGTTATTTAGCATCCATTAACATTATGCAATGCAATTGTAAGAAAGAAGAAATTATACTTCCTTACCTCAATTTTTTCAGCCCTGTAAATCCTTTATATTTTTACAGACTTACAACTTGGACTGTCACCTCAGGAGTATGGTGGACATAGGCTATATGATTCAGCATTAAAGTTAATTTCTAATTGGTTGAACTGATGCTTTTACAATTCATCCTGAAATACAACACTCCCTGTCTTCCCCTTTTTTCTTCTCTTTTAGGAATGTCTCAATTTCTCCATACATTCACAACATTTGCTTGTGACAGAGTCTTACCAAAATTATATTGAGCGGCTATAACAGAAACAGCAGCAGTGCAATATTTAAAAATAATTATCCTTGCCTGAATTATAGACTCTATATAAGCAGTATATTTAAAAAATATAGTTTATTTTGTAAAATAAATTCATATCCTTTCAGGGTTTTTTCTTTTTTTGTAGCATTTATTTTAGACAGGAACCTGCTCATAATTCTTGTTGAAATAAACACACACTCATTTTTATCCTATATTCATGTTTAGTAAGTTCATTTTTCTTTGTGAATTGGCTATAACCGACAGTACCGAATTCCAAGCTTTCTCATGCCTCAGCTCCACTAGTTTAAGTATATTTCCACATCTCGCCGAACTCATTTTTCTTTTCGGCCGTGTGTGATGATGACACTGCTTTCGAGTCATATCTCCTCTGGCTGTCGCACCCCGGTCCACCTCTCTGCCATCTCAGGATTATAGTATTTGCAGTTAAACTTTTGAATGGATGTCATAATATATGGGGGTAAAATTTATAGAGCTCTGGTCTCTGAACGGAGGACCCCCTTTGCTTTCCCTGCTCATTGCCAGGCTATAAATTCTCCTCTTGTACGGTGCGGCTCGTCAGTAAAGGAACAATGTTGTGGCACTAAAGCATGTTAAATGGTTTCCCACATCATGTGTGAAGCCCACAATTGCGCCGTTAAACAGAGGCCGGCTAAAGGTCCATCCTGGAATCTTGTAAATAATAAGTAATACTGCAAAACTGTTCAGGGGCTGCATGATTTCAGGTCTCGTGTTGTGAATAACAGATCCTTTTCATTCAAATCGAATCAGTTCTTGTTAAGGACAATTTAGAGAGGTGATGCTCAAGTGAGCCATTCACCTAGGGATCTCTCTCTCTCAGTCTTTCACCCCCCCCCCCCCCCCATCCCTAATGCCTTTCCTTCATTTTTTCTCACCCTCCTAATGTTTGCTGTGCGCAGGCATCGCACAGAGGCCACTGCCTTTGCCTTTAATGAGGAAAAATGTGTCAATTTGCTGTTCTCTGTGTGCAGTTTGCGTATTGGTGTGCGGTATGGGGGGTTAAGGATGCTCAGAGTTCTCCTTTTTTCTAATCAAGTGCTGTACAGGAGAGCGCAGTAATTCCGGTCTCTCCATCTCTCCCTGATCAGCATTCCTCCCCTGCCTCTCTCCTCGGCCCCCCAGGGACCCTCGTGCCTTCTGTTTCACCTCATCTCTGAGGTTCACGCCGAGGTCAGCCTCAGGCCCGTGCGTCCCATGCTAACAGAACAATACTGAGAAGACATGGATAGGGCAGCGATATGATGCAGATTTCGTGCACTGTTTATATACTGTATATAGGCATGTCTTTTTGTTGCATCATAGTAATTGGTTGATATTAGATTTTATTTTCATTTATCAATATTGTGTGTGTGCACATGTTATAGATATTAAATAGTGCATGCTCATTTTCACAATTTTACATTTTCCTTTGCCGTCATCTTACGTTCACTTAAAGTTAATCATTAAAAATGCTAATAATTGAATAAAAAACGTTAAATGTCATCTTTAGCAAATATCAAAATTCCATTTTCATACTGTACATTATAACATTTTGCTGACTGAATTTGTAGTGTCCAGTAATTTTTTTTAATGTTTAATTTTTAATTTATTTTGACGAAATAGTATCGAATTTTAATATTCATAATCATTATCGGCTTATCTGTGTCGGCCAGAGTAGAATTTGGTGCAGTATATTTTGCAGTGCAATATTGCTTCAGTATGCAAATGTGATCACACGATTGGTTAGTAATCCTTCACGGACTCATTTAATCAATAGTGTAAATATGTTAGTGGTCTTGACTTTTGTGTCCACTGAATCTACAGTAAATCATTGTATTGTGTCGATGGTCGCATTCGGAAATGTCAAGGTAAATCGGCAATGTAGTCATTCAGTCTTCCCAAGATATTTAATAATTTGATCAATAATGTGCATTCTGATCATTGCCAATGTCGTAAACCGAGAAGAGAAAAAACATGCACACCACCATGTCTTGTAAAATATACCATTTTTAAAGCAACATTTTTGTTATCTGACTAGGGGTGTAACAATATATATTGTGTCACAATATATCGCAATACAAAAATGCAACAATATGTGTCGTGGATAGTGACAATCTGTATTGTGAGTAGTTCACCCAAAAGAGAAAAATGAAAGTTTACAGAGTTTTAGTGTCAGTACTACATTAAACTACTATATAATGTTGAATATAATGTATAATAATGCATTGGGGAAATATTTGTAGGTCCTGATAATGCTAAATGTCTAATGTTACCAGTGAAAGTTACATTATTTTAAATATATCTAGTCAGTGACAGAGTGCAAGCATATTCGTCTAAAATAATTCTGTATTTTCAGCTTCAGAATCATGGATATTTTTATTCTGGTGTTACCACGCCTTTTCATTTCCACCACAAATGTAATCCCAAATTTAGCATTTTAATCAACAGTACATTTTTGGTTAACCTAATAACATGTCTTGGAGAATTGCAATAATATCGTATTGTGAGTTCAGTGTCAGTGTGATGTATATCGAATCGTGACATGAGGGTATCGTTACATCCTTATATGTGACCCTAGTCAGGCATTATAAAGAGAATGAAAACAAACAAATGTGTAAATTAAACTACATTTAGTTTTTTGACAAACCTTTGCACCTGTCACTATTGACTGTGCCCTATCTTTGATCCATAGCTACTCAACTGATGCTATTAATGTTTTTTTTTTACATTAAATTCCTCAGATCATTACAACATCAATCAGATTTTTATAGCTGGATCACCTGCTGTGCTCATAACATCACCTGTGAGTGCAATATTCTGCATGTTGGTGATGTTGAATGTGCACAGAGCCCAGCTTTATTATCCAATATGAATACCTGATATGAGCTTATGACGAATGGTAATTAATTAAATAGTTTATGAGGTTGTTTGTTTGCCACTCATTTGAGACCTGCTGCTCTGGCTGTCAAATCCGTTTTTGATGTCATTTTTACATAAGGGCTCTCTGCAGAACGAGTCCGTGAGGAGCAAACACTGCCGCACATTGGTTATGGCAGGCAGTGTGCTGTGGAGTGATAGGAGTGGTGTGACCTGGAGCTGTGCCTATACCTCCATGTTTAGAAGGAGGTGGAGGGGAGGCTCTTGGTTCGCCGGTATCCCGCCGAGCTCTTCTCGTGGCATCAGTCCCCGCTCTCCTGCTGCCATGGCACTGATGAACGTCCCTCTGCGTGGCACGCTCAATGCCTCACTCCACCAATCTCGGCCTGCCACATTGCAGAGGCCGCGCCATGCATCACCACAAAGCGTCTAGCAGCCGCCGAGAGCGCCTAGAGGAAAGTCATTAGCTTTGCTTCGCTCCCTTTCTCCTCTCCCCACATCTCTTCGTTTTTGTGTGGCTCTTGTGATGAGTTACTGACAAAAATCAAGCTCGGAATTGGACGTCTGCTTAACGAAAGCTAAATATATAAGTACTCTGATTTATGTTTTTCTTTTTTTGATACAATTTGATGCTCCGTTTTTTCAAATCACTGAATACTTTATGATAATTGATGTCGGCCCCGAACAACATGAGAAAACAAAATGAATGAAGTTGTAAAAGGCACAAAGCCTCTGAGAACGATGGTGATGTAACACTCTGAAATATTCATAAACATCCACAGCACATTTAAATGGAAATGATTGGCCTTATGCTAATTAAGGAGGGGGAATGCTGGGGTGAGAGTTAAGAAACCTCACTGCTCTGAATAATTAAAAATGCAATTTATAGCCGAAATGAAAATCCTCAAGACTGGTTCCACGTGCATTTTTTATGATGCTTTAATAGTTCTACAGAGGTAAATGATTGTGTTTATGATGTGCAGGTTTATAAAAACATGTAGAATCAAAGGAAACTGACCAAATGTAAGAAACAGGCAGAAATATAAGATGGTTCGGCCTCTTGATTTTTCCCTGCCTTTTTGGCAGCTTTTTGTCCTCTGTGGCTTTAAAAATATCAAGCTCTGATTGGTTTGAAAGAAATGACTGAAGTTGAATCTCTTCGTCCAATCAGAATCTTGGGTTTCCTTGGAGACAGTTCAGAATGGAAAAACATGCCATTTATTTCTGAAGGTGAAATGTTTGGTTACACTGCTACCCTGTGGAAGAATCACGAATATAGTGACTGGCCAGACACACGCCCACTGTTTAGTTTCCACAGAAAGGCAGGTCGTAGGTTGTGAAGAATGGCGGATTTGTGTTCAGTCATTCATTTTACCGTTGCTTAAGTCTCTGACCGCACCATGGGGTCAGACAGCAAGGCCCGAGGAAGAAGGTTGTCAGTAGGTGTGTGAAGATTAGAGAGACTGTTAATTGTACGCCATTCTCACATTTCTTCTGTTTATTCTGTTTCTTCTGAACTATTACCGGGGCTTGACCTTTTAGATAAATGAACAGAGGGGGATGTGGATGGATGAGGGGAGTAAAAGGTGTCAGGACGAAAGCGCACAGGGAGAAAAATTAACAGAGAAGTGGCTGGACTGAGGCCTCGTTTTTTTTGATGATACATCAACATACCCTTGACAAACAGTGTGTAGTTCAGTTGTATTTATGACGGCGTAGATGTGACCGTGTGTGCAGAGAAGGTTCATGTGTGTTGGTGAATGTGAGTGAGGGTCAAAGGGCTTCTCTCTGAGATGGTCATCTGTCTGATAAACTGGACACATAACATGGCAGGCTGCAGAGCTCAGTGGTGATGTCACACAGACTGGGTGCGTTTGATGAGCTGAGTCTTATTTATAGGGGCATTAGATTCTCCAAGCTGTTATATCCACCGCTCACATCCCAGTTGCACTCATCGTTGTTCTTTTAACATTTTTTCCAATGACAAGTCCTAGACAGCCCTGCACAGTTGACTACATAACATTGCCTGTTTTATGCATCGAATGGCAGCCTTAGCTCAAAGAGAAGAGATACCACAGAGATTACTTCAACATCAGCGTGCAGGCAAGGAAGCATCTGCTCTTGTCTAAATGAGTTTTAAATAAGTCTGGTAGCGTGCCCAGAGGCCCACCTGTGCCTACGCTCCCTTGAGGTTTGAAGCTGATGAAAGCTGGATCGCGAGGGTGAGGATTTGTGTCTCGTTTCTCTGTTTGCAGCAAATCGTTCGCCTGCGCTGCCACTCTCATATGCCCTAGAAAACATGCTAAAAATAGATGCGTGGGTGCAGATTTAAGTGCAGTTGTCATCATATTAGCAGTGCTGGGACAATTTTTTATGACTTGGCCCCTTCTCCTCCATGCCTAATGAATCGGTTGTACCATATAGGTAATGGTAAATGTAAATTTAGGGGTGCAAAGGCTAAAGGGTGCATATACTGTATATACAAACACAAATATTTGTTTGGGGTTAGTCTGATTTTTTAGAGACTAATTAATTATTTTATTCATCAAGGACACAATGATTAACAAATGATCATACAATAAATCATATTTCTAATAAATGCAGTTCTTTGTTCCTTCTATAATAAAAACCTGCTTGAGCACCACATTAGCATGTTAGTATGAGTTCTGCCATCACAGCAATAAATTATAATTTAAATTGTTAAAAACAGTTATTTTAAATTGTAATAACATTTTACAATATCACATTTGTACTGTATTTTTATCAAAATAAAGCCTTGGTGAGCACAAGAGGCTTATAAGAGTATAAAATATTTGTGTGCCTATGGGCTTGAATATGTGTTATGTGTTAAAACTATAAATATAACGGAGTCTAGCAGAGTCTACACCACAACTATAACGATAACGGCACAGAGAAACAATAGCGTTGGAATCACTTTCAGATTGATTTTTTTCCAGCTGATGAACGATTAAAAACATTGACAGCCAATCAGAATCCATCCTCCTTTAAAGAGCTCGAGCATTTAAAGAGGCAGACGACAAAACTGCAGCACGTCCTTAGAATAAACTGAATAATATTGTCCTCTGGTGTGGACGCAAATATTATCATTATAGTTATCTTTATAGTTATCGTTCTTGGAGTGAATGGGCCTTTACTTACTCATTTTCTTACTACTTATGTGTCAAATTACAACATCATTTTCACAACATTATTTATCTTGATTTCTGATTGACAGTTTTTGAAGAGATCCCTATGGTGGCTGTACAGGACCTGAGTAACATTCTAAAGCAAGGCTACTTGGAGAAGAAAAGACGTGGTAGGAATCTTAGAAAAACACGTGCATCATACGTTACATAAGGTCCATAAGCATTTCTAATCTTTTTTTTTTTTTTTTCAGATCACAGTTTCTTCAGCATGGAATGGCAAAAGCGATGGTGCGTCCTGAACAACACCATATTTTATTACTTCGGGAGTGAGAAAGGTGTGTCCTGTCCCGTTGAAAGAGGTACACAAGTCTTTTCATAAACATCAAAGACAGAGATATTGAGAAACTTTGGATTTTGTCTTCTAAATTCAGACAAGGTGCAGAAAGGCTCCTTTTATATCAATGGCTACAGTGCAGAGTTGGTCCCCAGCTTACGCAAGGACTCCAAGAAGAATTCATGCTTCGAGATGAGTGCTCCTGGAAGACGTTCTTACCAGGTTCAACACACACAAACGCAGTCACATTGCTCATTACTGTAGCTGTGTTCAGACATCTTGCTGTCATTACAATGAAGAATGAGAATATAGCCTTCAAATCAACAATGATAGTTTCTCTCTGCAGTTCACTGCCAGCAGTCCCCGAGAGGCAAGGGAATGGGTGGACCAGATCAATTTCGTTCTTAAGGGTATGTGAGATATGAAATACATTTTTATTGTAATATATACCATATTTTATATTATGCTGAATGCACCTGACTTGAGACAAGCACAACGGTGATCATCTTAATGTGAAAAGGGAAGATTTATAAAAAGAGGCATACCAATAACTTTCCATCTGGCTCAGCCAATAAGATAGACTCTAGACCTCCTCATGCCCCACGTCACTGAGCTTCTGAGTCCAACGTGCCTCAGGCTGCCTCCTCTTCCCCGTAGCGCAGCGCTCTTTACAGGAAATTGATTGGGATTTGCCCGGTCATCCTTTAGGGGCATCGATCTGGTCCTGCTTGGCATCTAGGCAGTGAGGATACGATAGCCTGTGTTACAGAGCTCAGTCACCTGCAATCAGGCCCTCACTCCATCTGAGACAGATCTGAGGCACCCTCGCCACTCTAAAATGGGCTCAATGCGGCCCTCTGATTTGCGGGAAGTAATAGACACTCCTGAGATAGTTTTCTCCCTCCCCATCCCCCTTCGCACATGTGGATACAGCCAAATGGCACAAGCATCATTCAGTATTAGAACTGTAATAAATGTCAAATTTGGCTTTTTTTTTTTTTTTCTGATTTCTTTGCAGTTATTGTAGATTTCTGATATTAATATTATTATTTTATCTTTTTTTTTTTTATAAGTTATCCAAAGCTTTAGAGGGGTCCAAAAGTGCTGAAGATCATTCAAAGTTTAATTTAAACCTGGAAACAAACTAAAATTTTATGATTTTGGAGTTTAACTAATTAAAATGATTTAATTTTCTGCTCTATTTGTATACCACTCACTGATAAAGCAAATTTGTGAAGTTTAATATTCTTATATATAACTTGTAGAGTAAATGCAGCTCAAGTGCCACTGTCATTAAAGCAAAATTGTGTCCAACCAAGAAAAAAAACAAAAAACAAGCCTAAATAAATCTGAAATTCTTTTTTTTGGTAAAGTTCAACTTTTCAATCAAATTAAAATATGCTGTGTATTTTGTAATAGAAAAGCATTAAAAAGAAGCATTTCTACTAGTGGTCACAGACTTTTGGGGCCCCACTATATGTAGATTGGTGATTTGTCTGCTGCCGTTTTCATTATTTAGATGTTAATGATTGCTTTTATGACTTCTCTGTAAGATCTGAGCTCTAACTTCATCCCCTTTGATGATGATGAGGAAGAGGAGGTGGAAGAAGAGGAAGAGACATATGATGACATTGAACGAGCTACCACACCACCACCACCACGTCCTGGGCCAGCATCTATACCGGCCACAACCCAGAGTCTGGGACAAACCCCTCAAAGCAGCCGCGAGGAATGGAAGGACCAAGCAGGGACTCAGGAAGAAGAAGAAGAGGAGGAAGAGGACATTTATGAAGAGCTTCCAGGTATAGAAAAAACATGAATTGGCCCTTTAAACAAAAACAAGGTTATTGGATTATCCTGATAGATAAACTTACGTATGATCATTACCTTGATCACTAGCTTAAAATCCTGATATCAGTGTTTGATGGGCTTTTAGTGGAGCAAAGCAACTAAGGTTGTAACCATCAACTCTACAAAGTTGAACACCATCAATAAGAGCACATACATCAAGGTCTGGTCACCCAAAGTGATAGCAGGACCCTCGGAGGACCTAATGAGACCTCTGAGGAGAAATACATCACTCTGGAGTGCTGTCATTTTCACCTTACTTTGCCATGTGTGCTGGGCAGCTGAGCTGGCCACAGATGGCGGATCGAGTGACCACTTCTCTCACTTTTCCGTCCTTCATTCATCTCTCTCATCTTCTTGTGCCTCTCAGATTTTCAGTTTGGAAAAGTGCTGAGCAGTCCTATAATGACATTGTCTAAAAAGTGCTGAATTAACTGTACTCGTATATTAACTAATCTCATCAAAGAAATCATGTAGGCTATATTTAATCGTGTATCATACCGTTCAAAAGGTTGGGTTCAGTACGATTTAGATTTTTAAAGAAATGTATTTATTCAGAAAGGATGCATTTAAGCAGCACAACTGTTTTTAGCATTGATAATAAGAAGAAGAAATGTTTCTTGAGCACTAAATCAGCATATTTTAATGATTTCTAAAGGATCATGTGACACTAAAGACTAAGTAATGGCTGCTGAAAATCACAGGAATAAATAATATTTTAAATAAAATATATTAAAATAGAAAAAAGTAATTATATTGTGCAATATGACTGTTTTTACTGTATTTTAAAATAAATGCAGCCTTTTGTATATATATATACAAAATTTCAGATACATTTCTAGGAGTGTTGAACCGTTAATGGAACTATATATATTAGGGGTGTCACAATATATCGCAATTCAAAAATGCAGCAATGTGTGGATAGTGACAATATGTATTGTGTATAATTCACCCAAAATGAAAATGTCTGTGTGCGAATTATTATTTTTTGTTTAGTTTTAGTGTATTAGTTTCAGTACTACATTAAACTACTATATAATGTTGAATATAATGTATAATAATACAATGGGGTATTATTTGTGGGTCCTGATAATGCCAAATGTCTTATGTTACCAGTAAAATGTGGCCTACATTATTTTAAACATATCTAGTCAGTGACAGAGTGCAAGCATGTTCGTAAAAACAAACAAAAACAATTCTAGCTTTAAAATCATGTCAGATGTCACCATTGTCCTGTGCGTTGGGTTTCCAGCAACAAGGCCAAGCCTATTCATTTACACCCACAATGTAATATCAAATTTGGCATTTTAATCAACAGTCCATTTTTTGTTAACCTTTTACCATGTGTCTTGGAGTTTCGCAATAATATCGTATCGTGAGTTCAGTATCGTGATATGTATCAAATCGTGACATGAGGGTATAGTTACACCACAAATATATATATATGTACGTACGTATGTTTGTTTGTATATATATATATATATATATATATATATACACGCACATATCAATATATATATACACACACATATATATATACATATATGTATATATACCTTCATTAATGTTTCAACACTATCCTGGAAATTAATCTGATAATTTTATTTTTACTGGAAATTTTTGGGATTCAGAACACAAACATCAGTTTACACTTTGACAAAAATCTTGCTTTTTAAATAAAGGCTTATACAACAGATTTCAACACATATTTTATATGCATTTTACCATATGCACACAGGCATATGGTAAAGGGCTACTTTAGCTTTACAGGTTTTTTCCTCATGCTGTTCCTGGAAGCTCAGGGCAAGCTCGTGCTGTGGGAAGTATAGGGTTGCTGGACGGTGGTTTTATCGGCAGGCTGACAGCGTGAGGATGGATGTGGGAGACAGAAAGCTGGGCTATCACTGTCACCTCATAGACCTAGAGGTGCCACGCCCAGAATCAATGCCTGTCTGCCTGAAACACACTAGCCATCTAACCCGGCCTGGCACCTCCCCTATAAATCAAACGATAAATCAAACGGGAGTTGACTGTACTGCCAGCACCACAGATATTGTTTAATTTACTTATGAAAGAGTTCAGAGGTACACAAAGTTGATCCAGAATTTAAATCTGCGAGGAAGATATATAGCATTAATTGACAGATGAGATTAGCTGTATTAGCTGCAAGGCTCTTTTTTTTTTTTTTTTTTTAAGCTGTCATTGGGACGGTTCCCTTTAAAAAGGGTCTAATATGTACCATTTAGGTACTAAAATATACACTTTTGGTATCCCTTTGGAGTACTAATCTGCACTTTTTAGGTACTACGGTGTACCCTTGAAAGGGTACCACCCAAGTGACAGCTATTATACCTTTTTACTTAGAGTGAATAGACTGGTGACAAAATATGTATTACATTTAAACCTCAGCAATGGCGCTTGTTTTATATTTGTATAACCTTTGACTCTGTATTTTTCAGATGATGAAATTTCTGACAACGCTGAAGAGTTAAGTGAAAAAGCTGGTGAGTACTTTGTGTACGCAGTGGTGGAGGGATGCTGTAAATTTACTAAAAAGTAGATTTTTTTTTATGAATCTCTGTGTTTTCAAATAAAGGGTCTTCAGATTATGCAAATTATTACCAAGGCTTGTGGGACTGTGAAGCGGACAGACCCGATGAGTTGGCCTTCCAGAGAGGAGATATCATCTACATCCTCAGCAAGGTCTGTGTTTGCTCCCTCCATCTCTCTCACACACACACACACACACACACACACACACACACACACACACACACACACACACACACACACACACAAGGTCAGACTTTTAGTTCAGCGCTGTTGGTTGCGTCCTTGGCTGATTTGTTGGTTGAAGCGCTCTGCATGTTTTTTGATTTTCTTTTCCCTTTCTCGCTCTATCCATCTCCTCACTAATGATGAATAATACGCAGCTGGCCATAAGATGAGTCATATCGGTCAATACACACTGACTTTCTCTTAGCAGCTATTCATTTACTCTATTCTAAATGACAAAGCTGGGATGGTCTTCACTTAGTCAGTAAATTCTTATTGTAGCATTTTACAAACAAGACCTTATACAAAATATAATGCATCAGGATTTGTGGCTTTATTTCTACAGATTTTTATTTCTGTTGATTTTTCTGTACAAATTATGAAAAAGATGAATAGCATATGCAGCTTTCTAACAAAGCAGTAGCATTTCTAAAGATTATCTGTACAGATAGCCAAGAGATTTGCAGGGAACAAATTGAGCCTGTTTTGTAGCATGTCATATTGACATAACAGAAAGCTGTACATCTGTGGTCTGTAGACCTCTGCAATACTGTGGCCACACAGGCACATTCTCAATAATAGGCTGTTGGTTCATCGCTGTAGTTGAGTCTTGGAAAATTGAGTGATCAGCCAAGCAAACCACTTTTATTTGATACATTCGCTTTAATCTATATATTTTTGTGTTTTACAAATGGGGTGTTAGCAGGAACGCATAGTGTAGCTGTTTCTTAAAGATACACCACTGAAAGAATCGATATGTTTTAATTTTGCCTTTAACTGAGCTCAATGTCTTAAAGGGGTAGTTCACCTAAAATGAAACACTGTCATTGCTGTTCTAAAACACGCAAAAAAGATATTTATAAATGTGTTTAGTGTTTTTCAGGCCATACAGTGAAAGTCAATTGGATCCCATGTTGTTTTGAACTGTATTGACTTTCATTACATGGACAAAAACAGTTGAAACATTCTTCAAAATACATTCTTTTGTTTTCCATAGAAAAAAAGAATGTCATATAGGTTTAAGAAAAAAAGAAAGTCATATAGGTTTAGAATGACATGATGAGGTGAGCTATTCCTTTAAGTTAAAGAATTCTACCATCATGTTCGACACTCTTGATATTTAATTAACATTAATGAAATGTGGCAGATATGAAAGATATGAACCGTATAATCAGGATTAAATAACAGGGCAGCTAAAACAGGTTTGATTCTGTTATTCAGAAAACGGTGAGAATATATAACATCCGATATGGTTGGCTATCAAATCGTGGTGAGGATGTGCACGGTTCATTTTTTTTATTTTTATCTCATGTCGTATTTCTAATTTGTATAAACAATGAGTCTAACCATCTCAGATAGCTGGAGCATGTCTCTGATTTTGTCATCAAGCTGTTATTATATTCAGACAAGTAGATTTATCAGCTCTTACTTTTAATCCCTCTGTGACTGACATGTAATTGAAATAGCTTTTATTGATGGCAATATTTTCGAAACGGCTGCACTTGTATCACTCAAATCTCTTAGACCTCTTCAGATGCGTCCGCAGAATCGTTTCAGACAATGTGGGGCTCCTGCTCTTGTTTTACGGGTGTTCCCTGGAACGTTGACCTTACTGAATGAAATATAGGCTGTTGGCTAGAACTCAAGCCTAACTCTAGCGGTCCCACTCATAAAAGCAGTGGTCATAAAACCTGAGTGCATAAATTCTGCTGCACAGAGGTGTGGAGGGGAGGCCAAGTATATTTGTGTCAACACCAAGCGTAATTACAAGGTGATAAAGACGTGGAAAGTGCTAAATCAATTCCTCTAACCAACAGGTTTTTGAGGCAGCGCTATGATTGACCGTTGTGAAGTCACAAATCAAAGAGGTCGACAGCGCTGTCACAGCACTGGTGTAAGCAGAGCGTACAGATTAAAAAAAGCTCTCTCATCAGTCTTTATTGATCCACCACTTACAGTGAATAAACAGCTATTCGGCTCATCTACACAAATCACTACACGTATCTATAATATGTGGAAGCATTTTGGATAGCACAAAATAGTTAATGGCTTATTAGTGGAGTATTTTGTTTGTGCTCAGGTGGAAGCATGGAAATGAAATTTAAAGACCCCCTGTGGTGAAAATCTAGTTTTTTATGTTGTTTATGTGTCTGTGCGGTGTTTTTAATATGACAAACCATGTGCAAATTCAGTATTTTCTCCTTAAAACTGCAGTTTACCAACAGTCTCAAAAACATGGTTTGAAACTGCCCGTTTCCTACAATCACAAACATGTAACCAATCCCTTGAATGTGCGGGGTGGGGCTTTTCTCCACTGACTTTCTAAGTTGTTCAAAGCGTTTCTAAGAATGCTGACTTTTAGAAGGCAGCTGTCTGACTTTGAGATGGCGAGTGGGAACATGGTTTGTGTAACATAAGCAACACATTATTAGCTGTTTGATAACATAGTCAAGCTAAAGGCTAATCATATCAATTAACGGTATGTGTCCGGCATGCTAGTGAGCGATACATAAAACACATTACCATTCTGACACATCAACTTGTAGACGAACCTGTATGATTCGCAGTTTCTGGTTCAAAACATATATGGCTGAATTAAACCCATATTTCAACTTGCCATTGTTAGCATTTACTACACAGAATGGATCTGATAGTCCGAGCTGGAGCGATTGGGTGGAGGCGGTGACTAATTTGCATATTCATGCGTCCGGCTGAACATGAAGATATTATTTTCAAGATATTATTTTCATCTTTAGTGTTTCACAAAAGAAATATAGCCATACAGGTTTGAAACCATCTCCTTTTTGGTGAAGTACACCTTTAAGTTCTGGACTGCATTGCCTAGTTATTCATCTAAACCCAATGTTCAGTTTTAATCTTCTGGTGATTAATCCAGATTTAATTTTGTATGCAGCACCGATAGTTGCACTAACAGCTCCCCGTTTCCTTCAGATCAGCCTCCCCATGCCTCCATTGTCTCCTTTCTCATGCTGCATGGCTCCTCAGTCAGAACACTTGAACATGAAATAGTGGCGAACGCCAACATCCATCTGCAGCTTTGTACAGCCTACTCAATCCTCAAGGCTGAAGAATCATAGCAGCAGGACAGCAGGATATTTGGTGGTGTTTTTCTTCCTGCTCTAATCACATTACATGTTTGCTACCATGTGACACATATACTTTAATTTGTCTTATTGTTGTAACTCTCGCTCTTTGCGCTCTTGTTGGTTTGCTGTGTTCAGTTTTTTCCTACATATAGTCGAAGGGGCCCATGGAGACTTTTTCTAAACCGTTCTTTTTTCTTCTTCAACCATGCCATCCTTTTGCATTCCTAACTCTTAATTTATGCCCCTAGATTCAAAGTACATGACTCCCAAAGGTCAGACCCAACACATGCCAGTATTCCCAGTGGAATCCCCTTAAAATCCTGGAATGAGATTTATTGCACTAAAAATGGAGGCAGACTTCTCCATGACTCCTTTTAACACGCAAGCCCACTGATATCCCTTTCTTTCATTTAGCCCTGGTCTTTCTTCAGAATGTGCTTTACACTCTCACCATTAGGGGCTGTAAACCAGGAATCTTGGATGCCAGTCTAGACAGGGGCCAACCCACTGTTAACAACCAGATTCTCCATCAGTATGGCTGTAGACACTACTGCCTCCTTCTGGCTGAAATTTGTAAGGTTTTTCAAGCTAGGTGGCCCATGTAGTGTTTTTATTTTATTTTAAACAAATACATGATGGTTTATGTAGAAAACCTGGCTGGATGTATAGTTTCCAGCTCATTTTACTATATATATATTTTATATGTTTTATTTATTATTTTATATTGATAAATATCTATTTTATATTTATATTTCCATTTTATGTTTTTCTGCTTTTAAGACATTCAACAGCTTTTAGACTACTATTTAATCTGATAGGCATGTATGTTTTATGTGTCTTTATCTCCGCTGTGCTGGTTTTTACAGGTAGACATAAATGTGAATTTGCATATGAATGTGCAGTTCTCACAGACAAAAAGGGGTGATTGTGACTGTTATCCCTTGTGGGACACATCCTAATAAACTTCAGACAGATGACGGCTCCAGTTGGCCTCCCGCCCAGGGGGTCAGTCTCCTACAAAATGCCTAAAGAAAAGAAAAAGGTGCCATAAAAGAAAAGGAAAATCCAGTGGAAATGGACACTCCTTTCTAACTCATTCTCACAGTCTCATCTAAAGGCCTGCTTTCTTTGTGGCAATATAGGCGCAGAGGTGCTGTATAGACATATTGAGCTTTCTATTTACCAGCAGAGGCAACAGGGGGTGAGTCTGGGGTTCTGGGGTCATGCAGAAGGCAACGGTCATCTCCCGGTCAACTACAGTAGGTCATTATTCAGCCTAAGCCAATAGTCCAGAACTGCACTGCAGCCGCCCCCCCTCACACTCTGCATAATTATTATAAATGGGAGGCCACATAAACAGCCATCATTACAGGCTCTCAGCAGCATACACAATCCACTTTAAATGCCTATTAAGTTTAAGTGCCATCAGTAATCCCCAAGTGTACTTTTACAACGGCAGATTATTGGGTCTTCCACGTTTTTACTTGATGTCGCACCTTCGAATGCCCAGGATTCGGGATTAAATAAGGCATGTGGCGTTTCTTCTCCGGTTTATTTGACTACGCCAAACAAATATTAACACTACATGTTCTTAATGGCTGGCTAAGATGAAAATGACATGCAAATGAAATGCACTGATTGAGATCGATTGAACGACGGCTGTCTTTGCTCGAGCAGCAGATCAATACCTGTTCGCCACCTGCCGTGTCTGCTGCTTAGGACTAGCAAACAACGTGACGTATTGGTGTTTGTCTTTTAAGATGGCTGGATGAGTGAGTCCCTGTGCAGCACTGAGCGTGTGGAGCCGATGTTTTACGATGCGAGTTAAGGAAAGAGAAGCAGGAGAGGAAAAGTGGAGGAGGGGGGTTGCAGCACCCGAGCGCCGGGTTCAGCTGCGGGGCAATGAGAGACTTCCTGCGCTCCATCACTCCCAAGGCCTACCTCAGTCAGCTGGTGGCCAGGGGCAGAGGCCTCATGTCTCATTCTTATTACCATGTCTCCTGCCTCCACAGTGTGTGTGTGTGTGTGTGTGCGTTTCTACTCGTAGCAGAAAAAAATGAATGCGTGTGGGCACCGAGGGAGAGTTTGCAAATAAGGGAAATGATTAAAACACGATTGAGGAAGGAGGCGTGCATGCAAAGCGTGTCGTCTTGGAATGGAAATTTATAGAATGGAGAGGAAAAAAAGGGAACTTGGTATTCTGGCGTTAATATAGACAGGAGTCACTTTTGAGCCTGTCATGATATTGTTCAGGTTAAGCCACTCCTTTTTAAGGCATCATTAGCTGTCAATCTGTCCCCTGGCCGCTGGAGAGCAATGGGCCCATCTGAATACCATTGCCAGCCGCCCCCCTGAGTGAAAAATAAATGATATCGGTGGCACACTGCAGGTGTTGTCATGGCAACACACACTCTTGATAGCTCCCTGTGCCAACTCCGCCTTCCTCCAGAGAAGGTCATGCGGAGGTCAGCGCCATCGCAACGACGCACTTCACTTTCACAACAGCTGTCCACCAGACCTAGACCAAACCGAGACGCACCTGACCCTGTCCTGTTACAGAGAAGCTTCCCGAAAAGCCACCCATTATCCCAGTCCCATGCAGTTCTTTCGGGTAAATCTCTATAACAACCTCTATACGGCCAGGCGCAGATTGGATGTCTCCCAAATGCCTCTAGCTGACAGATGCATTGCCGAAAAGCAGATTGCTAATACTGGGAGGCAGGAAAAATGAGGCAGGAATGAAAAGGACACGAGTCATCGAAATGGGACGGACTGCACTGGAATGTATTGACTCTCTTTCTTGTACTGCGTGTGTACTCTGTTTGAACCCACAGTTACACCATGTTGGGGAGGAAGGCGGGGCGGAGGAGGCGTGTTGGACGGGAGGAGGTGCAGCGTGTTTCAAATGGCTTCATTAGCCGTGGGCACCTGTGATTTCGAGGAGTATTTTACAACAGTTTTTTCTGGTCCTCGACTTTGATTGCCATTCTAAGATTGCTGATATACAGTTGAACGGGACTGGGACTTTTCACTGTTTTAACGTTTGTCTGTGTGTGTTCCAGAAACACTGTCAGTCTGTGCAATACTGGTGGGGATTTTTCGACTCTTTCTGTAGGTTACATCATTGCACCAGTAGGTGGCGACGTGCAATTTAATTACTACAATAGTAATTTCTTGCTAGAAATTACATAAAAAGTGGAAAATGTTGGTCAAAAACATACATTTGCACACAAACAGACCGCCAACTGCAACTTTCAGTTGCCATCTTTTTTTTAGCTTAACTGTCACGGAATGGAACGCACAATATTGTGGGATATCAAAAGTAGCAAAAGATTCATCTAAGCTGTCTTAAAAAATCGATCAGATTAAATTTATTAATGAATGGTCCATATAAACGAGTCATTGAATCATTAACTCAATCGATTTGCTCTGAAACACTGATTCATTCTGTAATGAAACAAGTGAGTTTCTTTATGAGGGATTCGTTTCCTCAACTGATCTGTTCAAAATAAATACATTTTCACTATATCCTAGTAAATAATTACAACATTCATAATCTAAATAACAATAAGGACACAGTTTTGAGAGATCACAGTGTGATTGAGCGAAAATGATTCATTGATTCATTCAAACAACGATTCATTCAGGAACAATGCTGTTGCTCAGGGTGAATGACCCATGGGGGTTTTGCGCTTGTGCGTTGAAAAATGTTAAACGCAGGACAGTGGAATAAAAAAAAATGGAGAAGGAAAAAAACACAAGGTCCAGCGACGACTTCTTTAAAAGTTTAACTGTTTACTTGAGTGTCACGTTTTTAGAACAGGAAAAATGGTGAGACATGAACGGAACAGTCAAACATGTCCATCTAGTCATGTTTGCATCGACAATGGACAATGTAAAAGCTGCACATTAAAATGCTCTCTCTGTGTGATTGTGAATGACCCCTTCTGGCAATATTAGGTCTAAAATGTAAGTTACTCAGTATTAACTTCTTGTTTAGAGAACTGTTGTATAAGAGCATCAATCTACACCTCCAAAAATCCCCATCTGCATAGCTGTATGCTTCTCAAACAAAGAGCTCAAGTTCTCAGATGTACTGTTACCGAGGCGTTGATGCCACAGCGGCATTCAGCTCACCGTCCAGATGGATTTGATTCTGTATAGCATCATTAAAGCGGCTCATCTGCATGGGCTGAGGACTACATTAGGCTCTGAGCACTGTGGGTGTGCTTAAAGAGAGGAAGGTAATTAGTTCCTACTCTCCTCAGCAGGCAGTGGATGGATGACATGCTCATCATGTCTAAATGTACAGTGTGTGCTTCTAGAATACTAAAGCTCTTAAAACACTTCAGTCTTTCACTATCAGTCTATCTCTGCGTTCTTTAATCTCTTCATTTATAACCCCCTGTCCACCTGAGTCTGTCTTCATTCATTAAAGGCCAGATCTTGAGCTCTCTCCACTCTTACTCTGAAGAGCTCTGGCCTGGAATAGCTCTTATAGGTATTTGATTTTGGAGAGGAGAGAATTTAGAGAATGTTAGCTTCACGATAAGAATTAGGGATTTCTTCTTCACTCAAGACATAAAATGGCATACCCTATTATGCAGTTCCAGCACACCAATGTTAAATCCTTGTTTCTCCAATCACTAGTCCCCTAACTTAACAACAGAATCATCATATTTCTTTAATTACCATAGAAATGTCTAAATTGGTGTTTTAAGATTTAAATTAACATTTATATTTGCATTTGAATGGCTGTATGCAGGTGCATGTAATTTTGTTGTATTAAAAACATTTTCATACTATCTATTTACTTGCAGTTCAAAGGCCCCGCTGAGACATGCAACTGAGTAAATACCTCTTCGTTCAGCAGATTTTTCTGTGACGAGACTGAATACGGATATACAGTGACCATATTTGGACACAATATATGAATGTTTTATTCATAAAAACGTATCAAACCAATATAAAAAGCCGTAATACAATTTTTTTTTTTTTTAAATTGTAAACTGATTTAATTGCCTAAGCCATGACTAAATAAAGACTTTTTATATATTTACTTAAATTCTCGAGTGCCTTGGTTTGATCCGTTTTTATGAGTTAAACTATCCCTACACCCAAAAAACACCGGGATACTGATTTTACACCACTCTTTTGCACTCCTTACTTTCTGAATGTTTTATGTTCGGTATTTGAATTCTAAAACAATAACTACACTTTCTAATGTGATGAATTACACCTGAGGTTACTCTGCTAGGACACTTATGTGAACTTGTGACACTTATTTTACTTTGGTGTCCTATCATTGGCCAAATCCTCACAAAATGATCTGTATTTCTGTCTTTCTAAACTAGGAATACAACATCCATGGATGGTGGGTCGGAGAGATAGACGGTGCTATCGGAATAGTCCCCAAGGAGTTTTTGCATCCTGCTTATATTCTATGAGGTACTTATAGTCACAGAATCATTCTACATGATCACTTATCATAGGACATAAACAAGAACAGCTCCCTAGCTCTCTTAAACTGAGAGTGAGAAATAAATGTAAAGTGTATTAACATATTGTTAAAGTTACAAATGCCATTGTCCTATCTGTGAACTACCACTGTTTTAAAGTTTAAAAAGTTTTCATAATTGCTTCAGCATTAAATCTTATTCCTCCATGCTGACACCTGCTGGAAATTATTGCAACTACAAAGAAATATGGCAGTATTATACAGAGGCTTTGACTGAAATCGCATACTTTCTTGAGTAGGTACTTATTTTGATTAAACAACTGCTAAAAATTACTGTGAATTCGGACATACTACTTTTGTCTCATACTGTTTTTCGCATACTATATAGTAGGGAAGTATGCGATTTCAGATGCAGCCGGAGTGTATTGTTCAAACTGGTTTTAAATATATATTTTTAATGTTTTCTCTTCTAGGTTTGCTTTTTGTGAAGATCACAGAATTTCCAGGGTTATAATAACACTTTCACATGTCATTGTTTCTAAATTGTAAACGAATAGATTCTAACGGATAGTTCACCCTGAAATTAAAATGAAGTCATAAATTACTCACCCTAGTAATGCCGTATGCCCTTCATTCTTTGATGGACTACAAAAGGAGTACTTTTAAAGAATGTCCCGCTCGCGCTCGTCCATATGGGTGATTCTATAATTCATTTGGTGTCCAAAGTCATTCTTTTTTCTGCTTTTTTCAAATGGTTATATTTTAAATTATTTTTAATAATTTGTTACTCATTGTCATGGGTCACAAAATGTTACAGGCCATAACAATACATTTTCTGTAAAAAGTGTCTCATGATTTCTTGTCAGTGTATTTTTTTCCATTATGTATCATTGTATAATCAAAATATTTTATTTTACTTTTCTCTTTGTAATATTTCATTTATTTTATTTATAAAAGTCATAAATAGTCATTTTTCCTAATTCTACAACATTCAATTTTAAAAATAACCTTATAATAAATGTGTGTTTATAAATCTTGCATCAATTCTGTTAGTTGCCTTTAAATTGGTGGAATTATCTCCCACAACTATGCAGGAAATGATGCCACTTTCCCTCACTGATGAAGCACTGAAAGGCATGTGTGCTTTCTCTGAGAAAATATTTTAATCAGAAGTTCTTACACCGAGTTATTTTGTAAACCGTCAAAATTGTTACCTTAATATCAAAAGGAAACCAGAATGTATCACTGATCACACAGTGGGTTGTTTAAAAGTATTTTATTCATGATTTCATTTGTGCCATGTGCTCTTAGCATTTATGCTAGCTAGTGGAGTTTTTGGCTAATTTTGATTTTTTTTTTTTTTGAAATGCTACATTTGTCTCCAATTATAGAATCACTCATATAATGGCAGTGAATAGCAACCAGCATCAAACTTTTTAAAAAGCCACAAAAGTATCAAAGTATGATCCCATGTGACACGTGCCGTATATTCCAAGTGTTCAGGGGGGTATAATATATGAAATTTAATGTATTGTTTAATGATAATTCTGAAAAATTAGTCATTTATTACTTAATTTTCATTTTAGGGTGAACTATCCCTTTAAGTAAAATTGGATTTTAGTTAATTTCTAGAAATGGCAAACTAAAAAAAGAAAATCCAAATAATTTCTTGCATTTTTTTGTGCAAGTCTTTTTATATATTACATTATCAGTGTACACTAAGTCAAGGCATATCTAAATCTAATTCTCTGATTTGTTCAAGCATATGCCATATTTACACAAATTGTGTACGAGAAACATTTGTAGTTTGAAACTTATTTTCCAGTTTCTCTCATTTATTATGTAAAGACTAATGTAAAGTCTTTCAACAGCACAAATTACTGAATACAATTATTTTCAAGCAAAATTTAGGCTGTAACAGCATCTTAAAAAAGCCATCGACTTGTTAAGAGTTATTCTATATGTGAGGCGTTTTCTTTTCAAATACATTTATATTTGAAATTGTTGAGTTAATAGTGTGTACTAATAACCAATTCAGCTGATATTACTTCATGGAAATAACTTGTCATACCACAGTTTGCTTTAATAAAAAGAGAAATAAAGAGCCTTTGTACTTTGGACTTGCCTATTTTTTTGTGGTGTAAAATTTAATCTACTTGCATTCATACATGGACTGCAGTTCTAGAACAATGCAAGTTCTTTAATATGGAACAAAGAATAAAAATATTCAGGACAAAAGCACAACACAAGAACAGTTAATGACGTCTATGTCTTGAATGTATTGTAAAACAATAGTTTATTCAGCAAAATGTAATTTATCACTCTTAAAACTGGACAAAAAGAACCTTAAAAAGCTTCCAGAATTTGATGTAATTTCAGATGAAAATATAATATTCCATCATGTTATAACAACTGTCAGTTCAAACTCCAAATAAAATCTTGCAGATGAACCACCTTGCTTCCATTTTAGCCTACATGAACATTTCAGATGAACAACGTAAACTGCTTAAATGAAATACAGCATCAATAAGAGCTTCTCCGCTTCTCGACCGGAGAAACCGACCATTAAGGGTAGATCCATATTCACGTAACCCCATAAGGAAGCTCAGAAACACGTGAAATTAACTTAAAAACAGAGCTACATGGAATTTGGCTTTGCAAAAAAAAAAGAAACCCATTGTTGAAACGTCTCTTTAATTAAAGAAAACCAAATCTGAGAGTTTCCTCAGGACGCATGTTCAGGCTCTGCCTTTATACATTTACACTGTCCGCTAAGAAACAAAAGATAAATCAAAAAGGGCTCAATTTAAAGGGTTTAAAATAGTGACCATATTTTACAATTCTATCTTAAGTGGCATGTTCTATCAGGCCTGATTGAGCGGTCCCACTCTAGGCCTGGTTATAATGGGTGACAGGACTGCTCTAGAACCATCTGAAGGCTAAAGCTAGCTCCAAACGGTGGAACAACGGGCCAAGAACGAAAGGGGAGGGTGATCTTAATACAGAGCGTCAGTGTTGCTGCTCCTCGGCCTCTTGATCTTCTCGATGTTCTTCAGGATCATGTCATGTAATGTTACCTGCAAGACAATTTTGCTTTATTAAATCAGTTACCAGGACAGCACATACATGCAGTATTCTAAACTTTTTCCGCACATCAAAACAAAGGTAATCTTCAAAAATAATTTGCAAAACTATATTTGTTGTTACAGCAATACTTACGTATTGATTTCTCAGCTCTGACACTATGATCTTGAGGCTGATGTATTCTTTCTCATCAATCTCCGTCACTGTGCGACGATAATCCTCCTATAAAAGTCAAAATATATATTACGCATGTGAAATAACTACTGTATCCCTGATCTAAATGCCATGTATGTGTACTGGAGATATGACTTACAACATGAGGGTATTTTGCCATTTTGGAAACCAGCTTTGCCCTTGTGATGTAGTACCTACAAAAGATAGTATTTAAATAATACGAAGAAAATAAAATAAAGCCTGAACGTAAATCTTCATCTGACGTAGAGTGACGTACCTTGATATCTGATCTAAGAAAGAAGCTGCTTCCGCTTCCACTGTTCTGAGTTCAGCAACCGTCTCCTCCTGTGGATAGTGAAGGTAAACAGAATCACAACCAGGTTTTGACAATTTCTGCATTTGACGTTCCCTGACAGGACCAAAACTTCCTTGATGTTTCTTTTTAAACACCAAAATTTACCATAAACTGTGACAAATTACTGCTTCTCCTAGTCTATAACAAATGTTGCTAATTACTGTTGAAAGACATTTAATTAACAGGCAAACAAAGAACTGAAGGATGTGGCACAATACCTGAATTGAGACGCCAAAATTGTTGCCGTCTTCTATTCTTGGGATTAACAACTGAACCCACATCTTGACCTAGAAAACGACAGAAATTACATTTACCCAGAACACTTTAAATGAGAGTATGTCTGAGACTATGGTTACATGGACATACCGTGTTGCACTTTTCTATGAGAGTTCTGAGTTCAGGCTTGACTTTTTCGATCAGTTCCACCAACTTGCCATTGCTTTTCATCATTCCACCAGGCATGACAAAGACCTTGGTCCCGCCAACTACAAACAGAAAACATAGAATAATGTAGGGAGGAGTGTCTGTATCGACGCGTTTCAAACTTACTTTAGTCAGGAAAACTCACCTTTGTCATCTGCGCCATCTTCGAGTTTCCTCTTTTTAGCATTTTGCTATTGAAGAAATATTTCAGGGTTACTGGCTGATCTTTTTGTTTCATGTATGGAATCTTATTTCCACCACAGAATAAAAAATAAAAAAGGTAATTGTGACTTTCTCACAATTCTATCTCCCCCCCAGCATTCATTCATATATCAATTCTGAGGGGGGGAAACTGACTGTTCTCAGAATTGTGAGGGGAAAAAAGTCAGAATTAAGAGATGAAACGTTTTTTTATTCCGTGGCAGAAACAATCTTCCATAATGTTTTGCACAAAGCAACAGAAGCCTATTTTTTTTTTTTTTTTTTACCCAAGACTTTTTGACTGATGAATGAAGACACTTAAAATGACTGTTTACCCCCTCAAGCCCATCGTGGACGTCTGCAAGTAGAATTGGGTCTGGCACTGTCAGATTGATCTCTGAATGAATTTCTTTCAGCTCACGGATATTAATTGAGGGATCCTAAAAAATAAAGAAAAAAGACAAGACAATCAAAATGCTATTTAGAACATCTGAAGAAGTAAATGTCAAGAATGCATCATATTCTATGATTAAATGCTTTACCTTCAAAAACTGGTCCAGTTCTAACAATTTCTTTGGGAAAAAGTTTGCAACCAAGTCTTCAGCCTAAATTTGAACGATTAAACCGTAAGCAGCCCAATTGTCAAAGAAATGTTCATATATAAACTTTCGGTAAGTGCAGTAACTTACCTCTGCTGTAATTCGTTCCCTGAAAGCATCAACCTGGCAAATAGGCAAGATAAGAAATATTCATATACAACTTTTTAATCACAAGACTGGCAATTTTGAGTTTTGGTGTCACAATTTATAATGTCGTGTGTTTAAAAGGCATTCGCTTTTAGAAAAATAAATAAAACAACGGGTGGCCCTTCTATTGTAGGACGCTAAATGTTCTAAACATGTAACGTTACCATATAATCGAGCCGATTCCCACTATCCCATGACTTGTTAACTCGCGATCTTCACCGTAATCCCTTGCAAACATAATCAAAGATTTAATGTCAAAATCGGGGTTGAAGCAGTTATGCATTTCTCCCGCAGCAACATGCTGCTGTGCTAAAAACACGCTTCATTCACACACATTCATCCCAAGCATGTGGGAGCTCTGGCTTTCCCTTGAAGATTTGATATGTATAATCCACAAATACTTTACCACAATATTAATTTTCTCTTTTAAAACACAAGTGATTTTACAAGCATATGTGCGTGTAAAAGTTAGCTAACGCGCTCACGAGGTGAATCGCGCACAAGCCGGCTAGCCGCAAGCTAACTACAAACAGTTCATCTGAGTGCTCCTTATTTAAATAACGTAAGCGGTGAGAAATTTACCTTTTTCTTGATCTCATTGTCCACCTTAAGAAGCGAAGACATCGTATTAATTCAATAAATGGGAAAAGTAAGGGATTGTCCTAAAAGCATTAACTAACCGTGTGGCTTACTAACTGCTGTCAGCCACAAGGCACTTGCGCGCTTCTAGATGACGCACAAGCTTCGAGACCGTAGATGTAAGTACATAGAAATCACATCAGCACTGTCGTGTGGAAACATTTCATCTTCATTCATTTTTAATTTGACACAATCTGCAATACGCATAATCATCTGGCATTCATGAAAAAACAAGTTAATACAATATAGTAATCGCGTCGACGTATCGCTGTAATCAGCAGAGCAACTATTGCTATAATGGTATCTATGTATTCACTCTATGTTCGCGGCAACTTCGAAATACGTATGTGAATGCGTGCGTCATATTTTTATCTGTATAAATATTATTTATTGGAATCAGAATTTTAAATACTTACAGAACCAATAAAATACTTTCACGAGCTATTTAAATAAGTTTGATAAAGATGATAATAAAAAATATTTAGTTAGGAATAGGACGTAAGGAAATCTGAGACACTTCCTGTGACGTATGTTGGGGGCGTGTACGAATCTAGCGATGTAAACAAGAACGCAAAAGACAAGACTCACAGTGTTGACACCACAACGGGTATTTTTAGAGCATCATATCACCGCATCATCCGTATCAATTGATTCTGGCTCACAGTCATGAACCTCCCCGTCACTGTCAAAGTGAACTTTAGGGGCAACGTGAAGAAATTTCCAGTCTTGGACACGAACAAAGCACAGTGGGAGACTGTGGAGGCCTGGGTAAGGAGTCATTAAGCCTTGCTGGGTGGCGTTTATGTGGGGACGTTTACATTTCTTGGTCCTGGAAGGCCGTAGCTGAGGCCTACATAAACAAACCTTAACCGCGTTTAACCTTAAGTAAAAATATGTAATCCTATCATAGCACATATATCATAACTCATATCTCAGTTCTGTCTTTTATACAGCCCCCAGTGATCTAAATTGCAACAATATCTGTCATTTGCTTTTGACCTTTCTGTTCGGCCATAAATCAGATGACGGCTTGTAAATAAAGCGTAACGTTGGAGGATATTGTTTTTCACTCTAATCTGCCTGTAACTCTTCGGATGTCTTACAAATCTCTGCAGTTTTTGATGGTGTTTGTTTACATTGCCTTTTTATAACCTCTAGATTAAAACTACATTCGGCTTGAGCCATTTTCAAGTGAAATATTTTGATGAGGACAACGAGGAGGTAAATAATCACAGTGTAATAACGAGTTTTACATTTATTTTTGATTTAATAGATTTCATTGATGCTTATCCTTTTAACATATGAGTATGACAACAATCAGTAAACTGTTTATTGTTATAAATCTATTTTCAATGGTACTTCTATTGACATCCTCTTATTTTTACAGGTGTGCATTAACAGTCAAGGTTTGTAATAAATTCAATCAATGGTTTTCACAAAATATGTTATCTGTAGTGTTGAAATATTGATGTCATAATAAATATGATTGTTTTTATCATTTGACAACACCACAGATGAATATACAGAAGCTCTAAAGGTAAGGACATCAATATTTTTGAATTTCTGTGATGCACAAGTCAGTCTACTCCACTGAGGCCCACTGTCATCATCATCATCATAATTATATATATATATATATATACAGACCCTTTCCAAAAAATTAGAATATCATGGAAAAGTTTATTTCCATAATTCCATTCAAAACGTTAAACTTCCATAGATTATAGATTCAGGGCCCACAACTTAAACGATTTCAAGTATTTAGTTGTTTATTTGTACATAATTTGGGCTTCCAGCTCATAAAACCCACGAAAACAGGATTTCAAAAAATTAGAATATTACATGAAATCACACAGTAATTACACAGTGATACCATGGTCATTGAACCAGGTTTTGGTTCTTTTGGAAGTGTGGGCAGGTGCAAATCCTGCTGGAAAATGAAGTCAGCATCTCCATAAAGCTTGTCTGCTGAGGGAAGCATGAAGTGCTCTGAAAATGTCTTGGTAGACGGCTGCGTTGAGTGGACAGCACAGTGGACCAACACCAGCCGATGACATGGCTCCCCAAACCAACACAGACTGTGGAAACTTCACACTGGACTTCAAGCATCTTGGATTGTGTGCCTCTCCATTCTTCCTCCAGACTCTGGGACCTTGGTTTCCAAATGAGATGCAAAATTTGCTCTCATCAGAAAAAGAGGACTTTGGTCCACTGTGCTTTATTAAATCCAGAGTCAACGCAGCCGTCTACCAGGACATTTTCAGAGCACTTCATGCTTCCTTAATTTTCCAGCAGGATTTGCACCTGCCCACACTGCCAAAAGAACCAAAACCTGGTTCAATGACCATGGTATCACTGTGTAATTACTGTGTGATTTCATGTAATATTCTAATTTTTTGAAATCCTGTTTTCGTGGGTTTTATGAGCTGGAAGCCCAAATTATGTACAAATAAACAACTAAATACTTGAAATCGTTTAAGTTGTGGGCCCTGAATCTATAATCCATGGAAGTTTAACGTTTTGAATGGAATTATGGAAATAAATAAACTTTTCCATGATATTCTAATTTTTTGGAAAGGGTCTATATATATATATATATATAAATCCAAGGCTTTAAACAAGGCTTTTTTTTTATTTAGAGTTCATTTAAGCAAGCCAATCAGCTGCACATGAATGTCTATAAGATGAAGGGTCAGGCAGAGGGTGGTGCGGTGAAGGCAGAGATGAAGGAACTAAAGATAGACCCTAGACCAGCTCCACCGTATCGAGCAAGGGTCAAGATGGCAGACAAGGAGACCCAGGTGACCCCCGAGCGGGACTCGGTAAGCAGTTTGCAAACTTTTAAACATTCTGTATGCCAGGGGTGTCAAACTCAATTTCTGCCTGAGCCATGTGAGCATTATCTGTTTCTGTACCATCAAAAGGGCCAACTGGAAATTTAAGCCTACTTTCATTCCTTCTTATCAGGGGCATTTCTAGAGCATTTTTGTTGTTGTTGCAAAAACAGCACCAAAGCTTTCAATTCTGGTGATTTTGGGAGTAGTCTTTATTTATTTATATGTAACAAACATTAAATATGTGCTGCATGCAGATAATTTAATATGTTTAATATTACAGTCTAATTTCCTACCTATAGGCCTTTTTTTAAATCTAAAAAAACTGGTTATGGTTTGGTTGATGATGATAAACTCCCCACATATTTATACATTGGACCTCTGTTTCATCATGGTAGTTTATTATAGATGCATATAATGTATTGCATAGGGGTGTGTGATTTTGACAAAAGATCATATACTTATGGGATTAGATACTTTCTGAGATTTTATCGATAATTTGCTGTTGAATATTGATAATAGAAATTATTTAAAAAATGAAATGATACTTTAAATGTAAAATTAAAACAGCCGATAGGTGGCAGCAAGTCCCTGTTAATGAGTGAGTCATTGAATCATTCATTCAAAAAATTTGTTAATTTATTAACGAAACACTGCAGTGTGTTGCTTAGAGTTGCAAAAAAGTGGAACTATTTTCGTTGGCGAAATAGAGCAAAAACAGGCAATTTTGTGTCTAAAATGTTAGTCACTTAATATTAACTTGTTTATTAAAATGTTGTATAAAATCAATATCATATTTGTAATTATGCTTAGGGGTGGGAGATATTGACAAAAATGAATATCTTGATATTTTTTTCCAATATCTCGATATCGATATTCAGACGATATTTTTGCCATCCTTCAAAGAAATGTGTGCAAACTGGCAAAGAAGGTCCAGTTGGTCTTTTGACTTGCTGCATTTGACCTATTATTATAGGCTATAGAAAAAAAAAACAATAAAGGAGCTAACTAAACAGAATCTGAGGTAGCCCCTATTTTTTCCACTTACAAAATAAAAAAATAAAAAAAACGGAACTAGGCACCTCTTGCAACAGTGATTATTAAATCAAACAACAATATTGTTGATGATAAATTCAAACTAAAAAAAAATTTATTTACAAAACGCTATAAATCCATCCATTTTTTCCCCAAAACGCTATAAATCCATCATTTTTTCTCCAAAAATTGATGGTTTGTCTTTTAAAAAAAGTCTTTTGTCTTTTATTTTTCGTGTTTGCATTTATGAGGAAAAAACAATATTACGTGACAGTTCACCATTATGGACGCGAGTGCTCTGAAAGCGGCACTAAAAGACTTTCAAACTTTCACAGAGACCTCAAAACAGAAAGCACAAAGCCTTTCTTTAAAACGAATTTCGTTTTGTATTAATTGTATCTTAATTTGAATATTTTTTTCATTAACCAATTTCCTGGATTTAATACATAAAAAGTAAATATAGGCTAGCACAACATAAGGTGCTTGAACTGGAGATTATATCATCATGAACCGGACCGTAGCCTACTCGCCTCACAGGCCTAAAAAATTTGAAATATATTTACAGAAAGACAAAACCATCCAAAACAAAATAAAACTATGTAGCCTAATAAATGTGCATTTCTCCGGTGCGTTCACTAGCCTACTGCGAAGATCGCGAGTCAATAGCCTATCGTCAACTTCATCTTTGCAGCCGACACAGAAATTAATAAACAATTAAAATGTTTTATTGCAATATTTTACATATTCATAATCATTTTACAAAACGGTTTTGCGCATGTGCTTCTGCGCGCACTATTTCGAATTTACGTATGAATGTGCGTTTTTGACGACACGGGACCATGGGCTGGGCCACTCGGAGGTTGCTTCCGGGAATAGTACTGCCCTACAGTATTAAAAATCGCTACATATAATTGTTTAGAAGGTTATAGTGTGCGTTATTTGTTTTCTCTTTAACTTCTTTCAGCTCTTTTCATGTTTGGGGGGTCGGATTGTACAAATTATGAAATATTCGATATCCCAATTTTGCATATCGTCCAGACAACAATTTGGATATTATCGTCTAAAGTCGATATATTGCCCACCTCTAATTATGCTGATATTTGGAGAAAAAAAACGGCACTCTGTATGATATTGATTAACTATATTAAATTATATAAATAGAAAAGACATACAGAGGAATTTTTGCCCCTTATATTGTGGGCATTCTAAATGAATTTTAATAAACTAAATCACACAGTGAAAGTGTGCACTCTAAATGCGTAAGCGGACTAGTCTAACTTACTAAGGCCCTTTACCAAATGGCACACTTAATATGCACTTTCGGTCTTGTGGACTTGTGGATCCACATTGTTAAAACGACAATCACAATATTATCATAGACGAGACCCTAAGCATACCTATTTCCATGGCAATGCATCAAGCTGTTACTTAGCGCTGTATGACTGATTATTGCTGCTTCTAAGGACATGAGTGTAAAAAAAAAGCATGAAAGCAGATTGGAATTTAGCAGTAGATCACCCAACACATTGAACGTTGTAATCACACTGGTGTAATCATATGCATCAAAGGGTTAATATTCACAAGGAAAGCACTAAATGAGAAGTGTTAACTGAGAAGTGATAACCGAGGCGTTTCATATGTACATTTCAGATATTCACTTTCCAGTTTCACACCTGTGCTATGTGCATCTTTATAGTGTGAGCTGTTTATTAGTTTATGCATATCTTTTAACAAGATGTAAATAATAATGAACTGGGTTTGTTGCAGAGAAAGACAATTTCAGACTGAGAAAACCCGTTTGTATTGTTTTCCTTAAACAGGCTGTGGCCAAAGAAAACAAAGGGATGAAAACTGAGGAGGAAGCGGTCCCAACGTGGTTCAAATCCTACATGGACCGGGTACTGTATCTTAAAAAAATGTCAAACTGATAATTGAATTGGTCTTTTATAGGTCTTTTTGTTGATTCTGATCCAAAATGTTGCAAAAGTTTTCTCTAAGTTATCAAAAAGTGATCTACTGTTTGCAGTTCAAAGATCAAGTGGTAAGGGAGGTGGTGGACAAGATGTGCAGTGAGTTTTCAGGCCAGTGTTGCACACACAGAGCCTTGGATCCTCCCGCAGAGGAGCCGAGCACCTCCGGCACTCAGAAAGCTACGAGCTCCACCACGCTAAGGGCCTCTAGCTCAACTCCAAATTGCAGTAGTTGCAAAGGACCGGCCACTGGGGGAGGATATCAGTGCAGGTGAGACCGTCCAAAAACTTGTTTCAAGAATATTTATTATTACACACTCTTTGAGAAACTAAATCACAGGATGTATTTCTTATTTATTCATTTAGCAGATGCTTTAATCAAACGCGACTTACAAATGAGGAATACAACAAAAGATTCATCTTAAATTGCCAATATGAGAATACAACATAAATCAGAATGGTACAAGCTAGAACAGAGAAGAGTTAAGAAATAGTGAAAGTATAGAATTTTTTTTCTCAGCAGGATGCAGTTAAAGTCACATTGAAATCAAACCTGACAATTAAATTTTTTTTATGGAATATTACAGTATTTAATTTAATTCTTTAATTTAAAGCACATCGGATTATGTGTTTGCTGACGTGAGGGAGGGACAACCTGTCATGGCAATAGCAAACCACAGCGATCCAATGATCCAGTCAATTCCCGATGTACAAAATCAAATCCTACTATACATTTTTTTCTAGTTTAAGAAGCCGTTTCACTTGAAGACTATCACAACTTCTGTTTAATGCCGACTTTAAGTGCTCATGGAAGAGATGAGTTTTCAGCTGTTTCTCGAATATTGTCAGGGATCCGGCTGTCCGGATAGGGTTAGTAAGGTCTTCCCACAAGCAAGATGTCAAATGTAATGCTCAATATAAAAAATTTCTCTCCTTTTATGTGCAGCGTGTGTCCATCTTGCATCTTATGTGAGCCATGTAGTCATAAACACGATCCCAGCCACAACCTAAAGAGAACAAGGACTCCTTTGTCTGTCCCTGAACGTGGAGTTACTCCAGAACCCAGGCAAGCCAAAATAAACACTTGGTGCTCAGAGTTTTGTTGTGCATCCTCTGCTTAACCTGAATGGTTGTTAAGCGATATAATTATACTTGCTAATTGAATTTGATTAATTTTGGCTCATTCTCAGGTTTCTGAGACGGGGTGACAGGACGGTGCGAAAGGCGGAGAGGCAGCGGCTGAAAGCTGAGCGGAGGCAGCTGAAGGCCGAGGTGAAGGAGATCAAGAAGAAGCTGAGGCTGGAGAAGAGAGGGTTGCTGTGGAGTGGAGCCTCCAATGGGACCGCCACCTCGGGCCTTGCCCCCGCTCACGCTCCGTCTCTAGGCCCAGGACCAGCCCCAGCTCCGGCCCTGTGCCCAGACCCTCAAACTTCCAGTCCAGAGTAAGGGCCACACTGAGAGGGGTCAGGGCTGGGTGACCTCCCTACCCAGCCCAGAACAATCATTATCAAGATTATCACATTGTCTGTTATAGTTGAGTTATCGCTGGCAAGTGGATGGAACTACCTCAAAATGCACCCGCTGCCTTTATGTATTACGTCCTTTTTATACTTTTTTTGATATGAGCTTCAAGAAAAAGACAGACGCTGAAACAAAGCTGTTCTGATGATCCTCTGTGCACTCAAACCAGGGGTCCCAAGGTCTCCTGCTGCACCTTGGTGCCCACAATGACTGCCTTGTTTCTGGATGAGAATCTACCAGATGGCACTTGTCTGGAGCCAGGCACCAAGTTCATCAAGTACTGGAAGATGAGGAACACTGGCAACATCAGCTGGACTTCGGATACCAAGGTACTTTTTAAAACCCAATATAAGTTTATATAGGTCAAAAAAAAAAAAAATGTGTGAGCTACGTTTGCATGTGTGTTTGTGTCTTTGTAGTTGAAGTTTATGTGGGGCAACCTGACCCTGGGATCACGGGAGCAAAAAGAGGTGGCAGTGCCCTTTCTGCAGCCGGGTCAGGTTGGTGTGGTGAGTGTGGCGTTTGTGGCGCCCCTGCTGGAGGGCACCTATACGTCTCACTGGCGCCTGGCACACTGTGGAGTGCAATTTGGGCCCAGAGTGTGGTGTAGCATTGTAGTGGTGCCAAGCTCAGGGCAGAAACTCAGCACCCACTGCAGCAAATCACTGGTGAGTCAACCATTGTATCTGTTCTAAAATTGCCTTCCGTAATGTTGCAACGGTATTCACTGTAGTTCCTGAGATTGTCATCAAATACTTTATCTTCCCCTGGTAGAAGACCGATCTCTGTCTGATGGGAAAAGATGGCATGTTCTGGTCAGGCACCAGAGATTGTGAAGTGTCTACCAGCTCCAGAAGAGAATACTACATCCCCTCTGTGGACTTACTGACGGCACAGGTATGTACGTTGTATGTACGTATCCACCTTATGTTTGTTCAGTGATGTGTACCTGACTAATGTCCAAATTCTTGTTGTTGTCCAGGATCTGTTGTCCTTTGAGTTGCTGGATATAAACATTGTGCAAGAATTGGAGAAAGTCCCAGCCAACACTCCCGTTGGTAAGGCCTCATTCTGGTCACAATTATGTAATATATCCTCAGGAAGAATCTGTTCTTCAATGTCTTGTGCATAATTAGTCTGGCATCATTTTTGGAGTAATTGTGTAATCTCCTCAGATATGACCTCCTGTGTGTATCCAGCACTTCATCATGGATCCTTGTTTGGAAAGCACGGAACGGGACTAAACAAAGTCGAGGCTGGACGTTCAGGCAGGAAAAAAACTCAAGGTTAGAGCATCTGATGTGGAATTTGAATTTCTGATTTGTACTTCCATTTAACAACCACTACAGATAATTTCTGTCTTAATATCAGGATAGGTCCTATATACTCAAATCAGCATTTCACGTACACTACCGTTCAAATGCTTGGGGTCTGTAAGATTTTTCAAATGTTTTTGAAAGAAGTCTCTTATGCTCAGCAAGACTATTTATTTAAAAAATATTGTGAAATAATATTACCTTTTAAAATAACTAATCTAATCGGGTCCTTTCATGGCAAAGGTCATGGCTCAAGAAACATTTCTTATTATTACCAATGTTGAAAATAATTGTGCTTCTTAATATTTTTTGGAAATGGGATTTTTTTTTTCAGGATTCTTTGACGAGTTGAAAGTTTAGCATTTATTTGAAATATAAATCTTTTGTAGCATTACAAATGTCTTTACAGTCACTTTCGATCAATTTAATGCATCCTTGCTGAATAAAAGTATTAATTTCCTAAAAACAAATCTTACTGACCCCAAACTTTTGAACGTTAGTGTATGAATTTCATCAAACAAAGTGGCTTTTGCAAATAAATGACACTAGACTTTTTTCTGACCTTTCTAAAAAAAGAAAAAAGAAGTAGCTCAATTTTTCCCCCCTGATGTTTGGAACTGTTAAAGGCTTTTGTGAATCATGGCCTGTGTGATTAGATCATAGACAGGATGGTAGTGAACTTGTATGTACTGATGTGGCCTGTTCTCTGTTAGTGTTGCTGCCTCAGAAACAGAATGAGCCTCTGGACATTCCAGCCAATGAGGAAGGAGATGAAGACATCAGTGGGACCCAGTTTGTGTGCGAGACTGTGATTCGTTCTCTCACTCTCGAGGAGGAACCAGAACGCAAGCCTCAACGCAGGACTCGGCCCAACCTGAGGAGGCATGATGGTGAGTCTCTGTCTGATGTCTTAGTGCTCAAAGAAAGATATTTTACGGGGCCTCTATTATTTTGATAATTTTACTTTTAATTATTTTGCAGTTCATGACCCTGCTCGCTTTCAGGAGAGATTATTACAGGTGAAGAATGACAGACCTTTGCCAATCAGGCCTGAGGCTCCAGCCCCTGTGCCAAAGCCAGTCATAACAGCGGAATCGGTCATGCCAGGTGTGCATGTTCTCTCTTTGTTTTGTTTTTTTATGTCGCTGTTGCTTAAACGGACATACTGAAAGCACTGAAGTCACTGTAAAGGCAGTGCAAAGAAATGTGTTTTTCTGCTAGAACTGTTCCTTCTTTCAATTCACACTTGGTTATTTCTGCAGTCTTTTCAGAGGCATTGATTGGTTCAAATGAAAACCTCTACACCGACCCAGCTGTGCAGGAGGAGAATGAAGAGGAAGTGGAACAAAAGGGACATGAAAATGATCAAGATAAAGAGGAAGAAGCAGGAGAGTGGGATGAGGTGAGCAGCCAGGTGTCTTCTGCCTCATCTGAGGACTACATTGTCATCCTGCCTGACTGCTTCGATACTTCCAGGCCACTGGGAGAATCAATGTATAGCTCAGCAATGTCCCAGCCTGCAGTCCCTCTTGCCAACGAGCCAGAAGCACCGCAAATCCCGAGCATGGCTGAAGGAGAGAACGAGGAGCCCACCCCTGTTCCAGCGCTTCAAAACACCCTAAATCGGATGCTGTGCACCTCTCAGATATTGGACACCCCCCCTCTGATTCCAGAGATGGTACCTCCATCCATAGCTCTCCCGCCACCCCCATCTCTTCGAACCCACAGGTTAAAGAACATTCAGAGAACCTGCTAATTCTTTTTTTACTAATTAATAATGCAGAGTGAATGTAATGTATTATTATGCATGGACTTTCATTCGTTTTAATCGCTTTATGATTCTTTTGCAGATCAGTGAGATCTCATGATCTTGAGTCAGGACCAGGGGCCTCTAAAGAGAACGCATCATGCCAATCTGAGGATGAGTCAAGTGGTGAGTTTTCTCGTATGCTAGACTCAGTAGCAGTCAAGATTTTATCCCACGATCTGCACAAGAATACACACACACACACATTCTTGTACATCTATCTTTATGAGGACATTCATTGACACAATGCAATCTCTAGCCGCTTACCCTAACCTTACCCATCACAACTAAGTGCCTAACCCGAGCCCTTACCCTAAACCTACCCTTAACCTAATTATAACCTTATCCCTAAAACCAAGTCTTGACCCTCAAACAGGCCTTTAAAGGGGTCTCAGAAAGTGAGGACCGGCCAAAATGTGCTCACTTTACTCTCTTTGTCCTCACTCCAATGGTCTAAAACTCAAACTGGTCCTAACAAAGATATTTGTACAAGTACACACACACACACACACACACACACACACACACACACACACACACACGCACGCAAATAAATAAATAAATAAAAGATAAATCAATAAATATAAACATACTACTACTACTATTATTATTACTTTGAAATTAGTGTCAAGCATTTTAGGTTAAAAGTGTGAGGTGTGAAGAATTCACCAAGAAAAACAAAATACAATTTTTTCATATATATTCAAAGTAAAAATTATTTAATTATTAAATATAAATTAATATGATTGTTTTATAGGCATACATTTCTTTGGTTCAATAGACCAAACCCACTGTCCAAGAGTTGGACTGTAGTTGTTGTTAAACTAGTTTATAGCTTTGAGCCATCTTAAAAAAAAAAGTGTCTCAGAATTGTATGTTGTTTATTTGCCCTAGGTTACAGATCAGCTCATTCAGAGGCCCCTGTTAGTGCCTTTGAGACCTGCGGCTCCCAGGAACTCAGGTATAACAACACAGTGATGTCATTTCTGCTTACATGCATTACAGGCATCACATTATGATTTATTTTAGTATACATCTATTTCAGGAAAGTGAGAAGGATCGGGTTTTGAATATCTACACAATGTCTTTTTTAAATCCACCTTTTTTTAAAGCTGAAAGTTTGAATGCAGCAGAAGAGGAAGTAGGTCTGCAGACAAATGTTTTCCTGTGGTCGACCACATTTTTTCTTTGTTGTCAGTATGGTTGACAACATGCCTATGCTAAATAGTTTGCTTATTTAAAAGAATTTAAAAAAGGTGTTAAGCATGTTAATCATGTTGGCTTTCTTTTTTGTTGTTGACTGTTTTGCTCATAGTGTTGTTTTATGAATGTTAATCTCTGGAGTCCTCTTGTTTTGATGGCACAGAACTATTATGACACGACCTTCTGTTCCTGTTTTTATTCTTCTGCAGGGCACGTCACGGTGGTCTGACAGAGGGGCTGGTGAAGGGAGCACTCTCTGTGGCTGCCTCTGCTTATAAAGCACTCTTTACAGGCCAGAGCACACCGGCACAGGTGTTCGTTTTTCCTCATCAGTGCACGACACTCCAGAACAGAACATAAACAGCCACCATATTGTGACTTTTCTTTCTATTACACTACCATTTAAAAGTTTGGGGTCGGAATATGTCTTATGCTCTGATGCTCATCAATACGGAGCCCCTAAAGGGACGTGGTGATGTAATAAAAGATGTCAATGCTTTTGCATTCTCCTGCAAAACTTTTACGTGCTAGTCGCTCTTCCCGTAACAACGCGCTATTGTTTTATTACAATAGTCTTCTCTTTTTAACATGGAGAATACAATAGTCTTCTCTTTATCACTTTACTTACTTACTAGCTTACTTAAAATGTTATGTATATGACAGTACCAATCATACAGTAGTTAGCCTATTAATGTTGTGCACTGTTGTTTGAGCTGCAGGCGCTCAAGCTAAAGATGATCACAGTTGCACCTTACTAGCGTGTTAATTCTTAACCAAATGCATCCTATATGGGATAAATCAGATATATATTACACAAAATAAACATATTACAACTTACAATTGCACAAAACAAAAGGTTGTGAATGCACAATCAAACTTATAGTCATATAAGAAGGATACACTCTTCCTGTAGCCTATATGACACACTTGCGCTGCAACTGTTGCATTTAACTGTATTTTCCTTTTCGAAGTGATTTAAATCATATTTCAAGTAATTAAAAACCATCATGGTGAACAGTGTGCATCTGAAGTGTCTCAGCTGAAGGAAATAATCCATTATTTATCGGTTTAAATATATCTGGCAAATTTTCTTATCTGGTCGATAACGATAACATTAGGAAAAACATATATCGGCCGATATATCGTACATCCTTATTACAAATAAGTTTGTCACTTTTGATTAATTTAATGCGTCCTTGCTGTATAAAAGTCTTAATTTCTTTAAAAAAAACAAAACAAGTCTTCCTAACCCCAAACTTTTGAACACTAGTGCACTATTTCTAGAAAGTTGCGGCATGCATTGTTTACTTCATTGTGGATTTTCTGCATTCTTTGTTATCTCTGAACTCAGGACTTGGCACGCGAGTGACCTTTTAACATACTAACTCTGGATTGATTCTCTTTCAGCGGCCTGCTGTTGACCCCGCCTGCGAGGATGCCTCCATGATGGCTGTTTTACAGGAGATGGGTTTCAGTAACCAGCCGCTCAATCAGAGGTTGCTGAGGAAGCATCACTACAGTTTGCTCGACGTGGTCAACGAGCTTGTGCAGTTGACCGACAGCGAATGGCACATCTCAAGACACTAGGAAGCACCGTGGCAACCTCAGTGAATTATAGGAATTGTAAATGATTTCATCGTGTTGCAGTAATGAAATGCCTCTGATGTTCTTTTCTTAGAGAAATAGTTTGGACTCTTGAAAAAGAGAACTATATCACTAGAACTGACCATAGCTGCAATGATGCAATTACTTGATTGTAAAATTTTAGTTTCATGTTTGTAGGACATTATGAATGGAGAAACAACATAAGGTTTATAAAGAAGTCTTAATGCTATCTTTATTCAGTGTGTGTGCCCTACTAACACATATAGACTGCTGTTAGGTAGGCTTCAGGTATCTTTTGTACTGCTTGATTAGATAAGACTAATTACCCAGAGGGTTTCCATTTGTTTGAGCACTTTTGCCTCTCAGAGGAAAGATATAAAAAGAAAAGCTTGTGTTGATTTAGTTATTTGTCACAGTGACCTCTATATTTATATATCTTATTTTAAATCACACTAATTCATGTCACACTGGTGTTGGGCTGCCTGACATATAGGAATGTGCAATGAGTTTTTCAGTCATGCTTAACTCAACCAGTGATTGATTGGTCAAAGTTTTTGCTAGGCACCAATTTTGATCATCTTTGTCATTTTCATGTGCAATGTATTACTATGAACTGAAGGCTTATCAACATGGCTTTTTGTGTCCAGCACAGTGAATAAAAAACATTCCATTATAGTTATCATTGTGTTTGAGTTTTATTCGCATTGTATAGTCATGAATCTTCTCGCTATTGTTCAAATCACACCAATCAGCAAAACTATGTTTGGTGAATGTACACATCTGAGTTGCTGAAACAATGGAATGTTCTAAAATAGTTATTGCTTTAGTCAGCTTCTACTTTCAAGGCAGGAAATGAGTACAGATTCCCCAGTCTCTATGTTTTGTATCTTTTTCTTTTTAATGATAGTATTAATTGTCAAATGATAATACAAATAAACTTTTTTGCTACACTTAATATATTAACAAGATATACATCTCTTCTCAGCACAGTGTGTGTAATGTTTCCAAGATATAATGTGCGATCTCTTGGTATTAAATATCAGAAAATATTTTTGATCTCCAACAAAACCATGTTCCAAAAAGGGAATATTTTTGGACAACTCCAGAATACATGAAGATGGTCAACATCGACATGCACATATCCAATATAGTTATGTTGTAGATAATAGTTTACTTTTAGGGGGTAATAAAAAAAACGCACTATTTTTCCATGCAAACTCTTTCCATCTCTGTGAGCAGGTACATATAAGCAAAATACAATATAAAATTATATTTCCCATTTCCGTTTAATATAAATAGATGTGTTTTTTTATATTCTCCATCATGGCACGATAGAGAGATTAATCTGGGATTAGTCAATTATCAACTCTAGTGTATTCAGATCCGTACCATTTTTTTTTTTTAATTCACTTTTCTTTTAATACATTTTAAATTTATATATTTTTTCTTTGTTAACCTCTAAAAAAGTCTCGACACTAATTCACAAATAATAATAATTCCCAAATATACGCAGTCTTTAAACACGCAGTATCGATTATGACCACCAGATGGCGACACCAAACAACTTTGAAGGACTAAAGAGGGAAGTAAGTGCGCACTCTAAAGTTCATAATCGAGTCTTGAAGGAAAGTGGCGTGTGGTGTCTTCAATAACTCGCGCAACGAATGACATTAATCTGCGGGAAAGATTAAATCGCGATATCAAACCATGCTCAGATGAATTCACGGTAGGTGGGAAAAGTGCTGTGTGATGATTTGACAATAAACGCATTTAGTAATGTGTCTTGACATCGTGACTAGATCTGTGTCATCATGATGTTAGTTAAGGAAGGAAACTGATATAAATTCAACCAGTCTTTTGTTACTTAAAACAGCCACTCATCTCTGGTACGACATTGTGAGGTTGTCTGTGTATGTACTCTATTTTTCTTAAAATACCGTCAACTTTACACTACTGCTGTGTTCAGAAAAGTATGAAAGTTGCCTAACTTACATAGACACATTCGGACTTGGAGTCCATGGCTACAAAATGTGATAGTTGCATTGTAAGATAGCTAACTCTAAATACATTTCACATTTCATTGTATTTACGCCACAAAACATTTCAGCTGGAAACGGTTGGCATTAATTTGGTTTCTTTTTCCTAAACTCGAAAGTTGTCAGTGATCACCAACATCTTAAACAATCACTGTCTCTAACGTAATTTGCGTTGTGAACTAGGCCTATTGCTTTTCACTCTTCCATGCCACTTTACGCACTTTAATTCAAAGTTAATGAAAATTGAAAAAAAATGACTAAATGATAAAAAATGACTAAATGTAAAATTGAGAGAATGTTGACTTGCATAAATATTAAAGTATATGAAAAAAAAAAAGATACACATATATAGTATGCATAACTAAATATGTTTTCTTCAAAGGTCACGTAAACTGTGTCGTTTAAGGTCTTTAAATCATGGAACTTTGTTCCATAACCATAATGCTCTTTGACATCATTGCACATTTATTGTTGTGGAGCTTTGTTGATCATTTGGTGATATTTTACTGTTTTACAGTGAGGTTTTGGAGACAGTTTGGGTTGTTACTGTAATGTAAAAAATACTTTGAGTTTGCTTATTGATTTCCTCATCAATGATGTGTACCTACATACCAACATACAAACCTTACTGAAGCTGTCTTATTGTTTAGGGTGGGGGTCTTTAGTTTTGACCTGATATCTTCTGGAAATACAGCATTATGTCCCAGAATAAATACGGAGAGAAACGAAGGTTTTCCAAATGGATGGACTATGGCAGTGTAAATGGGGAAGGACAGTCAGATCCATGCCCTACCTGCCAGGGCACAGGACGCATCCCGAGAGGCAAGTTTCAGTGTATTTTATTATTTGGTTACAAATAAAGTTTCTTAGGCAGTTTTTGCTCTTAAACTCTTGACAGGTCAGGAGAACCAGCTTGTGGCGGTCATTCCTTGCAGCGACCAAAGGCTGAAACCTCACCACACGTCAGTTTCACTATGACAAGAAGCCTATAGTTCAGCTATTTTCTCTTTCAGGGATTAATAAAATGTGCTTATCATCTATGTGCAACATGGTTTAATGTCCCACAGGAAACTCTATGTGTGTATAGCAGTGGGGCTTTGCCTCCTGATCTGCTCACTGATCCTGTTTTTCCTCTTCCCACGGAGTATGGATATGTCAGATGTGGAACTACAGTCATCTATGGTCTATTTCACTCCAGATAAAGTTAAAATAGTGGTCACGGTAGGTGATCTGACGTATATAGACGACACCCTAAGATTCAATTGTTGTAATGCATTTTTTTTTTCCAAACTTGTAATCCTGTGCGTATTATCCATTCTTCAGCACAAAATGAACCTTACCAACCAAAACTTTGTCAGCATCACAGCTGACAATCTTAGTGTGCAAGCATTGGTTTTCGAGACTGTGGTTGGCAATACCAAGCTCCTCAATGTCACCAAACTTCCTCCTCGATCACAGAAAACGGTAAAAACTTTTATTATTTAAGCAAATTGTAAAATCCAAGATGCATTGTACAAGGCATCAGAAACCTGGGAAGAAAATTATCATTCTTTCAGGATTTCATTCATCTTTCTTTCATCTTTCAGATTGACGTTATAGCCAACATTGTAATTGATGACACAGGCCTCAAGTAAGTAATTCAATCAGTATCTAAACTTCACTAACTAATGTATTTAATTATGTATTGTTTCCCACTATAATCTCTGTGCAAATTACATTGTTTATTATGACTGTGTATGACAATTTTCAAATACAAAAAATATATCTATAAACATTCTCTAATGTCCGTTCCTTTTACAGTACTTACTGCAAGTCCCGTGCCTTTAAGATTCACACTTTATTCTTGCATTTGCAGTAAGTATTCATTTTTAAGCAAGTATGCATTTCTATTAGCATACTGTTTGACTGAATCATTGAATGATAGTTGATATCTTTGGTTGATGTTTTGAAGGCTTGGATTTGGAAGGTGTGCATTGAAGAATTATTATGTCTGGTATACCTTGTAAATGTATAAAATTCAAAAATCTATTCACTTTCACTATAAATACAACAAAAGACTTGTATTTCAGTCCACATAATGTTAAATCATGTTCAAGACAAGCAGCAGTCAACCACTGGCAATAACTAAGTCAAGTAGTCTATTTATTATACGAGGGTCAATCCATCTCAAGTAGTCCAATGGAAGTTGCTTGAACATATCATTTTCCTAACTGTTTTTTTGAGTGATTACCTCCCTCATGACTCATGAATTGGTGGCAAAACATCATTTTTATTTTACTATGTTTAACTACCGTGGCCATCTTTATATAACAAAAATTTGTTGTGGGCCATGACACAGACATCAATAGCTCAGCTTCACGGGGTGGAAGAAATGACAGTTTTATTTTAATTCCCGTCACTTGTTGATTATCTTTAGTGGGGGACTAAATGGGAACCTGAATTTTTTTTGCTAAGGCCCCATATCTGCTTTTTTAGATCTGAAGCACAAACTATTATATTTATGTATCTTGTAATGTGCTATAGAGATCAAGATTTATTTCAAGGAGTTTGGACGGTCCTGAACTGAGATAAACATAACCATGCAAACATCTGTATATTTGTTGTAGGCCATAACACAAAAACTGGTTGCTGCAGTTAAACCAAGTAAAATAAAAATAAAATTGGTCATGCAACCAGTGACCCATGAATTTTTTGCTGACTGTCAGTCATGTGAACTTCATGGACTTTGGTCTATGTTAAAATCTTATAAGTTATAAAGTGCATGACCTATAAAAAAAAAACATCTATAGTAAAATATATTTACAGTACCGTTCAAAAGTTCAGCTTTTGTTTTTGAACAAAGTCCAAGCTGCTTACCAAGGCTGCATTTATTTGATTATAAATACAGCAAAACTGTAATAATGTGAAATTATTATTATTATTTCTATTTTATTATATTGTAAAATATTATATAATTTATTCCTATGAAGGCAAAGGTGAATTTTTAGCAGCCATTACTCCAGTCTTCAGTCACATGATCCTTCAGAAATCATTTTTAAATGCTTATTTTGTGCATGTAACATTTATTATTATCATCAATGTTGAAAAGAGTCGCGCTGCTTAATATTTTTGCAGAAATTAAATTTCTTACACCATACATACTCAAGGATAACTTGAATAAGTACATTTTATCTTTAACTTTATCTTAATGTCACGTGCCAATGTTTGGTTTTATAAATTCAGTTCAATTCATATTTAGTAATTACTGTAAAATTACTTGTGTTGTCTACAGATTGAATATCAAAGTCTCCTACCTGTCCCATTCAGAGGAGGTGTCTACAGATGCCTATGAGTATATTGACTGTGGAGTGAATTCCACTATGCCTCATCACTTACCTGTGCGTTGAGACTAAACCATTGCCAATGAATGGCCATGAATATTGATGTTATAGAAATCAGAAGTTGGCTGCTTTAAAAGGGATTGCTATTTTATGCCATAATTTACTACAGTCCATTTAAATAGGATTATACTATGATGACAGTAACGTATGATGCAATGCAAATATCACTGGAATAATTAATGAATGTGTTTTGTTAACTTAGACCACTTGTCTTTCCTGCTGATTTGTTAGTGTTTACATTATATAAACACGTTTTAAAACTTGCACACCATGATTTTGCACATTAAATAGAAATATTTTGAATTTTTGATCAAATTCTGCAAAAAAGCTAATCAGAACTGTTAAATAGCCAATTCTGTTTTAATTAGGATTATGAAAGAACAAATAAAGTCTGGTTTCTTGTAAGATACATATAATATGTGGAGCTGGTGCTGTCCAGTAGTCTGGTCTTCATCTTCACCATTGCTGGGAATACTGGAGGGACTAGAGCAAATCAAGCACATCTTATGTAGATGCTGCTTTATTCTGGATCAGTTTCACCTTATAAGTTCTTTAAATAATCGCTGTGATATTATACACATATGGCATATACAGGGGCTGGACAAAAAAGGTAAACATTTAAATAGATAATGTCCAACCACTGGATCTGTTGAATCTTACAGCTACAGAAACAGGTTAAACAAGTTTGTGATCTCTCTAAAGAAATATGCAGGAATGTACTCACTGTGTATCTTTTCATCTTGGCATGACACTTGCAACTGCATTGCTTGTCAACCTCTGAAGAAAACAAATGTTTACACGGACTGAGTGAAGATTCCATGTATAGTATTTTGTTAATTTTGTATTTTGATCATTAAAATTCAGTCACCTCTAAAGCGGTGACTCTTTGTTCTGAATGGCATGCAAACAATGGAGAATTCTTGAGTGTACTGATGTTTGTTGACCTGTTATTATGAGCCGCTTTACCTGGAGACTCACTGGACTCTGCAGGTTCACAGGGTGCCATATGTGCCTCAGAATGCTCTTTGTTTTTACCTGGCTTGTCTTCCTTAAAAAAAAAGAAATAAAATCCTATTATTTAGATGTAATATTTAACTTATTTATAAAAAAGGTTATACTAAGTGTATAAAAGTATTACATACTTTTGTTAACATGGGAACCTGCTTCACTGAGGCAGATAACCTGCGGTCCAGCACTTGCTGACGGCGGCGGGCCTCCCAGTGCATTGCTGACATGTTACACCACAAGCGGGCCTGCAACATGAGACCATTTCCTGATTAATGAAATTCAAACCCACATAGTGAGATGTTTCCTTTGTCATGACACACTCATTAAGAAATAAACACTGAACTGATTTCTTAGCTGTTCATAAATGTTGAAAGTAGGCTTCAGGACAAAGCTGAGTTAGCAGTGTTCGCAATAAGGTTAAAACAACAACAACAATTCGTACTGTGACAACTTAGTCAATTCCGTTGTAGAGTTGTGGCGTAACATTTAACGTTAGCAGTCCTGCGCAAGTCCGATACCGTTACATCTGTCTACAGTAGGCAAAGCAAAAACATGCAAAAGTATGTCTTAGTGTAAGACAAACAACACTAAATAATAATAATTCGTAACAAACAGGCAAGAAAAGCATTTTTGCAGAGCAGTGGACAAAATTTACCAAGTTCTGTTCTGCAGATAATGTCCAAATCCACAGCGGACAACTCCACGTCCTCCTTGGACAGCTTGGCGGTTTCCTAGCAACGTTCAGCAATCGCTCACAATGTGCTGACGCCACACAGTTCGATTGTAGCGCGTTGTGTCAATTTAATTGTTTATTATTACTTTTAGAAAATAAAAACACGCTAAAAACCCTAATAAAATTAGCAGTGTTTTCTGAAAAGGTCTATTATAGACTCTAGACATTTTGCTTGAAACAACATTTAGATCACAGCTTTTTGCAGTGTTAATTTACGTCTTCATATAGCGAAGTTAGCTATACAATATTTTAAACAAAACACTAACTAGTTTTTATGTATATTTAGGTGCTATATAAGTCTATAAAAACATGATTTTTTAGTTTTGTAGGCCTACTTTCTGATAAAGACAGCTGTTCGCTAGCGTATACATTTTAGCGCATTGTGATTATATCGAATAACCATTTCTTCAAAATAATTTAGGGAGAACCCTTCATAATTCGCACTCATGCACAGCCAAAAGATACAAGATCTCGCCACAGTGAGGTGCTGTTAAAGCAAACTCGACTTGTCATTCGATACTCGCGTTGAACAATCAAACGCTAGAGGGAGTCGCGAGAGGAATGAGGGGTTCGCGTGACGTCACTTGCGGGGATTGTTGTTCTGGATCTTGTGCGCTCAGCTCCACTTTCATCTCTGAGGTCGATACTGTCGGAGGGAAGAGAGACTCTGGAAAAAGAGCATTGTTTTGAGTCATTTGGAGAACTGTTCGCCTATGTTTTTAAAATGAGAAATGGAAAAGCTGTCTGTTTCAAGATAGACATCTATTAGGTAAGTGGTGCGAATGTTGACAAAGATGAAATCGCATCGTTTTAGAAGCCAGGTTTTCGTTCTCTCTACTGCGGTTTTCGTTCTCAAGTATCTGCTGAATTTGCTCGACAAAGATGTTTTTGATTTAATCGTGTAGTCTGTAATCTTTGTAATGCTTTTTAAAGTTGTTTCGAATAGGATTTTATAATTTAAACTTTAAATGATCTAGCTTCCGTACCTTTTACAGTAGTGGTAATTACTACGTTGACATAGCCTACCCATAATTTGCATTTAAACTATGTGCGTGAATGTAATAATAAATCACAGCTGTTTACAGGAAATTATAATATCTATGTTTTTTATTTATTTTTAGAAATCTATTTCTGTTTAGACTTAAGAGGATTAGAAGTGGCAAGCATTGAGAGCAACCTCTAGCTCGATCTTTAACGCTACAATTAACTTATTTGTGTTCTTTTTGTTGTTGTTGATTTTAAATTGACACTAAAGAGTTTTACAGTGAGCTATTGTGAATGTAAAACCAACGTCTTTTTCTAATTTAATTTAAAGATTTTTTATAGAATAGAACCAAGTACTTTTTCATTACTTGAACATTTGATTTAGTAGCTGCTAAAACCTTGAAGCTGGTTTACTGTGTTTGCTTGAAGGCAAATCTGGTGAAGTTGTAAATAACTTCCATATCAGTGATGATAATCAGCTTTTGTTTCTCCTTTAATTAGGTTCCACACGGTGCCGCCGATCTTACAAGCAGGTCTGTCTGTCTGCAGTACCTTTGAAGTAGGTGCAAATGCCAAACACTTAGACAAATCTGCTTCTCCTTACAAGAGGGTGAGAAAACCAAGTTGCCATGGGAAACCAGTTGACAGAGATTGCCCCCAACACACCGTTCCTGCCTAACTTCCAGTCCTTCCACGTTGTGGTCATTGGTTTGGACTCTGCAGGCAAAACCTCACTTCTCTACAGACTGAAGCTGAAGGAATTTGTTGAAACTATCCCAACCAAGGGATTTAACACTGAGAAGATTAAAGTTCCTGTCGGAAATGGCCGTGCCATTACCTTTCAGGTGTGGGACGTGGGTGGTCAGGAGAAGCTTCGACCTTTGTGGAAGTCCTACACGCGGCGCACAGACGGCATGGTATTTGTGGTGGACTCCACGGAGGCGGAGCGCATGGAGGAGGCTAAGGTGGAGTTGCATAAGATTACACGTACGTCAGAGAACCAAGGAGTTCCAGTGCTTGTGTTGGCTAACAAACAGGACCTTCCAGTTGCGCTGCCTGTCTCTGACGTGGAGAAGGTTTTGGCAGTACACGAACTGAGTGCCTCCACCCTACACCACGTGCAAGGGTGCAGCGCGGTCGACGGCCAGGGGTTGCAGCTCGGTTTGGAGAAACTGTATGATATGATCCTCAAACGAAAGAAAACGGTTAGGCACAGCAAGAAAAAAAGATGAGCTGAATGGGACGGCTTATTCAACTTGCAAAGCTCCTCGGTGAACCCTGACTTGTCGTAGGATTTTGGGAATCCCTTTATGAAGGAAATACTCCAGATGCCCAAGTGGCCAGGAGAAAACAGATTTGACCTTTATGTGTCACACAGTATTGAACTGCTTTCTTCCATGCCGAGTAATTGCTGTGCAGCTCCCCTTTGTAACGAAGGAATATGTGATAGCAATGATAGGCTGTAGTATCAGCAGAATTTAAGCCTACATCCTTGCCTTTTTTATTTCTTTTTTTTTTTTCAAGCAAGAAAGAGACTGAATCATAGCTTGGCAATATATTTATTTTTCACAAGACTTCAGGCATCTTTTTTTCACATACGTTAAGTTGATTGCCAGTGCCGATATAATAAAAGGCCCTATACATGTTCACGCTATGTTAGTTGTGAAACTGAAGTCCTAAGCGAATCACTGAGATTCACTATTCACAGATCTACATTTAAGTTGGAAAACCTGTTTGTTTTTACATGCTGTATATAGTTTTTGTAATGCTGTAGAATTAATAAATTATAGATGGCTTTGACACAGTCTCAGAAGCCATATCTTTTATTCCTGAGGCTGCAGTCTTTGCTGAAATAAATGATAATTTTGATTATAATTTATTATTAAATCATGTATTATTTATTTGATAGATAAATACTAGGTTTTAATTCACTGTGATGAAACCGAAAACTGCCCCTATTAAAGTATTAATAGAGCAGGCGCTCATGATGATGTCATCTGTGTTCGGGGAGGATGTCCCACAGGAAATGCATTGATGCTGAAAGAACATTGTTTGATATAACCTCGGAGTTATAGCCTAATTCGGAAACAGCCTAGAAATGGGCAACGTTATATCACATTTGCTGACACAATATACAGAAAAACTATTTATTAAACAACCAAAGTAAGATATATGTAGAGACTAAGGCATACAAAATGGAGAGTGACTAATAGGTTTCATGCTGCAGCACCTTTAATGTAGCCTAAATCTACTCTTATTTTGAGGATTGAATTGTTTTAAGAGAGCAAATGGTTTTTAGATGTCCCGACCCCCACCATTGCACCGACAGACACATCTATTGACTTTGCCATGGAGTTCCCAGTAAAGCAGCTGCTTTGCTCTGATTGGATTAATTGATGCTCTGAGTTTATGGTGAGGAGACTGAAGCAGGGATGATTTACAAGATGGGCTGAGAGATCAGTAAATGTGATAACGTAGTAAGACTTCTGGGCCTGTGACATGATGATATGTAACTTGCAATTTTAATAATTTGTTTAGGATTAAAAAAAAAAGTGTTATACTACATGACTGGAAACCAATATGTGTTATTTAAAGTTAGTGTTATATTTCAGTAATAGTTTTCCAAACAATGGACAAAAATAGACTAAAATTCGTCAGTCAATATCCAATAAGCATCTGCTGTGCTGAAAGGGACACCACCAACGTAAATGTTAAATACTTTATTGATCTCTGTGGTCACCCTGCCTCCACCTCAAAATAAAAAAATCTTTGTCAAGGATTCTGATCCATGACCTCTGGCTGTCGATACACCATGAGTATCACACGGGTGGAGCTCTGAAGACGAAGACAAATGTCATGACAGACTTGGTATCAGTGGCATTTGACCTAACTTGTTCTCTCAGTGTTATCTTAAGAATGAGGCCAGTCATCCTGCTGAGCTGGTTAATTAAGAAGTGGCACTGTTAACTTCTTAAGTTGAAGACAAACAGTAATCCTCTCCAACAAGACGGATTTACTTATGCAAATGTTTGTCTAAATATTTTAGTACAATGAAGTGGATTTGAATCTTGTAAAAAACAAACAAACGCATTTTTAGTCTTAGAAGATGCCCTTAAAAAGCATCTAGCAAATGCATCTGAAAAAAGGGAAAAGTGTTATGTAACAAAGAGCTGTTCCAGACCATTCTAAATTGTTCATGTCCCCTCAGGTCAGCCATGCATGATGTCACATGGTGAGACCAGCGGTCATTGATAATGCACTAGTACACCACTAAACAAGCCCTGCGGAGTATTTCCATGCTCATGCTTCCAGCCTCACCTGAATACCCAGACAGCAACATAGTGTCGGCCCAGATCCGGCCCACATCTGGATCTGGGCCGACACTATGTTGCTGTCTGGGTATTAAACCTCCAACTTTACACTCAACATTTAACTTTTGAGTAAACATGCTTCAGACCTTCATGATGGAATTTTATCAGCACTGCAGATAACTCGAAGGCTGTTCCATGTGTAGTTTGAAATAGCTCTTTGTTACATTTGTTAGTTCTTTTTTCAGACGCTTTTTTGCTAGATGATTTTTACCAATATTACCAAAGCTTCCAGGGCCTAATCTTAGGAAGAAAAAGGTGGCATATACAAACAAAGATGTTTATCTGATGTTCTTCTGCTTCTTGAATCACTGTTAGCGTTATTAAACTGGGGCTTATGTTTACTGAGGACAATCCTACTAAACTGAAATGACTTTTGAATTTTACCTGTAATAAAATCAGCAAAATTGTCTGTTGCAAACATACACACTTACGTCACATTTTTTCACAAAAGTTATCACTTTTATTTACAGTGCTACCCGACCATTGGATGTTACTCTTATTTTTTTAACAAGAAATTAATACTTTTTATTTAGCAAGAATGCATTAATTTGATCACAATATATAAAAAAAACAATCAAAAGATAAAATAAAAAAATCTATATGCTGTTCTTTTAAATGTTATATTCACCAAAAACTATACAAAAATATTAAGCAAGACAACTATTTCCAACCTTGATAATGAAAAGAAATGTTACATCAAAAAAGCATGTTTTCTAAAAATTCAGCATTGCCATCACAGTAATAAATTACATTTTAAAATATATTAAAATAGAAAATGTTCATTTTAAATTGTAATAATTTTCTATAAAATTACTGTTTTTTTACTGTATTTTGATCAAATTAATGTTAGCATAAGAGACTATTTAAAAAAAAAATTCCATTATAACTAGACAGCATCTGAATTAAAAAATCCCAAACATCTCAACGAATTGCCCTTTGAAACCCTTTTCAAAATGCATTCAACGGAATGTGAATCGCTGTTTAAGCATATCCCATGTCTACTGTGTCTACTAAAATAAGGATATGAATGTTGGTAAAATGATCCGTCATGTGTTGACATGGACCCAAGTAAGGCAGGGGAAACCTCTGGGATTCTGAAAAGATTAAGAAGGGGAATCACAAGATGGCAGGTGCGTGTTTCAAATCATGTCACATCTATCATAGAATGGTTCCCCACAGTATTTCCAGTCAAAGTGTCAAGATTTATACTCATGTATTTTAATCTAGGATAGAAAATAGCTTGTACACACAAAACAACAGTTACTATACAGTATACATCAAAATGTGCAACCGCGAAAGAGCTTTCTTTTTGGCTAGATCTGGGCTAGATTAGAGAATAATAACATCAAAAGCTGCTATCCTGGGATTTTGGCCTCAATCCGGCTGTAATTTCACACAACACAAAAAAGAGCGTATAGGTGCTCAGGGAGCCCCTTCTGTGGAATAGCTGGCAAATCAAACAACCCAGACGTTCTTATTTGTCACCTCAGCAACTGTGAGCGTGTAACCATGGGTGACCTCTTAGAGCTGCACAGGACCTTTTAATTGCCTTTGTGGCTGGCTATGTATTTCATGTGGGGGTGACAGAGGGGGCAGAAAGGGATATAGAGTGTTTATGGCTGCTTACGATCTTCAAAAATCTTGCAAGCCATATTGCTAAATCCAATGTTGTCTTGAAAGACACCTCACGGGTCTGGAAGAGATTCAGCGCAGTTGTAAGACCGCCCCTCACACTGGGGGATGCAATGTGTTTATCATTTAACCGTTGTTGTCAGGAGGCGGTCGGTCTCTCTAGCCAGCACTATTTTCCACTGGCTCGTAAAGCTGCCACTGGGACTGAGATGAGAAAGCGTCCTGGGGAGTGGGATTGTCGGGAACCGAACAGAGTCCCAGGGCAAGATAGTGTGGGTCATAAATCTATACCCCAACTCAAAAGGTTTGCTGGAGAGAGCACTGCCCTGCAGTTTCACTCTTCACACTGAGGAAAACACCCTGAAACAGACGATACATACTGGACTTTATAGATGGGTTGGGGTTTTATTGGTTTTCAATGAGATCACCATTTATCTCTGCTTTATATTAAGGCAAGGCTCTGTTTGACAGTTTTTTAACGCAGAGACCATTGGTGGCAATGGTTCTATCTACTTACTGTAGGCCTACGATGCTTTTGGGAAATGCAGCCCTTGTCAGTGGATCCAGAATACACATTTAAATGGTTATTTCATTACAGTTTATCTGTAATTACAATATAAAGGCTGTTTTCTTAAAATGTGTTTTTTTTTTTCTCATGCATCGAGGTAGAAATCTCCACCTCAGTAACACTTACATACTCCAAACCTTCCGGTTTTATTCCTATATCTATATATTTTAGGGGTTTATTCATATAAAATTTGCCTGATTTATATAGCATTTCATTCCTAAAAAACCATGGTGAATACTGTTTTATTTTCTGACTGCTGGCCATACTTTCTGATTTACAATTTAATTGATTTTACCCAACGTTCAGATTTGTGCAAATCAGTGCATCTTTAAATAGTTAATGTCCTATTTGCACAGTTAAACATAACATTTAAAAAAAAAATTTGTTACATAAATCAATTGTCTTAATGCACTGATTTATCAACTATGGTATATACACTATCACCTGTAGTGTCTTGCCTTAAAGTTTCAGATTTTTTTTTTTTTTTTTGTAAAATACCTAGTAAATGTTACTTAGGTTCACACATGCAACATGGTTTTGTAAGTGTGATTCATTAGGCGGGAGGCCCCTCTGGAATTATTGCCTTACATAAATACCAAAATGCTTGTTCCAAAGGTTTCACATAGGCTAATTCAACAGTGGGCCTCTGATCATTCAAAACACACCGCATTAATGTTGTAACACAAACCTTAACATCTAAAATAATCACTAAGATTTGCTCCTGTCATCAACAAATATGGATGGGTTTCATACACTCGATGCGTATGATATAATTCCCACAGCAAGCATCATTCTACAAAAAAATGTTTTGAACTTTTTAAGGGATAGTTCACCAAAAAATGAAAATTCAGTCATCATTTACTCACCCTTAAGTTTTTCCAAATCTGTACGAATTTCTTCTGCTGAACACAAACGAAGATATTTTGATGGGTAACCAAACAGTTGATGGGCCCCATTGACTTCCATAGTATGGGGGTAAAATTATGGAAGTATCAACTGTTTGATTACAGACATTCTTCAAAATATCTTTTTTTATGTTCAGCAGAAGAAATAAATTCATACAGGTTTGGAACAACTCGAGGGTGAGTAAATGATGACAGAATATTCATTTTTGGGTGAACTATCCCTTTAAAAATGAATTGTGTTGGTGTATGCTCTTTGTGTCTGCATTACTTTAAAATCCTGGACATGCTAATCCTAAATACTGTAAAAGCGTTTGGTAATGCCAGTGTGGTGCACAAGCAGGAAAAACAGTTTTTATGTGTTTATCACCAGTCTTTTCTCTGAGGTCTAGTCATCCCGTACCAGGATTATCCCAGTATCCCATCTGGCCTGACAGCTCTTGGGATTAATGCAGCATCTGATCCAACTCAACAGCTGATTTATGTATCACAGTGTTGTGGTTGCTGAGAGTGATTGAAAATTGATCTGCCTCTCTATTTCGGTACATTGGAAATCCGGGAATTTAAACCTGGAAATAAAGAAAGTTTTAGAATCTTGAAAAATTAGGATTCAGAAATCACACTGAAATTAAAAGAAAGAAGAATGTCTTAACAGTGAGGACAAACAAATGCTGAAAGGTTTGCAGAGCAGAGCAGGTTTTATAAGCATATTTCTGTAGTAAACAGTACAACCCATGTCCCCTCTGCAAGATAAGGTCAATGAGTTTTCTTCTACTTTCATTAAGTTAATGTACCAGACTCAGTTTTGACGACAACAGCACATAAAACATGGATTTTCTGTGTCAGCATGTCTAAGCTTCAGGTAGCTTCATTATTGCTTAGTCCTTTAAACATCCCAGAGTACTAATAAATGTAGTGCAATCCAGCTCTGCTTATAAAAAAAAAAAAAAAAAGAAATATGGGAAATAAAGGAAATCTTCCCCATCAATGTTATGACAGAAAACCGAATTTTATTTAAAACAAGTTCCATTAAAAAAGTACTGGAACCGAATTCTGTTCAGTTCCATTCTTCTGCCAATGTGAACAAAGCACCATAAACGTAAGTTTCCCGCATTACTTTTCAGTAGCACAACAATACCGAAACTTTTACATTTGACCGCACAAATGATTTACAAAACACTTCTCAATGTTATATTTTGCATTATGGTTTAAGCATGTTTGCAGATGCAGCAAAATTCATGCTGTTTTACTATTACTTCTCAACAGATCAAAATCTCTGATATCACTCCATCAATACCCTGCCTACCCACACTCAGGGCTCTTCTCTCACCACCCACTGTTTTCTGATAGTTAAGTAGTTTTTAGTGTGGGTGGGTGATCTCTCACTCGCCTGCACTGCCTCTTGCTGAATGCACGCTGGTGCTGACTCCTTTGTTGTACAGCATTCCAAGCAGCCTGTCTTGCAGGCAAACAGTACAGTATGCTAGATACAGTAGTGTTGTGCCATTATTGCTCAACCAGCCATGGAGAATCGTGAGTGGGGTCATGGTGTGAGAGAGAGGAACGCACGTGTGAAGTGAAGCCCACGTGAGTGTGGGAGCTCATGTAGTAAACGACTCACAAAAGAGGTCCTCTTCAAATACATTGCAGTGAACATCTCGGATTCAGAACTAGAAATCTCATCAGTATGTGTTTATATGAAAAGCTAGACCAACTCTCAAAAAGAATAAAGCGGATGAATTTGTGGAACATACAAAAAACAAAAACAAAAGGTGTTTTATTTATTAATTTATAAATTCTTAATTTTAATAATATTTTAAATCAAGATTTTGGTAACACTTTACAGTAAGGTTCCATTTTTAACTACATTAGTTAAAATGAACTAAAATGAAAAAAATGCATTTATTAATCATAGTTATTGTTAATTTCAGCATTTATGAATACATTATTAAAATCAAAAGTTTTTTATATTGTTCAAAATCAAACGTTTTTAAGTTTAAAAAAAGTTTAATGAACCTTAACTAACATGAACTAACAATAAATAGTATTATTTTATTTATAAAATAACCCTAGCAAAGACAAATACTGTAACAAATGTATTGCTCATCACTATTAGTTAATGTAAAATAATGCGTTAACTAATGGGACCTGTCACATATATGGTTGTTGTCAAGAGATGCATGAAGTAAAGTCAAGGTAAATATTTCTAAAAATAATCACTGAGAACAATCACAGGAAACAAGGACTACACAAACCACTCTGATCAAACATGAGAACCGACAAACACTGAAGAGAAGAGAGAGTATACACACAAGTATACAAGGGAACTAAATGAGAAACAGGTGAACATAATTAGGAACCATAGATACAAACAGGGAGCTAAATTGAGGTGCCATTTGCGACACCATTTTCTACTCATTATTTTACAGAGCATTCACGCCAAACGAGCATGCCTATAGACTAAACATAATACACATGTGCGTAGTTTACACAGAGATGATAACAGTGTAATTTTCAAAAACTTGCACTTTGAAACCCGTTTTCAAAAGTTCGCATTTTCAGTTTAAATAAATGGCCAAAACGCATAAAAGGTTTTCTGTTTTCGGAACTATACGGTTATCCGGACCACACGTGTGTTTTTTAGTCCTGTCTAGTCCGTATAGCCATCCCTGATTGGTCTTAACCCCAGTGACGGGTAGGTTTAGGGGCGGGGTTAGGGGTAGGCCATCGTATGATTGGTCTTAACCCCAGTGACGGGTAGGTTTAGAGGCGGGGTTAGGGGTAGGCCATCGTGTGTTCCGGATAACCGTATAGTTCCGAAAACAGAAAACCTTTTATGCGTTTTGGCCATTTATTTAAACTGAAAATGCGAACTTTTGAAAACGGGTTTCAAAGTGCAAGTTTTTGAAAATTACACTGTTATCATCTCTGTGTAAACTACGCACATGTGTATTATGTTTAGTCTATAGGCATGCTCGTTTGGCGTGAATGCTCTGTAAAATAATGAGTAGCCTATGGCTGCGTCCGAAATCGCACACTCTCTTGAGTTGGTTATTTTGAATAAGTAATTAGGCTACTCAATGAACGCTAAAAAAGTATGTTCTATATAGTATGAATGTGTATAGTATGAATGTAATCTGGACGTACTACATTCGCTATGTTGCCATTATCATGTGACCTATCAGCGTCAGTTGCATCACTTCACTGCCATTCACAAGTCCTCTCCCTCGGCCTCATGGGATAGTAAAGTGTCCATCGTATGCACACCTCACCGGAAGTAGTAGGTCATCCAGGTACTTTTTACATACTCTTTACTGTGAATTTGTCACATACTGTTTTTCGCCTACTATATAGTAGGGAAGTATGTGATTTCGGATGCAGCACCCGTATGTGCGCAGGCATGTAGTGTTTCTTTACAAAAAGACATCGCTAACTGGTCTGGCATGCATAATACAGAATTTTCAGTCGTTTTCGCAGATCCATGTGAACAGGGATAGTTTTGATAACGTTGTTATCTGCACAAAGAAATTATTAAGTAATTATTAATTTTATTCATTTAAAAGTATTTTATTCATTAATCAGCAACAAACCAGTTTAACCAGGCACTAAATATGTCTAAAGCGGCCCTTCTAAAGGTAATTCTTGCCAGTGAAAACACATAGTTATTCATCAAATTATGATGCAATGTTTGGATTCAGCTTATCTTGTTACTTGATTTGAATACTTTCAGGTGCTACAACAACAGAGATAGTATGTGTAAATAAACGACAATGTAAAAATATTTCCTCCTAAGACTTCTGTGCAAATATATATATTTGAGGTTCACAACACTCTTCTTTCATTAAAAGAAAAACATGATTCAGGCCTTTTTCCTAGAACTGGACTTTTCACGGCACTCACACCTTTTATTTTAGCAAACAATTACCCTATTTAAGAGGAAAATAGTCTTCATGCTGGCATCTGGCAGGCGCTGCAGGTGAGAGTTCAGGTAGCTGTGTGGATCAGCTTTGAGCCCAGGGCTGGGATTCAAGCACGGTTCCTCTCATGATTGTTGAGGGGAACCCATGCAAAGCAGATCTGGTATTCACTCCACAGCCCCTACATGGACACCTCCATAAAGAAGCTTTTGTTTATCCCTGTTGCTACAAAGTCCATCACAAGCTTTCCCGTACAATTATTTTCTGGCTTGTGCTCGCTTGGTTGACTATTTTCTGAACCCATTCTTCCAGAGCGGTCATCAGCTCGAGTTCAGAAAGGTGAACGGACATTCTATTCCACTCTTATGGGTTTCAAAAATTAGTGCATTTATTGCTGTAAGATAACCTTAAATGCCCAATGATTATGCTCAGTTCACATATGATTCATGAATTATTATAGCTAAATGGCATTAAAAATTATGGAAGATTTATGAAAAGCATGCATCCAGAGATTACTTTTCCATTGCCTCATGTTAGAGCTGAGGACCAGTCAGACTCCTGGCTGTTACTGCTTAATATGTTTGGGGACAAACTCACCCGTCTTCTTGGAAACAACACTTTATGCAAGTTAGTAACCGGCATTCGCATAAACACCACTAGGGTTTGTTTGGAGAGGATCAGAATGTTTAAAGTTTAACCACGGGCAATGAAGACACACAGATGCATGCTCGTTAAACTTCAAAGATTTTCAGAAGACAAGTGAGAGATGGAAACTTCATAAATACAGTATATAACAATACAGAAAAGATGGCCCCTTCACCAAATTTCACCATGATTGTCATCTTGAACTCTAAAAATAGACAAGAATGAAGGCTTGTATTTGACATTTCTGTGGTCTTATTTAAGAGAGGGTGGCTAAGCAATTCCAGACTATTCTCAATCATGTGAAAACAGAGGTCAAGAGCTACAATTAATCTACCATAGCACTATGGCTATGAGGAGAATAGAGTAAATGACGCAAATAACGGGATAAGCTAATGGTTTTGCTGTATTTTAGAGTGGTTAATTGCTAATTCAAACAGCAAAAGCTTTGATTCTGGTCTTTTGTTTGCACTCATTCCATTTCCGTCTCATTAAACCCACTGAGCCACCATGAAAACTCACTATTGCTATATAAATGAGAAGTTTAATTTGTGCTCAGTGGCCAGTTTTAAACATTCAATTTAAATAAGCTGCATTTTAGCACATCTTTATTCACAGTAAAAGCAGAACCAATTATTGTTAGTTATAAACAACAATTGCTTGTAGATTTACTGGGCACCAATGATGTCTTGTTCTTATTCTGACTGAAACGTGTAGGATTGCCAAACAAGACAAAGTAAATATACACTCTTAAAAGTAAAGGTTCTTTATTGGCATCAGTGGTTTCATGAAGAACTTTTAACATACTGGAACCTTTCCATTGTACAAGTTTCTTATAGTGGAAAAAAGATTTTAACATTATTAAAATATTCTTTACACACACAGATAATGGTTATTTTCAAAACTCTTCACTGAAATGCTCTTTAGTGAATCATTAGGTGACAATTCTAAGTATACTAAATATAGTATGTATATTTAGAATTGCATTTCCATTATATGTGGCCATAATATTTCCCCTAAGTATCATGCAATTACGACGTAAAAGTAATATGCAACATTATGATACACTGTTTTAGGAATGTGTTGAGCGCTGTACTCTCTGCCTCCCGCGTCGCACAATTCCCATTTTGCGATATGTGGGTCAGCATTAATGTATGCAGCACCTGAGCTAATTGGTGCAGCACAGAACCTGAAAAAACTCTGTAATCACAGAAACAAAAACTCAGACTATCAAAGCACAATCAGGACATGCCATCCATTTCAATGTATATGATTTCAAAAGAGTGAATCTATGTGTGATGGTCTGCACAGATGGACAGTCAAACACAAAGTCGCTGTGATTCTGACTACGAAGAGGAGCTTGACAGCTCGCAATTTCGAGGCAGCAGTCAAGGGGAACAGAGCTGTCAAAGAGGTGACTGTAAAGGATGATGGGGACTTTGAAGAGTTATGGATGTAAATAGCACAGTTGTATGGCACAGGAGACGAGAAGAGAGAGCAAATGGATGATACAAAGCAGCAGCACCGGAGCTTGCAGCTCTGCTCCCCAGGCAGACTCACACACTTTACTGCATTGCAGAGGAAAAAAAGGGTGGTGATGAAGGGGGTTGGTTACACACACACACACACACACACACACACACACACACACACACACACACACACACACACACACACACACACACACACACACACACACACACACACACAAAAGCTCTCAAAAGCTTGTTTTCTCAGTGATCAGCAAAGATTTTTCTTATGCTGAATTATTTAAAGAGTCAAAGATGGTGTTTTTCTTTCTAAATAATGAGCTCTATGTGCACTTACTTACCTGTATAACGACTGGATGAAAGTACACTTAAGAGGTTGGAACTGATCTATACATTAACATGTTCTCATTTGCATGCAAATTCAAATCAGTGCATACATTTAACAGCATGCATATGATCTCTCCTAACACATTGACATTGCTGTGGATGGGTAACCTCTACTGTCCACCTGTCTCAATAGCTGAAGTCTGACCCTGATCTGTCCTCTGGAACCCACTGTGGAGTACAGAGTAAGGCTAACTGGTGTTAGAAACAATGCCAGCGCATAGTTTGGTAGCAAAGTTTTTATGTCCTCACTTGATCCTCCATTGCAAGGTTAAGCGATCACGTGCAAGAGGGAGGAGATACTCCCTAAAAATGTGAATCTCCTATCTAATAGATAACATTCTCTATTGCCCCTTCAAGAAGAAAGATACATTGAGTTGCAATGAATAATGTTCTTCTGGACTGGTGTTGCAACCAAAAGTAATGTGAGGGCGGCCAGTTAGCCTACAGGAAGAGGAGGTGTTGTACTGTGTGGTGTGGAATAATCAGAAATATTACAAACATAAATGCCAGTTTCCACTATAAATCTCACCAAGTTAATGCCATCCATCCATCCATCCATCCATCGATATTTTTACTGTTTGTATCACTTGTCTTTCTTTGTTGCATTTCAGACCGACTGTCAGTCTGTGTATTAGTGGTGGGGATTTTTCAGTGACTCTTTCTGCAAGTTACATTCGGGAACTAGTGCATCTGAATATGCCTACTTCCCTTCTAAATAGAAAGCAAAAAATTAAATGAATTAGTATTCATAAAACAGATGAAAAGTTGCCAGGTGACTGAGATTCCAAAGTGCTTATCTATTGGACACTTTACTATCCTATGAGGCCACGGGAGAGGATTTGTGAATTTCAGGGTAGCAACAGAAATGACACCTTAACTCCCTTTACAAAGACACCATGGCAGATGTAGTACATCCAGATTTCATAAATTCTACTCATTATATAGAACAAACTTTTTTAACGGTTATGAAGTAAGTTCTCAATTAAAGCTGCAGTCCGTAACTTTTTGGGGTTAAAAATTATCCAAAATAAAATTTTGAGGAAGTACATAACCAGCCAGTGTTCAAAACTATCTGCTTGCTTTAGCTCGATTCAAAACGGTAAGCTTGTAATGTTTTTAATTCCAGTGGTACTGGTGGATTTCCGCGGGAAATTCAAGCATGTCTTTGCATCATTACGTCACATCTGTACACATAAAGAAGGCGTCTTGGCTAGTAGGCTATATTGTGTGTGAGGATGAAGGATGATGATTTATGGCCTTTTCTCACAGCACTTGAAATAATTAAACTTATCAGTTTGATGGCGGATCCAGAACGACAGTTCAAACGAAAATCACCAGTGACAACTGGAGATTCACCCGTTGTAAAATGCAAAAGACTTCGGACTTCGGAGTGGCTACAGAAAAAAGAGACTACAACCGGACCATGCGAAAACAAGGATAAATATCGGAAGGGCATTAAATGTAGTGAGTCACGCAATGCTGATGTTGTTAACATTAACAATTTGAGAACAAAGTATAATTTGCACGGTTTGACGTGATATGATAAGTGATCGTTAGATTTAATAAGCGTGATTTACTGCAATGCTTTTTTTCCTTTAGTTGATCAGAACAAAAGTGAATGTTACTTACTTGTTCAGATTACATTTTCTGGTGAAAATTCTTATGTTGGTCATACTTCCAAAAAGTAGAATCTGTGGTTCCGAATGACAGTATCCACACCGGCGCGGTGACTGACAGATGCACATTCTCCTCAAAACATTGGATTCATTGATAATTCCGTGAATAACTGCAATTGCAGATTTCGAACAGAGATGGCGACAAAGAGGAAAAACTACGGACTGCAGCTTTAAATGTATAAGTGATTTTGGATGCACAGACTGTCTCTTTGAGTAAGTCATTCACTGATTCAGTTTGTTCAAAAACACTGGTTCATTTACAAACAATTCCAGTTTAACAATATGTTTATTAACAAATCATTAATTCATTCCCTCAACCGATTAGTTCAAAAACGCTGAATAATTCACGAACAAAACACCACTACGGTGTTTGCTGTGACTTTGTTTGGAACTAATAAGTCCTTGACTTGAGCAAAACAGACAAAGTAACTGGCAATATTGTGTCTAAAATGTGAGTTCAAAACAAGGACAATAACTATAACGATAAATATATCATTCTAAAAATCATTCTAAATTTAAAACAATAGTAGGGCCTATGTCCACACCACAACTATAATGATAATGGCACACAACAAAAATATTGTTAGACTCACTTTTTTAGAACGATTTTTCCAGCTGATGAGCAATATAAACATTGACAGCCAATCAGAATCCATCCTGCTCTTAGGAACTAGAGCATTTAAAGCAGCATACTACTGCAGCGTGCCCTTACAATAAACAGAACGTTATCGGCCGTTAGTGTGGACACTAATATAGTTATCTTATTTAGTTATCGCTCTTGATGTGAATGGACTTTTTTTTATAGATTCATAGTATAAAAGCAATATTACACAATCATATTGAATTTTTGTACTCCAATAACATCTCAGAAATGTCATCATTACTAGTTCTAACATATTTTCTAGTTAGCAAAGGTATATCCTCCGTAGCATAAGAATGTGGCTCAAGTTCAACTCACAAGATTAGACTGATAGATAGATAGATAGATAGATAGATAGATAGATAGATAGATAGATAGATAGATAGATAGATAGATAGATAGATAGATAGATTTATTGATAGACTAAAAGATAACCTGAAAGCTAAAGCAGGACATTTCCCCTGTTTGTTAAACTCCTCCCTAACCACCAACAATTAAAGATGAATGGCACACACACATCAACTCTCTCTCCTCTCCAGCACATGCAGAAACACTCATAATAAGCATCTCACTTATGTGGAGCTCGTGTCAGCACATGAGCACGCATGTGCGGAGGCCTTGGAGAGGCGTCAGTGCACTGCTTCCAGCTGACAGCTTCCCTTCTGCCTGAGATCAGGGCCAGCTGAGTGTACAGTCATTCATTCTCATACAAAAACATGTGGCATGTGCTTCTCAGAACTACTTCAACCAATCTGCCCAGTAACAGTTGCAGTGTGCAGTAGAAGGAGCAAGCAGTGAGAAGAAGGGATAGTAGAAGAGGAGGAGGAGGAGGCCACTAGAAAAACAATCCAGCAATAGCTAAAGATAGATCTGAGCTTCCAGGCACGCTAAGGCCTGGCACACTCAAGGTTAGAGCATGGCATGCACTAGGCCACGCAAACACACATGCACACAAGCAGATAATAAGCGTTGCTTTTGTTTACGTGGAATTTCACACGGCCTTCAACATTCAGAGCAGAGTCATTTTAGTATCATTATAGTTAATACTTTGGTTTTATTTTGTATTTAATTCAATTTAATTTTAGTTAAAGTTTTAGTAAATTTATGTAAAGTTTAGTAAATGTATTACTTTTTATTTCAATTTTAATTTATTTTAGTACATCAAGCTAAATGAAAATGAGAAATGTTGCTTTGGCAAAATAAAATAAAAAACTAATTCAATTTAAGTTTTTTTTTTCAAGTAGTGTAAATGTTTTTTAATGGTTTTAGTTATAATCCTGATTCAGAGTAATGAATAATGCATGTCGATCTCTCTTCCATGAGACTAATGTAAAAATCAATAGATTATAAGCTTCACTGTTGGCTGCAGTGACAATATCCAGCAGATGTTCCTTGTAAAAAAATCACAGATGGACTTTGTGGAATGATATGGAAAGGAAATTACTGAAACTAGGAATTTAATTTACAATTTATGTTTTATAAACCAAGTCATGAAACTCTAGATGGCACAGGCTGATGGGTCCTTAACACAACCTGCTGACAATTACATTGTTAACTACATGGCACAAGCTGGGGTGCGTTTCCCGAACAACGACGTAACTCGCTGCTTAACTACCATAGTATGACGCATCGTTGAAGAAATCAACTAGCTAGTCACGACTGTTTCCCGAAACTGTATTGTCGCAAAGTGATCGTTCAACCACGTTGGTTTATTATGACGTCACGCACATGCGGAGTAATAACTTCTCTTTCGAATCTGAGATCGAATTAACGCTAGATGCTTTGCTATAAATTACAGACATGACATCTGAGGACCATTTCTCATTTTTCTCAGTTATTTTGCTTTATTTCCAGATTCAATCATAGGCTCGTTCTTACATAGTAGAGCACGTTCGCACATGCGTACTCTTTAAAAACGGTGCTGTAAATCTCTTGACAAACTAAAATACGTAAATGACATTGTATGTAGCCTATGCTAAATAAAATACACAGGTTGTACAGAATGTCAGCTTGCTTATTTTGCTCAAGATAAGGATTTATTAAGTCCACATGTCATAGAAACTACTTCTGACCACAGGTCGAGAGCTGTCGTTCCAACTACACAACTTTGCGATGCTGTTTGCGAATGTTCGTTAGAACGATGCTTTCGGGAAACGCACCCCTGACTCGTTGAACTATGCTGATAACGACGGAACTTGCGAACATAGTTGGCTTATGGTGCGTTTCCCGTACAACTATATAGCTCGCTGCTTAACTACCATAGTGCGATGCATCGTTGGAGAAATCAACTAGCTAGTCACGACTGTTTCCCGAAACCGTATGTCGCAAAGTATCGTTCAACCACGTTGGTTTATGACGTCTCGCACGTGGTGGACTAATAACTTATTTTAATTAATCTGTTTGAGATCGAATTAACGCTAGATTTTGTCATATAAGTTACAGACATGGCATCTGAAGACCATTTCTAATTTTTCTCAGTTATTTTGCTTTATTACCAGACTCAATATTTGGCTCATTCTTACATAGTAGAGCACGTTCGCACATGTGCAGTCTTCAAAAACGGTGCTTTAAATCTCTTGACAAACTAAAAGACGTAAATTACATTTGTATGTAGGCCTATTCTAAATAAATAACACGGGTTGTACTGAATGTCAGCTTGCTTATTTTGCTGAAGATAAGGATTTATTCAGTCTACATCTCATGTAAACTAGAAACTATGCTTCTAATGACAGCTCGAGAGCTGTCGTTCCAACCACACAAGTTTGCGATGCTGTTTGCGAATGTTCGTTGGAACGATGGTTTCGGGGAACACCAAATCGTTGAACTATGCTGATAACGACAGAACTTGCGACCATATTTGGCTAACGATGCTTTCGGGAAACGCACCCCTGATTGGTTTCTGTTGTATAGCCTATGCAGCCAATGAGCTTGATGCTCAACATTTAAATAGTTGGTCAGTGTTTGCTGTAACAGTTACAGTTTGCAGATAATTTGCAGTAATTTCATGTTATTTGTGCAGCATCAGCATGACCAAATACATTAACACTGTAGTATCCATTACCATGCTAAACTCTTCAGAATTGTCATAATAGAAATATTTTCAGTAATGTCATATGAATTAGATATTGTAAATGTGATGACAAATATTCCACTTCATGTGTATTTTACAAAATAGTTTGTTATTCAGGACATTATTGTTCCCCAAAAATATTTTAATAAGGAGATCAATATGAAATGTTGACCCTAAAATTTAAAGGGATAGTTCACCAAAAAAAGAAAGAAAATAAATTTCTGTCATAATTTACTCACCCTCATGTCACTCCAAACCTATATGACTTTATTTCTTCTGTGTTTTTTTGTTTTTTTTGGTCAATACAATGAAGGTTAGTGCTTTAGTGCTTTAATGCTTTTAGTGCATCAGTTAAATGTTATGAACATCTGCAGATGGACTGTCACGTGTACAGTACTTACGCCAAGCTGCGGTTTTGCACAACCCCATCATACTGTTTAAAGAGGGAAGAAATTATGAGAAACACCACATTACTTTAGGTCCATTTTGGGTAGCATTTTCACAGGACTTGGCTTTGGCAACATAACACACTACATTTGCAAAAGCTTTAGATAGAACTGAACTTGTGCTGAACTCCCATGAGTTTTTAAATAAATCCAGAGTAATAGGTTCAAGGGGCTTGGGTTATTTTTTTTTTAAATTTGTTTATTTTATTGTTGTGTCTGGCCAATAAAGCCTGGTAATCTTTCCACTGAGACACACTAAGCCATTCGGAGATGTTTGGCCAAGGTAATATGGTCTTGCCCCTTTAGCTAACCTAATAAAGCCTAACCTTTTTCCGAGAGGCCTATTACACCGGTCTAGCCTTGTTGGTGTGACATCCTGTGTTCTTTCAGAAGGGTGTTGCAGTCTGAAGATTGTAGCTCTTTTGAACCTTTTTATTTAAAGGAACAGAATCTGCACTCTAGATCTTTCCTCTTAAACTGCAGCGAGATATTTTCTGAAACATACAATTTGGTGTCAAAAAATTTATAATTAAAGTTTCCAAGCATTTAACCCGCATAAGATAATTGTAGCCTTATTTCAACCCTGTGCTTACAAGGACTGAATCCTCATGTGACAGAACAGTCATCAATTTGGATTCAAACAAAGATACAGCCCTTTCAGAGAATGAAAACAAGTGCAGCCTTCAACTTACATAAGAGAGCTCTGAGAAACAGCCATCAGGGCTTGTGTGTTCAGGGCCGGTTACATACTGAACTCATGATGTGGAAAACTGTAGAGTACTGATGGGGACTGTTTCATGGCACGGGTGATGAGAGGAAGAGAGACATCACAACACTTCTACAGAATCAGTTTTGTTAGTTTGTTTTCACTAATAGGCTACAGTTTCTAAAAGAAAAACTAAGCTATTTGAGTTCAACAAGACCACTATTGTATTCGTTCTAATTTGGTCTGGCATGCTTGTTAGAACTCTAATAACTACAACACACAAAAGACGCCTATGGATTTCTGTACTAGCCTGATAAGAGGACGTCTGTTATTAAAGGTGCAAAGAGCTTTAGATAAACTTTTCTTTATGAAGATTTGATTTGTGGTGCCGTTGTCTTTTAGCTTTAACATTCAAAAACGCGGTAAGAGGGGATTTCTACAGCAAACAAACCGAGAGCTGAAGCGATTTATGCTCCTTGTAATGAGGGATCTCCCTTGACAACGTATTTCAGCTTTAAAAACACACCACTGCATCAAGTTATATCAGCATTGTGTTGACAACTTTGGAGACACTTGTTTATTTGAGCAACAGTATATCTGGTATCTGTTGTCAAAATGTATTTAGTTTAGTTAAACATGTTTAATTCTCTTATGAGAGCTGTTTAACACACACACAAAAAACCATGCGTACCCAGAGTAGTGAATAATGCAATAATAACTCCCTATAAGCTACAGTAACATTAATAATTTAACTTATTTTGTGCAATGTTAACTATACCGTGCAACATAGTAGAAAATAACAACAATACATATAAAATTAGAAATAATGTAGATAAAAAATAGAGCACAAACAATATAAAATTTACACTACTGTTAAAAACTTTGGGGTCGGTAAGATTTTTTTGATAGGTTTTTGCAAGAAGTCTTTTATGCTCAACAAGGCTGCACTTATTTGATCAAAAACACAGTGAAAACACCAATATTGTGAAATATTATTACGACTGATAATAACTGTTTTCTATTTAACAATTTAAAATGTAATTTATTCCAGTGATGGCAAAGCTGAATTCTCAGCATCATGACTCCAGTCTTCAGTGGCACATGATCCTTCAGAAATCATTCTAATCTGCTGATTTGCTAACATTGTGTTGCTTAATATTTTTATGGAAACCCTTAAACATGTTTTTTTTCTTCAGGTTTATTTGATGAATAGAAAGTTCAAAAGAACAGCATTTATTAGAAAATTTGAAATCTTTTTTTAAAAAACATTATAAATGTCTTTACTGTCATTTTTGATCAATTTAATGCATCCATGCTGAATAAAAGCATGCATTTATTTGATGTGCAGATGATATATTAAATAAGCCTAAGCCTTAAAATTTAAAGAAATCATAAATCACAATAAATGATGAAATGATGAATTATCCAGTGTGTGAGACATTTAGGATGTGCAGAGATTCTGTGAGCTTTGTCCTGTTATTCAGGTTAGAAAACGTCCCGCTGCTTAGTTATGCACCAGTGAAGCAGGAGAGGGAACGCAGGGGGTTCAAAGAAAGTGCAAATCACCACAGATTTAAATTACAAATGTACTAGGCACACAACATCTTCTATAAGGGTTAAAAAAAAAAATCATGATGATTTTTGATCTCATGGTCAAACCTTAATGGGTAAAGGCTTAAACGTTTCTATTATTAAACGTGTGGTGTTTATTTCAAAGAAGAACAGAATGCAGAAAAATAAATGCATGTCTCAAAATAAACATTATAATCCTCAGGTCTGACAACTGAACAAAACGGCTGTGGACCAGATGACCTCATCTCAGTGACAAACACGAGTGTCATGACCTCATTTCTCAAGTGTTAGATTCATGCGCCCATTATACAGCCACCCACAACAAGCTGACAATTGTCAAGGAGGTCAGTATCAGAGTCTCTGAAACTCTCTCGGTGTCTCTTTGCAAAGTCAGGCTCTGTTCCTTGCTGTCATTTTGCTCCAGGTGCTTCGGCAAACAGATGGTTAGATTATGCACGAGTCCCATATAGTGCAGTGCTGTCTCAGGGGGGCTATTTTTCTTGAAGGTCATTATTAGTAATATATTCTTCCAGAAGGATCTGACAGCAATGATGAAAGCAAACGCTGAAAGTAAAAATGCCATTGCCAAGGTCACAATCAGAATGACTGCTGTGTTGTATTTAGCAAAACATGATTTGCTATGATAATAACATGCTTAGAGCTCGTCCTCAGCTTTGGTGACATCCTCTGTGGTTAAGTGCACTTACGAATAAAAAATGCCCATTAAAAATCTAGAGCTGAGTGCCATCTACTGGATGATAAATGCTATTGACTACAGCAGTGAGATTTTCTCCTGAATACTTGAATTTTCTCTTTAGGTCTAAGAATCATAGGGCCAAATACATTTGGAGGAGACATTTAACTTAACACTGAGCGTTTAAAGCAGACTGTTTTATATATGCAATATATTTTTATTGCTCCAACTAATCAGAATACAAATGGTGTAGTCACATTCCCTATGGATCTCTAGACAAACAAGCTGATTTGGTATGAGGGTATGTTGCTCCCTGGGGTAACGTGCATTATGTCTCTTTGAGAAACATACAGGTCTACGCAACCCAAATGTATGAAGCTCATATATATATATATATATATATATATATATAAAATAAAAATGTATTTTATATTTGCTATAAATAATTATATTTGCAAGAAATAGTATTTATACATTTAATATTTATATTTTTAAAAGTTGACAAAATGTAGGCCTACAAAAGGAAATTTAAAATTTGCAACAAGCTCAAAATTGTACAGCTTTAAAGTAACTCTGTAAAACATATAATCATTTTTTATTTTTGTTAGAAATAATATTTATAATTTTTAAACGTTAAGTAGTAAAAAAAAGGACTAATATGCTAAATTTTCTGAAGAAAAATATTTTGTTTACTTATAAAAGGAAATTGGAAATTACCAACAAGCTGGAAATTATATAGCCTAGTTATAATGTAAATCATATATATATATATATATATATATATATATATATATATATATATATATATATATATATATATATATATATATATATTGTATTTACAAATACTATTTATAAATGTTTTTGTAAATGTTTATTTTAAAAGATTACAAATTTACAACATTTTCTGTAGAAAATATGATTATTTTACACGACATAATCAAAAGTGATTACAACAATATAAATAATTATGTTAAAAAAAAAAAAAATCATGCATGTATTATGTTGTGTTGTCAGGGTCTCAGGTGGTTTAGTTTTTTCCAGGAATAATTGGATGGACATACAGAGTCCCAAGTTGTCAATAAAAAGACAATTGAACTGATGCGGTCCTTCCTCCAACCCTAGATTACTTCCAAAATATTCAAATCATGCCCTTGGCTATATTTTACGAAGAGAAATCCACACAAGAACTCTATCAGTAGGAAATGTAAACACAAGTGAAATAAATTGGCATCTTAGGCATCTTTTTGATAGGCTCGTTGCTATGGACTTGCATGGCACCTCATTTTATTGCTATGGCAACAGACAATGGCTGGCTTTCTATGTCAAATATTGTAATATCATGTAATTTACAGGGCAAAGTCACAATGAGTATGCAGACAATGACATTTAGACTTGAAAAGTGTCCTCGCAGTAACATTAAGCTTACCGCTCCAAAATATAATCACAGACTAACCAGTCAGACTGATTGTATTTATGCAACTATAGAACAGAAGGTCACAGCAGAGGTCAACTGTTATTGGACACAAGACCAGCTCTAAACACTTTTGTCTCATTGATCAGCTGTTCTGTCAATGTCGTATATTGGATTCTGTGTCAAGCTGAGTTTTTTCCATAAGACAGCTTGAATAAAGACACTACTGCTCGCTTCATTTATGTATTTCACTTATGTACTTCAAATTAAAATCTCTTAAAACCTGTATTTTGTTCAGTAAATTCAGGTGTTTTTTTTTTTTTTTTTCAATGGGAAAAAAATCAGTTAAAGGGGCACTTGGTAATGTTTTGGCCAAATAAAATTATTTTACACTTAAAAAAAAACAAACATATTTTTGAGAAACATAAAATACAATGTAAAGGGCTCCAGTCTTATTAGTCTTCTCGAAAAAAGCTGTTTTTCTACCTGAACATTAAGCCAGTAAACCATGACTGAAGGAAGTTAAAGTTAGAATAAACATGCATGACTAAGAAGGTAGAGAAAATATAGTTTCTTTCCCTGTCGTTGTGTCTTGACCTTTAATCCAGTTCGCTTTTCAGAGTTTTTTTTTTAAAATGCTGTCTGTGCAGATTTGTTCAAAATCCAATAAATGTACTATTACTCCCTCTAGTGGTTTAATAGATAATTACAAATTTAGGATATTTTTGTTTACATGCTTTCATGAAACAATGTATTATCATTTATTTTAATGATACTCATGCACAAGGCAGAAGTGGTTCATGTAAAGAAACAGCAACACTCGAGGATGGAAGATGGAAATTAGGCCTACATTTCTTCAAATGAAATGCCTATGACTAGAGAATTAGTGCGCTATTAAATACACTTATATCCTGAGTGAAAATTTACTGTAAGGCAATATAAAATTACTTAATATTGTGAACTTTGGATCTCAGTTTCAGGGTGGCTATGATTCAAATAAAAAACATGAGCCATATGTATTTGTTTGAAACCATGCAAGTGGCTGTGGGCCTGTATCCCCACATTTTATGCTCATACACAGATTATGTCACTCCATCAATATTTAGTTAACTTTCTTTCTATTGTAATACACATTTTGTCCGGATAAAAACACATTATCCTTATTGGAGCTCGTGTAGCCTAATTGTCTTCAGGGTCTGTCAATAGTGACCTAATAAAGCAGACATTAAGTTTCAGAGTTAAAATATGTGGGTTAAAAGCCACTTGTTGGATTAATAAAGGAGAGAGAGAGAAATAAATAAATAATCTTAATTACTTTTACTAAGCCTGGCTGTCACAACATCAATTAACACACAAATCTAGCCTCACATGAAGGGAGGGGTCGATGCTCAGTGTTACTAGATCAATGGGAGACACTAAACGGATTACGTGTAGAGAATGAGCTTTAAAGACATTGTTTTACGCACGACAGGCGACATGCATGTGCAAAATGCTGTCTAAACTGACTGAAATGTGGATGGATTCGACGAGCGAGTAGAGTCCCCTTTAACGCCGCTCTCATTGACTCGTGTATCGGGGCGTTGTCGCCATCTTCCGCCAGTTCTGTTACCGACCTCATCACCGGAGCATCACATCAGACCGCCGGTGGGCGAGTCCGGGTGTGTCTGTCTGCCTGCCTGCGAAAGCGTTCAGAAAGCTCGCAAATAACACCGAGAGGGGAGGGAAATAAAATGCTGGGTTCTCGAAAGCTGTCACATCTTCATCACTAGACACTTGTTGTTTCTTTATTTCTTTTTTTAAATTTTCTTTCTTTTTGCTTTTGGAGGAGGACAGAAGCATGAAGAAGCATCTCAGCCCCGCGAAGGTACCACTGGAAGTCACCGTGTCAGACACCGTGGCGACTGTACAACAACTCAACAAGCTGCTGTCCAACGGCAGCGGTTTTTATAGCCTCCCAGCACAACATTTCAACGAGGTCTTTCCCAGGATTTACATCGGCAATGCGTAAGTTCAAACGATCTCATGCAGACTCGTCTGCTTCTGATAGCAGGGAAACACTGACAGGTATCTGCTTTCAGCTCTTGGTCAAATGTGTTGATTCGTGAGGTGGCACTGGCAATTGATCTGTAGCTGGATCAATAAATAAAACCTCTCAGACAGTACTAGCCGAATCTTTTACACTGTCTAGGTGCGAAACAACAAACCAGTGAATGGGAGTGTGTCACCTCTCCACCTATGAGAACAATCACGAAGCCAGGAGATTTTTGATAACGTTTACATAGCTAGTCAGTTTGAGTCAGTCTGCAAGGGAAGCTGCTTTTCTCCACGACTGTCCTCTATCGGTAACATCTTGCTATCTCTGAGATCACTGGTTACAAAATCGCTTCAGTCTTACATCAGTCACGTGTTTCTTTGTATTAAATTATTACTAACGCATATTAAGTGCATATTTCCTCTGTCACACAAAGAGAAAACGAGGGGTTTAATAAGTCATTCGTTTTCTCGACTCACAGATTCAATTTCCTGCCGATTCAACTGCATCGATCTCGAAAGATGACTTTGAATCACGACGTGCTAAAGAAAATAAACTTTTATGAAAATTTGTATAATTGGGATTTTGGACTCAAAATCCGTGACACGTCCACTGTCTCCACTATTTTTGGTTTTAAGATAACCCAAAAGGTAGTGATTGAGTTAGTTAACTTATTTTCAGGTGTTAAAGTTACCATGAAATCAAAATTGGCAATTAAAAAAAAAAAAAAGTGATCACATGACATGCGGAAAAAAAAAGTTTAACTTTGATATTATTCACAATTATGTTTGTACCTGTTTATGATGATATGGTGTTATGCATTCAGTAATTGAGCTTAATTGGTTACAAATGGATCTTTACATTGATTGGTCGTGATTATTTTAAAGGGGATTGAGTTTGAATATTTGTATGAAGGTCGTGAGACTAACGTTGCTAAAAAAAATAAAAAAAATACAATTGAAAAATTGAAAAAAATTGTCCAGCATTTGACCATTTTGTGATTATTAGCATTTGCGAATGATTGTGCCTAATTGGCAGATTGGTGTTATCTCCCCTTGTATTGCCTCCAGAATGCTCTTAGGTTTTCAAATATTCTGAGCAGATTTCAAATAATAATAATAAAAAGGTTTTATTATTGAGTATAATTCCTATAATTTCTATAATGAAACTGAGCTAGTAATGGCAACTGATATTTTGAATGGTCGGAGTATTGTTTTATGCATTAATTGCCATTGCAAGACTGTAAACAACACACATCTTGGACATAGACTCTTATGTTTTATGAGTGATTTCCTCAGTATCACTTATTTGTTTAATAAATAAGCTCCCATAAACATCATTGTCTGGATAACTATAGAACAAGCACATTATCTCTTTGTAACAACAAATCAATTTGAGCATAAAACAACAGTCTGATGTGCCTGGCTTAGTCTGTGCTCCTACGAGCAACAGGAATTTACATATGGTCATTTGTAGATATTGACAAAAAACATTCTCACTGAGCTGCTAATGTCTGTATCCGCCCTGTCTGTAGCTTCCAGATTTATTTATATTCAATTCTAATATGAGTATATGACAGATAGATAGATAGATAGATAGATAGATAGATAGATAGATAGATAGATAGATAGATACATACATACATACATACATACATACATACATACATACGCATACATAGATATAGTCTACAATATAAACAAAACACACATATGCTGCAATTAAAAGAATACACTTTATAGACAAGTACACCATGCACAACAAATCCTGCTGTCTTTTTTTTTTTTTTACACAATATGCACGGTATGCACAAAAAGTATATTTACACTCGTATTAAATTGCACAGTGATTTACAATGTTGTATATTAGGACTATTATTACAAAACGATAATGTTTGAAATTTGATGATCCCATCTATAATTACCCATCTAGATAAGATTGAATGTCCACATTGCGTACAGCATGTACTGCACTGTTGTTGTTTGTTCAGATTGAGTGCAGCTAAGAGTGCAACTGAGTGCAGATATAAGAGTGTGCCAAATCTTTGGGGTTATTATTCAGTTAGTGTTATGACTGTAGGATATGACCTAAATGATACTGTCTTTTGTAATATAAAGTCATTATGATTAGGCTATATATAAATCCTAAAAGTTTGCTTGTGCTGCTTATTGATAATGTTTTCAGCATTTGTGCATCATTGTCACTACTAACATTTTTTTTTTTATCAGTTCATGTTAAAAGTAACCTTCAGAGCAATTTGAACCTTTTACCATATGTAAAGGTGCAGTATGGGGCAATGGGCCACTTTTTTCATTGCACACCACTCTTTGTAAGACTTACATTAATAATGCATGTGAAGGGACTGCAGTGAACAGAGTGCAGGACAGACAGGTGAACAAGATGCAAAGCAAACACTTTCTCTCTCTGTTTTTCTCTCTTTCTCTCTCATGCACACGCACATACACACACACACACACACACACACACACACACACACACACACACACACACACACACACACACACACACACACACACACACACACACACACACACACATACAAACACAGGGAGAAATATGACCACAATCTGCAAAGGCTCCATATAGACAGACTCACTGGTTAGGGGAGAGTTTGAATTATGGGCGTTGGGCGGCGCAACAGAGTCCATCACTTCATCACCACTGAAGAGCCTCCGCTGCTGGCAGAAACAGAGACTGATGGGCCGCTACATCCTCCACTTATAAACCAAAAGGGCTGCAAATTTTATCTTTATTTAGGTTTCTTTTTTTAAATATATTTTATACTGTGTAAATACAGTGTCATATATAATTTTAGGTAAGTATTTTACTTGTATTAGGTAATATACACTATATATATTCTCCATTACCCATATGTGCAGTCATTCATCTTCTGCATTGTAAGGAGGGATGGCGCTGAGGAGTGGACGAGAGAGACATAAAGAGGCTGGATTTTTAGCAGACAAAGATGAAAGAGTTCCAGGTGCTAAAGCAAAATAGACAATGCAACTACATCGCAGAGCATTCTGCTCCGCTCTCTTCTCATCTCTCGTTGTCTCTCTCTGTAGACTTAAAGTCCTATTTTTGGGCACTACGCTGGACGCCTATGGCTCTTTGTATGCCTCTGGGCGGCAGCCAAGATCTCCTTGGTGTGTCTGTTCTGGTTTAGAACACTGCTGTCTCCAGGGCCCCTCTGACATCGGCCGACATCTCTGCCAACTAAAAGCGGCTCCACAATTCACTCCAATCAATCTCAAACTAGACACAGCAGGCCGTTCCGTAGTTGAGGCTTTGGGGTGGGGTTGGCAGGGTCTTTGGTTTGTCGGAACTACAAACTGAGAACGTGCAGATTGCCATTGTTTATCGCTAATGCGTAAACATGTACATAACATAAGGGGTTACGTAGCAGTTTATCAATAATTAATGATTCAGCAGTGAAAGGAAAGAACACGAGAAATGTCATTAAATTTTAATCTAGGCCTACCTTTAGAAATATGTTTGCGAATAATGCTCTGTTTACACTGGCAGCGATCTTACAATTGAGATAGTGCTGGTAAAGATAAGATGTTAAAGGGATAGTTCACCCAAAAATGAAAATTCTGTCATAATTTACTCACCCTCAAGTTGTTCCAAACCTGTATGAGTTTCTTTGTTCTGTATCTTCACAAAGGAAGATATTTGGAAGAATGTTTTAATCAAACAGATCTCGGTCCCCATTGACTTCCATAGTAGGAAAAAAATATACTATGGTAGTCAATGGGGACCAAGATCTGTTTGGTTACAAACATTCTTCCAAATATCTTCCTTTGTGTTCAGCAGAACAAAGAAACTCATACAGGTTTGGAACAACTTGAGGGTGAGTAAATGATGACAGAATTTTCATTTTTGGGTGAACTATCCCTTTAAGGCCTGTTCACACAAAGGACTATAACTATAATGATATAGTTTTAAAAATCTTTATCAATTTAAAATAATAGCAGAGTTTACACCACAACAATTGGAATCACATTCAAAATGATTTTTATTAGCTGATAATGAATCAGAATCCATCCTGCTTTAAAGAGCTTGAGCATTTAAGGAGGCAGGCGACATAAATTGAGCATGTATCTTATAATAAACAGGAATGGGTCTTTATTTTATTTTATTTTTGTCAAAGACAAAGTTTTCTTGCTGCCAGAAATGAATGGCAACAATTTCTATGACATGGTTTTCCAAGAATTTGTATAACTTGTCACTGGGCAGAGACAAATTGTATGAACAGTGTCTTCACTCCTAATGGTGGATGTTGAATTGTGAGCATGGCTCATTTGCATCATAAAAAAAAAAAAAAAAAAAATTATAAAAAAAACATTGTCATATCTCTGAACTCAATTAATACATCACCAAAGGGTGCTGTCACTAATGTTGCTGTGATGGCCAACTTTCGAGCCTCGTTCGCCACTCTGTCGCTGGACTTGTTGGTCATTAGTTGGCTCTCCTAGTCCTGGTTGACCTAGTAATGTTTATGAACATCACTACCGTTAAAGGTGCTCTAAGCGATGTTGGGTGACGTCACTTCTTGTTGACCTTTGAAGTATTGTCAAACAAAACGGAGGCTTGCTCGACCCTCCCTCCTCCTCATCCCGTCCCCTCCCCCTCCCTTCCGTGCTTCCTGAAACAGTCATGAATGAGTCGGAGGCTTTTCCGATGTAAATTCGGGACTTCGCACGTTCTTTCTCCTTTTCCCTCTTCTTTGCTATTTGTTCATCGGAACGTCGTCTCTTTGGTCGTGTGTCGGCCATATCAAAATTCAAGAGAATATAATTCTAACGTTAGTCGTTGTCTACGACATCTCTCCTCTAGCTAACTTCCCTCTTCATGCTTCTCTCTCCTCCACTCCCCACACCCCCCTTCATGTGCACGTGCACTAACCCCTCAACCCCCAGCCCCAAATCATTCTTGTCGGTTATTGGCTAGAACACTGTTTGTTATGTTTCGTGGTCCAGGCTGGGCCAGTTTGTATTTCTTGTTTGTGGAGCCTGGGCTGTCTACAGAGACCGCGTTTTTTTACAGTGTGTCCAGGGCACTGGCAGCTAGTGGATAGTGAGGAGATGTTTGCTGTATGTGACAAAAAATGTTTTGGCCTAAAAAACGTGTGACATCGCTTAGAGCACCTTTAAGATTGTTGTTTCGTGTTCTTACTTTTTATAAACTTCATGAACTTTGTTGTGTTACTGAACACGGCCACACCTATTTGTTGCTGTAGGTTGCTGACAGTGTGAACAGGGCTTAATTGAAAATGAACAATGTGGTCATATTTCATGTTCTTGGTTTCATTGACTCGGTCTCAACTCACTTCTGGTCTTGGTCTTGACTCAAAAGAGCTGGTCTCAACTACAACACTACCACAAACCATTACTAAATTGGTTTGTGTGTTCCAGGTGAGTCTCACACGTGCTCTGCTTTTGCTCCCCAGGTTTGTGGCCCAGAATGTGATGCGTCTGCAGCGGGCGGGTGTGACACACATACTGAATGTCGCAGAGGGAAACTCTTTTATGCATGTGAACACCAATGCAGAGTTCTACACAGGAACTGGGATCACATACCACGGCATACAGGCCAATGACACTGAGCAGTTCAACATCAGTGCCTTCTTTGAGGAAGCGGCAGACTTCATTGATAAGGCTATGGCACATGGAAAAGGTTGGTTGCTCATCCCTCTTCTCTTTTTTTGTCTTCTTTAGACCTATATAAATTCATTATAAAGAAAGCATTTCCAATTCACCAATAAGACTATCCCAAGATATTACAGACATCTTGTTCAGTCAATTTAAAGGGTTAGTTCAACCAAAAATGAAAATTCTGTCATTAATTGCTCGCCCTCATGTTGTTCCAAACCCGCAAGACTTTCGTTCATCTTCGGAACACAAATGGAGATCTTTTTAATGAAATCTGAGAGCTTTCTGTCCCTCTATTGGCAGGTACGCAACTACTATGATGCTTCAAAAAGTTCATACAGAGATTGTAAAAACTAATCCATATGAATTGAGTGGTTTAGTCTAAATTTTCTGAAGTGACTTAATCGCTTTATATGATTAACATATTTAATTTAGGCTTTTATTAACATATAAACATTGATCAGCGAACATAAACAGCAGCTCAACCGAACCGGCTTGACGCGCAAGAACAAACCTCTGCGAAACAGACATGCTGTGAAACACAAGAATGAACCTCATTGGTTCTCGCTCGTCAAGAGAACATACTTGAGCTTCCGTTTCCCACAACTGATGTGTGAGTTGATGAACGTTTATGTGAATAAAAGCCTAAATTCAATGTTTATTTTATAAAGCGATTGTCTCTTCATAAAATTTGGACTGAACCCCTCAATTCATTCGATTAGTTTTACGATTTCTTTATGAACTTTTTAAAGCGTCAAAGTGGTAGTTGTGTAGCTGTCTAGGGAGGGACAGAAATCTCTCAGATTTCATTAAAAAGATCTTCATTTGTTCTAAAGATGAATGAAAGTCTTACGGGTTCGGAATAGGGCTGCACAATATATCGAAATTATCGAAATATCGCAAATGTATATATCGCGATATGCATATCGCAACGGCTTACAATAACTGGGGTCATGAACAAAAGACAAAGAGAAATTCACTCACCGCTCTTGGCTGAATAACTTTTGTAGCTTTAATAAGAATCAGTATATATTTAATTCATACAGTGAAAACTAAGCAGTGTTTTATTTTTACATTTGATTGTTCAGTTTCTGTTGTTAAATAAACCTAATGTAGGATAACCTGAAACCCTAAACCCTGTGGTTTACACTGATGTTAAAATAACACTTCTTATGCTACAGTAAAACACTGCTGTTCACTTTCAGAAGTTGTAGGTATGTTTTCTTGTCACAAAAAGAATGTGAAACAAATATGTAGATCATATAATTTTAAATATATTTTAAAGATAATTTGTTTATTTTACACACTTTAAGCATTATTGTATCGCATATCGAACATCATTATTTAATGAGTTATCGCATATCGCATTTTTCTTCAATATCGTGCAGCCCTAGTTCGGAACGACATGAGGGTGAGTAATTAATGACAGAATTTTCATTTTTGGGCGAGCTATCCCTTTAAAATAACACAGATTCTTGATAATTCATGAAGTACTAAGCCAGCGATGTCTTTGCGGAGTAAAATTTCATGCATGACTATGCTGTGGCATTTATAACTTGACCTTTCTCTAACAAGGCAAGTTACTTATTTTTACACCAACGCTTTTCCCTTATGCCAGCATTCTTGTATGTATCACTGTCTTTTTTTAATGCTTTGTCAGGATGTAAAAAATGAAAGGAAAGAATACAGTATTTCAATTTATTGAAATGTTATATATATCCATGGATAATGTATCCCAAAGTGGATCTGGTAGTCCCTATACACAAATTTTATCCGTAGATATCTCACACCAGTCATTTTAATTGGTGCATTTAAACCCATCTTTTATGGCATGGATTTTATGCCATCTCTAACACAGAGGAGCAATTATAAAGCATCTTAATTGCAAGTCATCTTGGCAGCAGGAGCCCAGTAAGCGGTAAATCAGACGCCAAGCCTGGGTTGAGGGAGGACACTAATCTTTTCACTGAGAGCTTAAGCTGAAACAAAACCTCTAGAATATATGCTGCCATTTCGCAGCCCGGCTGAGCTCAGCTGTGACATTTGCGACAGCCATACTTACAGTGGGCTTGATGTCATCTGGTGAATTTGCAGGCTGAATCACAATGAGCTGTGGGAGGGATAAAGGTCTGAGTGCTCCCGCTGCCTCTGAGTCACACTGAATCTGTTTTAAAAATATGCTCTGCATTGGGTTGGGTCACGATGGCCGATTTGTCGACTAGTCTTAGATCCATTCTTGTTTTAAGTGTAGGTGCTTTAAAGGTGCACCGCGGAGGATTTTATTTAGCAGGATTCCATTACATTAGTACTTAAAAAAAAAAAAAAAAAAAAAATTTATTTTTGCCTTACCCATATTCACTACGGTGAGCCTAAAATTATTAATTATCTTGAGCAGTAGACTTGCAATTTTATGTTTCAGTGATTAGAATTGAGAGGCCAAAGTTCAGAATATTGTTTAGATGTTTTTTTTTTTTGCGTTTAAAAATGTGACATGCAGGGCAGTGGAATGAGTAACAAATGCAAGTTTTAGAAATACGTTTGTTAAAAGTTTAACTTTTTTTAACTTGGGGGCTGTGTTTTTAGAAAACCGTGTTATGCGAGATGCAGGAAAAGACGTGAGCGCAATAGTCCGTCAAAGCAGCAGAATGAAATGCAAAAATGCATTTTATGAGAATGACAGTAGAATAGTGTGTCAAACTAAAATAGTTAAATGTTTTAGTTAAATTGATGAGAAGCCATTCACGTTGCTATGGTCAGTATTGGGGGTAACGTGAGTTACGTAATCAGTTACTTTTTTCAAGTAACTAGTAAAGTAATGCATTACTTTTAAATTTAGAACGAAAAATTTGAGTTACTTTTTCAAATAAGTTAAGCAAGTCACTTTGTTTTCCATTTATTAATTGACAGCTCTCCTCGTCCCATGTTGAGAGAAATCGGGGGTGAGGTGCAGAGGCGTTGTGTGCACTGTGCAAATATGATACTTGCACAAAAACAGATTCAGTATTCTTTAAATGAAATAAAAACAGTGAAATGCAAACTCAGAATATTATGCAAACCTGCAATAATTAAATGCTTATTAACACAAATATACTTTATGTATTTAATCTAACTTTATTAACCAATGTCTTTGCTGCTGTCCTTTGACGATCCAATTCAATCATATGTGGCAATATTATGCAAAAATGACTTTGGATAAACATCACTTTTTTTTTTTTGCTGAAGTAAGGCTCTGTCCCAAATGGCACCCTAAACACTTGCGGTCTTACTACGAGTCCGCACGTTCGTGACGTAACGCCGCTTTGACTGTCGGGAAGAAGTCTGCTGCGGAGCTCGCTACAGTTCGGGCTCGGCAAAAGTGTGCATCGAGGGCGCAAAGGGGGCGTTCGCGAGCACCCTTCTGAAACCTAAAATGACAAATGGGACACCCTGCGGTCTCACGGACTTGACGGACACGCACACGCGGCAGCCATTGTAAGTCCACAAGACCGAAAGTGCATATGAAATGTGCCATTTGGGAAAGGGCCTAAGAGTGTTGTACTTTCTTCTCCTGTGTCCTATTCTTCTGCAATCCAGAATGGTAATCTACAGCTGAAAGGTTTGAGCTGCGCCCTCTACTGTTTAGGCATGAATTTGTATTTCCTTCTGACTGAGGCCAATTCATTTCACTTATGGTGCCTTTACATTTGCCAAAAATATAACTTTTTTCGTTATTCTAGAGACAAGTGTTGCAAATTAGCTTTAGCTATTGTACAAGCACTATGATACACGCATTGGATTGCTGTTGTCACACTTTTATCTATGTTTATTGTATCTGTCCCTATACAAATAAAACATAAAATAAAATATTAAAAAACAAACAAGCATGCCTAGCCCAGGTGAGAAAAACCAATGCAAAAGTATCATAACATATTACTTTCCATAAAAAGTAATTAGTTACTTCTTAAATGGAATAACGCAATATTATAATAACATTACTATTAAAAGTATAGAGGCCATGGTTACAATCTTAAATATACTACTAATGATAAAGAACTGAATTTCTCATGACATCTGATTTCAACGAGTAAACATTACCAAACAAGCGTTTTTATATCTGTAAGTCTACCTCTACATTTTTACAATGCAAATTCCCTTAGCATATTAATGATTATTTATTAAATGTCGTGAATTTTCCCTGATTATTACAACTGTGAGTGAGCTACATATTCTGCAAATGTCAAAGTGCTCATTCTGAAATCTGAATACAGATTTATGCTTTTAAGGCATGCGCATACAACTTGATTTGCCTTATACTTATTCACTGTGGTTATGTTAGATAATATTGTCTTCATTCTTACACTTTGACAGTGGTTTGGTTAACAGCATGTATTTTAAAGCAGTTAATAAGAAAAAAATAAAAACACTTCACAACTTATTTAGAGAAATATCGCTGGCTGTGAATGGACTTAAAGACATTAAATATTATTTTATACTGTCGGTATTAAATGTTATTTATACTGTCCATCCGAGCAAGAAGATTTGTACCAGCTGGTGCAACCAACCCAAGAAAGTGTCTTATGCACAGTTACTGTAAACAGGACATCCTTAATGTTTAGTTTAAATTTACCAACTGGCTAGTCGATTTTGAAAATATGTAGCTCTACATTGATCTACAGGGAGCAGAGATTTAGAAATCAATGAAGACTATCTCCTTGACACATAAACAGCACAAAGACTCACGGGAGAGCATAAGTAAGTGGGGCTGCTGGTGGAGGAGGCATCAGGTTTCAGATCCTCTGCTGTATCTGCCAAATAAGCACAGCTATGGCTGGCAAGGTGAATTCCTCCAGGAGAGTGGGCAGGTCAATAATGGATGTGTTCCTGTGTGTTTGCATGTTTGGATGGGAATTGGTCTGAAGGTTGACTTGACTTGAGAAGGTTCGCAATGTAGTATATAAAACAGATGTTGCGGTAGAGGCCACATTTGTATCCTCAAAGGATGAGATCTTGGGTAGCGCTCCAAACACTGCCTTTTTAAATCGTTTTTTAAATTATTTCTCTTCTAGGAAAGGTGTATGTTCACTGCCGGGAGGGCTACAGCCGTTCGCCCACCATCGTCATCGCTTACCTCATGCTCCGTCACAATATGGATGTACGAGTTGCCACAGCTACAGTAAGACACAAGAGAGAGATCGGCCCGAATGATGGATTCCTGTGCCAGTTATGCCAACTCAACGAAAAGCTGGCGAAGGAGGGCAAGTTGAAGACCAAATGATAGAATGTGCTCTACCCCCACATATACTCACAAATGCAGGCACACACAGTCAAAAACTAGTGTGCACAATATTTCCTTTCCAAGTATATTAACAGAATGTATTCATACATCCAGAGCATATGCATGGAGGTATACAAAGTGTATTCAAACACACACACACACACACACACACACACACACTCTCACATACACGGTCACCTGAGGTGTTGTCAGTATCCTGAATAATTACTCCTGCTTCCAGCTGGCTGGTAAAGGGAAATTTACTGAATAATTAAGGCTGTAGAAGGAGCAAGGGTAGCATTTTATATGTCATCACAACTGTTTTGCTTTTGCATATTTCCCATGATAATCAGTGTCTGTGTTTCACCAGGTACACCTAAAGCATTCCAATTGCCAACTATTTGTATATCTCACAAATTCAACTTTTGGAGCAGATTAGCCCAAACATCATCTGTAAAGTAGAGCACAATCATCCTATGGGCTCCTATTTGCCAGAAATACTGCGATTGTTTAACCCATTCCTATTTGTACGTGGAGGAATATGATATTTAGGTATAAAAAAGCACGGAAATACACCTTTTAACTCATTTACAGAACTGTGGCCAGATTTTTGATGGCTTTCCAGCATTTTAAATCAGGACTAAACAGGAGGACAAAACTGTTGTGTACCAGCACACAACACATTCACTCTTTTAACATGAGATAAATTAACATTCCGCAAATGGTAGCATACAATCAACAAGCCAACCGTATGTTGTAGCTCGGCATCAACAGACGCTACAAACAGGTTCAACCCGGTTCTATGCAGCAGTGATAATGAATCAGCCCCATTAGATCTCTTTACTCTGGAATCACTGTCTCTCACTGCCAAGTCTCATGCCACATTTTGTCCACCACAAGATCACAGTCAGCCTTGACCAGAGAGACACGTCCGATAGGTGGAGAGCCTCTGCCATGCCAACTGCCTAATGATGTGCCCTTACACAAGGTTTGTTACCCCAGAGGCTTTGTGCGCCTTTATACTGCTAGTTCAGAGATCAGAGGAAGGAGTGCAAAGCATGTGGAGCGTAGATATTTAAAGGTAGCTGTTGAATTAGATAGGTTTACTTCGGGCCCAGCTTTGTCTTTTAAACAGCATCGCTTTAGCACTGGAATTGACTCGGTTTGCTGCATTGCTGGCTTGTTTCAGGTTTTAAAGGGGTCATATCATACATATTTATATCATTTAATCATTTTCCCAGAGGTACACTTATAACGTTAATCCAATTAAACAGGCCGTTTTTTTCTGCTGTGCCTTTAAGACTTCCTCTTTGCATATGAAACTAGTTAGATTGATGAGTTACCGACAGCATCTTTGCAGCAGGTTCACTCAATGGTCCACATTGAAATGTGCCGTTTTCAGATCAGACTGAAATACAGGCAGGCAACAACAACACAGAACATTTCTCTTTTCATTATTATGATTATTCTATCGTTTAGAAATAACAGGATCTATCATACTTTGTCCATATAGCTTTTCTGGGACTGGTTGAGCCTTGTTGATGTGTAAATGTTAAAGTATTGGCATCTTAAATGTTAAACATTTCAGAATGAGACATTTTTGTGGCTTGGCTTTAGTAAAGGGTGTTTTTGGACTGGGGAGGAAGTTTAGATTCCTTAAAGTTAACCCCCCCCCCCCCCCCCCCCCCCCCCCCCCCCAAATGAGATTTCTCATGATATGACCCCTTTGAAGTGAACCACCATCACTTCATTTGGAATAAGTGCATGCGCCAGTTTCGAACATGTAGCGTTTTGAATTAATCTAATTTCGTTTGTCAAATTTGATCAATCTAAAACAGTATTAATAGCCCCTGGGCCTCTGCATATTTATTACTGAGGGGAAATAATAGTACAAATCGTAGGCTAGATTATAACACAAAGCACTACTTATGCCTCTTTTTTATATTTCTATATTCCAGATATATAGCCTATACTTGTATATACATATTTAGATGTTGACATATATGAATGTATATGACCTGTCCATAATATTTGTGTATGACCAGTATCTATTAACAATAGAAATATCTAATATATTGTTGTCAACATTCACTTCACTTTAAAACACCATGAATGCCATTGCACATTTACCCATAAGACACACTTTTTGCTTCACATTATTGTTTGCTAAAAGCTTCCATATTATCCTGTTTTTCTTTTCACTGTGATGGAGAGTGTTGCGTTTTGCTATATTATTTTCTTTAAAAAAAACAAAAAAAACAAAAACATTTTTGTTGCATTAGACTAGAGGATTAAAGTCTGTTTTCACAGCTAACATTGTTGCAGGCTACCTCACAGCATTCATACTATTGTAGCTACTTATCTAACCCATAGTCATTTTATCCTTGGGTTTTTGTCTAAGAATATTTAAAATGGACAAATACCTATATGTATGAAAGCATTCAAACTATAAACATTCCTTTATTATAATCTGGAGACCTAGGCTTTATACAACCTAACCAACTGTAGCTATGGAACCCTGTGTGCCGTCATAAAAAAACGTGAACCAATGAGGATGGTCTGTGCCAATGGCAAACAAAATCTGCCTGAGTTTTTAGCAGCAACTTTTAACCTCAAAGAACAACAATGACGCATTTTGAATAAGCATATTTGGAAATTTCAGCGTAAATATGTTTGCTGGCGCTGTTGGCTTCAATGCTTCAGATGAAGAACACTCCCTTTTCTGAAATGGATCTGTGGAAGGAGAAACACTGCCATCTGCTGTTGATAACCCGTGTGGTTTGCACAAACTGTCCTGCTATGTATTGCCTTTTACTCATATGTATCCGATTGTATGTTACACAGTGTATAGAAATTGTAAACAGTGTAATTATACAGGGAAGATTAAATGAAAATGGTTTTACCACTATATGGCTTGATGATGTCAATAGTATATAACAATGAATCACAATGCTGCTTGGTCATTTTGTATTTATGTCCCATTCTAAGTATGTGATTGTTTTTTATGTCATATATTTTTTACATTTTATTTCTATAACACTGAAGGAACACTACCTAAGACTGAACACAAACTGTCTAAGTAGATTAACACGTCGACATGCATAAGTGATGCATTTTTGATGCACGTGCATTTGTAGGCATCGGTGCGAAGTATTGTCTGTATTTTTGCGTCGAAATTTGTTTTGTCCACGCGTACAAGCACATAGTTGCATTCATGTGTGCACGCCGCTGACTAAACGTAACTCTATATCGTCCATGTGCCGTCTTTTACTCCTGTATGCTTTGTGTTGTTGCTGTAATGTGATATTGTAAATGATTGACCACTTGTTTGTTGTAAAGGACATGGAAACCTCAGCAGCTGCAAATTTGGCAGAAGAGTTTGGCACAAATGTTCACACTCTCAAATTATGTTTAACATTTTGAGTTGGGGAGTTGCTTGAAGTGGCTAAATGACAGAATTCTGGTTTTGTTTTTAATCTGACTCAATCGGGAAAGGATTTACAGGATGCTTGAAATGGAGGTCAATTGAATGCATTCACATGACACAGGCTGTCTAAACATCCCACCTTAAAGCCTTATCCTGAAGATGGATTATATATATTTTTTTGATTCATGTCTTCACTTCACAAAGCAAGGTGTACAGACGTGTCTATAGACACTTTGTTGAAGTGCACTTGATTAAATCACAGTTATTTTTCTTAAAAATGTTCTTTTGTTTTATGATGTCAAAATAAATGTCTAAAATTAAAATGTGCAATTTTTTGTCTTTGATTTATTAAGATAGCAATTCCTACCTGTGAGTATGCATTGTTAAACCCATACAATTACAAATTAATATAAAAATATTAAGTTGTCTATTTTTGTGGATGACACTTTGGGATGATGAACCATTTGTACACATCACATACACTACTTTTCAATAGTTTGAAGCCAGTAATAAATAAATAAATATATATATTACAAAGGTTACACTACAAAAGATTCCTATTTCACATGAATGCTGTTCTTTTGAGCTTTCTGTTCATCAAAGAATCAGCATATTAAAATGATATGTAGAAGTAATGGCTGCGGAAAATACAGCTTTAAAAGTTAAAATATTTTTTAAAAATCTTATCAACCACAAGTGTACACACATAAATATATAAATATGATATATGACAGTGAAAGAGTGTAATATCAAAATGTATCACATTTTTTTCACCCTTCTTTATTTCTTGTATTGTCTCTCCAAAGTCCAAAGCCAGAAAAAAACACTTAATATTACATTTCATTGTCTCGTATTACTCATATTGCTCAATGCAATCATAAATTATTTTTGCATTTCCTCCTAGAAGCATGAGAGAGACTCATTTCTCATGTGCAGGAGTAGTTTGCATGACAATACACTATTAGTTCTCCTTATGTGTTGCAAGCAGTCCATGTCTGTGGGCCTCTGCGGTCTTTGATTACAACAGAATGAGGCACATGAAAAAGCACTTACAACAGCCCCTAATTACTCCTGTTAGGTAACAGAGATAAGTAGGGTAACATTCAGCTGCGTACAGACTTTAATGCAACATTTGAGTCGCCTCAGCAAATCTACAAAGACTGAGCAAATGAAGGACTTCATATTCACAGCCAGATTTAATGCATATATCATCATGTTTTATGTTGTTGAAGAGATCATTATAAAATATGAGAGCAGGGTTAAGGTTTTGGGTCAGGATGTGTGAATATTTATGGAAGTACAGTATGTACGTTATTTATGCACATATCTGAGAGATGCTTTATGGTAAGAGTTTATAGTCTGTCTCCAACAGATGGAGACAAATGCTTCCATAAATCTGTCTTCCTCTGGGGCCCTGTGCGCCTTGCACCATGACCCGCACACTAAAAAAATACTTTCTTTTGACACACACAGAACATACTCATATCCACATACTCATATAACACTTTGTCACAGAATCACAGAGGACAATTTCCCTGTGATTTGAAGCGAATGGTCTTTGAGGTCCTTTAGCATTTGTTCAGCACACCTGGCGCTGGGGATGACCAGCTTCAGACTTCATGTATCCGCAAGGATCATTGAAAACGCTCAAATCAATTGGTCTGACACTAGGGCCGATCTCTATCCATGACCCTGTGCAGACTGCAATTACCCGAGCCCAGCTGTGGGGTCCTTAGAGACTTCTGTCCAGGGTCTCCACCCTGTACTGTCACACTCACAAACCATGCAGGACCACAGAGCCAGACCCGAAGGAGAAACAAAGCACTTCAGACGTCAGGGCAAACACAGCAGCTAAAACAGACACGGACGATATATTAAGAGCTGGGGGGTGAAAACTTTTTGAATTTGAAGATCAAGGTAAATTGTACTTAATAACTCTTCTGTTGCTTCCAATGGGCAGTACTAAATGAAGAAAAGATATTTTGAAACAACATAAGAAAAATGTGCTCTTAATGCATCGTGTTTCCTTCTGGAGCATTGTTGAATGTTTGAACCTTTTTTTTAAAGTTGTGAAAAAAGCTGCTCAGTGTGAAAATATGGATCTCAAAATCATAAAGTCACTGCTGGAATATTCAAATATGCAAAAGAATTTCCGGGACCTGGAGGATTTTTCTGAAGAACATAGGGCAGTTTAACTACTCAGGACAAACAAGGGACTCAATAACAACCATCAAAAAAAAAGAAGAAAAAAAAAGAAGAAGAAAACAGTCATGGATCATCCATATAATGACACATAGTATTAAGAATTAAGGGTACATAAACTTTTGAACAGGGTCATTTTTATAAATGCAGCTTTTTTTGTCTTGTGGACTATCTTTTATGTAAAATATCTTATTCAGGACAGTACAAAAAAAAAAAAAAACATTTTGTATGATCCCTGTGAATATGATTCTGTATGGGGTTCACAATCTTTCAAGCAGCACTTATATATATATATATATATATATATATATATATATATATATATATAAAATATAATATTTTTTTTACATTTAAATTCAATTTAATTACTTTACATAAACTTAATAATTTCCAAAACACAAATACAAGAATTGAGATGATGAGGAATAAAAGTTGACAGAATTAGAATTTTTGGGTTAACTAATTCTTTTAGGTCATGGATGATATGTCTGTGTAAATTTGTTAAATTAATAAGAAAGAAAGGGAAATTGTTATTTCAAGACAAGTATAATTGTGTTTTATATTATTATAAACATTGCCTGACAGATTGTGTAACCAGTTGGGCTTGACCGAATTCCAGATAGATAATTTGGCAGAAGAACATAGTTTAAGTAACAACTAATCTAAGAACTAATCTTTTAAAAATCTCATTATTAATGGCACTTCTTGTGAATGATATCCCCCTATTGCTTTGTCGTCTTCCTTAATGACTGGCTTAAATGAAAATCATATGATGTTTCCACTTTTCAACTTTTTTGTTCCATTTCACCGCATGCTCCCATAATGAAAACTGGAGAAAAAAAAAGGAACATCTGTGGAGCAGCGCTAATTATTGGGAAATATGGGAGAGAACATTCTTGGAATGGATGGGCTTCAGATCCTCTTCCAAGCACTTGTGCCCGCAGTGGTGTTGCTCGTTTCATCTTCCTGCACTCTGCTGTTGTGGCGTTCCTGCGGGGCCTTGCCAAGTGCGTCTGATATTTATTAAAGAACTGTCATGTAAAAAACAGCAGAATATGGCTGCGTGGCTCCTAAGTCAGATTGCTGGTGAGATACTGCCGGGAGTGTTTGATTTGGAAGCAAATGGGAAGGAAAGCTGGATGCGCTGTTATTTTTCCAAAGCCATTGTTTGATTTTAGGCGTGAAATATACACACGGCACTTGTTCCTAGTCATGTAGAACAACAAATTAGACACATCTAAAGCACAACTTCATTATTTTAGGAGATCAACCGAAATCATCTCTGATTAGCCAAACACACAAAAACCACATGAAAAGGGATCTTCAGCTCTGTTATTTATGCATAAATAAAGACAGAGCTAAGACACAACAGAGAAACATGAGTTAATGAAGAACAGGCTCCACATTTGAACCCTATTTGCAAGGTCAAGTATTAATCCATTAGCTAGATTTGGAAGACATTGAAGTCTCAATGTGGGCGGCAGAAGTTCAAAAAGTTATTTCAACCAAAAATATTCATAAGATGTTTGGGAAATGAAAAACGCAACAGGGAACCACTACAATTGTTTGCTGTATTGGCATGCTACTTGGCATGGCGACAGTAAAAATGACCTTTTAGAGTGACCTCTGACTTAAAGGAAACCCAAACGAAGAATACATCAGCACAAAGTAGGATTTACGTACACATCTGTTGTATTTGGCAGTCCGTGACAAATCGACAGCATTGACAAAAACAGACGGAAGGAAAGTCCACACTGTGAGGTGTCTGAAACCTGTCCCTTCCCAAAGCAGGTTTATTTTCTCAGCACAGTCTCTTCAGTGTGGGTGGCCAGTGGGAATATCTTTCCTGCTACTCCATCATCAGCTATCTTCACATGACAGCCAGTGTCATGACCCTGTTTATTAGTCCTGTTTTTAATTAGTCTTTATTGGATTAGATACCAGAGAGCTAGATTATTTTCACATGCTTGTTATCTGGTTTTATTGATCCCATAAAAAAGTAAACTTGTGGAGCTTTTTGAAACATGCTCTTGAAATAACTTCCTTTTCCCCCTCCCTCTCTTAGAACCCAAATAAATTCCTGCATGCTCAACATCTGAGCCTTTTTATACGTTCATGGCTAATTAACGCACCTTTACAGAGCATTCTGGGAAATGGTGGCGCCCCATCAGAAGAGCACATCATCACTGTGTGTTTCTGCAATTAAAAATCTGCTTTAGATTTCAACAGTCGCTTTCAGTTTCCAAATAAATTCAGAGACACTTCCACTCATAAAAATGAACAGCCACTGAAAGAATGATTCATGTCTCATGAAAATGGCATTCGGCTCTTACAAACTGTTGCAAAATCCACATAGTTACTGATCCACATATTTTGAGTTTTCCGTCAAAGATTACAACATACAAAATATGTTACATCTGGTGAAATCAAGTGACCTTTCCATAACAAGTACAATGCTGAGGTATTAATACACACTAAAATTATTCATTACATTAAGATTGAACATCATAATGACCCACAAGGTGAACATGATTTCACCAAGTGCAACATTTTCCTGGAACAACATTCCAATCAACCAATCAGATTTGATGGATAAGTTTACAGTTAATGTCAAGTTTAGACTTTCAACCAGGGTTAGGTGCTTTGTTATTCAACTATCATTTCCCTCTGATTTTAGGGATAAGTCATAGGTAGGGTTAGGTTTAGGGATATGGTTAAGACTGAATTTTGAGACAGGAATGTTGGTCAAGGATCAACAAAATATCTTACTTTCTTCTTACTTGGCAAAATCACGGTAACAGTGTGTAAATGACAATGCCAACTTGCTTGATAATTTCAAGACAATTGAAATGACGTTGTTCTGACATTGTTCTGTACAATCTCACTTCCAGTAACCTTGGATCTGATTTGATTAAATAAATAAATAATTTTGGAAAACTAGCAATCTGGATTGTAACAAAGTGAACCAGAGAACAATGACGCACTATATTTCTCAATAATATTCTCTCATAACAATCACCGCCGATATATTTCTCCCACAACTCTATTTGTTCATAACCTCGTCAGAATGAGTTTAATGGCTTGGCATTTTGTTATTTTTCTCACCATGCTATAGCTGCAACTACACTACCAGTCTGTGTGCATATCCTGTAAGAATCAGTGGATAAATATTGGCTAGGTGATCATTGTTTACAGTTGCACTTGTGGCAGCTCTGTTGTACATAGAGTGGTTAAAGAGTGGTTAACACATGGACCCAGCGGTAAGCAAGGTTTGCCGAGACTCTCAGTAAAACCACAGCTGAGGTTTCCGCTGCTCTTAAACTCAAATGAACTCTTTTAAAACATGATTTAGTCTTGGAAGTGCTTTTAGTATGATTCAGCTAGTCATGGCTTATCTAATGTGCTTCTATTTCTGTGAAATTTTCAGACTATTATATCCAGCATGACAAATGTGCTACTAATGACAAATGTAAATGACTTGGCAGATTGAGATGTGAGGTATTACTGTAATATTCTAGGTTCATAAGCTGCAGGGGAGCGGTACTTGTACGGATAAAATATGATCCATAAATGTTTTTCTTCGGTAACATTGCGCAGATGCTTCATTTATAATACTATTTGTCAGGGCTGTATTTCTAAATGAGACATCAGTTCCCAGGACAGCTGGAAATGGTGTAATCTGCGCATTTGAAAGTAGAAATCACTAATGTTTTTGTGCAAACGACTCCATTTACCACATATTACACTGTAAAAAATGATTTTTTGGTGAAGTAAATACTACTGAAAAAAAACAATGTAATTTACATGAAAAAGTTAGTTCAGGCAAGAATTAAAAAAACGAAGTAAATTCCATATCAGTACTTAATTCAAGCGAGTAGAAATGAAAGCGTAAATATCAACTCAATAAAATTAAGTAAAAATTACTCAGCTTTTCTGATACTGGGGTTCCCATCATGCACTAGACCTTGAATAATTAATGAGGTTAATTTTTCACTGGTTTCCAGCTGTATTTACACTGTTTCATCATTGCTTTTGTTGTCAGGATTAGTAACTTGCCATTTTGTGACATTTCGAGTAAATTTTCTGCTCAAAATGACACATTCAAACACAAAAACGATCCATCAAATGTTACCGTCATTGTGTATTATCTACCAAGTATTGAGGTCTTTGCATTCACATGATGCTTAACATCTGACATGCTGTAGTATAAATTACTTAGATAATCTAAGTAAAGCACATACTATAAATTACTGGTATAATTCAATATTATTGTTTGAGTGAAATGTAATGCAAAGGAAATTTCAACTAAATCGATATTAATCAACCTTTTACTAGCCAAGTTAAAATGACTTATGTTACTTTCACTTAACTAGGTTAAGTAAAAGTTTACTTAATTCCATATTCCAAGTAAATTTAACTTAAAGATTTCTAATTAAAGCTACTGATGAATATGTTTAGGTTTTTACTTGGCAAATCTTTGTAAATTTACTAGCATTTTCTGAGTGAAAAAAGTTGCCTAGCTTTTTTCAAGTAAATCCTACTCCAAATTTTTTTCAGTGTATATTCATACACGCTAATGTGTATCCTCTTATCAGACTTTGTGAAATGTTATGACTACATCCCTCAGAGTATCTCCTAAGCTTTTTGCTGGACTCTAGTTTGTGTGAAAAATTGCCCTGATTATCATATACAAAAGAAAATTTTCACACTTTATTATGACCCATGTAAGATCTTGTAAATAAATGTAAGTGACACTTGAGCCACCATTATAAAAATCTGAAGCAATATTTATGTTGTTAAAAACAAATAATAATAATATTAATTATTATTATACAAGATTTAACCATAAATCTGGTGGTAAAAACGTATTAGCAGGGCCCGAGAGCACTTTTTGTTTTCGCAAGATTAACGTTTCTGCTCAACTTTGACCCTGTTCCATTATCTGAAAACTTTTAATGCTCAGCTGCAAGTTGGTATGTTTGCATTTCATGCATTGAGAGTCTAGCCTTGTCAGTCCAGATGAGTAAAATGCTTTGTTTATGTGGCTTTGACATAGTGTTGCCCTTTTTTCCTTCTTTATACAAATATCTTTTGCTGGCAGCCCTTGTAAATCTGGAACACATCTAAGTGTTATTTATGCTCAAGCTGCTATCTTGATAAAGCATGGAGACTGTGTTTTCTGTGCACAAACCCAAAGAGGTATAAAAACAGCTAGCGAATGACAGGGAAAGAGTATAGGCTACAATCAGACTGGGCCTGTGGTGGACACTGTGATCTTTCTTTTTCTTCATGATGACAGGCCAAAAAGAAGAAGAGTCACAATAGATCGCAGAAGAATTCCATCTATCCTGCCAAAGTGGTTTCTAAGCTTAAAAGACTGGCTGGACACAATGTATCAGTGTAGCATTAGAAGTTATTGCTCAACCAGTCTCATGCACACTGACATTTGCTTAGCTTAAGAATTTCATGCAGAAATAATGCAACAGACAGGAGAAGCAGGATGTTTTCCTATGTATGCAATAAAAGAGAAATAATATCCTTTCAAGGTTTTTGCTTGTTTGGGTTCCCTCAAGAGGGCAGTGTTTGTACAAAGCGATGCATTTAACGTTGATGTGACAGTTATGTGACATAAAGCATCTGTATCTTGTGCGTGTCCAACTGCTCATTCATAGTAGTCTTTAATTTATAGGCTACTGCCAGACTGATAATGCATGTGTCCCTAAAATATTCACACAAAAATAGAGTCAAAGGAAGAGGGGGATGGGTTAGTAAAAGTGGCCCTTGCCTATAGCCTGTAAGGTTTTCAAAAGTTCCAGTTATTATTAAACGTAGTCATCATAGCACATACAATTCACCGGTCGCCAAATAACAAACACAATACACGTTTTCCATTGCGATCGGCGATACTTTATTGCATCTCTAGCCCCAATTTATTATCATAAATGTATCGCAAAAAAACTTTAGTATTCTGTTTAAATGTCACAACATGTAGGCTATGCTAGGCTATATTATAATTCGTGTTACGTGTGAGAAATAGCCTATATCAACCGACTGTGTCTGCTGAAAGCAGAAAATTCCTCTAAAGAAAAGTGTATATTACTCGTTCAGGCCATTGTATAGTTTGCACACAAAACAATAATAATAATAATACTAAAACTATAATTGAAGGCTATAAATAATATAATAGCACAAATAGGCCTAAATTTTAAAGAATAAAAAGGTCTGTCCAAAATTCTGATTGTAGCAGGGCCTATATTTTTTTGTGATCTTTCAAAGTGAAGACAACAGCACACGACACATGAAATAGAGCAGTAACACGCTGTCTAATTTCTGGATAAGAAAAAAGAAAGAACAAAAAAAAAATATGACTTTCCTCTCAGGTTGACCTTACACTTCTGCGGGTGCCCCTTCCTCCCTATCAGTTTCTGAATGAGCTACTTTGCCTAAATCCCTCCCACTTCGTGTAAGCGCTAAATTATCTGTTTTTTCCCCCCCACCGAAACCTGTGGTACTTTAAAAAGGAAAGCCTCTCACGAAGAGAAGAAAACCGGTCAGAGTTTGCCCGCTGAACGTGTCGTTATTTCAGTATGCAGGTGTCTCTAGCGCTCGTGCACTGCGGCGCGCGGCTGTTGCTGCTGGTGCTGCTACAGGGATGTTTCACAGCTGCGCACGGATGGAGGGCTTTAAAAAATGATGCTACAGAAATTATACCAGAATACACGGAGGACACGAATAAACCCGAGGAGCAGATACAACTTTCTGACAATAACACAATGAACCGGGCTAAGAACGGAGGAAGGAGATCATCAGCCAACTCACGCATTTATGGTAAGTAACAAGAAACAGATCTTTAATTAACAGTATTGAGCTCTATTAAAATACATCAATACCAACATAAACACAATACTGTATGGATGTTCCAATTCTTAACATGGATTTTTTTTCTGAGCTCTTTCGTAATCAAATAGACAATTAAAAAAAAAAAAAAATGTTTTCTTTAAAGTTAATAAACCCCCCATGTAACCTAATGCTGATATAAAATTATGTTACTTAGTTATTTTGACTTTAATGAATTTGAAGCTATTTAATTAAGCAAGCACTAAAACACATTAGTGATTAGATATTTTAGACAAGTACAGATTGTAAAATATATCTGAACATTTTAACAGGAATATGCTGCTGATGGCGAGTGTTTGCAAGTTAAATAAATTAATAAATTAGTCTCAAATATTATAATTAGATTTTCACTAGATAGATCTTGAGACCTACACGGTTTTGTTATCTAAAACGGATTAGACATCAGCAACTGAAAAGGTTACTAAGTAAACAAGCCTATCTATAATGATATTTGCTCCAGTAATTTGTTAAACTAATGACTTTAAAAATTCACCCTGTATTTTATAGTGTAATGTATACAGGCTACAAATAGAATCATTATAAACTTCCACAAAACTGGATATCCTGGCTCTAAGATGTGCCGCTTTTAAATAAAAGCTCAAATTCAGAAAGAATGCATGCCGCTCCACCTTTTCACCAGCCCAAGTGATACACTAACTTCAATAACCCTTTTTTTGTTGTTGCTGTATCCCCAATTTTACATAATTAGACAAGGTCTGCCTTTCCATAACCATCTAATTGCAACAGTATGGTTTCAGGGTAGTTGAAAATGTGAGAAGTTTTTCTAAGGGGTCATTTCTTCAGGGCATTGCCATGAGAATGACTCCCACCTGTGAAAAGTAAAACTACTGTGAATTCAAACCAACAGTAGTTCTAACAATGTACAATGTGTGTTTGTGTATGTGGATGCAAGAATTAGCAGGAAAAAAGAAAAAGATGGGTGTTTTCACAATCGGTTTAGTTAGTTTGGTTCTTTTAAAGAGGACTCACCCTTAGAACTTGTTTCCAGAACACAAATCAAGACTTTGGACTAAAGTAAAGCATTGTGTTTGAGTAAAATGTCTAAATTTATTGCTAAATAAATACACAGATTACTTCCAAAAATAATAATAAGCAATCCTCCAGATTACACAGATTAATGAAATTATCACAATAATAGGCTATAAAAATAATTAAAGATTGAGCAGTTTGTTAAGTGAACTGAAGATGCAAGATAATTCCAAATAACTAGATATGTCAGTGAACAGTCCTAAAATGATGTTGAATTTCAGCAGAAGGAAACGGTTTTCAAGCCAAGCATGTATGTTACACTTGCCAGTCAGGGGGTGGGATGGGCTGGAGAGAGAAATCACACTCTCATGTGCTGATCTTGAAGAGGTGACGTGTGTATTTTCTCTGGTGGTCAGTGTGGGGTCATGTTGAGATATGTTCATCTTCCTCTGGCTCTCCTCCAGCTCCTCATAAAACATCAGATCAGATTTTCTGAGAATCAGGGGAGGCAGAACCTGAACTCATCACACACATAAATCCTTTGTTCTTCTCCAGGAGGGGAGCTGAAGAAGGAAATAGATCTTTTCACTCTCAGCTTCGTCTTTTTAACTGACACATAAAATGCGAAACATAAATGAAGACATTGTCGATGTTGTTTGAGGAGATTACATTAAATTCAAAGATTACTGTGAAAATGTTAGCTCTTACCCAGACAGAAGTTTACAAGTATTCGGTCCTTTCTGTACTTATCAGAACAATCTGGTAAACGTATGTTGCTTAGTGTCTGTGGGTTTCTAATTGATTGGGTTTCTCATCAATTCCAGCCTCAACCAAGAGCACATACTAAAAATTAGAGGCCAAATCCAAACCAGATTAAATACAAAAACAAAAACATATTGAGCCGATATAAAAATGTGATCGTGCGTTTCCTCTCGAGATGGACACAAAGCAAATTTTTCTGGGAAACTCGTCAAAACACAACAAAGTCAACTTTAGGAAATTTACTTTATATAACAAAACATGAAAAATAAAATCTGATTTGTTTATCCTAGTTGTGAACAATCCAAAACCCTGTGTGTCGCACAGGCTATAATAAATACCAGCGTTGGTAGCTGTGTTTTATTTAAGATGCATCCCTAAACCATTTTGTAAACATTTAACTAATCTGTTCTGGTTCTGCTCTCTTTTCCAGGAGCCTCTGAACTAAGCTGCAGGGAGCTGCGTTCTACCCGCTACGTTACTGATGGATCCTGCCGCAGTGTCAAACCTGTGAAGGAACTGGTGTGTTCTGGTCAATGCCTTCCAGCTCATCTCATGCCAAACTCAATTCTCAGGGGGAAATGGTGGAGAAGCAGCACCTCCGATTATCGCTGCATCCCAGCTCACTCCCGCACTCAGCGGATACAACTCCAGTGTCCGAACGGACCAAACCGGACGTACAAAATCCGAGTAGTCACGTCTTGCAAGTGCAAACGCTTCACTCGCCATCACAACCAATCGGATGTCAAGGAGTTGCCCTCTAAGAAGCCACGGCGCAATAAGAAGCACCGTAGCAAAGTGCCCTCAGTCAACAGCAATTCGTACTGAGGGGGAAAGTTGAACTGATACAGAAACTCTCTCTTGCACACATACAAATTCACCTTTATACATGCGCACACATATTTCAGAAACTCCAATCCAAGGGAAGGAATACACACATTAGCATTTAACAAACTTATTGGCACGCCAAGAAGTTTCCAATGTATTTCAGATGTCTCACTGTTTGAATGAGCCTAAATAGTCCCAGTTTGATCATAGAATGCCAGTGGACTAATGGATGCTTGAGTGAAAAGACGTATACAATTATGTGAGATTAGTTCAGGGAATGTGATAGTTCATGATATTTTTGAGGGAGGAGGAATAACTCCACATATTCTTACCCAAGCAGTTCATTTCAAGTTTGAAGTTCATTGAAAGGGTAAGCTAACAAGGGTGCAAACACACTGAGCGTTCAACCAATCCACCAAGCTCTCATGTGAATGTTTGTGCACCAGATTTGTCCTCCTCTTTTGGGACTCGGAGCAGCATATGATTTGACCGTCCAGCCGTGTCGGGCCCAAAAGGACACGCCGCTGCTGACAGATCGCTGAGGCCCAGAATTCTTAACCTTGGTCAGTTTTACCAGCCCATGAGTGCTCTTGACGGGCTGGGGAGCCGAGCCAGGCACCATGTGAGTTTCTGCAACTTCACATTTCCACAAGAAACTGATCGGAACTGGCAGTTAGAGCCGCGTTATGGAGAGTTCGAAAAGTTGTGTCAGCCCTCCACGGTCCAAGTCCCCGGAGGTCAAGAACCGCAAACGATATTCCTGTGACTTGTCCTAATTACCAAATAGTTCCATTCCTGTGTTTAGGATTTGAGTCATAAAAAGCCATTTCCTCTAGACATGGTCAGTTCCTGTTTGTTAGAACACCCGAAAAAGAGGCCCACATGTGCGCAAGAATCTGCAAAAATTCCTCGCGGGCAAAAAACCTTTCTGCACCCTCCTTCAATGGAAACCATTTGGAGATATTCAGCTATCTGCAATTGCTAGCAGGTTACCTACATTACCATTACTGAAGTCTTCAACAAAGGTGTCATCCTTCCCGTCTCCTCGTATGACCGGAAAAAGAAGAGACAAATAAGTGAACCAAACTCTGAGATTGTGGGCTGGATGTTGATTTTACACAGGATAAAGAGATTAAGCCAATTGTTCAACATTTTCTGCTCATGACATCCCCAGCTCTTTTTTTTTGTTCAGTGCTGATAATATTTGCTTATTTTTCAATTGTGTATTTAAAATAGCAACTGGAAGGGATTTTTATAATGTAAGCAGACTTGCCACGAATAGCAACTTGTATATACTGTACGTGTGGTCTCATTGAGCGTTATCCTCCTCGATGAATGGATCCACTCTCTCTCTTTGACCAAAAGACTGTTACAAAGAATGAACTGCATATTTATTTTTTCAATTTCATCATTTAAATTATTTATGCAATCTTTTTTGTAGAAAATAATAGCCAGTATTGTACTATATGTAATTATAGTGAATTTCATACCGAAAAAGAGTACATGAATAAAGTTAAGCAACGTATATATGTGAAAAGAAGTGTGTTTGTTATCATTCTTGTCAGACTGCTTTGACAGATCCTTTCTCCTGTTGGGCCGTGCCCGCACGCTAAACCCAACCCTCAATGAACCCTCTGTAAACAATATTCCGCAATTAGGAAGTAGAGGCTTTGTAGCACTTTGGAATGTCTAAGACACGTTACAAAAGGCGAGAAAAGGAAAGAATCTCCTCGTCAGACAGGAACGGTATACAGTCACAACAGAAACAGCTCTTTTTGTCCGGTATGGTGAACTCAACCCACAGGCCTCCATTCATCTATTTGTTTGTTTAAGCTTGCACAGTCTGAGCCATAGATTGACAAGAAAATGTGTATTGGCCGACTTGTTTTAGTCCTTCTAATCTTGTCTGCATGCTCTCTCATGATGAAATTCTCTATATTAGTCTAACTGGGTCCAGGCTGCTCAGTACACAAAACGACATAGAGTCTCTGTGCTGTAAACCAACAAATATTCATTTTTATGAATGTTTACAGCGTTTATGTATCTTACAGAATGACTAAAAGATGTATATGAGCAAACTCTGAGGACACATCACAAAATGATTTTCATTTAGTTCACATCTATTGGGAACATATTTTCCCGCAGTTCAAATACAATCGTCCCAAATTCATGGCCGCTTGACATGCCATGCTTTTGCTCAAAAGTAGCTGGCAGGCCGAAGCATTTCCAAAAAAATCAAGAACAAGTGCTTGAATGTGTCACATGAGTAGTTCCTACATAAATTGATGCTGACAAAGCATCTGACCTTAGTTACGGCCCCTGTTTGCAGTCGTTACTCAGCAGGGACCTGGCACGGACCTCCACAGCCACAGGGAAAGCAGGAGTGTGTGAGAGAGGTCAGCTGGGACTCACTCCTCAGTGTGTGTTTAACACTTTTGTGCCTGCTCCACAGTATCTCAGACGCCACAGCACTGCTCAGACACTTAACTCCTCCAGAAACCAGTCAGCCAGAGCAGACAATATCTCGCATACACTTCTGCATGCTAATACAAGTTGTTTTAACATTGATTCTAAACCCTTCTTTTGTCCATGGGTCAATTTTAACCTGTCGGTTTTGATATTAGAACATTAGCTATGGGACAATTTCAAGAAAGCATTTAAAAAAAATATATATATATATATTTCTTGTCTGTTTATGCCATTATTTGATATCTTAAAAAACTAAAATTAAAAATATATTAATATATACTATAGTTACATATACTGCTTTTGCAAATGAAGTGTTACGGAGCTGTTGTGTACTATCCCATGAAATTCAAGAAGTGCTTGAGTTTGCAAAGTACCTAAATAAACTCATGCTGACAAAGCACAAGTCGATAGATTGGCTACATCAGTCATTAATGAAGGCAATGATCTTCCAAATATAGGCCAAAAAAAAAAAAAAAAAAAATAATCCCCCATCTGATCACCTGATTTACATTTTATGTTATAGAAATGTTTTTTTTGGCCAAAAGCCAAAATACATCATCTTTCTGTGATGTTTGCTCTGTTAGCTGGGATTGTGTTGTAAGTTTTGGCTTAGTAAAAAAAGTAAACGTCAAATTCTCACAAATAATTGTTTCAATCTTTAGTTTCCTTTTAGACGCCCAAACTATAAATCATCAATGTCCAAGTTTTATATACAGTAGTGGCCAAAAGTGATGTCCGGCCTATGAAAATTGACATCTTCGCCCTTTTATGTCAAATATTATTACAAATTTGTAAGCAAATTGCGTAGTTGTGCTTGAAGTCAACATTGTTTTATGTGTGACAACACAATGAAACATGCTAAATAGTACAGACATAATTTTTGGCCAGGCTCGAATACAAAGAAATTATGAACACATGCAAGAGAGAACCAATGAAATATTAGCAACTGATTATGTTGTAGACATTGTTTGCTTTTTTTTTTTTTTTGCCATAGTAAAATAAAACCTGTAGCTGTAGTTTGATTTTTTCCACAAATCATTTTGTCAGATAATTACTTTCACCAAGTTTGGTGTTTAGTTCATCCCTCATATTTAACATATTAAAAAAATATAAAATATTTTTCTCATATTTTGATGGTATATGAAAATATATGATTTTATATAAAATTTATTTTTATATGAAAATATGTGATCGAAAAGGGGCACATTTAGCAGATATATATACAGTATATATTTTAAATCACAATGCACTTTGGGACTACAGAAGAAGAAGAAAAAACAGAGTTCAAGAAGTTTTTAAATGAGTTTTCAATTTGTGTTGAATGTGATCCAAGGATCAGGCGGGCACAGTATGAGGGTTAGGAAAATGAGGAGGCTATAAACTCTAAGTGTCATTTAACCCTGTTATCCACTTGACTATAATGTATCAAAGACATACATTGTTGAATAAGTCATTGCTTAACCTAAGATGACGTCTACCTTCTAGTGTCTCAAAGCACACAGGTGGACCTCTTCAGTGGTACATGGCGGACTAGCAACACATGATGGTGATTAAGTAAATCTCACTGAACTGCTTCAGAATGTCACTTCTTCCTGGTCAGACTGCATGCATGCAAAATTAAAAACACTGCTTTTGCAAATGAAATGTTATGGAGCTGCTGTGTTCTATCCCATGAAATTCAAGAAGTGCTTGAGTACCTAAATCAAGCACTTCTGTCATGCTGACAAAGTATGAGTAGATAGATTGGCTACATTAGTCATTAATGAAGTAATCTTCTTCCAAATAAGTCCAAAAAATCCTCCATCTGATCAGCTGATTTACATTTTATGCCAAAAGCCGCAATACATCATCTTTCTGTGATGATTGCTCTGTTAGCTGGGATTATGTTGTAAGTTTTGGCTCAATAGAAAAAAAAAAAAAGAGAGAAAAAAGTAAAGGCCAGAGTCTCACAAATAATTGTTTGAATATTATGTTTCCTTTTAGACTTGCATAATAACTGTCATCATCAATGTCCAAGTTTTTCCTAGGGCGGGTATATTTACTGAGCAAAATATTATATAAAAGAAGCAGAGTTTGTCAGGACAGAGTTTGCCCAAATTCAAGAAACAAGGAACAACAACATACAGTGTGTCCCAAAAGTTTGAGGCCACATTGAAAACCTGGGATTCAAAATCTAATTTAGATCTGAAAATAAACAGTAAAGAAGTGAAGTGTTTTACATTTTTCAAAATGCTCAAAAAGAAATGTTATGATGTATAATTAATATGAACTATTTCAGATTACTGGATATGAAAATGAAATATTTAAGATTAAACTACCGTTCAAAAGTTGAGTTAAGATTATGCTCACTAAGGCTGTATTTATTTGATCAAAATACAGTAAAAACAGTACTGTGAAATATTAAAATAACTTTCTGTTTTAATATATTTAAAAATGTAATTTATTCCTGTGATGGCAAAGCTGAATTTTCAGCATCAGTCTTCAGTGTCACATGATCCTTCAGAAATAATTCTAATATGCTGAATTGGTGCTCAATAAACATTTCTCATTAATGTTGAAAATGTTTGTGCTGCTTTTTTTGTGTAAACCCTGATACATTTTTTTATTCTTCAGGATTATTTGATGAATAGAAAGTTTAAAAGAACATAATTTAGTCAACATTTTTTTTCCACTTTTGCTCAATTTAATGCATCCTTGCTAAATAAAAAATAAAATAAAAACACGTACTAACCCCAAACTTTTGAACGCTATAAAAAATACAATTTCTTTTTATACTAATGTAAAATTGATGCACTTTCAGTAGTGCATCTGTATAGGAAAAGTCCAAACAAAGATAAAACAAACGGTAAGTTAAATGCTCAAGAACATGACCTAATAAGTCACAATAATGAGATTAATTAACAAAACACACCTGGAAACAATAAAACAAATGGCAAAAGGAAACAAAAGACAGGAAACAATGCCATAATATAAAGCATATCAAAATAAAAGGACATGGATGCAATCCATGCTATTGGATGCATTACTAGGGATTACTTTAACTCAAAGCAAAGTCAGTCCCCCTAAACCCTTGATTCAAGGCACTCCAGACAAGAAACTAATTTCCAAAGTCAAACACATGTGGGTTATGACGGACACATTTGGATATGGATGTTCAGCCCCTCCTTTATCAGGTCATTCGAACTAACAGCTTCAAACAAATCCAAAGCAGAGCAGCACTTGGCATAGACCTGGGAACATGGGAAGTGTTATAGAGGAAAGAGAACGGGATCTGGTGGTGGTGAGGGTCGTCTGAGGGAAAGGCCAGGGTCAGGGCAGAAAAGAGAGACTGGAGCCACTCAGCATGTCCTCCATCACCCCCCTCCCAATAGAAGGCTTTTAAGTGTCCACTGCTCACTGGATTCAAAGAACGGATCCTGGGTCTAAGAGTGGAAAAGGGCCACCTATCAATGATCCATGAAGGATGGCTCAGTGGGAAATTCGAGTGAAGGGGGAAGAACGGATGTGTCCAGGGGTGGATGGTAACATCACGGGTCAGCAGCGTTCGATGAGCCTTGACCGTCCCAACCAAGTGGCAGCATCCGATGTAGGCCAAAGATATGCAGCGGGAAAAGAAACTGGATAGTTAATAAACATTTCAAATCCTAACTCAAAACAAATATGCACTGGTTGACATTTTGTGCCTCAATTGTCACCAATGTGGCAAAAAAAGTGGAAGTTTCTTGTAGAAACACACCAAGCTGAGGCAAACAGACTCTGCGCAATGTGTTTGTGTGGGAAGCGAGGTAACATTCATATCAGTGCTAACCACAGGCCTTGCCAGCTGGGTGTCGAGCCTTGGCTCTGGATTGCAGTTTGTTTGTTTAAAAGATTACAATCCATCCAAGTCAAACAGACACCTTGAACATAACCCAGCTCTGCCAATAAACACATGCCAAATGGCGTGAGTGTACTGCGCTGAACACTCTTGCATTAGAGAGGAAGGAGAAAGGCCAGGTAAAGGCCACCATACGCACGTATGACATCAACATATGATGTCATGGCTACCAATATACAGAAAGTTGAACTGATTACATATAATAATTCTACAGCTTAGGCAGTTAACATAAGCACAGTCTGATGTTTATGGAAAGTCTCATATAGTCTTCATTATGTATGGAACTTTGTATGACATATTCTGGAACGGCATGTCTTGAGCAACAACAAATGAAATCAGTCTTATTCTTTCTGCCTAAGACAGGAAAATATGACAGAGCAATTTTCTGTTAATAAAAAACAAACATTACAGAAGAAACACCAGAACTATTTATCTAACCTACGGAAGGGGGGGCATTCGCTATTGTGTTGGACCGTAGGGGGCCTTCAAATCAAAACGGCTGAGAAAAAAAAACGCTGCCTGCATCCAAGCATGCATTAGATTTGAAAAATGTAGGGGAAATGATTGCCTGTATAATGTCTATCCATTTGCTGACAAAGAGCAATCACACTGTTGGATATAAAATATGGTACCAACCATTGAAAACCCATGCAGGCCAAGCCCACCTCTCATCACCCAGATGTGCACCACAGCAGGTTCTGATCATGACAGAACGGTTTCGATTTGCACACAACGTTACTTTTTTTGCCATGAGCTTTCATATGTCTCTGTAGCATTACCTCACCACTCAACACAGGGGCTGACAGCTCTAATGGTGGTTTCACTGTGTCTCTGTAAAAATGCCACAACTTCAACATCCCCAAAACAGCTTAAGAAGAAATGCAGAAACCTGGGAACTACTTTTAAGATATCACCTCATCGTTGCCAAGATGATTCAATTTATTCTTACTAAAAGAGCAGATATTTACTTCTCTTGGTGCACATTCTGGTCAATAAATGTATTAAATTCTTTCAATAATGTGTGCAAAATTTTTTCACTATGCTAAACACCTTTGTAATTCGTTTTTTTTCCTCTGGACTTATAACACTCTTAAAACACTTTTCATCCTCTCACTATTTATTTAATTTGTCCAACAGTAGATAAACATGCTAATTTCAGCTAAACACATAGCTATAGGACTTTATGTATCCTAAACACTAAACACCACTTCCTGCAAAATTGGACAAATCTTGACTGGAAACGATACAATAAAAATATACTGCCCACAAATAACATTTACTTTGGGTTTCATCATATTCTAAAGCATCTTCTTCACTGTTATCTGGTAAACTAGTACACTAATATTTGAAAAAATATTAGATAATAATAATTGACTAAAAAATAGTTTGTTGTAAATGACACCACAACGATGATGAAGCCATATAATGTAAAAAAAGAAAAAGAAAAAAAAAGATGAATAATTTGTACACAATACATTTTGAAATGCTTTATTTAACAATTCATATTTTATAATCGCTTTTTATAGTTAAATATTGAACATCTGCTTCTGGGATTAGGGACCGGTAAAACAAAATCTACATCTACATGATTTTTAATATAGCACACAAATACAATTGATGAGGGCACAGGCATAACAAGTAGAGTTATGTAATCAGATTACTTTTTCAAGTAATGAGTAAAGTAACACATTACTTTTACTTCAAATAAGTAACACAAGTTCCTTTGCTTTCCCATTTATTGACTGGCAGCTCTCCTGTCCCCATGTTGAGAGAAATCGGGAGTAAGGTGCAGAGGCGTTGTGTGAACATGATGGTTATTGTAGTTCTACCAGAAAGTCTCGGGCAAAATAACGTAGCTGTAACGATAACCAGCTGGAGTGCCCTCGAGAGCCACCAGAGGGCGCTCCACAATAGACTAGGATCACTTCCTCACAGACTACATTTCCCATCCTGCATCTACCTGGACTGATTACTTCATACACCTGCACTGCATTATTCACCTGCACTGTTCCTGATTACAGTCACACCTGATCCTCATTCTATGGACTATTTATGTCTCACACATTCTCACCCTCACTGCGAAGTCTTGTTTTACTGTTACTACATTTCTGAGCGTTATTTGCCCGTGTTTGATTCTTGTTTTGCTGACCTTGGACTGTTTCACCGTTTCCTGATCGTTTCTCTGCCTGGCCTGACTCGGATTGTTTATTGGACTCTGATTATTGCTGCCTGCCCTGACCTCTGCCTGTTATTTGGATATTCTCTGTGTTTCCTCATTTGATCTGTTCTCTGTTGATGACCCTGCCTGTACGACTACTCTGTAAATAAACTGCATTTGGATCTTCACCTTCGAGTCTCGGAGCCGTTTCGTAACAGTAGCAAAGCATACATTTATTAACAGACCAGCAAGCAAATATTGAGTTATACAGTTCTTTGGCGTAGGCCCCGTCCGTAGCTCGCAATCCGAGGGTTTTTCAAAGTGCCTGACACCCTTGTCTTCTGTTTCTTGAAAAACATGTCATTGTGTGAGTTACATGTGATTGTGTTACAGATGGGAACTGTTTTGATTTTTGGTATTTTGAGTGCTCTGATTAATCAGTCTCTTTTGAATCCTTTAAAAAAGGAAGAAGGGAAAAAAAAGCAATCAGTAAAAATGCGGTGAAAATTGTTTCCTATCCGTGTGGCCTGCTGCATAGCCCAAGAGGGGGTTAGCAGCTATCTTTTGGATCTCTGAAGCTTACAGGGATTTGAATGCAGTGATCAATTCAGCTTTCTAGCCTTATCAGATGACATACAGCCTCTGGGAATGTCCATGCAAACTCCCTCACTTGAAATACCAAACAGAGGTAAACTTTGATTTAAAAACCCAAATCCAAATCCCTGTAAGAATATAGAGAATATATAATTCAGCAGAGAAAACGTTGATGAATATGTAATATGCATTGACTTGGCCAAAGTTTGACTCTCCAGAGTTTGATTCTGTCTGATATTAAGAATCTCAAAGATGTGGAAGACCCCTGAGTTCTGAATTTACTTTCGTTTTTCCTCTCGATTGAGCTTGTATTTGAAGATGGAATGAAGATGGGCAAATATCCCATTTTAATCTCAGAAGGAGGAGACCTGCAAGGGGATGATTTTAGCAGATGCATATCCATCAATAAAAAACAAAAACGTTTAGAAGAGAATCATGTAGGAAAAACATGCAAGTTGGTATGTTGGTTTTCCACTCAATCAGCCATGGTCATTCGGAAAGACTTGGACAGAAAACGTACTATTATTTTTATGAATTTGGTTGAATTTGCTATTTTTCTTCACTAAACTAAACTTAAGGGTAACTAAACTTTTTTTTTTTTCCCCAGTTAATAAAACAGACATAAGCCACATATTTCTTTAAGAAAAATTGTCAAAGCATCAAGCCAGATGGAAAATAAATGTGATGGAAATCATCATGTCCTCCTCACATGCATCCTAACTATGTGTTTTCAATATTTTTTCTTCAAACATATGCAAAGCACATTATCAATCTAAGACCATCTGAGATTTCTGACAGAGAGCGTGTAAGAGATGGAGACAGATGGAGAAGGAGGGAGAGAGATTATTATAATTGCACAATAATACTTTTCTAGCTGCCAACAAATGAAATGTAAATGTTTACGTAGAAATAAAATAAAATAAAATTTTATGACATAATGGCATGCAATTTTTTCCCGATATTAAACACACGATAATAGTTAAGTCAATATATTATGTAAACTCAAGTAATCGAAACCCAGTCTAAGGGTCACCTGCCTTATGATCTGTGAACTACATTACCAGGCACTGGCTAAAATTACAGTTTGTAAATCCCACTAGATCCGGAGTGACTCTAAAGCTCAGTTCAGCCCCTGACTGACAGGTATCAAACCCAACTAGAAAGCTCATAACAAAACATCTTCGGAAAGGCTGAACCCAAATACCTAAACCAGGAATTTCACTTTCTCTGACGACGCTCTGACTTGAAACTTCCTATCGTCACCAAACCCTTGGAGAAATCAGTCTTAATCCCACCAGATGAGTGAATTGAGACCATTTTTCCTGGGTTCTCTGAGGCAGTTTGTCAAGTTTTTGTTCTTCTTATTATTAAAGTCAAAAGGCTGTTTTCTTTTCTCACTTTCCCTGGGTTATCATCACATTTCAGCCATAAAATGCATCATATGAAATATTCTTCAACTTCAAACAGCTTTAAGCAATTTAAAGCTGCATAACAAAATAAAAACTGCAACATTATTATTATTATTCGAATAGCAATATTCCTACATGTCCTATTGAAATCAGTCATTCCTTTCAAAAAGTCAATAGTTTGAACGCTTCAATCTGTCAGAATAGTTTTGAGGCCCCTCTGAAACATTAGAGTCCTCTGGAAACCATAGCAATGGTAAACCCTAGACATACAGTGCACGTGTGCTGTTGAATATAAATTATCCTGAGATCCACGAGACCTAGGGCTGTAGTCAACAGGGGAAGCATCAGAGCTCTACCCTACACCCCCTACAGTCACCTCTCTAAATGAGCCGTTCTACTTTTATGGGTGAACGCAAGTGTTGAAATCTGTGAAGCATGTTGCAGGTTCCCTTGGCTTCAGTGCATCCATCTGGACAATAAACCCCACAGCAGCTAGACCAGAGAGACGTGCAAATAACAAACAAAGGGTGTGGGTCGGAGCAAATTCCATTTGTCTTGTGATCGCTTACCACTTAATGAAAAATCTGATCATTTGCGCATAAAAGATACATCTGCAGCTAGGCGAGCACATTTTTCCCATAAAAGGACACATCCAGAAATGTCCCTGATATTTCTAACGGCCAAGATCGGTGATTACGGTTGTTTCATCTTGCCTGGGCCTGATAAATGAAACCAGAAAGCGGTGAACTCTGAGTTGCTGTGGAGACAAAGCACAAATCGTCCAGCAGGTGCTTTCCCCTTAAAGTCAAAGCGTGGATGAAGTCCATATGCAGAAGAGGTGGTTGCTTTTTACACTGCCTTAAAGGGTTAGTTTTCACCAAAAATGTAAATTATCCAATAATTTACTCACCCTCCAGCCATCGGTGTATATGACTTTCTTCTTTCAGCCAAATATAATATTATATAAAAAAATATCCTGGCTCTTCCAAGCTTTATAATGGGAGTGAATGGAGCCAGAAAAGCTCAAAAAAGCACATCCATCCATCATAATACTAATCCATACGGTTCCAGGTGGTTAATAAAAGCCTTTTGAAGCGAAGCGATGCGTTTTTGTATTTTTTTTTTCCATATTTATAACTTTATAAACTATAATCACTTGCTTCCGGTAATGGCCATACACGAGTATAGTTCTGGTGGAAGAGTGAAATCTAACCCAACGCATGACGCATTGATGAACGCGGAAGCGCATAGGATAGAGCAAAACACCGGTCACGAATTATAAGGAGTTCGAGTTTGTTGCCCAATTTGTTTGAACCGCAAACCTACTCTCACCTAAGCTTACGCTAGACCTACATCCTACGCCATGCGTCAGGTCAGACAAGTTCCTCTTCCGCAGGAACTATACTCACGAACGAGTACGCGTATTATAGTTTCTAAAGTTATAAATAGGGATATTTTTCTTACAAAAACCCATCGCTTCGCTTCAGAAGGCCTTTATTAATCCCCTGGAGAGGTATGGATTACTTTTATGATGGACGCGCTTTTTTTGGGCTTCAAAATACATTCAGGTACCATTCACTCCCATTGTAAAGCTTGGAAGAGCCAGGATATTTTTTTTATATAACTCCGATCGTGCTTGGCTGAAAGAAGAAAGTCATATACACCTAGGTTGTATATGACATAGCTTGAACTAACCCTTTAAAACAGCAACACACATACCCCACATTCTCCACAGGAGGGGCACAAGCACATGGTAGAATCGCACGCGCCATGACAAACATTACATAATTCCTAAATATTTTGAAGGTCAACAAACATCTATATTTTATTAATCTTGTATAACATCCTGTGTTTGGAATCACAAGCTCCGTTCCAAACACCAGTGTACTCCCTTCCGTAGGCTGCATTTTAAGGCATCATAGGAGGGATCACGACACAAAGGATATTTCGAAACACTGGAAACTTAATTATGCTGTCTCTTCTTTTTTGCCAAATTCTAATACTGTGCTATTCCCCCACCTCCTGTTTAAATATAACCACTGGAATGACTCGTGAAGTCGGATAACAAATAATGCTTTTGGGAATTCCAAGATGATGGCGGCTTAACAAAAAAATTCTTAGCAGTCATTGAGGCATTATATTTGTTTGCAATTTGCAAATTAAATTTAGCGTGATGTATGTATTCATTGTAACACATTTAATTCGGAATTTCAGTTTGAAAGTCTTAAGCTAGAACAAAGCATATAGCAGCATCGCACATATGATTCATAAAGAAGGCAATCCCAAAATGCACTGCTATTTAATGCATCCTTGCATTTTGATTTCTTTAAAAAAAAATCTTACTGACCCTGAATGTTTTAACAGTGGTGTATATATTATAAAACAGTTAAAACATCATTTATAATATTATATAAAATAAAATAATGAAAATTCTGTGTATGCTCATTAAATTATGTCTCCTGTGCAGAGCAGTATTTATACGACAGAATTTCTGCTAATGTGGAGCATTCCAAATCAGTTACTACTGAGGTTCCATGTCAGTTAAAATGCTGCCTTAGAAGTTCACTAGGTGTTTGGACCTTATGTACAGTATCTCAGAATCAGTATACCTGAAGGTTTTTGACCAAATATAGCAGACAAGGAATGGAAATAATGAATCAAAATATGGCCAAGTTAAAAACATATTCTCCCCTCCAAAGCCTTCTAAACTAGCAGGTCTGCTGATACTCTAAGAGACAACCGGCACAGAAACATTCCTGCTGACACAAACTGAAGTTCACACAAATCCTCTTTCTGAACCTGGCCAAGCTCATGGGGGTAGATCGCCCAAGAGACGGACAGCCTCATTTGGTTCCCTCGTCCTGGGATCCATCAGGATACGTGACAGGCCGATTGTGGACCCGCGTTCTGACAGCACCAATAAGTCGACATGAAGGGAAAGCCCTTGACTGCCCCTGCCCCCACTTGCCTTGCCTCATTACCCTCCACAGGTGCCTCCCGCGTCAGGACGGATCCGATCTCCCTCACACACTTGGACTCAACCTGCGGACCATTACTGTAACACTCCCCAGAGCCGAGCTGCTCTGGTCTAACATACCGTGGAAGTGTCACACAATTCAAGAATGATTAAATGAAATAGGTGTTCAAAGTATATCAGGTGTCACAACAAATAAAAGGAAAGTCAAAAAGAACAGACCAGACAGAGGCAACGTTATGTTGAACCGAGCACCATATTTAGGCATCTGCCAAGTTACACAAAAGTTCTCATTTGTTATTAGGGAGACTGAGAGATGTGTCATCTTTCATCACACACAATGGGCGTGCTTTTAGATAAAGACGTGTTCATTTTCATGTGTTCATTTTTGTCGTGCATTCTTTTTATTAACAGAGAAATAGTATTACTCACTCCAAACAGATGTACTGTGCGCATATTATTTTATCATACACTGGCTGGAGACGAGGCCTGGAAGCCCCAATCCTCCAGACTGTAGAATGAATTCTGTATGAACTTCATATGACAGAGGAAAAACAGCCTCCAGTCTAAACACTCAGAACACCTCTATGGGCCGCTGTGGAGATCTGCCTTTCAAAAGCAATGTTTTCACAGTGAGATACATCCGGTGCTATCAAACATCGCTAAAACAGAAGAATAAAGAACATTTCTTCAACTTTATTGTTATTGTTGTAGATAAATGAATACCAATTGTATGTAATTCATACACATCGATATCATCTGTTGATTCTCAAAAATGTTTGAATATATTTAAATATCTGGTATGTCTATTTAGCATGCTGATAGCGTAAAGTCTCGTGTGATACACTGCCAAAACACAGTCATCGGGGATGAGTAACTGGATATTGCATGCTGAGATGTATTTGATAACCAGGCAGGCTTGTTTCTATAGCGTTTCTCCCAGTATGAAATTCAACTGTTTATATTAGAGTGTACAACATTACAAATTCATAAACCAAGGTTGAATTCAGTATTATTTTTGTGTATGAAAATGTTCCTTAATGAATTTTTATTTATTTCGTCAACGATAAAGAGTAGACAAAATGTGGATCATGGTTATAATTATACAACTGTTACATAATTAAAGTGTTATATATATTTACAAGTTATGTCATGAAACTCTATGTGGCGCAGGCTGTACTTAAGTGGAACCTGATAATAATAACATAGTTAACTACATGGCACAAGTTGATTGGGTCATGTCGCATTTGCAGCCAATGAGCTTGCTGCTCAACATTTACATAGCTGGTTAGCATTAACTATAGCAGTTTGTTTGTATATCAGAGTTCCACTGAAACTTTTCACCTTCCCCAGCTCCACCTGTATAGATCTGCCATGGGTAATTTTATATGCTATTTATGCAGCAGCAGTATGTCTTACATGCTCATAGAAGCGTATCGGTTTATGTTGGCAGAAACCAGTTCCTCTACTTTCTCTGCAGCAGCTCTATTCTGCCAAGAAGACCATATACTGTACATTAACATTGTCCTATCCATTACCATGCTAAAAGTCTTCAGAGTTGTCATAAGTTGTCATAATATAAATATAATTTATTTACTTTTTTGTTTGTTGGCTAAAATTAAATACCATTTCAGTCAGATTATAATTAACTAAAATTAATGAATACGATATGACACGATATTGACTAAATCTATAAGATATTTTTTTACGGTTTCTTCAACTGAAGAAAACACATGCAAATAGAAAAAAACCCGCAAATTAAGAAAACATCTTCACCAGTTTTACAACACACGTGTGCTCCAAATACTCACAACACAACCGAATACAGAAACGCACTGCAAAAGTTCACAACACAAACCAAATACAGAAACGCGCTGCAAATAACACAGCACACCACAACGGAAATGTTTCCAGGGGACCCCAATAAGTGACGAACCCGGCTGGGACGTGTTTATTGCTTGGAAGTGAGCATCCCTATGCCCTACTCCCTTCGATGGGCAAAGCCATTGAAGTGGGGAATGTGGAGTGAGCAGGGCACGTGTGTGCCATTATGTAGCCGTTTGGAACGCACTTGGTGAAGGGAGCAACGAAATACAACGTAATTTCATCATTATTTTCACCTGGGATGTTCCCATGACAACGCAGCACGGTGTCCTTCAGCTGAATAGCTGTTCTTACCACAGAAATTTCTATTATTGCTGTTAACATAACTGTTGCAAATAAATATACATTTTATAAAAAAAATTTTTAAATATGCGTTATATATCTGTGTGTGTGTGGCTCAATTTTAAAACCTACCGTCTCATCTTTGGACCCTGCATTACCTAACATTTCTTACCTATGCAACTTATTTAAACATTACATGACAAAAATGATACAATGTAACTGATGTATAGATTCATATCTTACCCTCATGTTCTTTTTCTTTAAGAGAAAACTCTTCTCATTTGTTTGATGACATTGAACATTACGGAGCCCCTAAAGGGACGTGGTGGTGGAATTTTTTTTAGGATGGAAGATTTTTTTTTTTTTTTAATCTTTTGCGTTCCCACGCAAAACTTTTGCGTTCCCTCGCAAAGATATTTGCGTTCCCACGCAAAGATATTTGCGTTCCCTCGCAAAGATATTTGCGTTCCCACGCAAAACCTGTTTTGAGCTCGGACAGACACTTCCTGTTGTAATGTCCCGCTGGCAGTGTTTCAGAGCTCCGTACGTTAATGGATCGTTTCATAGTGTTTGAACTTGGACTCAAATATAAAGAAATGCGGTCAGTGCTTATAAGGAGTTCAGTGAAGTTGGCAATATTCACATAGGCTATTCGAACTTCCCTATTCTTGAGCTAAACGTTGTTAAAACACAAACAACACCTATTTACAATCACAGTAACCTAGACAACGAGCTACAACCCAATTCTCATCAAGACGAGCTTTATAGGCTAATATTAATTTCTCTAACCAGACGAATGAGAGACAAGTCCAAATAAGGGGCCGTCTGTAAAGTGCAAATCTCAAAACCCTTCTGCACATTTTATAGCCTATTATTAAACATATTCAATAGCTTCACTGTGCTTCACTGTGACACACTGTAGGACTGTCAGTAGCCTACAGTGTGTCACAGTGAAGCTATTGAATATGTTTAATAATATAAAATGTGCAGAATTGTCACCAAATTCAGTTCACACATCACTGCTCTCCTGCTGGTTATACTAGGCCTACATATAAAAAATGCAGAATTTTTATGATTATTTATTATGAAATAAAAGCAATAACTTCACCCTTTTTAGAAATAAATATTAAATAACTTCACACTGTGTGAAGTGTAGGCTTACATACAGTGTACAGTGTCATGCCATCAAATTCAGTAAGCAAATATAATGCAAAAGCTGCGTAGACTACAGTACCAATATCATTTGTGTAAAGAATAGGCCTACTTATTATTATTACTTACCTACTTTTTATGTGCAATTACTTCCCTAACTAACTGTTGCAACATTAGAGCAGTGATGTGTCATGTGTGAACTAAATTTGGTGTGTTACAGTTAAGTTATTGAATTTTTTCATAATATAAAATGTGCAAAAGTAGTGTAGTATGACCAGTGGGTCACCATTGATGTGTAAACTGAATTGGGTGGCACTACAGTTTGTAACATTGAAGTTAATGACTATTTGACTGTGAGTTGATGCTGTAGTCGTTTTTGGGTTATATTGCACTTTGCAGACGGTCCCTTTGAACTAGTCTCTCAGCCGCCTGCTCATAGAGATCAATTTAGCCTATATTATAAAGCTTGTTTTGATGAGAATCGGGTTGTAGCTCGTTGTCTAGGTTACTGTGATTGTAAATAGGTGTTGTTTGTGTTTTAACAACGTTTAGCTCAAGAATAGGGAAGTTCGAATAGCCTATGTGAATATTGCCAACTTCACTGAACTCCTTATAAGCACTGACCGCATTTCTTTATATTTGAGTCCAAGTTCAAACACTATGAAACGATCCATTAACGTACGGAGCTCTGAAACACTGGAAGTGACATTTCAACAGGAAGTGTCTGTCCGAGCTCAAAACAGGTTTTGCGTGGGAACGCAAATATCTTTGCGAGGGAACGCAAAAGTTTTGCGTGGGAACGCAAAGTTTCTCGGGGGAACGCAAAAGTTTTGCGAGGGAACGCAAAAGATTAAAAAAAAAATAATCTCCCAACCTAAAAAAATTTCCACCAACCACGTCCCTTTAGGGGCTCCGTAGACTGTTCATACATTTTGTATATTGTAAACACATGTCATCTCTGTATGTTTTGCAAGAAAAAAAAAGTAAAAAATAAAATAAATAAAAAAGTAGACATTGAGAAATGAGCACCATAGATATCATATATAAACGCTAGATGTCTTATGGCGCAGTCACTTCCGGCATCACCGTTCGGCCATCTTGTCACAGTGAAGCTGTGAATTAAGGTGAGTGATCAGCATGCACACAAATCCTCTTATCTCGCTGAAATCTTGACGGATTTACAAACGGTTTGGTTTCTTACAAACGTTATTAATGTGGCTATAATTCCGAATGCTTGAACATGTATGTTATAATTATTCATATGTATGCAGTGTATGTATGCAGTGTCATAACTACATCTCTGACGTTTATAACAAACCAAACCGTTTGAAAATCGGTAGAAAATTGAGCAAGTTATGGTTATTTAAAAGTACATGCACCATGTTACAAGTGAGCGAGCACACTGTGGCAAGATGGCCGCCACGTGCGGACGTCGGCCTCCATTGGCCAGCGGCACGCACGAGACATCTAGCGTTTATATATGATATCTATGATGAGCACGTCCCAGCCGGGTTCGTCACTTATTGGGGTCCCCTGGAAAAAATGTCCATTGTGGTCTGTGCTATTTGCAGCACAATTCTGCATTTGGTTGTGTTGTGAACTTTTGCAGCACGTCTCTGTATTTGGTCGTGTTGTGAGTATTTGGAGCACACATGTGTTGTAAAACTGATGATGTTTTCTTAATTTGCGGGTGTTTTTTCTATTTGCATGTGTTTTCTTCAATTGCAGCGTGTTGAGCTCTCTCAGCCACCGTAATTTTTGCTAAAAAGGCAAAAACTATGACTAAGACAAAAAAATCTGTAAAAATGAAAACCTTTTTAATTTGAATGGTTATGAGTTGTGCAAAAGGCTATAGTTAAAACTAAACGAGAAATACAGAATGTGCACACTATAAATAAAACACAAGACGAAAAGTCTCATGATAATCCTCCTTGAAATTGCTATCAGTAGGTCACTAAAATGTTCTTTGTGCTCTTTGTTAACAGTGCTGGGAAGTAATTGTTAAGTGCTGTGATATCCATTAAGATTGAAGGCACTTGTAGAGAATTACGGCCCTGTGTCTCTAAGGTGCTGATTGAGCAGACAGATGGTACATAAATTACAATGAAAAGACATCAGCAGGTTGACCCACCCCATCGAACGCTTAATCTGCCGCCAAGAGAGATTTTATTTTCCTTGAAAGGCTGGGAAGAAAGGGACAGATTGGAGAGAGAAAGAAAAACAAAAAAAATCAAGAGAGTCATTCCATTAAACCTGCGGTTGGCAATCGTGCATCTGGAAATCTTCGGCATCTGTTGCTAGACTTTCCAAAAGAGTGTTCTGATTTTCCAGAATGCTCACATGAAACACGATAAATCATTTAACCTCTGTAGGTGGTTAAGAGGGATCATGCACTCCTACGTCCGGTTCACTTGACGTCTTTGAAAAGCGGCATAAAAATTTACATACTCTGTCTTCTTAACAGTGCTGAGGCCAGAAAGAGCATCTCAACCCTCGCGACAACGGCAAACCAGTGAATTTAGAGACTGACTGTGCAGATAAAACATTCTCCTCGTCAATGACGAATGCCGAGATTGTTCAGCCTGAATGAACTCCCAGAACCTGTTCGCGCACTCGTTCTGCAAAGAGCCCCTGGAGGAGTCATGGGGGGCTTGTGTGCGTAACCCTTTACCCTGCTTGTCCTGGATACACATCTGCACCTGCGCTTTACGAAGGGTCCCCATTAGCCTCGCACGGTCACTCTCTGTCCTGTCTCTGCAGTCTCAGAACTTTTTAAGTGTCTCGGTGTCTGTGTCTGGTTGCGGGTCTTTCTCCAGGGACCCGATTAGAACAGGCCACTCTCTCAGCTGTGTTCGCTGCATGTCAGAACGGGCCTGCTTTATTGTTTCATTATGAGGGGGGGGGTGACATTCAGGGAGTGTGTTTTACTGCCACTGGCTGTTTGTTAAGTCCAGGGATCACGACTCGTCCAACACTCACTAAATCATAAAAAGCTTTTTTAAAAGCTGATTGCTTTCAGAAACAACTGCAAGCCAGACTGATACACAGTAGAAACCGCGAAAACAGCTTTTGCAGTTAATTACAAATGGGTTTTTAGGAAACAAAGAGCGTTTAGCGTTACTTTAAAACATGTTGAAATAATAAAAAGAACATAAAATCCAAATAAAGCCAATTAAAATGTCTTGTTTTGAAGTACACCTGATCATTGATCTTTCTGAGGTGTTCATAGAAGGTATACGCATGTTAAGGTGCACAACTGTTGTTAATGCCTTGAGGTCTCTGTGTTCTCACTGGCCATTAAGTTTAAGTTCTGTTAAGCTGATTCGAATGCATTTTAAGCTCTTGAAGGACATCTAACACTCCTGAGCCTTAACCACGGCTGTCTCCCGATACCGGCCTACGTAAGTCTCCAGCATGCCAATGAGTGACTACATAAAAGCATATAAATTTATTTTTTATTGGGGATTTGGTAGGCGGTAACACTATACTTTGAGCTGTTTGCTTAGGATGAGAATGGAGGTAAGGAAAGGGAGAAGATGGGTAATGGAAGATTAAACTTTCGAGTCCCCCACCAGGACGTGGTCTTGGCTCTGTTGGAGAGGATGTGTGTAGGCTGCCAGATGTAATGCTCAAATCAGTCATAGTGAACTAGTTGTGCTTTAACTTGACATTTTTTACATTTGGCAGACGCTTTTATTCAAAGTGACTTTCATTCAAGTTACACATTTACAAGGATGTGTGCTCCCTGAGGATTTAACAAACGATCGCGCTGCAAGTGCCAAATTCAATTAGTTACAAGAACATTTTCTGTGCTGATATTATTCAGAGATTCATAGTAATATATACATTTAAAGTAAAAAAGGTTTTTTGAGTATTTAGAAGTTCAAATAAACATTATATAAAGGAGACAAGGACTAGTTGTCACACTTTTTACTTTAGTAAATCCACTTTTTTTATCCAAGTTTATTTTTGAAAGTAAATTTCTAGCAATATACCTTAGTCTTGTCTACAAAAAAAGCTATTGAACATATTCACTATTGTTTCCCTGAAAAAAGATAATAAGTAACTGAACACAAATTGACAGTATGTGTAGTTCTACCACACGTACATTTACTTAAATTTTCATACACACTGACACATACAATACTGATGTATTGACAGCATTAAAATGTAAATTATTTCCGTATGAACAACTGTACGTTTCAGCATCTATCCAAAGATACAAAAATGTACAGTGAGGAAAATAAGTATTTGAACACCCTGCTATTTTGCAAGTTCTCCCACTTAGAAATCATGGAGGGGTCTGAAATTGTCATCGTAGGTGCATGTCCACTGTGTACGGAGCCCGGGAAGTCACCTGTGGAAAAAAATAAAATAATCCGTGGCGACGGTTTCGCAATCCGTTCCCACGGGTTTGTAAACTGTACTCACGGATTTGTGGCCAGCCCCCCATTCTGTGACGGCAGATTCAACCAGGCCATCTGTTACGGTGCGGGCTACGTAGTAGCCTACGCATTGCATTGTGTTTATAAACTTTATTTTTAAAAATGGATAATTTCCTGAATTTCCTGAAAAACGACAGAGAGTTGGATGACGCGACTGTGTCAGCGTTTCGAGAGGAGAAGGTAAAAAGCAATACAAAACGAATAATGTCATTCCTTTCCTTTATTAGTTATTTAATATTTAACATATTAAGTTAAGCCAGTTACATGCATCTAACCCTGACATTTTGTTGGTGTGACCTACTGAAGTCAGCTTATTTAAGACACGTCGTGACGTAGAACGAGCGTGACAGCGCAGCCAGAGAGCAGAGCAAAACAAAACTCTAAGTTCGTTCTACGTCACAACGCTTCCTACCCTACGTCCTACGACATACGCCAGCATCCATCTCCATGAACGCGCGCCGACCGCCACCGGAAGCCAGTTATTTTCGTTTATAAAGTTTTAAATATGTATATTTTTACGACAAAACCGCACGGATTACCCTCAGAAGGCCTTCGTTTATCCCCCTGGAGCCGGATGGATTACTTTTGTGAAGGATGCATGCACATTTTGCGACTTGAAGCAGCTGGACCCCATTGCTTCAAATTATAACCACTGAAAGATCTAAGACATTTTCTAAAATAATTGAAAATGTGTTCGTCTGAAAAAAGATTGACATATGCATCTCGAACGGCTTGAGGGTGAGTAAATCATGGCTTAAATATCATTTTTGGGCGAACTATCCCTTTAAGACGGGCCTTTACATGATTTCAAACCATGACGTCTTAGTGTATTACCAACAGTAACCTTGGAAACGGTGGTCCCAGCTCTTTTCAGGTCATTGACCAGCTCCTCCCGTGTAGTTCTGGGCTGATTTCTCACCTTTCTTAGGATCATTGAGACCCCACAAGGTGAGATCTTGCATGGAGCCCCAGTCCGAGGGAGATTGACAGTCATGTTTAGCTTCTTCCATTTTCTAATGATTGCTCCAACAGTGGACCTTTTTTCACCAAGCTGCTTGGCAATTTCCCCGTAGCCCTTTCCAGCCTTGTGGAGGTGTACAATTTTGTCTCTAGTGTCTTTGGACAGCTCTTTGGTCTTGGCCATGTTAGTAGTTGGATTCTTACTGATTGTATGGGGTGGACAGGTGTTTTTATGCAGCTAACGACCTCAAACAGGTGCATCTAATTTAGGATAATAAATGGAATGGAGGTGGACATTTTAAAGGCAGACTAACAGGTCTTTGAGGGTCAGAATTCTAGCTGATATACAGGTGTTCAAATACTTATTTGCAGCTGTATCATACAAATAAATAGTTAAAAAATCATATATTGTCATATATTTCTGGATTTTTTTTTTTAGATTATGTCTCTCACAGTGGACATGCACCTACGATGACAATTTCAGACCCCTCCATGATTTCCAAGTGGGAGAACTTGCAAAATAGCAGGGTGTTCAAATACTTATTTTCCTCACTGTATGTTTTAACACAATTAGAATAGGCTTTACAGGGATCTTCACACTTGAATTAATTAAAATAGTTTCAAAACCCCAGGTAAACGGAATCCTGGGATCTTGCATTACGTTTCACATTGCTCATAATTTACCCGGGATTAACAATTAATCCTGGGTATTCATATGCTGATTATTGACAGTCACAATGTACATTCCTAAACCCTGGGTTAATGTTTTTATTGTCATTGTCATTCATTGGACAAACGCAGTACGCAATTTGTTTACAAGCTGTAACATTTTGGATCCTTATATTATATATTGCCGATTGTACTATTAAGTTTATGGACTTTTCGGACTAGAAAACAGTCTCTTCTTTATTCCAATTGTTGTTCCATTTGACATTTGTCCCCCCAAATGCTAAAACGCCTGTTTGTATACAACGTGTGCTGTTTCCGTGACTGTCCGAAGCATGTGATTTCACACTGTAGAAGTTTGGGGTTAAAAGTTTGGGGAAAACAGTGCAAACTCCAGTTCTAAATTGCAAGTGTGAAACGTTCCTTCACCCAGGGTTAAAAGCGGGGATTAGAATGACGATTATCCAGGGTTAAGTGCAGTGTGAAAAGCCCTTATGTGAGGTAAGATGTCACAGTGGAATGTACCATTAAACAGCCTATTATATTTGTATCATACTCAAAATTTAAATAGTAAAACAATTCCTGAAACAGCAAAAATATAAAAGATAACATACAAAAACTTTAAACCTTAGTTTTTTCCAACTAATATTGAAAATAAATTGTATAATTAAAACAAAAATACATGTGACTACTTGGTGTTTGAAACAAACATACAAAACTACTGCAAGAAAAAACACACTTTTGGCTTAAAACCTTATAGTACAGTATATAGTACAGTATAGCTTTTGTGGCAGCCTTCCCATGTGACGACTAGGCCCGGTCTCCCTTATACTTACCTATATGAGACATAAAAAATTTAATTACATTAATTTATCCTGTTTTTAGTGTCAGGTTCATCCAAGGTCTTGTTAACAGATGAGTCTATTGGGACAGAATAACAAGAGTTTGATTAAGCTACAGTTGATGTGACTGTTGTAATGTTTATGAAACACTGTATGAGCATCTTACTGACAGCACAGCATCTGAGTCCAGGTGTTCTTAAAAGACTGCAGACTATTCTCGCTCTCATCCCTCTCTTCTCCTGCCTCTTTTGTATTCCACTCCCTAATAAAAGTGTCTGCATTTCCCCAACAGCAGATGTGTGGCGCTGAATTATGCATCGCAGTTATAGGATACATTCCCGTCATGCCGCTGTTCTATAAAAATAAATCCCATAAGAGCATCATACTGACAGCGGCTGTACTCACTTGGGCCCCTTTTAAGTCCTGTCACTCAACCTCAAATTTCCAAAGTACCTCCTCTAAGAGATAAAACTTTATCCCATGCTTGCGGTAGTTACGTCTCAGCGTTTTAACTATTACAGTAAGTTCAATATGAGTGAGGACTCAACATAAAAATCTGAACATTAAATTTTTTTATTGAATAAATGTATATAAACAATAGTTTAGTAAGGAAAATGTGATGTCATGTTGGGAAATGTTTTATATCACAAGAATTACAACATCAGTTTTGAGGTACAATAGTCAAGCTTTTATGATACTCTCAGGCATTGTTCCTTATACATTTTTTTTTTTTTTGAGCAGCAACAACCCATGTACCGGACTAATGCAGCAGTAACTGTGTCATTCTTTACAAAGAAAGTCTATAATTCTTTATTCTTGAAAAACAACAACAAAACAGGATCTAATGCAGAACAATTCATTTTCTCAAGATCACTTTTGTTGGGAGCTTATTAAAGTAAAATACGTCATCGGAAAACAAGAGAGAATAATAATAATGCATGGGCGTCTGTACGTTTTAAAATAGTCATGTTTTCCTTTGATGCTGCTATAAAATCTTCATACTGTTCAAGTATGACTCTCACAACATTCTCCCCAGTGTATGTGTGATTCTTGTACTCCCACACAGGCTTTCTCATAGCTTCAGATCACTATGAACATCACTGTGCTTTCAGCTGGATTCCAGTGGAATATTTCGATTTTTTAAAACAAAATTTAAAAATGGTATATGGAAAAATGTCAACCACACAAACTCTGTATGGCCTAGGAAATCTAAAACTATATGTCAGGTTGAAATATAAGCATATTTATCAAATGTCATCATTGCAAATCATTGGGCTGTTCTTCAAAATGCCCTTTAGGTCAAGTAATTATTTCATTGTATTTTAGTGTGACCATGTAGTGCCAACTTTGGTGAAAAAAATCCAAGATGGCAGCCAATCTTTTTTTTTGTTTCTGGGTTTTAAAAATTACAAGCAGGAAAAAAAAAACCAAGACCTTTGGAGCTTGTTACCAAGACCTTTGGAGTTTCTTGCATCATTTCACAATAGTAATTCTGTCTCAAATCAATTATATTACTCACAATTATAATCTGATTAAAATTAAATCTTAAAACCAGTGTATGGAAATCAGGGGTCCCAACTACTTTCTGTTATTGTGAATGTTTAATGTTTCTAAAACAGTATGAACTTTCCTTTTTGTCTTCTACACATTTCTAAGCCAGGATTCATTACAGTAAAGTGGTCTGGCTCCAGATACAAGGTAGCCTGGTAATACCAAACTCTGCTACTTCGCTTTGCTTCGTAGACAGAGTCTGGCATGGCATAATTGAAAAACGTTTTCTGAACGCTTGTCTGAAGTTTAAAATCATTGGTTACCCCGTAAGCCAATCACATAACGTTTGGTTATGGCGTGTGTTATGCGCATGCTCAGCCGCATCTAACTTCCACTGTAAACACATGTATGATGCGAAAACAAAACCATCGAGTGAAATACCGGAGTGAACATGGCTGTGAACGACTTTTGCAGATTATGTGAAGTAAATCTACGCATCCACGGTACAATCAGCGTCTACGTCACGGCTCTCAGCCCGCCCTCTGTTCGTTGATTGGCCGGCTGTTTTCAGGCCGGAGGAAAACGGAAAGCTCTGACGCTGTCTCAGACTGAGTACAGAAGCGAAATGAAATTGAGCGGAAGTACGAAGTCTGACGTAGTCAGGCTACATACAAGGTGGCATGTGGAAGAAAATTGAACTTGGAACCGCTAATAAAGAAGATACATAATACTGGTTGCCAAACCCACCTATAAGACAATATAATTGAGCTCTTGGAAAAGTACAGATTAAGTGTCTTCATATCTGAGAAGGAAATATATTATACAATAAAGGCCCGTTCACACTACAAATGATAACTATACTGATAACTATATCATCGTCCACTCCACACCAATGGACAGATAACATTCTGTTTATCACATGCTGCAGAAGTCATCTGCAGCTTTAAATGCTCAAGCTATTTTAAGCAGGGTAAATTCTGATTGGCTGTCTGTGTTTTTATCATACATCAGCTTAAAAAAAATCATTCAAATTTTAATTTTAAAATATATACTATATACTAATTTTCTCATTTTAAATAATATCATTGATCCGTGTCATTATAGTTATAGCTGTGGTGCAGCCCTCCCTATTCTCACAGAATTAAACAATTATTAAACCTTTTTAGTTATGGTTATTGTCCTTGATGTGAACGACGGGCCTTGATGCGCTGATATACTACTGGCAAACCAACAAGGATATGTATTAATGCACAATGTTTCTTTTTCCTATGGGATTTCCACTAATGCATTTTCACCTAAAATGGAATTTTCTTATAATTATAATATTCGGATCAGCCTACTGATGTCATAAAATTAGATTAACCTAAATTAAAACTGTTTTGTTTTCATCATCTTAGAAACAACAGGACATGCTTCAAAAAAAAAAAAAAAACTGTTGCTAACTTTGGCAGGGCTAGATTATAAATTATAGTCGAAACTCCATAAAGAATATCTGCAATGACATGCACATGAAGACAAATTGTTCTTCTTAACAAATAAGCCCTTTCAAAAGACGCTGAGGAATAGCAGGACAGTAGATGTATTTACAAAAGGGCATATTATGGTAATTCAAATGGCAGTGGCCCATGTTCCCATAACCATACGTCTAAAATGGTCGGCACAACTGGAGACAGATATGTGATTTATTATAAACCGCTGCTTCCATTTATGGCCAAGGCCAGTGCACAAGCAAAAAGGTGTGAAATAAGGCTTTTACATGCATATAAAACCATAGCAGCTTATTGTTACATAGCGAGCAAGATGATGGACCACATCCCTCAACAAAGCCATGAAACCTCAGCCCATAATGTCTGCTCTTGTTCACACAATGAGGCAGCGTGCCACGGAGCCCATGAGGATAGTTAGCTGAACAATGATCTGGTGGACTTTTTGATTCACCAGGCGGTGAATCATTTATTAAAATCAATAGCAGGTGAGGGCAAAACGAAACCAGACAAAAAGCGAAATGATATAAGACATCTCAATGCAAATGTGAAAACACGAGTGAATGATAATCTGGTATCTGGGCCCACCCATAAAACTATGATCAGCTGGATACAAGTGATGTCATGGCATAAAGCAGGATGCACGTGTGTCATGTTTTCTTTTGAGTGGCACACCCTAATAGTGACTGACACATCCAGTGCGTTGGCATGCCTCAGATCTTTGTTCCAGCTGAGCTCTGATTAGATCTGTGGAGTACTCTGTCTTAATTGTACTCCGTCTAACTACTTCCATGTGTTGTGTGAAAGGAGAGCAGGTATGGGCCTAATCTAATAAAGATTAAACAGAGTCTGTAGGAAGTGGTAGGCGTGGATAGGATGAGCAGGGCCGCTCCGTATATGAGGGATGAATTCAGTTAGACCCAGCCTGCTTTATCCACCAAGACCTGTCAACATCATCATTTTTACTCTTGGAAACATATGTACAATCTGAGATGGTAATATAAAACAACAATAAAATGGGATATTTGGACTTGGGAGATAGTAATACGATAGTGTTATGGAGGTACTCAGTGATTAATCTCCACATTGATGCAATATTTTCAAGAAAACAAAAATCACATGTTTAGTGTGAATATGAGATGCTATGAGGGATAACATTTAGCTACGCTTACTTGCACGAGATTTCCTTCCCTTTGATTATAAATGGTCGCTTTGAAGAGCCCAAACCATTTAAAGTGGATCACAGAGACTTATGAACCAAGCATTGAGTCATTTCTCCTTGTAGTGATTGTGGGTTTACTGAGATCCTGCGGCCCTCTACAGGCCCGGGAATCTGGAATCAGGCAGAGGAATCTGTTATGGTCAATGTGTGTGGAGTGGCACGTGAATGCAGCATGGGCCAGCCGACTTGACCCAGGGTGAAGGGTGAGTGCCAAATATGCACCAGTGGCCGGCTGCACCAGCTGTGCGAAAGAAATTAATCTATCAATAGCATGCATGAATGTTAAGATACAACTTATGTGACTAAATATGTAATATTGCACAATTAAACTGAGAACTTAACCCTATACATGAAAACAAATAATTCTGAAAGTCTCTGACCAGGAATGACAATTGGAATAAAACAGCATGCAGATTAGATCTTTTACTTGACAATCATTTAAACGTAATGATATTGTTGACATTTACACATGTTTAGGGAATATTATATGAATATATTACATTAAGCAGTTTGTTCATATCAGGGTTTCATCAAAACAAACACAAACAAACAAACAAATAAATAATTTGTCAGTATTTACCTGCTAATCTTATTACACAGTTCCTAATTATTTATTATATACATTCTGTAAATATATCTTGTTTATAGGATTACATATCTTGTTTTGAGGAGTTTTAGATATTTGACAAAAATACTTTTTTTTGCAGTGCACAGCTACAACAATACAACAATAGTCTCTTTACAAATTTGAATGCATTTTATTGGATTAATCAAGGTAAATATCATATTATGCAACTACATTACTTCAAAGAGATCTTATGACCTACTTGTTTAGCATAGCCATAAAGAACTAACAGTGCAACCGAATTAGTTGCAGAGTTCTAAAGTAGCTAGCAGTAACTAAGCACCTAGAGTGAATATTACATTCCAATTTAATTAATACCTTATGAATGCCTGGTGCAACTACACCCTGGACTCTACAATCTCACTACTGATCTTTGATTTAAAAAAAAAAAAAAAGGAGGGTGGTAGGCATGGCAGAGTCATAAAACGCCTTATCACAGCCTGATCTCTGACCTCTTGTGGGAATCACAGGACCCGGGAAACATGGAGGTCAAGGGCAAATCAATAAACCTTGTCTATCTGTCAGCTCCCCACATCCCTTTTCTTTTTCTCACACTCACACGGTTTTCCTAAATATGGGCATGTTGAGACTATCTCTATTCAGAAATATTCAAGTCTGTAAATCAGGGGAGCGAGGAAAGTATTCCTGGCAAGCAGTTTTATCTGATGAAGGAAAGTGCAACTGAAATTCCTCAATGATTTGTTTTCCAAGTGTACAGGCAGTTTACAGTCTGCCAACACCAGAGTACTGCCACTGGAAGCCTCATAAGTCAGCAGTTTAAGCATGAGAAGATCTCCTATGCCATCTCCCCTTTTGTCTCCTCCTGCATTTATCCCCCCCTTCCTAAGCAGCTCATTGTTGTAGTTTAACCTGAGATGTGTTAAATTAATGACATACTAACAGGGCCAAGAGCTCTTTAATGTCTATCAATACCATTGCAGAGCCAGTACTGCCCATCAATCTCCCAGCATTTCTTCCCAGAGGGCCATCGCTCATGTGGTGCTTTGATGAGTGATAGATGAGCTGCTAAACAGTTCAGATTCCTCAAGTAATGATTCTAATTGACATGGCAACCCCAGAGCTTTCTCACCCAACTCTCTCCTCAGTATCAGCGCTCAAAGACATCAGGTACAAATATTCCTCCATTAAAAAATACCACGGGACCAGTGATACGGACGTGCAGAACATCCCTGAGGTAGAGTATCATGTCTCTTTTTCAGATATAGTAATTATGACGTTTCATACAGGTAGGTTAAAAACACGCTCACACCATGAACGATAACTATATAAGAGTTCACACAATATTCAGTGTCAAAGAAATCAGGTGTAAACCTGAAAGTATTGTGTCTGTCTTAAATGCAATGCAGTCTCGTTCACTGATAAATGCATGGATTATTTTGTATTTGTATGCACAGGAGAAATTCTCATTAATGATATCCATCTAACTCACAACACGTATGTATGCACTTGAATTTGTTTATAACCTCTTTCTAATGTAAATGAATATAGAGTATTCTAAAGTGACCGCATACCTGAAGTTAGTTGTTTGCATAAAACACACCCAAACCATCTCCATTTGAAGGCTTAGTTCACCCAAAAATGAAAATTCTGTCATTAATTACTCACCCTCATGTCGTTCCAAACCCGTAAGACTTTTGTTCATCTTCGAAAAACAAATGAAGATCTTTTTGATGAAATCTGAGAACTTTCTGTCCCTCCATAGACAGCTACACAACTGAGACTTTGACGCTTCAAAAAGTTCATAAAGAGATAAACTAATCCATATGAACTGAGCGGTTTGGTCCAAATTTTTCTGAAGAGACACGATCGCTTTATATGATGAACAGATTGAATTTAGGCTTTTATTCACATATAAACATTCATGATAAACAAGCTCATGTTCACTTGACGTGCGAGAACCAATGAGGTTCATTCTCGTGTTCGCGTTTGACCTTCCGCAAGAGGTTTGTTATCGCGTGTCAAGCAGGTTCGGTTGAGCTTCTGTTTATGTTCGCTGATCAATATTGTGAAAAAAAGCCTAAATTAAATCTGTTAATCATATAAAGCGATCGAGTCTCTTCAGAAAAATTGGCACTAAACTGCTTGATTCATATGGATTAGTTTTACGATCTCTTTATGAAGACAGTTGTGGAGCTGTCTGTGGAGGGACCGAAAGCTCTCAGATTTCATCAAAAAGATATTCTTTTGTGTTCCAAAGATGAACAATATGGCTTTGGAACGATACGAGGGAGAGTAATTAATGACAGAATTTTCATTTTTGGGTGAACTAACCATTTAAGGGCACAACCTTCCCTTTATATCCTTTCGTCACTCACAGCAAACATATTGTGCAAGATTCAGCAAACATATTGTGCAAGATTCTTGAGCAATGCTAAGTGTGCCATCTTCAAAAACACACTTTTTTCCTCAGACCCAGATTACAGACGTCTCATTGGCTGTATGTGTATCTGCATTGTTGTACAGGGAAACCTCACAGCTTGAGCTATATGCAGCTTTTCTTACTCTTATACTGTATTTGATTAAATACATTTAAAATGAAATATCATTGTATACAATTTCATCTTAAAATGATTTTAAGGCCATCCACAGTATGTGATTTTTGCATTGGCTATGTGTTGTTCCTATTTTTTGTAAATTTAGAATACATTTTATTAAAAAAGTTATATAGTAGGCCAATCATGATTTGTTCATGAGAATATAATTTAGACACATATTTCTATTAAGTTGTTCTACTAGGCTGTATGCAAAAACAAACATACAGTGAGGTCAGTGTAGTCCTCACAAACAACTCATATGAACCGGTTCTTTTTGTGAATCAAAAGCATACAGACCTTTAGTTTGATTTACAACTAAATGACTTTTATGAGCTGACTTTTTTAACGTATAGTTTATAAGTTACTGTTTTTTAATCAGGTTATCCACAGCACTGTATAATTTACGTCATTAAGACAATGATTACCTTTTGTTACATGTAAGCAAAACTGACATTTTAACTTAAATATACCCAAATATATAAGATTTGAACCAAATTGAATCAGGAAACCTGAATTTATATCCAGCCTAGGTTAATCAGTCTAAACAATGTTTTCATTTAAAGCTAGCTGCTAAGAGACATCACATGACATCAAACTATAGAGTAACACAACAGCAACAGTTTGTCTGAATAGTCATAACATGACTTGACTCTGTTAAGTTCTATTTTAATTTGTTTTAAAGCGTAATTACAGAAATGCCTGCCCAAATTAGAAACACAACCACGTTGATCAGGTCTGAATCAGCTCCACTTCAACAACTGTCAGTGAATATAGCAGAACTGTTGTTGAACCATCACAAGTTCTGAAGTGTTTGCATTTGCAGGCATTACTGGTCAGTACTGTACATCAATTACAGTCTTAGTAACCACCACAACATGCTGGAATTTATTTAAGCCTGATGCCCAGTGGAGTGAGGGAGGAGATATAAATGCTTATGGGGGAAGTGAACTATATCGTGTATTTTGTACGTTAGGTAGACGTTATAGTAATCGCAGAGAGCTTTAACATGTCAGAATGATTTGCTGATGAAGAGTCCCATTAATCCCCAGACAAGATTTGTTTTTTGAATACGTCTTCTCGTGGTTTCCCACCCGACAACTGTTATTCCTTGGCAAGGCTACTGGATTCCTCATGCTTGAAATTAATTAAAATAATCAGTACCTCACAATCCTGCTGTTTACAGACAGCGGTTAATGCAAAGCTTCCCATAAACAATGTTACTTTGTTTCAAAAAAGTAGAAACTGAACTGTTTTTCTTGAGTCAGCTAGAAACAAATAATCAAAATATAAAACCACCAGGGCTTGTGTGAGAACCAGCCATTCTTTGAAGTTCAATTTCGCAATGAATTTAAAACAGGAACTTGCCAAGCCATACCTGTGTTTTTAAGGGGTTTGCACTTGCATGGTCAGATTACATTCCCAGTGCCGACTCCTTCAAAGATCAAGATGTACCTCTGTTAAGCAAACATGCTCCTCAGAATGCATTCAAGGTGTTTCAAATCTGTTGCTTTACAGTAACGGATGCATTTGTTAAAAATAGAGATGCATTTGTTATCAGACAGGCTTTTTAAATTAAGGATATCAGTCAATATTGGAGTGCATGCTCATTATTAGATACCATCAAGGCTACGTTAATATTACATTTATGTTATCTTTTTAAAAACAAAATAGGCGCAAATTTATATGCATTGATAAGCGAGCGCAAGTTGCAGCAGCCGCAAGGACAGTGAATGTGCAGACAGCCAGTCGTAAAGGAGTGATTGATTGGTCGTGTGCAAAAAAATAAAACACAAAGTAAATCATCTATACAATTATTTAGTTTTCTTATTTAATGACCGACAATTTAGTTGTAATAATAATTTTGGCATAAGGCTTATTAGCGTTAGGCTATAGCCTAAAAGGTCTTATTAACGCACTGTTATAACAGTCATTGTTTTTTTTGTTTTTATTTTATTTCACAATGACATTTGAGTTCATGATTTTAATGTTTTTTTTTGGCAGAAGAAAGACTAATGATAGACTGCTGATCTTTGAATAAAAATATGTTTGGTTCAGGTTTGAAATTCATTATCTTTTATTACAGGCTATGCAGTCTAATATCATAGTAGGCCTATAACATAAAACACATCGGAGAGAATTTTAATGTTGAGCATCCAACATTCAACATCAATAAACATTCACTGAGAAGTGAGATTTCCATTACACCAAAATATGGTTTAAAGTATCAAACACAATTATTAGCAAACCTATACTTCGGTTGAGATCCATGTACTGTACCACCTGCATGGCAAAACCTTCTGAGGATAAATAGTGTTTTGAGCTACGGAAAAAAGACCTGGGAGGAGGTCGCAGTGAATCCCTCGGTATGAGGTGTTGATTTGAAATGCAATGCATGAGTTGAAGACTAGCAGCATGGTGGTGGGAACGGGATAAGGTATAAGAAGCACATAACAAGTGTTATACAGTTGACACTCAGCCAATATTAGCCAAAACAAACCCATATGCTGCAGATCTCTCAATGACATTGTAGAGTATGGCAACCATGATCGATTTCCCATCAAACTATTACTTATGTTGGAGAAACTCCAGGTTTCTTTAATTGAGAAGTTAAGAATTAGTCACAGGTATTGATGTTGACTTTCCCAAATAAGTCACCCACATGGTGGTCTTGTTACTTGAATGTGCGAGATAAGCAACAGCACCAATCTATCTTCACGATACTACCTTAAGTGAAATTTCTCATATTACTAAACACACAGCAAATTCCGGGAACGGATTTGGCTTCTTAAATCCGGTTGCTGTTTGTAGCGAGAGGTGCTTTATTGCAACACAGTATCATTCAAGAGCTGGTTGGACATGTCGAAAGTCTTGGCACCAACGGATACTAAATAAATCATTGGCTACGTTTACATGTACACCGATAGTCTGATTATTAACAATAGTCAGAATAAGGAATTACTCGAATTAAGGTGTTTACATTACATCTTTAATCCCATGTACATGCAACTTGCCATTATTTTGATTAGTCACTAAGAAAAGAGGTCTTTTTTACACTATTCAGTGATAGCCCTACTCACAGTAAAATGTTCAGTTCAAATGCAACAGGCCGGTTTGTTACTGCTGTTTGTATTTCACTGTTACAAATACAAAATGTTCACTGGCTAAAACTAAAAACTATTAAAACACTATTAAATAACCGTTTTGTAAAATAAAAAATAAAATAAAAAACTGATTGAAATTGGCAACTAACTGAAATAAGTTAATTTAAAGTTCTAAAAATGTGCAGTCTGATTCCTGAATGAATGACTGATTCACTAAAAAGAACTGACTAATTAATCACACACAAGGATTCAGTGTAGTTACTAACTTGTTGTTCATAGCAACACATAGTTAATATTCACATTATGCACTTTGTCAGTAGCACTTTATAAAAATACATGAATAAAACATTATGTGTTTGTTTTATATTGTTGTTTAGTATATAGTTAAGGCCAATTATTAGACTGTATATGCCGCCTAAACAAACCATTTTTGCAAGAATTATTTATCTTCTGCTCTGCTATGTTTTTGAACTTGTGCAAGAGTGACACGTAATCCATCTCCAGCCCTTGCACATGCGCACCTTGGTCAGAGGATAATAAATCCTATTAAATGTGATTAAACTTGCCTATATAATGCAATTAGAACCGCAGTACTTCACATATTTTACTGCAATTATGCTAATTATGAGCAAATTCACATAAATCACATTATTTGTATTTACATGCGCTTCAACTTAATCGCATAACAAAGGTTCATCTAAACATAGCCATTGTATAGAAAGAACCAAGTTACGGCAGCATTGTTGAAACAAGATGTGTTTTTTATTGTGTTCTTTCACTAAACAAAACATCTCCTCCCTTACATTCTTATGATTAATGCCCAACATTAAGCAATTCTGATGAACAACACTCCCTTCCCTGAGACAGTGTGGTTTTACTTTTTCTTTGATCAACTTTCAAAGCAAGATATTTATTATTGATGTGGTGAGATAGAGTCATCTCAAGCAACCCAGCATCAAAGCTATGGGAACAAAATTTCACGATAGCTCAGCGTTATAGAGTGTGTGTGCGTGCGTATTCAATGCTTGCACCCCACAGATGGAATGTGAGATGTTTAATTAGGTGCCTGTGAGTGGTCTCATGGGTAGGCACTTTTAATTTCTCAGGCCTATGGTCTCTTTCTGCACAGACAGAGCCAGGTCAAATGCAGAGGAGGATGGCGGAGGCAGAGAGAGTTGCTAAGAGACGAATGGCGTGAATCCCTACGAACTCCCCGGCACAGTTCCCTCACAGCATCCGTCCCAACAAAGCACACTGCATCCAATTAAAGGCCACAATAGTCGTCTGACACTGCATGACTATAGTGATAAGATCACTGAGGAAATGTGAAATATGAATTACCCTCATACAAACTACTGAAAACCATCGTGCAACACAATACACCTTTGAAACATGCAGCCCAGAGCGTGCTTCCCAGCATCCCTTGGGAACACCGCCTGCTTATTTGTGGCTGCTTTCAGAGACGGGGGGGAAAAACAGGCCTAATCCTTCACACTACCTGGCTGATGTTGTTGAAGGTGCTTCCTCCCCAGGGGCTGACATGTGACCCTGTTGAGACCGAGGACAAGAAAGAGCGAGAGAAAGAGAGCTGGAAGGAGACATCACCACCATGTTTTGGTAACCGCACGCACACACGAAAGGTCTGTTCCAAAAGCCGTTGACCTTCTGCAATAAAGAAAGAGCACAAAACAAGACATCAATAACCTGAAAGCGATACATTGAAGAGGAAGCAGCCCTGTCGCATGGACCAGGTCTGAATGGTTCCTTGGGACAGGATCAACAAATAACGCAGAGGAAGGGTTGTGCGCTGTCATTGTGAAAGCAACAATAGCAGACTGTAAACTCCGGGTGATGCATATAAAAGACACGCCAAACTATGGATATAATTTTCTGTGAATGATCCTATTGTTCCACCGAAACACTGCTTTCTGGCTGATGACCAAACTGTGTCAGGTAACAGGTTGTTTGCTGAGAGATCTGTGGTGATACAGGAGAGGAAAGGAGTAGACAGAAATAGATAGTACCATTGATGCCGCTTTTTCTTCTTTGTCGGATTTCAATTGCTCGCTTGGGCGGGGCAGGGATATTTTTGTAAAGTAAATGTAAAGTAAAGATGAAAAAATATGGATTTAAAAACATTTTTGTAAACTGAAATAATGCCTAAATTAAATACTAAAATGAAACAAAACTACATCAAAAATGAAATAAATAAAAATAATTATTAATAAAAAAACGTTATTAAAAACTGTCAGCCAGTCATTCCTGTAAAATAAACCCCTTTGGGGGATAATGACAGCCAAACTGAACATTTTCCCCCTACATATGCAAAATATTTTATTATATTCAGTAATTTGTATTTTAATATTGATTTAAATTTCAATCTTGTTTTAGTTCATTAAGCGTTTTTAGTGATTATAATTTAGTTAATTTATTAAATATTCAAGTTTCCTAAACTAAAATCACAAAAAGTGGCATTAAAATATATGTAGAATAAGTAGAAATATATCCACATAATAAAAAATAAACTACACTATAAAGAAAGTTGCTACATTTTTTAAGTACAATCAGCTTGGCTGTAATAAGTAATTTCAACTCAAATTACATTAATCTGACTTTAAAAATGATTGAATCTTGTATAACTTATAAAAAAACTTATTTTGATGAGTTAAAACAATGTAAAAACATTTGTTTTCATAACTCATTGATCATATCATTCAAACAATGAATAAAACTAACTAAAACTAAAGAGAAATTTAACATTAAAATAAAAATACATCTGAAAATGCAAAACTATAATAACCCTTTGGGCAAAGCAAACTTAATCTATTCCGTTCCATGAGAACAGGTCTGTCAGAACGTTGTGATACTTAGATGGGCCTGGCAGCAATGAAGGCTTTACTGCACTGGAAACTATCCCATGACAGACAAGTCTTCAAAACCAAAGAGGTACAACCATCATGCACATGTTCCCAGTATGAGCTGCAGTAATGTGGACAGCACATGAGAGCTGGTCCATCCCATGGCACCTTATAAGTCAGAGTAGTACTGTGGGACTTTGGTGCAACCCTTTGGCATAACCATGCCTGAAACAATTTAGGTGAGTTCATTTTATGGACCTAAACCATTATTTCCCAAGACAGAATTACATTCAGATTAATGGAATTACTATATAAATGCACAGCAAGGTCTTACAGGCAAATACACACAGATGTGATTCATCCTCAAAGTCCATCTGCGAATGCCGACAAGTGATGAATCCCTATCACAGGGAGCAGAGATCTCACGCGTGCACTGCCTCGGCACAGCTGCTCTGTCTGGGGTTAGGATCCGTAGAGCTGCATCCAAGGAGTTCAACATCCAAAGAGGGAAGTTCAGGGAAGATTAGAGATGTCATGGAATGAAATAGTAGAAGGTTTTGTACTCCCAATAGCTCTCTTGTGCTCTCCTTGCTTTCTTTCTTGTCCATGTAAGATACAGTCGGAACAAAGGGAAGCATATGCACCCAAACACTTGACCTTTTTAGGAATTCAATCAGGTTAATTATATTTTCCTAGACGTAAAATCTTTCACTATTATGGCCTTTTGGATATTTACACACCAGTCATATTTTAAGAGCTATTTTAAGATTAAAATAATACTGCTGAAGAGTTAAGCAAATATCCAAAAATGTTCATGATGACAATCCCCTTTTATATTCGCTCTCTCTCATTTTTGCACCCATTAAATCAAAGTTTGAACCACTGAACATTTACATTTAGTCATTTAGCAGACGCTTTTATCCAAAGCGACTTACAAACTAGGACTAGATTAAGCGAGTCATCATGAAGAGGCAAAAACAAAAACAACGCAAGAAGTGCTCAAGATACGAAGTTCAGGCATTATTCAGAGTAGCATAAGCCCGATAAGTGAGGTTTTAGAGGGAAAGGGGAGTTTTTTTTTTTTTTTTTATGCGGTTAAGTGCTCACGGAAGAGATGGGTTTTCAGCTGTCTTTTGAAGGTTGTCAGGGATTCTGCATTCCGGATGAGGGTGGGGAGAGCATTCCACCAGCATGGAACTGTGAATGAGAATGTTCTGGAAAGTGATTTTGTGGCTCTCTGTGATGGAACCACGAGACGTCGCTCGTTGACCGATCGTAGGCTTCTGGTAGGGATGTAGGCTCGTAGTAGTGAGTGAAAGTAGGAGGGAGCTGAGCCTGTGATAGATCTGTAAGAAAGCGTCAATGCTTTGAACTTGATGCGAGCAGCGAGTGGTAGCCAGTGCAGAGAGATGAACAGAGGAGTGACGTGGGCCCTCTTGGGCTCGTTGAAGACGAGACGAGCTGCAGCGTTCTGGATCATCTGTAGAGGTTTGGTTGCACATGATGGAAGTCCAGCCAGAAGAGCATTGCAGTAGTCAAGCCTAGAGATGACCAGGGCCTGGACGAGAAGTTGTGTTGCATGCTCAGTTAGGAAGTCATGAGTAAAAGTCTAACAATGCGTCTAATCCACCTTACTTCCAGCATTCTGCATCTTTTGTTAGCTAAATAAACGGCAACAACAAAGAAGAAGTAGTCAGCCAGAGCTTCTTATTGCATTTGGACGGTGATCCCTTTAAGAAAATGGGTGTATGGTGTTCAGAAACAGAAGAAGAGGCTGGTCAAATTTGATATTGAATGTATCTGGGCCAGTATCAGATAGTACGTCTGCCCTGTGGGGTTATAAAACATGCAAACATCACTACAGGAGGCGCCAATTAAAATATACTTCATTCAAACTTTTTTATCCCAGAGTTTAATTATTTGTATAAGCTTAATATCAAAGGACAAACATTAAACTGCCCACTTTTGTGTTATCACAACAACTCAAAACAACAAGAGTGTGATCACATGGTACTTCAAAACTAAGCCTCTGTATAGAGTTTCGTCTAGAGGAAGTGCATGAAAGAGTATACGAGTGCTCCTTTATAGCATTTAACACAAAGCAAAGCCCATACTTTCAAAATATGTCAAGAAACGGAAGGACCCACCCAAGTCTTACCTGAACTCCATTCACAGAGCGAGAGGGCGAATGGGTGCAGAGGATATCATTACAATTAAATAGGAAACATGGTTGAACAAATCTCAAGAACCAACAATTCATATCTGAATGCTTTATTGTGTTGGTGGTCGGAGGTTTAACATTTTTAAATGACACCTTTCCGAAGGTAAAAATCCCCTTGGCTGCACATAAACATTAAAGGATTTAAACGTTTTATGCAACATCCAGCTCTTTAACAACAGGCACTGAAATGAAACATAACACAACACACCCTCTCCTCATCCTTAAATTAGTATGCAATGACTCATTCAACAGGAGGCTGGTGCTGAGTTAATCGTCTATGATTTACTCCTTTTCCTCCCCAGAACTTCACGTCGACTGCTTCAATACTGAGGAAAAGCTGGCGAACTTGCAGAGCTGGAACCCCAAGTGCTATTATTCATAAACATGTACTATTACTGCATGTCCTCACTCTAACCCTCTAATACAGCTCTCAACCCTGAGGAGACAGGCACTGAGTATTAAGTCTTTATCACCCTCCACTTTCACCTGAGGGAGCAGGCTGGAGAGGGAAAAAAATGACTTACGGTAAGGCAATGTGAGCCAAACTAGACTGGCAGCCAAAGAGCTTTTCAATAGCATGAATATGGATGATTCAAAACCTGACAGCACAGCTGGGATTTACATTTCTATATTTGTTTAGTAGCCAAAAGTTTGATTTCGTGGAGATTTCATGGATGTATCTGTTCAATGTGTGTAGTGACAGGTTTGAAACTTTACTGGCACGGTGGTCTGTAGTCAAAATCAATAACTCAAATAAATGCATATGAAATAATATACATAAAAAATAATCAAAAATGTAATGTGCGCTACTGGATTGTAACCTTTTATTGATTTTTATTATCTTCATTAAAATCGAGCTTATAATGCTGTTAAAACTGTTATGCTTATAAAACTGTTTTTAACCATTTGTTTCATTGACAGATCTCATAAATGTATGACATGTGGCTGCACTGCACCCTCAGATTATACTTGAACCCTTTTCATTTTGTGCTGCTTATTTCCCCATTACATTGTGGATATTCATTTCAAACTTGTCCTCAAAATGTCAAAACTTATTGGTCTAATAGTCTAATTCATATGATAAAAAAGCTTTGCAGGCACTTAAAACAATGTTCACAGATGTCTTTGCTGTCCTACTGCCATATTTATATTTTTTATCTTAAGGCAGTTGTTGTAGCATTCAATAAATGTTTAAACTTTATGAAATAAATATATTTTATGAAAGGTAAATAATGTTGTTTTTCTCACAAATAGTTAACAGTAGGCTACTGTAACAAATGTATTTACATAATAAAAAAAATTAAGCTATACCCTGATATAAAAATTCTGTCAGATACCAATATTTATTTTTACATTATGACTAACTGATAGTGATATTCTACACTATTTTGTCTAAAAAAGGAAAACCCTAAAAAACTACTAGAATTCTTTGTTTAAAATGTTATAGGCATCACAGTATTATAATGTACAGTATGAAAAGGTGATTTTAATTTTGAGATTGGCTAAAGATTACATTTAACAAAGAAAAATAATAATAATAATATCGGTCAGCAAGGGCACATTAAATTGATCAAATATAATGTTACAAAAGATTTCTATTTCAGTTTCAGCTTTCTATTCACCAAAGAATCCTGAAAAAGTATAATGGTTTCCACAAAAATATTAACTGTTTTTAACATTGATAATCATGCACAAATCCAGCATATTTCTGTAGGATCATGTGACACTGAAGACTGCCGAAATTGCTGCTGAAAAGTCATCTTTGCCATCACAGGTTAAAATATATTAAACTTATATTAAATATTATATTATATATTTGACCATATTACTATTTTACTGTATTTTTTATCAAATAAATGCAGCCTTGTTGAACATAAGACACTTCTTTCAAAAACGTCCAGACCCCAAACCTTTGAACAGTAGAGTAGGATATTAGAAAGCACTGCCAAAGTTTGATTCACTATTACAAATGAGAAACTGATGAAAGAACTGCAGTTTAAAATGTCCTATCAAACACATTAAGAAGATGGAATGTGTGAAGTTTGTTTGTTTGTATGTTTAAAGTGCGAAAGGGAATGATGAAAGTCGTGCTCACAGCTCAAGGCCCAGGACATTCCACTGCACCCCTCCCTCTACATGACTTCATCAACGCTGCTTAGCTGGAAGATCAGACATCCATCAGACTGCCAGCCAAACCTCAAGATTTCAAATTAAAGAGCCTTGCTCTCACTCCCAAACACCCATGCACACACACACACACACACGTCCCGTGATCTGCCAATCGGTCGTAAGCAAACACACAACCACTCGACCCAATACAAAAATCTACAGAAACGACAACGAGGACTAAACAAAAAGGTCAATAACCTTGATCTCGATGTGTAAACCGCTCTGTCATGTGTCATTCACACAGAGTTAGCATGCATTTTACACATGGCAGATCTCCACATGCGTGTGATGTTTACAGAGCATTCTTTACACAAGTGTGAGATCTCACAGGAATTTAACTGCTACGTTTGACTGGCGCTTGAGTATAATGCTAGATGAAGTCTGAACACATGACCTCAATCGAAATCTATGTTGCATACAGAAGAAACCCAAAATGAGGAAAAGTGAAGGACAGCTCATAAAGGGATAGTTCACCTAAAAATGACAATTCATTTACTCAAATCATATCGTTCCAAACCTTTATGACTTTTTCTTCTGTGGAACACTGAAGATATTTTGACAAATGTCTGTACGAGGAAAGTCAGTTGGGTTCAATGTTGTTTTGACTTTCATTATGGCGACAAAAACTGTTTTTGTCCCCATAATTAAAAAAACTGCTGTTTTTTGGGTGTGTAACTCCTTTCTTGGTCAGCCTTGGCATAATATGGCCTTTATTTTCAATAGTGCCACTGGCACCCAAAAACTACATTGTTCATTTGACAAATCTGCAAACCATGAAGCATGACATTGGCCAAAAGGTACAGAGACCAGTGGAGCCACATACAGTACACAAACTGGAGGGAATGTTTGCAAATAAAGTGGGGTGCCGGCTGATCGTTATCAACCTTGCATAAATAAAGTAATTCAACGGACTGTTTGCTTTTTTCATTTTCATATGATTAGGATTTGGAAATGGATTATTATTATTTTGGGCCAAATATTTAATGTTCCCATTATTCGAGCAAGCGTATAAACAAATGCGTCAGGAGCAATTCATTGTGCTTACAATAACATTCTGACATTTTCCCACAGTGTGGCCAGGGCTGCCAGTAGGGCCAAGGCTTCCTCTGAGAGCTGTCAGACCCTAAGACCACCACAGTGCACAAAGGTAAAGACAGAGGGGACACTGTCAGGATTGAACAGTACTATACTGGTCTGTTTAACTAACACAGAACATTAGTGTTTAATGTAGTAAAAACGGTTATGTGCACATATCCTCAACCGGTAGAGCATGCGCTGCAATGCCAAGGTCAGGCGTTCAACTCCATGGACATGGACTGACAAAAGTTACACAAATTTATAAATTTACTTCAGATAAAACAGGGTAGGTGATTTGTTCCAGAAACATTTTTTGTTAAAGGGACACTCCACTTTTTTTGGAAATAGGCTCATTTTACAACTCCCCCAGAGTTAAACAGTTGAGTTTTACCGTTTTCGAATCCATTCAGCCGAACTCCGGGTCTGGCGGTACCACTTTTAGCATAGCTTAGCATAGATCATTGAATCGGACAGGACCATTAGCATCTCTCTCAAAAAAATGACCAAAGAGTTTCGATATTTTTCCTATTTAAAACTTGACTCTTCTGTAGTTACATCGTGTACTAAGACCGACAGAAAATGAAAAGTTGCGATTTTCTAGGCTGATATGGCTAGGAACTATACTCTTATTCCTGCGTAATAATCAAGAAACTTTGCTGCCGTACCATGGGTGCAGCAGACGTAATGATATGAAGCAGCGCCTGAAAACCGAAAACGGTAAGACTCAACTGTTTAACTCTGGGGGAGTTGTAAAATGAGCCTATTTCCAAAAAAAGTGGAGTATCCCTTTAAGCTGGTTGAAAGTCTCTTCACTTCCTGATAGCAATCACAAAGTTAAGTGGTCTAAATGTGTTTATATGTATATATATCGTCTGTGGAAGGCGTAGGATCATAAAATGTTCGTCCAATCATTGCATTCAGTCCGATTGTAATGGTACGATGTCCTACTGCCCTGTCAGCATATGTATTTCCATATCTCCACGCACCCTGCTCGCGAAGACATCACACGTCATCAGTGCATTTCATGCGGTGAGTTAGACAGACGTCAGTCACTGAGCACCGCAACCGAAACAGCAGCCACCTTTTACAGTTCCTCCTAAACCAAAACAGCAAGCTTATGCTGCGCTCACACCATAACTACTGTCATTTGGAAGAGATGGAACCGTGATGTTATACTCGGAGCGGTTTGTGACTCGAATCTATGCATTTCAGTGGCAACACTATTAACGCCGAAATGAATCTGCAGCAGTCAGGTGGTACAGGTCAGTGCTCTTTAAGTTGTTTGTGCTCATTATTATTGTAATGTTATGTGCTTTGAGACATGAGGTAGTTTAACGCCGTCTCTCATCTCGTGACGCTTTGCAAACTCTGCTGTGTGTGTTCATGTGTTTTGAAGGAGGCGTGGCTTTGGAGACGCTCTGAAGGGAGGGTTGGATGTCATGCTTTCAAAGCTAACTTGCTAGCCGCTCCGAAAATTGCCTTCCATGTAACTAAAAAAAAATAAAAATAACATATGCAAGTATTAATAACTGAAACTAAAATCTGATTTCATGTCTCTAAAATTAACTAAAATAAAAACAACTACATATTAATATTAGTTTTAGTTACACACCATCTGCACATAATAAAAATGAACATGCCAATAAATATCAATACCACTAGTCACTAATTTAACACTGTTAAACATCTTTAAAATGATACCAGTTGGCACATTAACTTTGGCAGGCCTAACATGCTACAACAAAATAAATTAAAATCTGATAACTAATTACTAAACTAAATTAACCCTTTAATGCAAGAAGTATTACAACGCTTGAGTGGACAGTATGCATTTTTGGTTTGAACTATTAAACACAATACATAATATACATATATCATTTCTACAACCTGTCAAGGTACAACTGTGGAAACCCAACTCAGATTATGTAGAAAATGCTTACGCTCCCTCCAGTCTGTACTATACCGATTTGCCCTTATTTGCTGATAATTCTGATTATGTTCAAGATGGACACATTTCTACTGTAGCTCTCTTCTGAGAAAACCTAGTGATCAGGAGTTTTTCAATCTCATCTGAAATGAGCAGTGTTGGGAGTAACGCATTACAAGTAACATGCATAAGGTAATCAGATTACTTTTTGATATAAGGAGTAAAGTAACGAATTACAAGTAACATGCATAACGCATGCGTGAAAGGGTTAAAACAATGAAAGAACAAAAATACAAATTGAAATAAAACAGAAAGAAAAACTATTTTAAAAATTAAAACTAGAGTAACTCTGCTGCTGCAAAGCATAAATTATAATGATCATTTTTGAACAGCAGTTTTCCCAAAGATGAACACATTGTGCTAAGAATCAAGCGCACAATATGAATAATCCACAAAATTAGAATCACATAACTTTTACAGAAGTGTTTATTGTTTTATTGATTCTATTCTTTAGATAGCCAAATGTAGAATTAAACGTGGCACTCTTCCCACTGGAAGCAGTTAAAAAAGCATAATATTGACAAAAGCCAAAGCACTTAACACAGGGAGGACATATGAAAGCACTTTTATCATAAGCAAATTCCTTTGCAGTTACATCCTCAATCACCAGGGACGCGAGACATGACGTAACCAGAGAACATGAGTCGAACATAAATCGTAAGTGCTGATAGAAAACCTCCTCACATGCTGCACTTCATCACACAACAAGCTTCCCATCTCGAGACCCATCTGAAAACTTGTCTTATTAACGGAGTATGAAACATCTTATGCTCCCTGCCATTCATCATATCTGAGGCTCTGAAACGGAAACGGCAATGCATCACAGAGAAACCGATCTGAGCCATTTTAGGAAACCATTAGTGAAACGAGCGATGGTGCAGATTGTGTCAAGGCCGTTTCCTTGTTCCAACTCCGCCGGCTGCTATTTACAGAGTTCTGATAATTGTTCAGAGGCCAAACACCAGCCAACAGATACATATCGTGAAATAACCCAGTTGGAATCAAGTTCAGCCCAGTTCCTTGTAATTACAGCAAGATACAAAAGAGCACACGCAGAGGACAGGCAAGCGTATATAAGGGCACGCGTGTCAGAAACGATGCGCGCACACACACATCCTAACTATTATACACACATGCAGGGCCTCATCAATCACAATTTCTCTGGGGGGGTCCACATGGCCAAAAGCAAATGTACATTGTGCAATTGGTCCTGTGTAAAACTTGAATAATAGTTCACAGTCCCAGAGCCTCAGTTTGGGTTGGGACCGTGCCTAAATGTTCCTAATGAAATCAAGTGGCGTACGGACATTTCTTCTCTTTGCTTTTCTCACCTTTGTCTAACCCAAGACCTTCATCCTCACTTAGCCAGTTCATGTGAACAAAACTAGCCCAGTTGACATCCTGGCACCAAACGGCCTCATCGGATTGGATTTTATTAGCCGTTCATCTTAGCAGGATATCTAAACAATAAAAGCTTTCAGTTTTTGCAGACCGCTGCACATACAACTGAACCGTAAGTGTGGACATGTTACACATCGCAATGTCTTTAAAAGGTGAAGAACATTTGCAAATGTCATCTTGTGGTGGCGGATTTGTTGATTCACCAAGACAACAGTGGATTCTTCTGTTTTCAATGAAGAGAGAGAAAATAAAGTGCATTAGTACATGAGTGTGTGTGAGATGTTCATCCATTCCTGCATTAAGCTCTCTAACCTCAGCTCTCTAAAGACTGTCCTCCTTAAAGCACCCCTAAAAAAGCAACTCTACAGATGAACTCAGATCACTTTAAGAGCACCGAGAATCACTTGGGCTTTGTGATTGTTATATTTGCAAACCATGACCTTTTTTCCTCATATATATTGTACATGACAACCCACAATAAATGTCTTTTTTGGAAACTAGAAACAGACATTTAGAGTTAAGGAGATGAAGCTGTAATCGAAATAATTATCATTGTAACGTTTAGAACTAAAACATATTTACAGAGATTTAAAGTCACAATGAAATGGAAGTAACGACAGATCTTTTTTTCCATACTGTGACATACAGATTATCGAAAAAGAATGTAGGGCAGGGACTTTGTTCACAAGGTTGTTGATTGGACGGAGGCAGATTTAAATGCAAGCTTGTGATAGGGCAGGGTTTAAGATGCATAAATGATTGAAGAAGTCCGGCATATGTCACTAGAGAGAAGTCTGTAGTTTCACTGGCAAGTTATGGCATTTTGATTAAAAATTATGAGGTCAAAACTATTTTTTTTTAAATGAAACATGCATGCATAAATCGTCCACAATAAGATCAATAGCATGCACTTAGAAAATAGATGAATTTTCATTTCATGCTGACTTTACGGAAAAAATTTGTCCAAGAAAGAAATTCAGAAATATTATAAGGGCAGGGGATGGGCCATTTAAACATGTGAGAAATCAGTGAGAAATCATAACACTAAATATGGCGGCTGTATTTATGTATGGCCAATCACTTTAAAAAAAAAAAAGCCTTTGCAATAATCACAAATGAAGTAGCTACAATTTATGATACCATTGTTGTTAGATTATATCCTTACTAAATAACATATTTGAAATATTGGTCATACTTTAGTTTAGGGTCCAATTCTCACTATTAACTATGTCTTTTGCCTCAATAAACTCATAATTACTGCTTATTAATAGTAAGGTAGTTGTTAAGTTTAGGTATTGGGTAGGATTAAAGGATATAGAATATGGTCATTCAGAATAAGGCATAAATATGTGATTTATAAGTACTAATAACCAGCCAATATCCTAGTATATGCATGCTAATAAGCATCTAGTTAATAGTGAGAATTGGACTAAAGTGTTACTAAAATATGGATTTTTATTATATGAACGTAATCTTGACCAACATTTTTTGATATTTTGGTTATTCCTCATTCAAGTAGATACAAACTATACTAGCATGACTGGAAAAAGCTGTCTGGAACAGCTACAAATATAGGGCAGACGAGTGAACTGCCTTGCCTTAAAGGGACTTGGGAAAAGTGGACCAAAATACAGATTATGAAAAGACAATTCTAGGTTCTGTAAATTTGATTGGATGTAATCACTGTAATCGAACCAATATACTGACTGCACATCAGTTGAATGCTACATCAATGTGCCAAGTTGCTTAGCTTGAAGTTGTGGCTAACAACACAAATTAACCATGGTAAAACCAACCGCAGTTACTTGTTACTTCAAGACGCTCTTTAGTACATGGGACTACATAAACCCACAGCCTACTTAAATTTTGATGTTTACAAATCATTTAGCCATGTAAAGTGATAACTCTTTCACTTATTTTCCACATAAAGAAGAAGTTTATCTGCTTAATAGAACTGAATTTGGTTTATTTACTGAAGCTTATTAATGTGTCTAAGTGATTAAGGAAATGAGTGTGTCACTGCAGAGTGCAGACACAATTACAACGGCGAGTCCTTGTCTTCAATGGTAGATGCCTTGAGGATTTAGTTGAGTTGACGTTGGCTCCTTCAAGGCTGAGATTGTGTACTGTGCATGCCTCTGTGGCTCCAAGGTCTGACTCCTGCCTTAAATGCTCCCATGCATCACTGCCTAGAGACTCAGACGCCATGAGAGTGGTACAGAAAGCACAGGCGTACATTAGATGACACCTGACAGAATGGAATATTGAATCTAACTTTTTTGTGAGTGTGATGTAAATTAAATTTGATATTTCATGTAAAAATAAAAGCTAAATTACTACTACTGAGTGTTAACCAACAAAAAAACAACATTTTAGCGAAGCAAAATGTAATTTTTAAAGCATAGAACACAAAATGTATTGATGTTAAAATACTGAGGTTGTAAAACTGTCATAGAGATTACTTTTTAAATAAGATGGAGCACTTTTTGGTTCAAATATTTCTTTTATGTGTGCTCAACAAAGAGTCCAAGTACAACTCACAGCATGAAGACTTGGAGCTTGTGCTTGAAATCTTTGATAGCTCACCTCTGCGACCCACTTTATGAGCAGCATTCTTGGGTCCTTTGCGCAACAAGTACAAATCATTCTCCACTTACAATGTCTCTGTCAAAAAAACATAGTAGGTTATCAGCATGTGCAAAATTAGTCTACACTCCTACCTCCTCTAGTCGGGCAAGCAGGAAAACCACGGATTCATTGGCACTGAACCTTAATTGAAATAATGGCGGTAGTATATCTAAATGAGCAGACTACAGCCATGAGGGCCATTGTTTATGTCTGCGGTGCAGGGTAAATAGCCCGTCATTTATCGCAGCTCTTGTTTGTTATAAAATGCAGCTCTGCTGTTGATCGTATCAGTGCAGACGGGGCCCATTCACTGCTGGTACTCAGTTAAAACTGCCCTCTAATGCTAATAAGTCACTGTTCTGCTTATGTCTTCTACTGTGCTGCTGTTGTAGGCACCATTGCTTACCAGGTAATGTTTGCTTCGCTTTTACATATTCCTCGTATTAATGTTAATGTTGGCACTGCCCAAAACCTATGTGAAATTATTGGCATGGACGCATGAATCAAAACCTAGTTTTTTCTTTGAGAACAATGATTTTTTTTGCTTATCTTGCAAATGAAAATGTTACTTCGTAGCAGAACCAATTTTGCACTTAACATGAAGTTGTCCATTAGCACTGAATAATTCAAATTAGAATTCAGAATCTAGTCATGATGAAAATAAATAAATAAAAAAAAATATTTTTTTTATTAGATTAAGTTAAATAAAGTGAGAAATAAAGTCACAACAACAAGATATAGTCACAATTATTATAAATAAAGTTGTAATTGTGACATACTGTATACAGTATGACAAGTCAATCACAAGAAATAGTCACAAATGTGATATAATGTCACAGTTGTGACATGTAAAGTCACAATTACGAGTCAGAAACACAAGGCATTGTGAGACAAAAAATTATGAGACACTGAAAGATAAAGTTATATAGATATAAAGAGATATAAAATCAATAAACGGAGCAATTCCAAGAGGGTGCTCGCTCCTTGGTGCTCAGGCCCTAATTACAAGAAATATAGTTACAGATGTAAGATATCAAGTCTCAACTGAGAGATGTAGTCACAATTGTGAGAAAAAAAGCTAGTTGTGGAAAAGTCACATTTATAAAAAACTACAGTTGGATTTGTGAGGAAAAAAGTCAAATGTGAGATATAGGGTGTGTTCACACTGTAGTTCGGTTCGCTTGGTTTTGTCTGACCAAAAAACAACAACTGTCTTGGTCCTGGTCCGCTTAGCGTTCACATTGGCATTTTTAACACCAAACCTAAAGATACCGAACCTAAAAGCATATTGATATGTTCACAACCTCATTGGTCAGCTTTTATGATGTAGCCTATATTTCGTGACAGAACTTACCGAACATCCAAAACAATGCCGTATGCTAGGCTAAATGCGCTCGTTGTAGCCTATGTGCGTAGCCTACATATGCTTTACATACATATGTATTTTGACCAGCTGAGAACTCATGAAGAGCTTATAAAATGTGTAAAGGAGTCAAAACAGTGGCAGGAAACCCTCAGTCACACACACAAACGAACATCTGCTGCTACGAGACATGGTTCTGATGCATGAACCAAACTGTGATGGGCAACATCGTGACTATGACGAGAAAAAACATGAGAATTCTTCCCTTTTTAGGGTCACATCTTGTGACATCATGTCCCGTTTGTCCCATATGTCCCGTCATGAGTTTGTTTGGAAGCGGAGACCCATCTTTTTAGTGGTCTCAGCCCGCTTGTTTGGAGTGCACCAGGGTTTGGATGGCAGCGTTCACACTTATTCAAATGAACCGCACTAACAGAGCAATGGCACCAGGGTTCGCTTTAAATCGAACCAAACATGCCAAGTGTGAACAACACAACCATAAAGTCACAATTACAAGAAGATCACATTGTGAGAAAGTCAAATTACAAGAAATATAAACATATGCAAATATAACATATAAAGTCAACTGAGAGAAATAGTAACAATTAGGGGAAATTAAATCTTTTTTTTTTTTTTTTTACATTATGTTTACTCTGAGGCAGAAACAGATTTCCACAGGAATCACATCATGAAATAAGATAATTTTCTTTAACTATCGTGCTTACAAAGATTTCAGTTCTTCTGGGAGACTCTGTCAGCTTCTGTCAACAGGAAATGTGTCCACCTCACGCAATAAACCCTGCTGAGAAAACTAAGGGCAGAGGGGTCATTCACTTCATTTTCATTTACACAACTCAAAAGATATTGATCTGAAATTCAATAATCTGTTTGTTAAGAATATAATAATGGCATAAAGAAGTGTTAATCGGATGGACTATCCAGTAAATCCAGGTAGAGAAGTTTTGAGAAGCCTCTGTTGACAGAACTGTTCACTGGACCCCTATAAGCAAACAGTGTTTTAGAGTTTTACCCAAAAGTCAACCTCTCCTAATATGTTTGGACTTCTGACCCAAATCGACCTTCTCTGCTGTGGAGAAGCTACAATGGCCCATCCACAAATTACTTATCTGGAAATCACAGCCTTACACAAAACGGACCGTTCCGAAACAGTGACAGAGAATAGAGACTGTCATTGTTTGTGTTCCATCTCTCCACCAGCTCAGCCCTTCCTCTTCACGCTGAGAGCCGAAACACATGGTGAGAGAACAAACGAGGGTGTCCTGCCTCTCCCATCTGAGTGATGAATATTTTATAAGAATGAAAAGATGCTATGTTGCATCAGAGAGGGAGGAATGTAACAGGATGAAATGTCGTGGGAAACGCTGGGGAGGAGCCTAAGAATGCAGCGCCTCCCTGATGACTTGAGATTAAAAAAAAAAAGTTGGAAAAGAAAAAGCATTTCCTCTCTTATTCAACATGTGTCATCCCTCAAGAGTTAATGAAAACAACTTGAATAGAGTGATAGGGAGTGTTGATGGAGCCGGGAGCAATGGTGTGTTAGACCTCATTAACTGAGGCTCTCTCTTTCATTTCATCCCCTCCTGCATTCCCTGATCTCTTCATCTACACTGCATTCTCTCCAGGTATTGGTTTCAATGCATTTGTCTGCTCCCCTGCACATAGGGCAGGTCTACACCCCAGCAACAGCCACTGAGGTCTCCAGGACAGGCCGATTGAAACCATGTGAGATGAAGCAAGCTTTTCAAATGAGCTAAACGTGACGCTCACAATGACAAAATCTAGGGAAAATGTAGGTTCTCTGGTCCACACCTTAACATAAACACAAAATATGCATAAATGAATACATTGAATATGGCGTTTGGATTTCTTGACATATGACCACACATAAAGTGTGCTGCAGTAAGTTTACTCCTACTAAATGACAGTTCCCAGAAGTTAAAATTGGAGGAGGGCAATTCTAAATTCCTGAGATTCTGGTGGTCTAGGCAAGATATTACACACACAACCGAAAATCATTATATTGCATACATTTTTTGATAGTACTATGTAAAAATTTCTGAAAAAATAATAAAATAAAGGATTTATCAAAAATAAAAATATAGCCTTCAATGTCAAACAATTTAATCATTCAAGAGTTTGGGGGCAGTACAATTTTTTTTAAATTTTTTACATTTAATTTTTTTATAAACTAATGGCATAGTTCACCCAAAACTGAAAATTAGCCCATGGCCATGACTTACTCAGCCTGAAGTCATTTTAGGTGTATATGACATTCTTCTTTCAGACAAATACAATCGGAGTTATATTAAAAAATGTCCTGGCTCTTCCAAGCCTTATAATGGGAGTCAATGGGTATCTTTTTTTGGAAGTCCATCAAAGCGCATCCATCAATGAATAAAGTGCTTGACACGGCTCTGGCGGGTTAATAAAGGCCTTCTGAAGTGAAGTGATGCGTTTGTGTATGAAAAATATCCATATTTAAAACTTTATCGACTAAAATAACCAGCTTCCGGCAGACGGCCGTAAGCATGCATCGATTTACGGCGAAAGACTAACCCTTGACCTGACGCGATGAACTGTTTGTTTGAACCGCAAGAGGCATCAAAGCTTACGCTACTCCTACATCCTATGTCATACATGGTCAAGTGTTACTCTTTTGGCATAAGTCGACTTGCGTACGGCCGTCTGCCGGAAGCCAGTTATTTTAGTTGATAAAGTTTTAAATATGGATATTTTTCATACACAAACACATCACTTCACTTCAGAAGGCCTTTATTAATCCACCAGAGCCGTGTCGAGCACTTTATTCTTGGATGGATGTGCTTTGATGAACTTCCAAAAAGAGTAATGTCTGCTGAAAATTCCTTTAAAAATATATTAAAGTCCACGTGAACCGGAAGTTGCAAACGACTTTTCTCCAGTGTTGTGACGTATTTTCCAGTGAAAAGGAATATTGAACAGAGGGCAGGGTTTTACTCTAGCGCTCCTCCTCTCCATCTCTGCTCATAGCAGACTAACGGTTTGAGGGGAGTGGTTAAGCGTTTCCCAACCCAAGGCGTCAAACCTACATCATCAGAGAAGGAACGCCATTCCAGACCGGAAGTAACTTTTCAGACTTTGATTAAAGATTACGACGGCAAACTATTTTTTTCTGTGTATTAACTTGCACGGATTAATTTTTCACCACAAGACTAGTAATATGCGCTAACAAAGTAAATAGGGTCAATTTTGATTTCAGTTGGACTTTAACATCGACAACAGTTATTTTAAATTGTAATAATATTTCACAATATTACTGTTGTTACTGTATTTTTGATCAAATAAATGTAGCCTTGGTGAGTATAAGAGACTAGGTAGTATAGTGTATAGAAATGTATCTAAATCCTAAAGCCAAGAGTACAGTACACGACTGATGATTGTAGCCCTGTGCACATTTAAAGACATTTAAATGTTTCATCTTCTGTTGTGTTGGTAAACTCACAACACTATGAATTGCAGACTTTGTACATCAACTACAAGATCCTCATCCAACTGAAGCTACAATTGAGGAACTGAAGCTAAGATACGATTTTTACATGAAACAGAATATACAGTGTTTGAGACAGAATGTGTGCAGGATGAAAGAAAAACTGGACTGTACGCCGCTCCAGCTCACTATAACCTCTGACAGTATCCTATTGTCTTTAATTTCCTGTCAAACTGTCCTCACATGACCTTTGAGTCTGACCTTGCTCAAACTCCCAGTATGACAGCAATCTCTGTGCTAAACCACAGGCTGAAAACATACACCATCTCTGGTATTTACTAATCAGGTTCCACTTGAAATTAAAATCGAGTGTATTAAAATGCATCTTTCCTCTCTCGCCTGCACTTCTAGTAGAGAAAATCTATCAACGCTCCAGATGACATAATAAGAGATTCTCTGGCCACACCTGTCTAGTTCCCAGGCACGTACACACTCTGTTAACACATACTGTACACACTGACCTAGCGGCATTAACTGCACATCAGACCCACAAGGGGAAACACACTCACAAGTCTATTTATTTGTTTTGTCACTCCAAAACCATGGAGCTGGGTCTTATATTACTTCATCTTTAATTTCAAATGACAGACCCTACAGATTGTTCTCACTCTCAGAGCTTACAACATTGAAACAGCTCCAGATTGACTAATGATTTAGTGAGCAGTGAGCTCAACTGTTCCATGACACAGGCCAATTTCAATCTCCAATTTAGTGTGATGCAAAGCTTAGCCTGGCTCTTCGACGTCAGCTTGAGAGCCAGCTATGACCACTCTTTCACATTTAACCATCTCACATCAGGAATTTTAGTATAGACATAAATACAGTACATGTAGACTAATTCTGGGGCCTGAAATTGGCAGCTTCGGTTTAAAGGGGATATCGTTTCCGCCAGCCACCCCAAAGACCGCAGCACACAGAAGGCAAGGTTCGAGTTTACACACTGTGCAATACAATCATTATATTGTGTAATCCACTCACATGCACAGCTCAAGATGTCTTACATTCCATGCTTTGAGGTGGTGAAATACTGGCTAACCACAACTCGTGTGGCTTACTTGTTACTGTCTATCTATCTATCTATCATCAAGGTTTTTTAAACCTTATTTAAAAGTTTCAAACAAAGCTTTGTCAAGTCATCACTCATGTCTGGAAAAAAACTTTTCTTTTCCAGTTTAAAATAAATTTAATTGAATTTCAATTCATTTTAATTCTACTTACATTCAAATTGCAATTCAATGTTTGCTACATTTAAAAGGCTTCTCAATTCAATTCTGAATAGTGTACAACCATGGAATGGTTCAAGAATTCATTGTTTGTATAAAGTGATCCTCAAAAAAAAAGAGGAACTAATATATGTTTATAGAGGAAATGGCCTTCAGAAACTTCAGACGAAGTGTTTATTTTCAAAGGAGGAGTGTTACTGTCTTTCCAGGACATTACAATGTTGCTGTTACTGAAATCCTCCAGCTTTCTGACACATTTGTGGCTGTATGCTGCATATGGGGCACTCATGAGCACCCTTTTTAAAACCTAAAATGGCTAATTGGACACCCTTCGGCACATGTGTCAAACTCTGCTCCTGGAGGGCTACTGTCCTGCAGAGTGTAGCTCCAGCTCCAAAACACCTGCTTGGAAGATCTAGCAATCCTGAAGACCTTGACTAGCTGGTTCAGGTGTGTTTAATTATGGTTGGAGCTGAACTTAGTTTGACACCCCTGCCCTTGGTCATCACAACTATCTTAAACAAATATATATATAACAAAAAAAAAAAAACAGTCCTCGGACTGCTGAGTATGACGCGGACAGAAGAGTCTAATGTCATCTCTGAAGCAATAGGATGGTGGAAGCTCTGAGAGCTCTGGAAAGGAGGGTGAAGATGAAAAGAAAAAAATCATCCTGTGTAAACAGCATGATTGGAAGTCTGCAATTACAGACAGCAGATAGGAAAAGCTGGAAGAGATAAACGTGGCAGGATTCAAGTGGTTTGAATCCCCACAGAGCGGACTGAATGAACTTCCACACGCAGAGCACACGCACGACACCAACATCTTCCTGACTGACCTGAATCGGCACTAAACCACTGTTCAGATGATTTGGGGAATTATTTGACCCAACAAGGCAATCAAATTGGAGTTTCAAACATGCTGATAGTTTGTATTTGCAAACTAGTACAACTACGTTTATTTTTCAATAGGGAATATTCAGTCCATATGTGAACATCTGAATCAACATAATTCCATATGACACTAAGGTTTGCAGACATGAATCTTTTTTTTTTTAATGCTACTCCAAACTCAAATGTCTAAATCAACATCTAAAACCTCCTAATGCTTGCCAGCACGGCTCTGGAATGGCCATTAAAATTTGTGCAGTTTGTTCCAGTTTGGAAGGACTCACATGCCGTGTTTTTTCAAATTTGTTTTCATTACTAAGAGAGGTGAATAACTCCATGTTTACTTCATCATTTGTTTGTCCTGACAAATCAAGACACAAACATTTGTACTCAGAAACAATTAAAAGGGGGTTGGTGAGTTTTTTTTTTACATGACCTTGAGAGAAAGATCTGGGGGATGGTGTATAGAGCACTAGAGTTTCTCTTGGCACTTTGCCTTGTGCTGCAACATCTTGGACTTGACCCTTTTCAACGAAACGTTCGAGGTGCCACTGAAAGATGACCCTCTCCACCGAAGCACAAACTCAACTGATAGTAAAACCCTTCATCAAACAGCTGGCAGGGTCTCAGAGAGCAAAACGCTGTGAAATTTGAATATCTTGTGAATGAATCGGCTCAAGAATTCAAGGCCTTTCTGTTCCTAAAAAGACTATTATGCTTGACATTTTATACAGCGGTTGCTCTTCCAGATTCGGTGTCTGTACACACCATCAGTGGATAAATGACATTACAGCATCAATACGTAGTGTTAGGATTGAAAAATCACCTGCTGACCAGTAACAGTGGAGTGGATATGGTCTGAATGGTAATACGATTGTGGTAAAAATGAAGAACGAACGCTTATCCACCCTAGGCCAGCTGCTGTGCTCAAGTTAGAAAACAGAACAACACCTGCTGTTGAACTTCTATGGCAAGAGGAAATATTCACTGAACATAACCTGTACAGCATTCAGCTCAGTACGGTAAGGAAATGTGTTTCAATAGCAGAGATGAACTTTAAAAAGAGATGATGTCTTTTAAACTCTAATTCAATTAATGAATCTGAATTGAATTGATATTACAGTAGGGAATTTGAGGTGTAATTCAAATTTGAATATAAGGATGTAGAATAATAATTTAAAAAAAATCAGTGAATAAGAGTCATTTTGGAAATTAAATTAAATTTATATTTTTTTACATAATTTATTTCTAGGTAATATTTTAAATAACAAATCATTTTATTCAAGCCAAACATCCTTGACATCCTTGTTTAAAAGTTTTTGGTAACACTTTATTTTGATGGTCCCTTTTAAACATTAAACAAAGTAACTTTCCAACTACATTTCAACTAACTCTTATTAAAGTATTAGTAGAATGTCTGCTTAATATCTGCTAACTCTTTATTGTGATGCTCCTCCAACAGATTCTACTAACTATAAGTAACTTTGCAACTACATGTCAACTTATTCTAACCCCTAACCCTACCAGTTTACTAATACTCTACTCTACTAACACTCTAATGAAAGTTAGTAGACATGTAGGTCAACAGAATGTGTAAAAGGGACCATCAAAATAAAGTGAAACCAAGTTTTTAAAAAACTTGGAACAACATTTTGTTTCCAATTTCTTTGAATTGTAATTCAGTAGACTCAAGTCCTTGTGGGGTGTGGTCAATTCAATTCAAATTCCAAGCGAAACAATTTCAACAACAGGAAGCTGAACTGAAATTTGAATGGGAATGACATGAAGTGGAGTTTACTGAAAGTTTGCAAAAGATTTTATATATAGAAAGACGGTGCACTAATATTACTTTTGAATGGGAGAAAGTGCAATGCGCAATATGGTGGAATAAGTCCTACGTTCTAATTAAAGGAGCCAATTGTTGATTGATAAAGTCATCATGTCACAGCAGCTGCCATTAGAAGCTCCGGTTGCTATAGAAACAGTCAGTGTTCTGAGACAGTGAACATGATTTCACCAAGTACAACATGTTCCTGGATCAACCAATCCAAAATCCAAAAAAACAATCAACCAATCAGATTTGAGGGACAAGTTTACAGTTTATGTCAAGTTTAGGCTTGCAACCAGGATTAGCTTCTTCTACATCAGTGTTATTTACATATAATTTCCGTATGATTTTAGGGATAACTTATGGGCAGGGTTAGGTTTAGGGGTAGGAATAAGAAAAAAAATTTGTTCTGGGATTAACAACATATGTTTGTAACTGATTTGAAATATGTTATTTAATTGTGAATTCAGCAAGCCGTTTTTAAGATTTCAGGATTTTCCCATTCAAGTAGATAAGACTTGATCTTGGATGCCCAAAATAACTGCCTGGAGGCGTTGCAAATATGGCTGCTGATTGAACAGACTTTCCTTGAAAGGGACTTTGAAGTTTGTCATTGCAAACTACGCATTTTGAGTTAAAATGACAGTTATATGCATTTCTTTAAACTTCAATTTATTTTCAATTATGCATCATGTTTGCAGCCTCAATTTAAAAGCAAATTCATAAACTGAAATGGAATTTAAAAAAGACCCTGCTACTGTATCACGTAGAATACTGTCGAAAACTATGTTGGGTTCTCATGATGATACCTCATCTAATCTGCGGGCCAAGACAATGACAGCTTAAGGAGGAAGTACAAGAAATTGTTCATGCCTGAAAGCAGCAATTACTCACTCTTGACTCACTCGTTATCGTTATCGTTTTCTTTATCTTTACCTCGCTCCCTCTTTTCCCCCCTTTACCCCGGTGTGACTCCATCCAGCAAGGATCTCCTGAGAGTTACTCCGTCTTGCCCACAATACCCCGAGCTCCAGCTCACAGCCAGACCGGAACTGCAGGGCATCCGTCTGCCAGCTAATGGCCTCTAATTTAGTCCTAATAGAGAACGCAATGAACAGGCAGGAGAAGAGGAGAAGGAGAGAGAAAAAAAACAAACACATGCAATAGGAAGGGGAAAAGGGCAATTTCGGTTGAAAAATATTAATGTAATCAAGGCAAATTAGTGGGTTTGGGATAACATTCCTATGGTGCAGACTGTTTACGTTCCGGGGGAGCGGTGGAAAGTGTGGTGGGTTGAGGCAGAGGGGAGTCTTGTCTATCACACGCGTAACAACCCACAAGCAACATGTAAACACGCGCTTGTACACACATCCCCATGAGGATGCCATTGAGGTGTCGTACACCCTCAACACCCTCTGATGAGGGTTCAAATGTTTCAAAAACACAAACATGTCCTGCACAAATTATATTAGCGTATTGAAGACATGTGTAAAAACGTAAGAGGGTGTTACACAATTGAAGCCTGTTGTATGATTATTTAAAGACTGAATGAAGGATGATGAGGAAAGGGAACAGAGGATAATGTCAAAACATTGGAGGATGGATGGGAGGATGTCTTTTTTTTTGCAAGAATAAAGATCAAACTGCTAGTCAGGGAAAAGATTGAGGGAAAGGATGTATAGAGAGTTGCAATAGGATGTGGAGACGATTTGTAGGAGCTGTCATTGATTTGATAGAGTGTGTTGATGTCCTGTTTTCTTATGGGGGCAGTGTCTCTTCTGTTTTCCTCCTTGTTAGACACGCTTGAGTGAAAGGAGGCTGACCCTGGGGAAAGAGGGAGAGAATGAGAGAAAGAGAGAGAACTCATGCTGAGCTCTACTACTGAATACACACTACGCTGGGATACAGCATGGAAACTCATTAGAGGCTCTAAATACATACGCGCACACACACACACACACCATTCTAAAAGGAGTATCATTTGTGTCTACAACATTTTATGAAGTGGACTAATTTTTTTTCTTTCACACTTGTTTAACCCAAAGTTATAGTCAACTAGAATTTAAAAAAAAAATCTTTTTATTTTTAATAAAAACATTTTTTTTATTCATTTTAGTTTTCAGATGAGTCCACTCTTCCTTAACATTGCTACATTGACTCAACTTTATGCTCGACAAGATTTCATTTAACCATAAAATATCCACCCCATCACATAAAATAGCAAAAAACCTTGATTGCAGCAGTCATTTTAGATAGAAATGTTCACAAATATCTCAACACACACACATATAATTATTATTATTATTATTGATAATTTAGCTTAAGATGACAATTAAAGAGATTATTTGACTAATGTTAAAATAAATAAATTTACTGAAATGAAGTGAAAGTGAAAATCAAGCTTTTAGTGTTGTTTATAAGTATATATGGTATTTTTAATATGCTTTAAGATGTGCAAATTCATAAGTCAACACCATTGCAGAGCATTTTCTCCTTAAAACTGCAGTGAACCAAAAGACAGTCCCATAAAAGCAGTTTGAAATCGGTGGTGTTTCTGACGTCACAAACTACCTGGTAACCAATCACGTCAATGTGTGATCCTCAACGAGTGGATCTCTGAGCTGGTGCAAGTGAGTGGAGGCAGGGCTAATTTGCATATTCATAGAACCGCACATACTAAATGAGGCAAGGGTGTAGCTGTAGTTGCATTCAAGCATTCATTTTTGGTGATCAAATTTGATTTTTAAGGGATACATTTATTGTCTACAGGTGGACTTTAAAACGTAAACTTTCCAAAATGGAAAAAGCTGTTTTTTTGTTTTAAATATAGTAGGTAGGTTTGGACGTGGGGATTGTGTCTCCATCCATAGCATGAACAGTAAACACACTCGCACACAATCAGACATTTTAACATTCTCCCTCAAGTGACTATGTAACAGGTCCTCTATGCATCTGTTATGGCTGTGAGCTGATTTACTGATGTACGTTCGCTGTGGCTAACGTTTGAAACTGCAGTCCCATGTTGAGCAAGGAGACTCAGAGGTGTTGAGACAGTCTGGCACGGTGGAAAAGGTGGTCAGACATGCGTGAAACGATGCTCAGGAGAGTCCGGTGCACAAACATGACCGCTTACAGACTCGGAACCTCACAGCTGGGGCCGTAGCCCACTCACTCTGCTCAGATGCACTGCAGTATACTACAAAGAATTAGATTTCAGAGGACATTTATGTTCACTCTTGAGAAACACAGCTTGAGGATCTTACTTTTAAGGGTTTACTTTTTAATATACTGATGTGAACAGAAAAAAAAAATACAAAAAGAAAATCCCAATGCTAAAACTTTGCATTGCATGACACAATTCTGTGGATAATTTTGTTGATAAAAATTGCATAGCTTTATTAAAGCTTATTTGTGAAAGTGGCTTCATATTTTGGGTACTTAATATAATGATACTACACAAAACCCAGAAAAAGAAACCATGCTGAACTGAAAGTCATAGAGTTCCCACTAGTGGCCAAATTCAGAACAGTACAAATGAGGGGCAAGGGAGAAATTTTAAATGTATTTCTTCTTGCCAAAATCTTGGCTGTAATAAGGAGAAATATCCAGGATAGACTCGGTCTCAATGTTGCACAATGTTCTGTGTCTATCAATAGGTATATCTAAGGGCCATATAAACGAAAATGATGTAATGTAATAGAGTCACATAAAAATACACGGGTCATTCATTGTCTGTGAATAATGATCAGGATGGCTGTGGCTGGTTTAGGTGAAATTGAAGACAGATGTTCTTGTGAAAACATTTCTTGGGTGGTGTAATTTAGGTCACCCTAGACGAAGGTGGGGTGGGGTGCGGGGTCAGTAAAAACAAAAGTCACAGTGAGCACGATCATGCTGTATACTTTCCAGCACCTTGCTGTTTCTGAAGCTTTATAACATAGCAAATAAATCTATTACCCAATGCTTAAGCCAGAATGGTTATGAAACAGCCTATAACAGATACTTTTGAGTTCAGATGCCTGTAACAAAACAGTGAAAGCTCGCACAGGGACACACTGAACATATGTTCCTGGTGACCTACGTTAACATATTATAATGAAAGTACGTCACTGATCATGACAACAACAATCCATCTTGTTAATCTGTCCAATTATCTAATTAGCATCTGTCCCTGCTTCGCTTGTGGTAACCAGTGATCTCTCCTGAGAATCAATAAATGTGTTAAACATCACATTAAACACGCATTTCAACACCTACTCATCTGGAACTTATAACTGTGCTGTTCTCAGAAATGACCCCACATGCACTTGAAGATAATTTATTTAAAGAACATCACCCTATATAATATGTCACACAAACTTTAACAAGGTTCTATATAATTAACAGTGGTCCCATAATAAAATAAAATATAATATAATATAATATAATATAATATAATATAATATAATATAATATAATATAATATAATATAATATACACTCACCTAAGGAACACCTTAGGAACACCTGTTCAATTTCTGAACACATGTTCAATTTCTCATTAATGCAATTATCCAATTAACCAATCACATGGCAGTTGCTTCAATGCATTTAGGGGTGTGGTCCTGGTCAAGACAATCTCCTGAACTCCAAACTGAATGTCAGAATGGGAAAGAAAGGTGATTTAAGCAATTTTGAGCATGGCATGGTTGTTGGTGCCAGACGGGCCGGTCTGAGTATTTCACAATCTGCTCAGTTACTGGGATTTTCACGCGCAACCATTTCTAGGGTTTACAAAGAATGGTGTGAAAAGGGAAAAACATCCAGTATGCGGCAGTCCTGTGGGCGAAAATGCCTTGTTGATGCTAGAGGTCAGAGGAGAATGGGCCGACTGATTCAAGCTGATAGAAGAGCAACTTTGACTGAAATAACCACTCGTTACAACCGAGGTATGCAGCAAAGCATTTGTGAAGCCACAACATCTCCACTCATCTCCACTACAAATAGGAAAAAGAGGCTACAATTTGCACGAGCTCACCAAAATTGGACCGTTGAAGACTGGAAAAATGTTGCCTGGTCTGATGAGTCTCGATTTCTGTTGAGACATTCAGATGGTAGAGTCAGAATTTGGCGTAAACAGAATGAGAACATGGATCCATCATGCCTTGTTACCACTGTGCAGGCTGGTGGTGGTGGTGTAATGGTGTGGGGGATGTTTTCTTGGCACACTTTAGGCCCCTTAGTGCCAATTGGGCAAAAACAAACGTAAAAAACATTAGGCCTAGCAAACACTGTAACAACATTACAGTAATAATAAAACTGAAGTCATATGAGATCATTTTCAACACAAATAAATAACCGAGACATAAGACAATGGCAGAGAAAGCAAGTATGTGGTGTGATATGAGAGCCATGAATGTAGCTTGCTGAATGTCTATAATATCTATAAATTAGATACTTTAATGATTTAATAATAATAATATATTATGATACATTTATTCTGATAATATATAATTATGATCCACATGATGTATAAATGTGGATAAGAAATGTAGAGGAAACAATTCTTTGCATTACCACTATTGACCACAAGAGGACGGCATTTACATGCAGTTGATGAGAAAAGTTTTCACAGTTAATAGAACTTAACCTGAACTTGCTGGAAACACATTCAACAGGTCAACAATCACTGACCAGTAACAGAAATTAATATAAAATGATGAACAAAACAGTTTACGTGCTTACTATCAAATTACCACTTCTTAACTGATCCATCCTATGCCTCATGGAGACAAATCATAAAGTTCTTCCACATGCACAAACACACTAAATAAATACATATGTCAAGCTGTGTTTACAAGAACGATCATTTATTTTCCCTCTTATAAAGCCCTTTGTTTCTCAGATTTGTGTTTCTCTTAAAGTAAGTGGCTGTTGATCAAGATCTTTCAGACAATGAAACATGACACTCTTGAGGTCTCATGATAGTCTGCAGAGTGCATTTTGTTTGGCACATAAAAGCAGGACATCAAATGGAATACGCAAAGAGAAAGAACGCAGCCTGTTCGCTGCACACCGCATATCAATACTCATTAGAGGAAACGCATATACTGTATGTGATGCTGCCACACGCGGAAATGAAATCATGTTGATAACTCTATGAATAAAAGTATGTTTTTCGGAGATCTCCAACTGCTATACAACATGATGGTTTTACATAAGTTTACTATACATGGTTTGACCTTCCATACTTGGATCGCAAAGTCGCTCTGAAAGGTGCATGAAGCGTATTGCTCTTCACAATAGATTTAGAATTAGCTGAAACAGTACAAATCTCAGATTTCCAAAGATCACCTGATCCATTCCAACACACAATGTACACACACACACACAGACTCCCAATTGTCACTAATTGAGCATATTCAATTTGAACGTCCTTGAAGTTTTGGTTTAAATAGATCTGGATAGTTGCAACTACCATTGCTAGCTGTACAACCGATTCTGCAAGACCTTAGGTCTCATAAAAAAGGCCTTTTCCTGAAACATTACACATGAAACTCAACACGCTACATGTTCGCCTGCTGCGGCTTTCAGAGAGAAGTCCAGAGAGACCTACATGGAGCGTTTGCTCTCTTGAAGCAAGCCAAACCTCCTGCTATTTGTTACTCCCAACACTATTCTATCTGGCTTACCTCAGTCTAGAACAACTTGCATCTAAAACCCATTTCATTTGTTAGTTGGATCATGAAATCAAACTTTTTTCAATAGGTCCAAATCTCTCACAATGCTATCTGCAGTGTATCTACTATCAAGAAATATAAAAGTCATTCAGCTTCCCCATCAAGGCTCAGTGCGGTTCCCACACCTTGGCTATTGGAATTCCTAAACAGCATCTAACGTAAATGTCACATTCTGAAAGTTCCGGAGAAGCCTGGCCAAAGCAGCAGAGCAATGCAATGCAGCAACACACTTGATTGAAAGGCTTCCGAGAATTCTCTGGCTGTGCGAAGCCCCGTACAGGAGATTCATAATGGATTTAGCAGGACAGGTACACAAAGCTCTTGTGGCCACAGACCGGAGCTGTGTAGAGTTCACTGTTGACATCTGGAATGTCTTTCCTCCCTTGCTTTTCCTTTTGATTGAGGAGTGAGTCACATCAACAGCCAGAGTCGCTTGTTCCTGTGGCTTCAATAGCACTATGACTGAATATTTTCTCTGATAAAAAGCAAAAACGGATTGGTCAAATGTTAGCACAACACATTGGAAATCAGAAATAGACAGAAGACCAGCTCGATATTCTTAAAGTGGAGAAAAGACTTTTATCCAAGCACCATAATGGCAGAAATTATGAAACTTGTTATAGTGATCTGTGAACTGGTCAAACCACACACACACACACACACACACACACACACACACACACACACACACATACCTACTTAACCACAATGTGAGGACGTATGACTGGGAACCCTACCTTTAGGGACACCCCTTTCTGAAGGGTCTAGAGACAAAAGAAAGATATGACTGCACTTCTGGAGAAGCTGTCATCACAATTATCACTTGATTTTATCAATAAAAGCCTTCCTTAAAGACCTGACATTTTGCCTTCACTTTAGGGACAGTATTTTTTATGTCCATTTTGGGGACATTAAACACAAACTCTGATGAAGTCATACTTTGAGGACCATGGTGATACACATACTCTGGTTAAGGTATACTTTCAGGACATTGTTGAGATGTTATATATTATTTATCCTAAGAAGACAGAAGTAGAATATTACAATTCAAAGTTCCAATACTGGACAGTGAAATCAAGCTAGTGCAGAGATACAGGTGTGAGAGAGTAAACTGGGTTTCTTCTTTTCTGCAAGATCACTGTAAATGGGTAGCCTACATTTTTTGTCTGATTTGTAGCTTGAGATCAAGTCCCTTTGGCTGCTCAGTTGGGGAATGACAATTAACATTCAGAAATATTATTGATTTGACTGATTGACTATCAGAAGCAAAAGATGAACAGAATTGAGCTGAATAATAACACTATTGTCTTTAATTTCAACTGTAAAACAGCTCTACATTATTCATTTCATAATTGTTGACATTTGCAAGTTATTTTATGTCTGTGAAGCTCCTTTGAAACCATCTGTATTGTATCATGCGCTATAGAAATAAAACGGACTTCACTTCATGGCAGAGAACCTTTCACTGACCACCGGCTGCATCCCTCTAGTTAATTTAGCATCGACTGTAAACTAATCATTATCACAAAAACATCTTAAGGAGTTTTCCTCATCAGAGTCATCTTTGGCTACACACTGGGGTTAAGACATTAGGCATGTTCTTCTGTAAAGTGTAGTAATTGTCAAAAAAAACTCTATACAAATAAAAATAGTGATACACACTCTCCGATTAAATGACTCTTTGGGGACTCGAGTGACACACACACTCCGATTAAATGACTCTTTGGGGACTCTAGTGACACACACACTCCGATTAAATGACCCTTTGGGGACTCTAGTGACACACACACACTCCGATTAAATGACCCTTTGGGGACTCGAAGTGACACACACACTCCGATTAAATGACTCTTTGGGGACTCTAGTGACACACACACACTCCGATTAAATGACCCTTTGGGGACTCGAGTGACACACACACTCCGATTAAATTACCCTTTGGGGACTCTAGTGACACACACACTCCGATTAAATGACCCTTTGGGGACTCGAGTGACACGCACACTCCGATTAAATGACTCTTTGGGGACTCTAGTGACACACACACACTCCGATTAAATGACCCTTTGGGGACTCTAGTGACACACACACTCCGATTAAATGACCCTTTGGGGACTCGAGTGACACACACACTCCGATTAAATGACTCTTTGGGGACTTAAGTGACACACACACTCCGATTAAATGACTCTTTGGGGACTTAAGTGACACACACACTCCGATTAAACGACCCTTTGGGGACTCTAGTGACACACACACACTCCGATTAAATGACCCTTTGGGGACTCTAGTGACACACACACACTCATATTAAACGACTCTTTGGGGACTAGAGAGACACACACACTCCGATTAAATGACTCTTTGGGGACTCTAGTGACACACACTCTGATTAAATGACTCTTTGGGGACTCTAGTGACACACACACACACTCCGATTAAATGACTCTTTGGGGACTCTAGTGACACACACACTCCGATTAAATGACTCTTTGGGGACTCAAGTGACACACACACACTCCGATTGAATGACTCTTTGGGGACTCGAGACACACACAAACTCCGATTAAATGACTCTTTGGGGACTCAAGTGACACACACACACACTCCAATTGAACGACTCTTTGGGGACTCTAGTGACACACACTCCGATTAAATGACTCTTTAATATTAACAGTCTTGGACACATTGTGTTGAAAGTGCACATTGCAGTTAATGACAGAACTTCAAATTATTATTTTTTTTAAAAGAACAACAATGAAAAATCAATTAACTTGGAGGTGGGAATGATTCTCAGTGCCCAACTATCCTCTGTACTTCCTCCATCCACCCTTCTTCAAAATCTCTCTACTTCCTCCTTTACATTCTCTCCTCCCTCTTTAACTCTACTCCTCCCTCTTTAACTCTACTCATCCCTCTTTAACTCTACTCATCCCTCTTTTTACCCGCTTTACTCCTTTTCATCCTCTTTAACTCTACTCCTCCCTCTTTAACTCTACTCCTCCCTCTTTAACTCTACTCCTCCCTCTTTAACTCTACTCCTCCCTCTTTAACTCTACTCCTCCCTCTTTTTACCCACTTTACTCCTTTTCATCCTCTTTAACTCTACTTCTCTTCATCCTCTTTAACTCTACTCCTCACTCTTTTTACCCGCTTTACTCCTCCCTCTTTATCCTCTTTAATTCTACTCCTCCTCTTCACCTCTTTAACTCTACTCCTCCCTCTTTTTACCCTCTTTACTCCTCCCTCTTTTCATCCTCTTTAACTCTACTCCTCCCTCTTTTTACCCTCTTTACTCCTCCTCTTCATCCTCTAACTACTCCTCACTCTTTTTACCCGCTTTACTCCTCCCTCTCTTTATCCTCTTTAACTCTACTCCTCCATCTTTTTACCCTCTTTACTACTCCCTCTTTTCATCCTCTTTACTCCTCCTCTTCATCCTCTAACTCTACTCCTCACTCTTTTTACCCGCTTTACTCCTCCCTCTTTTCATCCTCTTTACATTTACTCCCTCTATTCATCCCTTATATTAGGTGTGCTGGACATGGGCTGTGGCTGGATGTAACCGATTGGTGAGAGTTGCCGTGTGCAGACGAGAGAATGTGATGTCAGACACTTTCTGCTTCCTGTAGTGACGCTCAGGCTAAGTTTGCATACTTTACCACAGCTGAAGTGGAATAAACGCATTATTTTCCAGATACAGATATTTCAGAGACATTTTCATTCAATACATGCACTACTGTTTGTACAAGAATAAAGTTCAAAATAAGCCTAAATACCAGTGAAGTGGGGTCTACATTGTTTTATTTTGATAAACATTTATCGCAACTACATGAAAAGAGCTTTTACTGTTATAAAGAACAGATTTGTGATCCTTAGTGGAACTGAAGGTGTGAGAAGAAACATGAAACGCACGTGATCGTTGTCAAGCGGTGTACTCTGCCAATCGTGGATTAGCTGTGTCATCATCAGAGCTCGTGAGTCGCTCTAGAGAATCTGCTCTGGCTGAGTCCTCCTGCTCTCCAATCACTCTCATTGTACTCTGATGCCTTATGGCACAGTCACGGGCGTCGCTGTCTGAAGTCGGACACAAGTTCTAACCATCAAGCACTGCTCAAGTTAGCCGCTGATCGTTCTGTGCAGCGCTGCATGAAGTCCAACAAGCCTAATGTAAAGGGGACGTAAAGATGGAGGAGAGAATGTAAAGGGGACGTAAAGAGGGAGGAGAGAATGTTAAGGGGACGTAAAGAGGGAGGAGAGAATATAAAGGGGACATAAAGAGGGAGGAGAGAATATAAAGGGGATGTAAAGAGGGAGGAGAGAATGTAAAGGGGACGTAAAGAGGGAGGAGAGAATGTAAAGGGGACGTAAAGAGGGAGGAGAGAATATAAAGGGGACATAAAGAGGGAGGAGAGAATATAAAGGGGATGTAAAGAGGGAGGAGAGAATGTAAAGGGGACGTAAAGAGGGAGGAGAGAATGTAAAGGGGACGTAAAGAGGGAGGAGAGAATGTAAAGGGGACGTAAAGAGGGAGGAGAAAATGTAAAGGGGAATGTAAAGAGGGAGGAGAGAATGTAAAGAGGGAGGAGAGAATGTAAAGAGGGAGGAGAGAATGTAAAGAGGATGTAAAGGGGAGGAGATAATGTAAAAGGGGAGGAGAGAATGTAAAGGGGATGTAAAGAGGGAGGAGAGAATGTAAAGGGGATGTTAAGAGAGAGGAGAGAATTTAAAGGGGATGTAAAGAGGGAGGAGAGAATGTAAAGGGGACGTAAAGAGGGAGGAGAGAATGTAAAGGGGATGTTAAGAGGGAGGAGAGAATGTAAAGGGGACGTAAAGAGGGAGGAGAAAATGTAAAGGGGACGTAAAGAGGGAGGAGAGAATGTAAAGGGGATGTTAAGAGGGAGGAGAGAATGTAAAGGGGACGTAAAGAGGGAGGAGAAAATGTAAAGGGGATGTTAAGAGGGAGGAGAGAATGTAAAGGGGACGTAAAGAGGGAGGAGAAAATGTAAAGGGGACGTAAAGAGGGAGGAGAGAATGTAAAGGGATGTAAAGAGGGAGGAGAATGTAAAGGGGACGTAAAGAGGGAGGAGAATGTAAAGGGGATGAAAAGAGGGAGGAGAGAATGTAAAGGGATGTAAAGAGGGAGGAGAATGTAAAGGGGATGTAAAGAGGGAGGAGAGAATGTAAAGGGGATGTTAAGAGGGAGGAGAGAATGTAAAGGGGACGTAAAGAGGGAGGAGAAAATGTAAAGGGGACGTAAAGAGGGAGGAGAGAATGTAAAGGGGACGTAAAGAGGGAGGAGAGAATGTAAAGGGATGTAAAGAGGGAGGAGAATGTAAAGGGGACGTAAAGAGGGAGGAGAATGTAAAGGGGATGAAAAGAGGGAGGAGAGAATGTAAAGGGATGTAAAGAGGGAGGAGAATGTAAAGGGGACGTAAAGAGGGAGGAGAATGTAAAGGGGACGTAAAGAGGGAGGAGAATGTAAAGGGGATGAAAAGAGGGAGGAGAGAATGTAAAGGGATGTAAAGAGGGAGGAGAATGTAAAGGGGACGTAAAGAGGGAGGAGAAAATGTAAAGGGGATGAAAAGAGGGAGGAGAGAATGTAAAGGGATGTAAAGAGGGAGGAGAATGTAAAGGGATGTAAAGAGGGAGGAGAGCATTAGGCTTGTTGGACTTCATGCAGCGCTGCGCAGACCGATCAGCGGCTGACTTGAGCAGTGCATGCCGGTTAGAACTTGTGTCCGACTTCAGACAGCGAAGCCCCGTGACTGTGACGTATGGTATCAGAGTACGGCGAGAGCGATTGGAGAGCAGGAGGACTCAGCCAGCGCAGCTTCTCCAGAGCGACTCATGAGCTCTGATGACGACACAACTGATCCACGATTGGCCGAATCCACTGCAACACAATGATTAAGAGTTAATTCTCACACCTTTAGTTCCACTAATGCTCACAAATCTGTTTTTATAACAGTGAAATCCCCTTTCATGTAGTCACGCTGTTATATTGTCATGTTTATCCAAATAAAACTGATACAATGTAGACCCCACTTCATCGGTATTTAGGCTTATGTTGAACTTTATTCTTGTACAAACAGATGCTGTATTAAGCAGTACATGTATTGCATGAAAATGTCTCTGAAATATCTGTGTATTTGGCAAATAATGCATTTATTTCACTTCAGCTGTGGTAAAGTATGCAAACACAGCGTGAGCGTCTCTCAATTTTAATTTCTATACCTTTATCCTTATTTCTTTTAATTTAGCTCCATTTCTTACAAAAAGAGTATAATGTGCAAAGTGTTAAAGTGTTTGTGCCTCCCTACAAACCACCCTTTCTTTAAGAGTCGTGATCCTGTTCCGCACATAATTTCTCACACCAGTCCATGTTCGCTGCTTCAAAGCTTCTGGCTCTGCGTCACTACGGGAAGCAGAAAGTGTCCGACTCACGTGTCTGTTTTCAGCTCCTCCTGCCTGCACACTGCAACTCTCACCGATCGGTTACATCCAGCCACGGCCCATGTCCAACACACCTATTCACTCTTCCCTTTTTATCCTCTTAACATTCTCTCCTCCCTCTATGACAGAAATATCAAAAAGTTTAACATGACATTCCATCCAACTTCATTGCAACTGAACAAAGAAAACTGAATAATGAAAATTGACTATCTTAATATCCTCTACTTCTTCATTAGCCTTCTTATACTCTAACTTTGCACTTTATATTCTGTTTCATTCCATCCTCAAAATATTTCTACACCTATATCCTCATTTCTTTTAATTTAGCTCCATTTCTTACAAAAAGAGCATAATGTGCAAAGTGTTAAAGTGTTTGTGCCACCCTACAAACCACCTTTTCTTTAAGAGTCGTGATCCTGTTCCGCACATAATTTTTCACACCAGTCCATGTTCGCTGCTTCAAAGCTTCTGGCTCTGCGTGAATGCATCTTTCACAGTCTTGCTTACCAGGAACTTTGTATGTCTTGATGAACTTCATCATGTGTCTCTCTACTGCTTTTACCTCACTGTCCTCCCATTTCTTTTTTGGAGCGTTTGAAGAACCTATGAAATAGTTAAAAACAAGTAAATACTCATTACACATTCTCATTACAACTAAATTGGTGAGTAAAGACCAAATCAAGACTAATGTGTCCTAATGTGTATATTTTTTTCATTTGGCTGGATATTGCTGCATGGAGCTGATTCATGTTTATTTGATTATTGTTGTTTGTGTAGTTTAGAGATTTTTCTTACCTTGATCCTCCCATGAAACAGATTGATCAGATTGAACAAGTTGATCAGTCTCTGCTGGTGCTGTTTTCTGAGATAGGTCACTGTAATCCTCCTCATCACTTGACATGGAATCACCTTGGGCCTCAAGTTGCTCTAAATAATTCACTGACAAAAAAATTTACACTTTATTGCTTATACTTACCATCTGTGACATGATTATATATGTTACCGGCAAAGTGTGAAATCCCGTTATTGTATAGAATGCCTGATGGTTACCTAAGTTACCTACCTACATTACCTAGGGCATTCTATAGAATTCCGGATTACACACTTTGCCGGTAACATATACATTGTTTTGCAAATATGTAAAGAACAGATACACACAGACAGTCCAAGTATACTCGTACCATTTGGGTCAATTTCAATGTCATCAAGTTTCTTTCCTTTGTAGTCAGACAGTGTTCCTTTCTCCATGGCCATTAGCAGCTGGGAGAGCACTTGTTCAACAGGATGGGGTCTGATGTGACCAAACATACCAAAAATCAGCTCAGATGAATCGGATGGTAGTTCTTCTGGACATGACATTGTCAAAAGTGCTTTGATACATCCAACATCTCCCAACGAGGCAGGTAGTTCATCTGATCAATTTATGACTGTACCATCACCAAAAAAGATGAAATGCCAATCTAAAGAGACAAACACCTTGTCTGGTGATAAGACTTTTATTCAGTCAATGCCATCACCAAAGACGGAACTCCGCAAGGCGTACAAGAAGCAGTATTGCCTTAATTGCTCTAAGCCATATTCAAAAATGGCAAGACACCTTGAATTTGTCCATCACAACGAAGTGGGGGTTGTAAAGGCAATAGCATTTCCAAAACATTCCAAAGAAAGACGAGTACAGTTGAACCTCCTTTGAAAAAGGGGCAACTTTGCCCACAACACAGATGTGGTGAGACAAGGACATGGGGAGATGATTGCCTACTACCGTTCAAAAAATAGACAAAGAGCCAAAGAATTTATTCACTGCATTTACTGCCAAGGGCCTTATAACAAGCGTAGCCTTTGGAAACATATCAAAAACTGTCCTCTGAAACCTAAAGATGATGATGCCCAGGGCAGGAAAAGAGTTCGACCTCTGTGTGCTCTAAACACACCAGTCGGCTTAGAAGTGAGCAAAGGTTTCAAGAAAATAGTGTCCTTTATGAACTATGATGAAGTTTCGCGTGTAGTTCATACTGACAGATGCATCTTTCCTTTGTAGTCAGACAGTGTTCCTTTCTCCATGGCCATTAGGACTTTACTCATTTTTGCCAGCTGCAGTGTTCCCTCTGCGATGGACAAACTCAAGGTGTCTGGCCATTTTTGACCATGTCATGTCCAGAAGAACTACCATCCGATTCATCTGAGCTGATTTTTGGTATGTTTGGTCAACATCGCTGTAGTCTGTGACATCGCTGTAGTCTGTGTCACAGACGGTACTTCCTGAATACTGAATGAGAGAATATAACACTTACTCAAGGCAGTGGTTCCTGTAACATTATGTTTCATCGCATTGTGGATACTGGCAAGCAAAGTCATAATTATGCCAAAAAAATTGAGCATATAAAGTATCACATGGCAAGTCACATACCTGTCTTTTTCTTGATGGCCTTAAAGAGGATATCTGGAAGAGGAGAAATACAAACAAATATAAATAATATATAATTTCATATAATCTATTGTTAGTTCTACAAGTGCAATACAGCCAGACCATCCCAATAATTAAGCAAATTAATCTACCCACCTCCCTTAATGAGAGTGTCTCAGACATCTGCGATTTTGAATCACAGATAAGAGTGAAGATAAGGGTGGAGCAAGAGAAGATGATGATGATGATGATGAAGGCTGCGCATAGGAAGGCAATGAAGGCTGCCCAGGCGAGGATGATGAAGATGAAGGCTGCCCAGGCGAGGATGATGAAGATGAAGGCTGCCCAGGCGAGGATGATGAAGATGAAGGCTGCCCAGGCGAGGATGATGAAGATGAAGGCTGCCCAGGCGAGGATGAGGATGATGAAGAGGAAGGCTGCCCAGGCGAGGATGATGAAGATGAAGGCTGCCCAGGCGAGGATGAGGATGATGAAGATGAAGGCTGCCCAGGCGAGGATGAGGATGATGAAGATGAAGGCTGCCCAGGCGAGGATGATGAAGATGAAGGCTGCCCAGGCGAGGATGATGAAGATGAAGGCTGCCCAGGCGAGGATGATGAAGATGAAGGCTGCCCAGGCGAGGATGATGAAGATGAAGGCTGCCCAGGCGAGGATGAGGATGATGAAGAGGAAGGCTGCCCAGGCGAGGATGATGAAGATGAAGGCTGCCCAGGCGAGGATGAGGATGATGAAGATGAAGGCTGCTCAGGCAAGGATGATGAAGATGAAGCCTGCCCAGGCGAGGATGATGAAGGCTGCCCAGGCGAGGATGAGGATGATGAAGAGGAAGGCTGCCCAGGCGAGGATGATGAAGATGAAGGCTGCCCAGGCGAGGATGAGGATGATGAAGATGAAGGCTGCCCAGGCGAGGATGATGAAGGCTGCCTAGGCGAGGATGATGAAGGCTGCCTAGGCGAGGATGAGGATGATGAAGGCTGCCTAGGCAAAGATGAGGATGATGAAGATGAAGGCTGCCCACGCGAGGATGATGAAGATGAAGCCTGCCCAGGCGAGGATGATGAAGGCTGCCCAGGCGAGGATGAGGATGATGAAGAGGAAGGCTGCCTAGGCGAGGATGATGAAGATGAAGGCTGCCCAGGCGAGGATGATGAAGGCTGCCTAGGCGAGGATGAGGATGATGAAGGCTGCCCAGGCGAGGATGATGAAGGCGGCCCAGGCGAGGATGAGGATGATGAAGGCTGCCTAGGCGAGGATGAGGATGATGAAGGCTGCCTAGGCGAGGATGAGGATGATGAAGATGAAGGCTGCCTAGGCGAGGATGAGGATGATGAAGGCTGCCCAGGCGAGGATGATGAAGGCTGCCTAGGCGAGGATGAGGATGATGAAGGCTGCCCAGGCGAGGATGATGAAGGCTGCCCAGGCGAGGATGACGAAGGCTGCCCAGGCGAGGATGATGAAGGCTGCCCAGGCGAGGATGATGATGATGATGAAGGCTGCCCAGACGAGGATGATGATGATGAAGGCTGCCCAGGCGAGGATGAGGATGAGGATGATGAAGGCTGCCCAGGCGAGGATGATGATGATGAAGGCTGCCCAGGCGAGGATGAGGATGATGAAGGCTGCCCAGGCGAGGATGAGGATGATGAAGATGAAGGCTGCCTAGGCGAGGATGAGGATGATGAAGGCTGCCCAGGCGAGGATGATGAAGGCTGCCTAGGCGAGGATGAGGATGATGAAGGCTGCCCAGGCGAGGATGAGGATGATGAAGGCTGCCTACTAGGCGAGGATGATGAAGGCTGCCCAGGCAAAGATGATGAAGGCTGCCCAGGCGAGGATGATGAAGGCTGCCCAGGCGAAGATGATGAAGGCTGCCCAGGCGAGGATGATGAAGGCTGCCCAGGCGAAGATGATAAAGGCTGCCCAGGCGAGGATGAGGATGATGAAGGCTGCCCAGGCGAGGATGATGAAGGCTGCCCAGGCGAGGATGAAGGTGGCATGGGTGGCGCAGGAGCTGGTGACGGTGATGAGGACAGGGCAGGAGAGCATGAGGTTGATGAGGCCATTATAGAGGTGGACAAAGCACAGGGTGCCGATGAAGAGGGTGCATCAGATGTGGATGCGACTGAGGATGACTGTGACAGCTTGAAATATAATTTGAATAAAAATATAAGGTCTAAAAGCAAAAGGACTAAGCAAACTGTTAATTAATAAAATAAATGAATAATAAAATAATTAACCGTTAATTGACTGAGGCGTTGATCACAGAATAGTGTGATTATGTTCACATATTACTCACCAAACAAACTTTTTGTGATTGCTGTTTAGCAATCTTGTGTTCCTTTTCAATTTCTGCTCTGTTAAAACGTTCATAGCAATCTTCATGATGTTGTCTTAATTTTGCCAATCTTGATTAAAACCGCTTCTGCAGATATATAAAGAGGTATTTAGCTTAAACAAGAATAAAATGTACATTAGCAATATTGAAAACTGTGGCACCCATTTCAGACAAGAACAAACACACTGTAGGAGTGAACAAAAAATGTTTTGCACATTTCAAAGCAAAGATCATTAATAAAATAAAAACTCTAAACAAACATTTATACAAACTTTACATACAAATTGTGACAATAGTCACATTAATAGTTACATTGGTTCAGAGTCAGACATTTAAACTCTGAACCAATAACTATACTTAACTAGCAGAGGTTGGTAGTAAGGCGCTACATTTACTCCATACCATCCAAGTCATTTTTAGTTTGTTTGTTTTAATTGTGGGTACATTTTACATAAGTGTGGGTACATAAGTACATTTCTAATGGCAATACAATTTTGTATCATTTGAAGCGTTTATACACTAGTGATGGGTCGTCATGAACGAATCTTTAATATGACTCGGGACTACCGAGTTGTCTCAGAGAGTGATTCGTTCATTTTGCGCTGACCGCACATGCCCAACATCCCATGGGTTCTGTACTGGAAACAGAAATGATTAGTTCATCTCTCGAGACTTCGGGTCCAAGTCTTTCGTTCTTCCGGTCAGTCCCACAGAGGCTATGCTGTCAGTACCGGAAAGATAAATGATTAGTTCACCTATCAAGTCCACGAAAACTCAAAAGATGAACTAATCAATTCTGTATCCGGTAGCGACTGCATAGCTCAGCCTATATGGGGCTGTCACGTGATGCACGAATGACTTGAACCCAAAGTCGATAGACTCGAAACGTGAACTAATCAATACTGTATCTGGTACTACAGACTGCAAAGCTCAGTTTATGAGGATCACGGGATGATCGAACGGCTTAGATCGGGAGGTGAGGTAAACTAACAGAATGCATAGCCTGAAGACCCAAATAAATAAATTAACTGTTTCTCATAATATGGCCTTTTTCTTGCATTGCAATTTTTTTCTTATTCTAAATGCGATCAACATTTGATGTGTTTGGGGAATTTGGCTAACATGTAACATTTTAAATACATTCTGCTGAAATGAACAAAATAACTCGAAAAAAGATTTGTTCATTTTGATGAACGAGATTTAAAGATCTGAGTCAGTAAAATGATCCGAACTTCCCACTACTATTACACACGTGTGCTGGATGAAGTGGATATGCACCTACAATCAACTAAAACCAAACCTTTAAAAAGCATCCTATGGTTTGCCAGCGATAAAGATCTTTTCGAGTTGAACACCTGAGCGCCAGCTGTTAGTGGTTGCCTGTGTTGCGTGTTCATTATTTTGGGGGCCGAGCAATGAAGGGAGGGGTGTGTCTGTTTGGGTGTCGATTTCAAATATCAATAGTGTTTCTCAGAAATCACTCACTGCACTTTCAACTAGCTGGCAGTAAACATCAGTAGATAGTTGCTGCATGTATGAGATGGTTACCGTTTTATTCATTGATGTTATTGCTTTGCCTGACTGCTTATATGGACCATTGCTGTTCACCTTGTCCAATTCAGGAGAAGAAACAGAAGCTGAACAATGGGGCTGGATGTCAGAAAAGAAACCAGTGAATATCAAAATCAGAATATTTGTAAAGGACAGAAAAACTTGTTCATGTTCATTCCTCTAGCTGTCCTACACGTTATCTATCATTTCTTTCACACACAACTCTACGCTGAAAGAGTCAATAATATAATGATACAGATGTTTTAAAGTGGACTTACCGATTTCTGCAGACCCAAACTGCTGGCTGGCTTTTTATCAGTGGATTCTGCTGATGCTTTATTCAAAGGCTTGAGAAATATGAGACCACAATCACATGGTAACTAATCAGAATGAGAGTTAAGATTATGAGATTTGTGAGAATTACTGATTAATCTCTTTAGCATTTTCTTGATAGTACCTTGACTCGCCATGGCCAATCTGAGTCGCCATAATTGTAAGTGATTTCCTCCCCTGGTAGAATGTCTCGTACAGCAAAGAGACACAGGTGAGGTTTTCTGCTCACTTCAACGGTTCTCATTTTGCAAGTATTTCTGGTCTCATCATTTACATAAGTCTTCCCAAGGACGAGTCTTCTTTAGATGCATCCATGCTATAAAGACATAAAATGACCACTCAGTACTAGCTAGACATGTACAGTTATTATAAGTGGTTCTGAACCCCAGTCCTGGGAACCCACCACTCTGCATATGCTGTATGTCTGGTGTTTTAATCCACCTGATTCAGATGAGGAGTTCATCATCAGAACACAGCTCTATGAACTCAACTGAGTGTGTCAGGTGAAGGAGACATACAGAATCTGCAGAGAGGAGGGTCTGAGAACCACTGATCTATATGATATATGAGATTAAATGGCGCACTGCAACATCCTCTCAGCTCTCAGATAAAGGCATCTAAAATTAATCATTTTGTTCTCTTTAGGGAATACAGGGAAAGCCAATTTAGATGACTCAAGGAAACTGCACTCAGTACTCTTAATGTCAGTTCATGTTGAATTTTAATTATTAGGGTGTGTTCACACCTGGCATGTTTGTTTAGACTGTTAGTGTGGTTAATTTGAATAAGTGTGAACACTGCCATCTGAAACCTGGTGCCATCAAACAAGAGGATCCAGATGCTGAATAAATAGGTCTCAGTTGGCTTCCAAACGAACTCTGGTGCGGTTCGAATGAAAAAAGAATGTAACATGGACCCAGAGACATGTAAACGAACCAAAAACAGGAAGATGTGACCCTAAAAAGGACAGACTGGTCAAGCATAACAGGTTTGACAATAGAAATGCCAATCTGAACACTAAGCGGACCCGGACCAAACGAACCAAGCGAACAGAACTCCAGGTATGAACACATCCTAAGTATTTTACAGTTCCAGATATTTTAGCATCCTTACTACATCAATCCAACAGTTCTGTACTCACCACCAATTTTTGCCATGCCACTGAAAATCAAACAGGAACGTGTTCTCAGCTTCAGTGTAGTGTTCAGTTCGGTCGGAAGAAAGCTCTAAAGAGGAGAAATACATTAGCTGCAGTTTCTTTAATGTCAACTATTATTTTATTACTAAAAGTTCTCTACCATATGACGTACATTATACGATGTGAAAGGGAAATTACTTAAGGAAAATAGTCAAAAGTCAGGCTAATCTCAAAGCATGATTTGCTTTTTATACTTTACATTATACTTTTAAGTCTTAAAATTATACAGTTAAAATTACATACATTTTCTTACACAAACCTATTTTTGCAGGCCAACCCGGTAGTAGTTGAACATCCCCTGGTTTCCTCCACAAAAACCCACTGGGATTTGCAGAAAATAAGCTAAAGTTAATCTATAAACTACACCACGGTTGACCAACTTCAACTTCCTTACGATGAAGCTTCAACAACTGTGTTGCATTATTTTAAAAGACAATTCTGTTTGTTTATTATTTGCATCTCTTTCAGGTAGTTTTTCTTTGTGGTATATGGATGTTTTATGTGGCTTCTATAGTTTAGATAAAAGTATAGAGTTTTTTTTTTGTTGTTGTTGATAAATGTGCCTCCAGGAACTCTAAAGCTTTAAAATCCATCTCCCTGTGTAATATTTATAATGTTTCTGCATTATTATAATGCATGTTTGACTGATTGTGTGATGTATACATCCCCATCCCTACATCTACCTAGAATAGTTTGCAAGAGTGCGATTATAAACACAACGAGGCTGTGAAAGTGACTAGATGAGTTAATCTGTTCAGCTGATGACGTTTAATGTCCCAGACAACCCGTCTCCCATTTAGACTCTTGTTAACAACTGCCTTTTACCAGACAAGTAAAGGCTTTTAAAAAAAACACACAAGAGAGTATTACTATTTTATGTTGTGGAGTAAAGCGTGAAAACATCTTGATCTTGTGCTAACCATGGATCTTATTTCAGGAATTTAACCAAAACCCATTGATCATGTTTACATGCACACCGATACGCTGATAACAAAATAAAATCACCTTCTTGAAATAATCCATTATCCAGGTTTACATGCAAACCAATAACCACGTAAACCACTACTTTATAAGTAAATCAGGTTAATGACGTCAAAACCTAACCATTCGTTTATCTGACTGTGTATTTCATATGTCATGTCAGTTGTGATGTTAAATAAAGCCCAAGAGTATTCCAGAATTTCAGAGGAAAACTTCCAGACTCATATTCTCCTCTCATGCAGTATCGGGTGCAGGATTTTGACTGTACCACTTCTGAACGAGATGAGAATACTTTTAAGAGGTTCTTGGGTCAAGAAAACACTCGCTCTGTCTGGATGTGCTTTAATCCACAATAAGGACACTTTCCTGTCACACATCACACATGCTCCCTTCAATAAGCCACAGAACACAGAGGTTAATGTGTTTACATGCCGGGCAAATCTGCAAATAAGGGGCAAAAATCTATCTGTGTCGATTGGTTTATGCTTATGCTGTTTATGGTGACCTTAGTCTGCGTTTACATGACCACATGCACTGTCGGCTTATTATGCATAACTGGGTTCAGAATGTGCAAATAAACATTGACTTTGGGTTGATGGAACCAGAAATGCAAAAATGTAACTGGTTTTGTTTAACTTGTGAAACATGGATATTAGTTGGCCTAACAACCATATGACTCACCTCACATTAAATTCTCAGTTTTGTAGATTAACGTTATTACTAAACTGCTTAGTAATTTATACTTGCCTTTATATTTGCTGATGAACTGCTCTCGAAGCCCAGGCTTGTCGGTTTCACAGGTAATGTGATGCTCAGCGTCCTGCAGAGGTTTTTTACGCCTTTTATTTCCCAGCATGCTGAATTTCTTTCTTGAAATGACTGAAAAAAATAAATAAAATAAATATAAGGTGAATGAAATAAATAAGCATATTTAAAAAAATCTTGTTGATCTTACTGGAATTGTTCACCCAAAAACATACATAATTAACATACAATTATATTAATTGTTGTTTCAATTGAACCTCATGTTGTTCCAAACCTGTGTTGTGTTTTTTTCTGTTAAACACTAAAGTATATCTTTATATTATATCAACAGAGCTCTATTCAATGACAGCACATGTGACCAGTCAACAACAGGCATTTAGATAAAAAAGGCAATGTCAATGATGCCAAAAACCATTAGTTCTTGTGTGCCTTGTGACCACAATTGACATCAATCTACTGTATATTCATATTTGATTTAAGAGCGTATGGGAGATTTTCAGTCAGTAACCAGCTAGATTCATAGGGGCTATTTTTAATGTGCTTTTGGTCTGCTTTGGATTTGACACACACAATAAAAATACTATAAAGTGTCTATGTACTGGCATTGGGCAAAAAAGCTCTATAAAGATAAATAATAATAAGAACAGGCATATAATGTAATAAAAAATATTATATAAAATAAAAATTATCAAATAATAATGATATAAAAAAATTGAATTCATTATTTCATTATTTATACAAATTACTGTTGATAGTTGACAACACTTTTGATAAAAAAAAAAAAACAATGATATAGGCTAGTAGACTATCACTGACTCAGTTGTTTAGATTAATTTGCAGAATCTAAAGTACTATTATATAAAAAATAACAAAATTCTATTTACTGGCCATTGCCTACAAGTTGGCAATAAACTTTTTCTTTATTGCAGCAAATCATCATATTAGAAGCAAACTCAAATACAGTCGAGAAGTAAATAAAACCCTAAGGAAAAAATAATTAAACAACTAAAATAAACACATCTTACTAACTTTCATATTTCACAATGTATTTAGTTATCATGCATTTTGAGGACAAGTCTAGATCTCACCTTTAGCCTTTAATGCGTGCGTGGTGGGGGTTGTCGTCGTCTGTTTCGCGTCCCATTGTCACGTGTCTGCATTTCCCGGGAAAACACATCCACGGTCGCAGACTTGCGTAAATGACGTAATTACGTATTTGGATTTCACGTTGAAATTGTGACTACATTTATTTAACCTAATAGAAAATTATCTGATGGCAAGAATCTTTTTTTCCACAGTTTTAATCACAGTACTCTTTCTTCAAACTAAAAAAAAAACAAAACAAAAAAACCTGTGGTGAAGTGAGTCTTTCCAGAGTGTCTTTTCCGGTCTTTTCTAGTGGACAGAGCACATGATCACTTTTAAACGAATCCACCCGCCTCGAACTAGGAACCACTGCGCATGTGCGTACAAGCACAGGTTTAAAAGAGCAAAAAATGCCTAAATGAGCAACCTAGATCTCTTGAACAGGCATATTATTTTCTACTAATATCATTAATAAAAATAGTAAATTGATGTCTGCAAATATACAGCAGGGCTGATATGAGCTGGTATATCTCCAGTTCTGCACTTGTCTGTGTTGTTGTCATTTCATCAGTGTCCCACAACTACTTCAGAATTTATTTGAGTTAAGAAGGGGGAAGGAGTGTGGATTATTTCGAGGCTCAAAATTAAACTTTAACGTGTAATTTAACAGCATTATCTTTTTATGTATTTAATAAATGAATGGTATTTACATTAAAGGGCGGAGAAGCTGTTAGACAATGTAAAAGTGCTTTAAAAACGCATAGCCACAACAGATTGTCATCTTTTGAGCAGCACTGCTGATTACCTATCTCTCTGTCACTGGTCAGTCTGTTAGTTCATTCATCTCATCTCTTTCACTCTGCAGTCAGTCTCAGTGCTGTGGGGGAAGGGCGCGCACGCGATCAGTCTCAGTGCTGTGGGGGAAGGGCGCGCGCGCGATCAGAGTCAGTGCTGTGGGGGAAGGGCGGCTGATCACAGTATGAGCAGATCTCAGTCAGTCTGACAGGCAGAGACAGAGCTAGGGTTAGGGTTAGGGTTAGGGTTAGTGTAGATCCAATGGCTTTTAAAATCAAAGTAAGAACAAAATACATCTGTAAACAAACATTTAAACGTGTCAGCTTGATTCATGATTCTTTTAAACACTTTTTTTCTTTTGTATTATGACTATATGTAACTGCTGTCTCTCTCTCTCTCTCTCTCTCTCTCTCTCTTTCTCTCTCTCTCTCTCTCTCTTTCTCTCTCTCTCTATATATATATTACTGTTGGTCTGACAAAAGATTACAGTACAGTGGCATTGTGATATAAAAAACAAGACTATCACACATATACTGTATGTACGTGTCTCTATCAAGTATATTTACTGTATAATGTATAATGCAAGTAGACTTCTGTAATAGCCTATAGCATTACAGTAAGTCTACAGTTTATGGTGAACAGTACAGTGCAGTAGAGTGAACACTGTCTGATTACACACCTGTTCTGTCTACAAACGCTTGAATGATTGAAGACACACGGTTGTTCTCCCAACATTCGGCTGCACCCTTCAACCAGCCTCGGCCATAAGGTCATGAATGAGAACATGATCTACAATAATGGCACTTATTTCTTCTGAAACACACAATCTTAGCCTGTTCCTCTGTTTTACCTCCTTACCCTTCCACCACACATCCTTGCTCCTCTTCTTCTTCTCGGCTGTTCACCCTGTTGTTCTTCCTCTCTCAGAGTGTGTAACGTGTTGTGCTCTGTATGCATCCCAGATGAAGCTTCATGAGATGCACTCTGAGCTATTATAGAGAACTGGTTGATCATTGATTGATCTAATGCTTTACATTCTCCTTCATTAGTGAAATTCAGAACTCACCTCTGCAATTCAACAATTCAGGACAAAAAAAGTCTAATAGAATTGTATAGAAAATATGTTTGACAGTTTATGACAACTAGTTCAACCAATTCTGCATTTAATGACTTATGGAACTAATGCCTATATGTTTTGTGGGGTAAGACTATTCAACAGAGAACCAGTATAATACATTTTTATAAACATGACATAAGCAATTAATAATGTAAGAAACAGCATACATTTGCACATAATCAACTGCATGAATGTACTGCAATTTGTTCAAAAGAATGAGAAATTGCTTTTATGAGGTGCACAAGTAGATAATGTGGAGATTGAACAAGTAAGAATTTTAGTTGTGATCTGAGAAATGCACCAAAGCAACTGAGAAAAACTGTAATATAATTAATATAATAATATAGTATCATTAGAATTGTTGCTGTAACTGCTCTCCTTTATATAATATAATATAAAGAGAATGTTTGCAGTAACTGATCTCCTCTATATAATATAATAATATAATATAATATAATACAATATAAAGAGAATGTTTGCTGTAGCTGATCTCCTCTATATAATATAATATAATATACGTTAATATAAAGAGAATGTTTGCAGTAATTGCTCTCCTCTATATAATATAATATAATATAATATAATATAATATAATATAATATAATATAATATAATATAATATAATATGAGAATGTTTGCAGTAACTGCTCTCCTCTATAATATAATATAATATAATATAATATAATATAATATAATATAATATAATATGAGAATGTTTGCAGTAACTGCTCTCCTCTATATAATATAATATAATATAATATAAAGAGAATGTTTGCAGTAACTGATCTCCTCTATATAATATAATATAATATAATATAATATAATATAATATAATATAATATAATATAATATAATATAATGTAAAGAGAATGTTTGCAGTAACTGCTCTCCTCTATATAATACAATAAATATAATATAATATAATATAATATAATATAATATAATATAATATAATATAATATAATATAATATAAAGAGAATGTTTGCAGTAACTGCTCTCCTCTATATAATATAATATAATATAAAGAGAATGTTTGCTGTAACTGATCTCCTCTATATAATATAATATAATATAATATAATATAATATAATATAATATAATATAATATAATAAGAATGTTTGCTGTAAGTGAATGTGTTGCTGTGGTAACGGACTCCAGCTCGGTGGGTGGGGGAGGGGCGGCGGCCGCTCAGGGAAATCGCTCATAATATGACAGGGAACGGCAGAGCGCAAAGTAGGAGAAAACACTTAAAACAAATAAAATCACTCATAAAAGCAAGCGATTTTTGCATGTTTTCACATCTTTTTGTGGCTTGTGTATTTTTATTGAACAAACTCAGATGAATAAATCATCACACATATTGACAGATTTAAACAATTGTCCCTCGATCCGCTTTTGGAAGGAAATATGTACTTTTTAAATTCACATGACGTAATGTGCCTGTCCCTTCCCCGCTTCAAACTCGTTCCTATATGATTAACAAACTCCTATGTAAGTTACTGTACGTGCTGTAACGTATAGTCTCTGTATAGGGTGCGGGGCAGCAGCGCGATCTTCACACACACACAGAGCAGACTCTGATGCGAGCGCAAAACTGCGAGGATTAAAGTTTAGAAACATGCTCATATAAATCGCGAGAGCTCCAGCTCAGGGCAAATTAGTCTATTTTTATTTAAATACTAATTATTGGGAATTTATCTATAATTTTCTGTCAATTCATTCATTAATCATGATTTTTTTTGCCTCCGCCATGTTTGTTGATGACGTATTGGCGTCTGATTGGTCAGATCATGAATTCCCGCTCTCATAGTAGCTTCCTGCGCTCTGATTGGTCAGAATCCCCGAAGTGTGTATCTTTTCCGGAAGTGCAGTACTCCTAGAGGGCGCTGTGTTATACACACTTTAGTGGGGGGGCATACACACTTCAGGTACACAAATCACTTAAAAGTGATTTTTTGGGACAAGTGAGATTTTAAGCCTGGACACCATTTTAGAGCATGCTGAATGCCACTGTATAGTCAAACAAATGAGGACATACAAAATGTCCTCAATTTTTTGGGTGGTCCTCAGTTTACCGGTGTGTATTCTGGTGAATGTACCCAAAAGTGATATAAGTAAACGCACACACACACACACACACACACACACACACACACACTTTATCTTTATATAAAAATTATTCTTTTACCACACTGAGTCACTGTTTAAATAGAAAGTATGACTTTGTCCATCATGGACAAAGTACATCAAATGCTAAGCAGAACCTCTGGAAACCATCCTCGTATGACTAAGACAATTATCAGGAACTTGCAGATGTTCCCTATTGACTCCCATAACAGAAACATTAAAGACCGTGAAAAACATATCATGAGTAATGCGCTTTTCAAAGAGACAAGTTTTAAATTAAATCAACCAATTTACCAAAAAGGGAACTGAAACACATGCTGCTGGGAAATCAGGTGTTTGTCTATAAAAATACAGCATGTAGTCTCTACAAAAATGTGAGTGCATTTATATGCAAGAGTGTGAACACAAAAGAGTATAAAAATAGTATTGAGAGCTAAGTTTAGGGTGTTTGTGTATGTGTGAGTGTGCATGTCATGTAAACCGGAGCATGCCTGGTGTCATAGGAGGTGTTTTCCACGGCTGTTCCCTTTTGGCTTGTTGAGTGTGGAAGCCTGATCCTGAGAACTCTCTGGAGAGCAGTTTGGACCTCGGTTTCAAAGCCCCGAGCTGCACAGCAGGAAGTCCTGCCCTTGGATGTTTGGGACAGGACGGGATCCACAGGAAGGTATTCCATGAACATGCCACGCAGGAGTCTCGGCTCTTCCCAGCAAACTCAGACACAGCCCCTTGAGAACAGTAAAGTTTAAGTGATGCTTACAGAAAACAATGTTGGTCTGAGACACCATTAGGCCTACTGTTACAAAATCTAGTAAGCTTTCTACCTAGGCAGCATTTTAAGGCACCACAGATTCAACGCATTCTCCACATCTGTTCCAAAGGGACATCTTCATTATGCCAATAATTTGAGCAACATTCCTCTTCTTTTATATTTTATGGCAGTTGGTAAACCAATATTAGCTGATTCCAAGGCAGTATGGACCTCTTTCAGTTTAGACGCCATATTGAAATTAAGGCAGATGAAAACGAGGTTGTGAGGGATAGACATTACATTGGCACACTCACATGACAGATCGGAATTTGTTACACGCGTGTAAACACAAAAATCCGCACGAGATCATCCGATTTTTTCGCATCCGTTCTGACTGAGCCTCTTCCAATCAGATTTTTTCAAATCAGATACAGATCCCATATCCGACTTGCATCTAAACATATCTATTCCCCTTGGAATTCCAAGGCAAGCCACCACAAGGCAAAGGCGACACGTTTGGCAACAACAGTCTTTACAATGGCACGGACTCTATAAAGGTTCTGGATCGCGTAATTTTCACAACTTTAAAACTGTTTTGTGGAGTTTTTGTCTGAAAGATCTTTCGTTGGCTGAACAATCGTTATGATAAACAACAGTAAGCCTAGGCTACAATACACTCAACGCACTGTAATTATATCCCTCACGGCCTCGACTTCATTCCTGTCAAGAATTAAATATGGCGCTACCCTGATTCGTCTTCATAAAGCAGCATGCACATTCGGATACAGCATAGTGCGCCAAGGTCCTTCTTCCGTGTTATGCATTCAAGATGGAAAAATAATTCTAAAGTTTTCTATAATTTTGTTATATTTTATATGTATCATTTTAATATAATTTTCATCAATTATTTTACATATAATTGAATAAAAACTGTTTTCTGCATAAAGCAAACCTTTAGTGAACTCTGGTGCTGTAAAAGTGACTTATTATTATTAATGTAGCCTACACAACAGAATATTAAAATAACTTTGCAAAATCCTTCAATACCACTTAACAGACGTCTGTACTTGTACTTGTACAAGTACTTGTTTGCTGTCATTCCACGTCGACCCGCTTTTTTTTTTTCAACGTCGCAACCGGTCGCAACTCATACACTATTTCCAAATCCACTCGGCCGAAAAATCGATATATCCAACATGGCGAATATGACGAAAAGTTGATTGATTAATATAGGCCTATTCAAAGTATAATTATTAATAGCTATAGCTAATACATACTAATATTGAATTAAATAGCTAAATGCAGTTAAAAACGAATACACAATGTTGTTTTAGGCTACTTTTTATAGTGTTGCTAACATGCAATCGTCAACCCCCACCCCCCTTTTACAGCATTATAACAAAATATCAAAAACAGAAAGATTACTTATGAAATATCTGCCAATAGCCTACAGACTGAAGTCACATAAAAAAAAAAGTTTTTTATATAGTAACCTGTCTAACATGGAAAATTTCTGGCTACCCATTCTGACTTTAAAATATTAAGCTAGGGTGGTTTTAACCTGTATCTATAAAAATGTTAACAAAATAGATAATTTTTTTCACAAATTCTCCAAAGGCATAGTAACAGATTTTAGGCTACATGCTTCCAAAATGTATTAAATTACAATGAAATAATGTTTCTGAAATAGGCCTAGGCCTACGTGTTTTCCAAACTTATCAAAACCTTTCATATCACTGCTCGAACGACAGCATAAGAATGCATACTAGGAAATCACTGAGTAATTAAAGAAAATAAAAAAGAAAGAAAAACTTATATGGTGATTTTGAATATGAAATACTAGGGAGATTTTAAGAATAACATGTCTTCAACAACCACTAGAGGGCAGCACGATTTAGTTTTTCCTTCAACTCACAACAGACTTCGTGTCAAGTGGTCAAGTGTCGTCAGAAAAATGAAATCACTGCGTCAGACTAGGACAAGGTAATTCTTCACATATGTATTTGGGGGGAAAACAGTGGAATCAATTAACTGCAAATATATATATATATATATATATATATATATATATATATATATATATATATATACACACACATTTTTATTGTATTAAAAAAGCTATTTGCATTAGGAAAATACTTAGGTAGGCTAATAGCCTATTAGAAATGTTTTTGCAAGTATTTTAAAGAGAATGTATTTCAAACCTTACTGTCAATCATTTCACTTGATGGTCATCTCAGTTCAAACAAAAGTTCAGCACCACATGTGTGTGTGTTTTGGTTGTGTGTGTGAGAGTGTGTCTCACAGTTTGGCGGAAGCAGTAAATGAAGTGTTCAGCAGCAGGGTCTGAATCTCTTCTGTTCTCCCACTGCTCTCTGACCCAAGTCTGGCCTGGGCCGGTGCTCCATTAGGACATCTCTTTCATCCTTCTTATTCTCTCTGGTGTCATGAAGATGGATCAAATGAAAACACAAAAACACCCTCTTTGCCCCCAACCTGCCCTGGCCGACTGACGGCAACAGGTTTAAGCATGGAGCAGTGACTACTTCAAGACTCAAAATGTGGGTGGACTGACACACACACAGACACACACACAGAAAGAAAACGTAAAACTCTCGCACAGATGGCCCGTCTAAACGCAAATGCTGTCTAACCCCAGCCCCCTGTGGTCATGGTAGGGACCAGATTGCCAGTAAAGAGGTGGATGCTTCATGGCTCAGCTATTTGCTGGGTAAAGGGAAAGGATTGCAGTCTTACCTCAGACCTTTTAAAGATTACGTTGCTTTAGTTTAGGGTGAAGGCTGCGCTATTCACAAATGTCAGGATCACACAAAGGACAAAGCAAAGCAACAATAAAAATAACCACAGACCACAGTTCTTAGAAATGCAACTGAACATGTTTGCTTTCCATCACTTGTTATACAGACCGCGTAGAGAGAGAAAACTCGAGATTCCAACCTCAAACACATTGAAATGTCAAGTGAAATCTGTTAAATAGAGTGCTTGGCAGAGCAAACGCATGACTAGAATACAGGAGAAATGACTTCACATTTGGATCATACACTGCTTGCATGATTGCAAACAATTATGTAATATGAATGGCAGGGACTTCATTATCAGTGATCATTTATATAAAACCAAGCATGCCATTGTTTAAAATATAAAGTTTTCTTCCAATCTGAAACACGAATTTAGAAATTATCTCTAATGTAATGATCAAATATAATGATTATTGCTATTTTAAAGTATAAATTATATGCAAGTATACAGTATACAATAATATAATTGGTATACTGTTCAAAAGTTTGGGGTCAGTAAGACTCTTTTTAAAGAAATTAATATATATTTTATTCAGCAAGGACACAAAGTGATCAAAAGTAACAGTAAAAAGTATTTAATAATCTTTAAATATTCTATTTCAAATAAATGTTGTCTTTTGGACTTTCTATTCATATCCTGAAAAAGTGTATCAAAATTAAAAATGAAATAAAAATAAAGCAGCACAATATTTTTCAACATTTATAATAATAATAAATGTTTTTTTGAGCACCAAATCAGCATATTAGAATTATTTCTGAAGGATCATGTGACACTGAAGACTGTAGTAATGATGCTGGAAATTAATTTTTGCAATCAGAAATATATGAAATCATAAGTTGTCACAATATTATTTTTGATCAAATAAATGCAGCCTTGATGAGCTAATAAGACATTTAAAAAAAAAAAAACAATATATAAAACATTGTGTAAAACTTTGACAGCTGATCATCATTATTCAAACATCATCATGTGGTTCAGTTTACGTACAGTTTACACAGAATTTTTAAAATGAGCCATGTTTTATGTATCATATGAATTATTCAGACAATTAAGACGCTAGTTAAGACTAATTTGGTGTTAAAATTAATGACAGCATGTTTGTGTGTTTGTTCTATTAGAGCTTGTGCGCACGAGAGGTGTTGAAGAAAGCACCGCCTAAATCAGTGTGAGAGAAATCCCTGGCTGTGTCCACAGTCGTCACACACGTCCACAACACAGACTACCCGTACTGAGTGGTTCCCACCGAAAATTTGGAAAAGTGAAAATGGGGGTTTTGGGGATAAAAGAAGCTAAAAAGGATCCGGTCAACTTTCCTGTGTGGGTGTTCATTTTATATTTTACAGACAATGTTCCTTTAAAAGCCAGCACCTGGAAATCCCATTAGATGTGCATATAAAATCCCCCATGATTAATAGTATATGAGGCAGGGCTGGGTTGGGGGGTACCAACATGTGGACCGCAGGACTCCTCCTCTGCAAGCTCACGTTACACTCCATAAACTTGCTACTCTTTCCCACCTAAGCGTTTAAAAAGGAGGAGGGACTGCTTGTCAGGAATGCCTCAGAACTGTGAAAAGAGCTTGTAGAGCTGAGAGTGGATGTAGTGGGTCAGCCTGAAAGCTGAATGAGAGACAGAGAGCGTGTGAGCTGATGTGTTACACCAGAGTGGCCGCTGTAGGAAGGTGTCTGCTTTCATACTGATTTTTGCAAAGGTGGACTTTGAGGTGTTTGTTTGCACATGCTGAAGTGGATATTTCCCAGGTTGACTTGCACCAAACCCAAAAAGCTGCATCTCTGAGGACACCTACTCTGTGCTGCGTGCTCTTCGGCATGGATCAGCCAGCCAGCAGTTGCATGCGGAGCCCTCACACGGGCGGCGCTCTTTGGGGTTGCGTCAGGAGCCCTCATTCGGGAGGGTCCGGGGCCGGGCTGCAGCCCTACCAGCAGGCCCCATTCGCCCTGCACCAGAAGCACGATTTCCTGGCCTACACGGATTTCTCCAGCTCCTGCCTGGTGCCGGCGCCGCACACTTATCCCCGCGAGGACAGACTGTATCCGGAGACGCACGGCGGGTACCAGCGGACGGAGTGGCAGTTCTCTCCCTGTGAGCCCAGAGGCAGAGGGCAGGAGCCGTGCCAGGGGGCGGCAGAGGCAGTGGGAGCTGAAATGGACAGTGAAGGGGGACACAGGCTGCCTGGAGCAGTCACAGCATGTCTAGAGGGAGAGTATTCGCCTCAAAGTGTGCCAGCGGTCGACACAGAGAAAAAAAGCTCCAAGCGGAAAAGAGAAATCACAGGTGAGTCATTTAGGCAAGAGGGAATGAGACACGAGGTGATGGTTGAAGTGGTTTACTCCGGCTCGTTTGAGCATTCTCATTTTTTGCCTGTTCAGAAATTGTAGCACATTATGTAAAACATCTAAGATAGTATCTAAAATCAGTGTGAGGGTTGGTAGGTTTGTGTTGAGAGTGTATCTGGTTAAGCTGTGGGGATAGTGATAGTGATCAGAGTTTGTCCAAATTTTTTAATCTTTTACTCACCTTCATGTCATTTCAAACCTTTATGACTTTCTTTCCTCTGCGCAACACACAAAAATAGATATTTTTGAAAAATGCATTTGTTGGTATAATGAAAGTCAATAGGGGCCCAAAACAACATTGGACCCCATTGGCTTTCATTGTATAGGCAAAAAACACTTTTTCAAACTATATTCTTTTGTGTTTTACAGAATAAAGAAGGTTTTGGATGACAAGGGTGAGTAAATGATGACAGGATTATTAGATTTTGGATTGTTGTTTAGGGGTGTTGTAGGATATAATAGATTTTACTTAAGATATTCTATCTTTTACTCCTCACAGCAAGCGTGCACATGAAAAATGACCCTTAACACATTATTCTGTTATTATTCTGCAGTTGTTTCCTTCAATTGTTGGAGGCTCTTAGGTAAAGTTCAGCTTTATAAATCAGTTCGGCAGTTTTGACATTCAGTAACATCTGTCACACTATCTCAACCCAGATCTGATTTTCTAAAACATTTATTTTGATTATAAAGAATCAAATATATGAAAGTCAACTAAATAATCAGATTTAATGGTAATGAACTGTTTATGAATCTCTATGTGCTCTATGTATTATTAATCTCATTAAGGCAATCTAATGGCACCTGGATCTTCTGTGTCTAGTATCAGAATTACTGACATTTTTGATCATAGATCTTTTTAATTATTATTAAAATGACCTTTAGCACCGCATTAGTATTCTGCGTATCAAAATGTAAGGTTTTGAGCTCATCTTTTGACCAAAAATTAATATTTACCCTTTTTAATATCATAAATTTTAGGTTTCCTACAATAATGAGGTCCAGAAATTATTAAATCTACATAATTTTAGTAATGAACACTCTCCTTACTTGCAATTTCACACTATTCGGAAAGGAGGAAAAGTGAACCTCAGTGTTTGTGGCACATCTGGTGCATTCATTTCATCTCTCAGCCTTTCTGTGGAAAATGAGACAGCTTTGCTTTTCTGGGATGAAGGAAAATAATCTCTTCTCCAATAGTCTTTTGTATAGCATTGGCCAAAACAGCAAGACAATATACATTTTATGAGTGGCGTTTAAAAATGATTCGCTCAAATCCATCACCAGGCCCTCTACAACAATGCATCCAGGCCTCATAGTCTAATGTGGGGAATAAATATACGCTTTCCTTCTCTGTGTTACCTTAATGTAACCCTACATCACTTGCGGTCGAAACAAGCCAGACCACGTCTGTAATATAACTTGCCTGCGATCCCACTTCTACATTCTTATCCATTGACATTTTCCTGTCGTTAAGCAGTAACAGGATCTGCACAGAACACATTCTCCATTTGACTGGAGAGAAATTCACCATCATGAAAATATTCATCACTGAGGCTGAGGTTTAAGCGTGCATTAATGTGACAGAATTTGTTGTAAAATGTTGGGGTAAATTATAGAAAGACACAAGGTGTGAAAGTTTTGGCTTGGATATGATAATCAAATCTGGTAGTGATTATGTTTTCACTAGTTTTTTGTTTTTTTTTTCATACCTGAAATGACAAGCAGACACTCATGATTGCATGAAATTGTAAACAGATGTGATATTTGCTCCCAAAATGAATTCTGAATCACGAAGGATGTGCTCATCATTTTTGTTTTTCTTGCATCACAAGTCTGCCGTTTACTTCAGTTTAGGGATGTACAGTCTTAAAAATAATTTAATAATATGAGCAAACTTGATATATATATATATATATATATATATATATATATATATATATATATATACATATACACACATAAAAAAAAAAAAAAATATATATATATATATATATATATATATATATATATATATATAATGTATCAAACACACACACACACACACACATATATATATATATATATATATATATATATATATATATAATGTATCAAACACACATATATATGTATATGTAGGATGTAAAAGAAATCAATACTTTAATTCAGCAAGTATGCATTAAATTGATCAAAAGTTACAGTAAAGATATTTCTAATGTTACAAAAGATTCTATTTTAAATAAATGAAATAAAACTTTCTATTCATCAAAGAATCCTGAAACAAAAATTGTCCACAACTGTTTTCAACATTAATAATGAATGTTTTAGCATTTAGCATAGTTTTTAGCATCAAATTAGCATATTAGAATGATTTCTGAAGTAATGACACTGAAAATTCAGCTCTGCATCACAAGAATAAATTATATTTAAAAAAAATATTCAAATAGAAAACAGTTATTTTCAATTGTCATAATATTTAACAATATTACTTTTTTGGTTTTTTTTGTATTTTGAATCAAATATATGCAGCCTTGGTAAGCATAAGTACTCATATTTCACTTTTTACTGCTCGTCAGTTGTCTTTTAAAGATCTAAGCATCAGCATGTGTTGAGCAAGTTTACAGACATCATTTTGACTGTTCCAATGTGTTTGGTAACCAATTACTGATGTAAAATTAAGCTTGTCAACTCATTTTGACTTAATTTGGACAAATGACTTTAGCGCCTTCTACATAAAATGCCAAATGCCCACCAGACACCCCACCGAGGGGAGGTTGCTCCCTAAATGTTTATGGGCTTTTGCTGGGGAAATTTATTGGAGTCTGTTTTTTTGGAGCACGCACATACCCACAGTGCCAGGTGTTTCTCCCCCAACCTGCCACCACCTTTCCATTTACTACCCTCGGCAGTGCATTTAAATGAACAGGACTTTAATGACGATAATATTGCGCCTTCTAAAAGGAACAGAGGCTACAGGTTGCCATATGTGAGAAAGTACTTGTTTCACTTTCCCACTCACATCTGGCAGTCCATTTCATAGTCTGGCCGGGATCTGGCAAACACGAAGCACGAATTCTCACATTGACAAATTAAAGTCATTTCACAGAAATTGCATCAGCTTTCTTTCAGTGCTACCGGTTCTAATATAATGTACAAGGGTTCACAAGGTTGGAATAACTAATTAAACTTACACAAATCTGTGTAACGTAAATCATCATTCTTGCATGTAACTCTTAAAAGAGAGCATTTTGAAAGAAAACATTGTTTTAGTGTCAGGGAATTATAGGACACAAACTCACACATACTCTTAAACTTCATTCAAGCCTTTGTTCTTTTGTTAGCGGATTTAACAATGTTCCGGTGAATTCCTTGCTAACTTGAGTCCTCTGTGGTCAGTTGCAGCCTCGACAACCCCCAAACTCCCAGCATGCTTTAACTGGGGCTCAAGGACCCTGTGATCTGAACTGAGCCCTGTGCAAATGTCTGCCCTGTGTGGCCCACAAAACGGCTTGTAACCATGTTTTAATGCAGACAGAGTTTTAAAGTTAACATGCATGAAAACACACACCGCTCCTGGGGGAACTGAACTTTAGTGTTGCGTTTGAGTTTAGGCCTATTCCATTCTTGAAAGGAATAGTTGAAAATGCTGTCATCATTTACTCACTCCAGAATCTGCATGATTTATTCTAAAATCATAATAGATTCAAAAGATTTTGTCTGCACAATGACAGTCAATAGTGTTGAAAACTACATTAGACCTCATTGACTTTCATTGTAAGGACAAAAAAACATTTTTCTAAATGTCTTCTTTTGTGTTCCACAGAAAACCACAGTTTTTTTTTTTTTTAAATTGTGAACTATCCCTTTAAGTAAACCTGTTATGAATGTTTAACTGCCATAGATCACAAAACTAATGCTAACTAGTCTTATTTTCCTTTGTATCCTCCAGATATTCAGGACTCAAGCTTCAAGGCAGACTCGAACTGCAAGGCTAGAAAGGAACGAACAGCCTTTACCAAAGAGCAACTCCGAGAGCTGGAAGCCGAGTTTACCCACCACAACTACTTGACCCGCCTGCGACGCTACGAGATCGCTGTCAACCTTGACCTCACTGAGAGACAGGTACAATAGATACTTCGATTTAATGGTATTTTTGGCTGAAAACAGCAAAGAAAACATTCATTCGTCAAGTCTAAATAAGTCTATGTGAAAAATGATTGACAATAACAACGCAGAGCCATCATCCCATCAATCCCTGACTTCACTCTTCAGCGATTTCGGACTAGGCTGTTTTTTAATATTTTTTTTAGTTCAGCTCAGACCACACTTAGCTTGGTCCTTGATTGTTTTCCCAGGCCCAATCCCAATCACATGCCAGATCCCAGCACAACTCTGGGCTTCTCCCGAATCCCTTTGCAACTCTTTCTCCACTTTTTTCCGATGCATCCTACAGATCCTGGCCGCCTGCCACACTTTGCTTTCAAAAATGAGTGGCAGACAGATTCAGTCGAGAAGGAGCATGTAAAAATAGTGTGGGAACAGATGGTCCGTGTTCCTGTGTTTCCACGGGGAAAGAGATGCACAGGGGTCACCGACTTGCGTTCCTCAGAGCTTAGCCGTCAGAAATAATGTCACAAATCTCTTGATTTGCTGGCTGCAGAATTATCTCGAATCACTCAAGAGAGTGCACATTTATTCTCGAAATCATTTCCAGACAGTTTTAACGCATCAACGTTTTTATTCGCAGGTGAAAGTGTGGTTTCAAAACAGACGGATGAAGTGGAAGAGAGTGAAAGGAGGACAGCCTGCATCTCCTCATGACCTTGAAGCAGATGAGATGGACTCGGCCGCCTCTCCCAGCTCTGAGTAAAACTCCAATCTAGACGTTTCCTCATATTTACAGTCACCCAACTCACCCTGGCAATATGCACAACGTCCAATTTTCACTAGTCCTTCCACGTATCCCGTTACACTGCTTCATGGACAAAAGCGTCCGTGCTTCCTGTTGCTCTCTTCGCTCAGATGACTAATTATCAACAGAGCTTCAACAGCTTGGAAGCACCATCCACTTTCAGTCCACATGTTTCACTTTCATTCATAAACAGATCGAGTGAAATCAGAGGCCTATAAAAACCCAATTACTCATGTGTAAAAACAATTTATATTAACTGTTCAAGCCCTGGTTTAATAGCTTTGACCTCCAGCCATGACGACATGATGTAGGTCTTTCACACTGTGGTGGTGGTGCCTGAAGCCTGATCAGAACCACCTGTGAAGCTCCACAGATAGACGGACAGTCTTAGGATCACACCAAACCCCCAATGCATCGATATCACATGTCTTTATTTTTACCCTAAACGGTGTTGTCAGGTTGCTATTAGAATAAACCATTTCCCTTTTTTTTGTACCTTTCTTTTTTTATATGAAATTAATAAAGCACAGATGTTACTTAAAAATGAGAAAAAATCAATAAATCTGAAAACTAAGAAAAACCTAATTGTGGTTATTTTTCTTCTTCAGATCTCCTTTGAATTGTAATACTAATGCCTTTATCCTGACACCTGCTGGCGTGGAGGCAGCTTTATGCAAAAGCAAAAGCAAAAGCAAATCTAAATCTAATCAACACAAATCAGTTCTGTGTTATTTTTAAACTACTTGCATGACATGAATACATTTGAGATAGATTTAGATCCAGGATGGGTTGTTTCATACTCATAAAAGGTATAGTTCACCCAAATAATCTGTCGTCATTTACACACCAAGATAGTCTGAATAATGTTTCAACTGTTTTTGTCCATAAAATAAAAGTCAAATAGGGTCCAAAGCAATGTGTATGGACAAAAGAATTGTTTTAACACAAAAGAAAGTAAGTAATACAGGATTGGAATAACATGAGGGTGAGCGAAGAAAGACAGAATTTTCATTTTTCAGTGAACTATTCTTTTAAGCATATTGATCATCTTCCAGAATGCTCTCAAAGCTCTGATGAAAGTACAGTGTTTGGAATCGACTCTCTTGGCCCTAAAGTTTTGACGGAAGCATCTGGATGGGCCGAAAAATCAATTTTTACCAGAACTCAGACCAGCCCACGAGGGGACCAGTCGCACCAGAAGTCTGGAGAGTGACCGCTGTGTAGTGCTGTGGAGAATAATAGGTGGGTAGGAGTGAAGAGATGACTTCTCAAGTACAGGATGTTGTTGTAGCAGGTAGCCAGTCATCCAATTTCCTGCTTCCCAAAGAAAACAGTGGTAAAGCATCCAAGGTCCAGGGACGCACAATGGTAGGCCTATACTCTGGCTGGCCGGCCAGCCAAACAAAGACTGGAGAGGTGAGTGGCCTGTGAGGTGGAGGTGCAGGAATAGTTCCATACACACCCATGATGGGGTTAAGTCCCACAGTGTTGCTGACCCTGTTCAGCCACAGCTTGCTTTCCACCAACATGCAGTATTATTGCTTTTCTAGCAATGACTATGAAAATAATCCTTGTATATAAACTTAATTATGATATTAGAACCCCTAATAAAAGCACACTGCAGTGGTCCATTTACACATGTGACATTTACTAAAATAAACACAGTAGGGGATTTATTCTTAAAGACACATGCACGTACACTCTATTTAAACAGAACCGTACCGTTTTGTTTAATTTTGGCCCCTCAAAAATAGCATGTTAAGTAACGTGATCTTGAGTACTCGCACTCGTTTGCCCGGTGACTTCATTTAGACGAGGATTCTCTAGGGGTAAAATGGAGAGAGGAAACGAGAGGAAAAGAGACAGATGGAAGAGAAAGTCTGGCCTACTGAACATGAACACTCACAGATCAGCTCAGACTGACAGTTAACTAAAGAAACCAGAAGTCAAAGTGGGGCAGCTTCATCATTCTGTGGCTCGGCTCACAATGATGAATGCACATTTCAGTAAGAGACAGTTTTTAAGTAGCTCATGACTGAGCTTTGTCAATTCAACCTTTTGTGGCCAGCAAAACAAAGAGACTCAAAAAATACATGTTTGTAAAAAACATTTGCAATGCAACAATAAGGCAGCATTTTTGCAGTTTGACGCAGATACAATAGAACCACATAAAGAGGCTGTTTGGTATACTCAGAGAGTGTTTTGAGGGGTGGGTGGGGGTGTGATGGATAGCTGGAGGTGTGCAGGTCAGATCTATGAGACGGCTGCAGAATTAAAGCGTGGCTCGCTGGCCTTGCTTCAGTGCTGTGGTCCATCTGTATGGTGTTATTGTTTACTGAGGCAACATTTCACTCTGACATCAAAGCTTCATGACCCTTCACACAGCTCAGCTATGCAACCACCAGCCATGCCAAACCACATTTTGTATCACTACACTTTATATATATTTTTGTTTTTTTTATTGGGAAAAGCACATTCAAATAATTTCCAGTGCATTTCCTTGGCAGATAGAAAGAATGCTTTTTCTTAAGCATTAACAAATTATACAAATCAAAACCAAATAACATAAAACATAAAATGACTTACTTTGAAGATGAAAATTACACAATGTTATTTACCCCTGATCTACAAAATAAAAGAGTGCAGGCTAAATGAGAGTAATATAATCAATTTGTTGTATCCACTATTGTCATTAATACCGCATGGTGTTGCATATGGCCACATACTCTTTGTGTTCATTTTCTTGCCACTGTCTCTTTAAAAAAACAGTCTTGTGTTTTTTGTTGGTGTGAGAAGACCTTAGTTTAGCCAATGATGTGCTTTGGTTAAAGCTGCAGTCGGCAAGTCTGGCAGATTGGGTCGACTTAGCCAAAATTTTGAATGTTTACAACTCTCATGCCCCTCCCCCACTACCAGCGAGCACCCTCCCATCGAGGTCGTGCTCGTCAGTGCGTGTGTACCTGATTTTCTGTGAACACGTCCGTCTCTTCAGCATCGATCAACACCATGGACTCGGAGATAGGCTGCCCTGGCTAATCTATCCATAGCAATAACCGAGGAATTGGAAGCTTGTTAGTAGATTTTCTCTCCGCCATCACGCTTCGTACAATCTTCAGGCGAACTTCAGGCGTGTCGCGTGCATGTGATATTGTAACGTGCGCGAGGGAGGGGGGATTTGTGGCGTGTGCACTACCTGTGATTGACAGTCAGATCTCACACCCCCCTGCGCTGATTGGACCCGATGATCCGGGAGCGGTGGATTTTTGCAAAACGCTCCAGGTGGAGTTAGAAGCTCGGGTTCTTTTCTAAAACCACCTTATTTATGTTGTTCTGTCGGATTATAGTGTCGATTTCACTTAATATGATCAAAAAAATGTTGCCGACGGCAGCTTTAAGATTTCTGACTGACTGCCATCTCTTGTCAGTAGTTGCTGAAAGCAAACTAAAACATAAGTAATAAACAAGGACCAGCCCATATCACATACACACACACACACACACACAAAAAACAGAAACTTCACCTCAGGTAAGTTATGATGACATATTCACCACTCAAAAAAGTTTTTATGAAATTAGTTTTTGGTAAATCGATCAAATGTCTGTGTTGCCAAGCAGCAACACTGTGCAATAGTGGAATTACATTATTGCAATAGTTTAGCTAGCTAGAAATGTCAGCTGCAATCTGTTAAGCTGTAACAATAACAGCATTAATGCTAGTGATATAATGTTGATTAGTCATACACTGAACAAAATTATAAGCGTGTTGCGCTTTTGTTTTTGCCCGCATTTTTCATGAGCTTTTTCAATGTACACAAAAGGCCTATTTCTCTCAAATATTGTTCACAAATCTGTCTAAATCTGTGTTAGTGAGCACTTCTCCTTTGCCGAGATAATCCATCCACCTCACAGGTGTGGCATAACAAGATGCTGATTAGACAGCATGATTATTGCACAGGTGTGCCTTAGGCTGGCCACAATAAAAGGCCACTCTAAAATGTCCAGTTTTATCACACAGCACAATGCCATAGATGTTGCAAGTTTTGAGGGAGCGTGCAATTGGCATGCTGACTGCAGGAATGTCCACCAGAGCTGTTCCCCGTGAATTGAATATTCATTTCTCTACCATAAGCCGTCTCCAAAGGCGTTTCAGATAATTTGGCAGTACATCCAACCGGCCTCACAACCGCAGACCACGTGTAACCACAACAGCCCAGGACATCCACATCCAACATCTTCACCTCCAAGATTGTCTGAGACCAGCCACCCGGACAGCTGCTGCAACAGTCGGTTTGCATAACCATAGAATTTCTGCACAAACTGTCAGAAACCGTCTCAGGGAAGCTCATCTGCATGCTCGTCGTCCTCATCGGGGTCTCGACCTGACTGCAGTTCGTCGTCGTAACCGACTTGAGTGGGCAAATGCTCACATTCGATGGTGTCTGGCACTTTAGAGAGGTGTTCTCTTCACGGATGAATCCCGGTTTTCACTGTACAGGGCAGATGGCAGACAGCATGTATGGCGTTGTGTGGGTGAGCGGTTTGCTGATATCAACGTTGTGGATCAAATGGCCCATGGTGGCTGTGGGGTTATGGTATGGGCAGGCGTATGTTATGGACAACGAACACAGGTGCATTTTATTGATGGCATTTTGAATGCACAGAGATACCGTCCACGACCATCACCTCATGTTGCAGCATGATAATGCACGGCCCGATGTTGCAAGGATCTGTACACAATTCCTGGAAGCTGAAACCATCCCAGTTCTTGCATGGCCAGCATACTCACCGCACGCCACTTATTGAGCATGTTTCGGATGCTCTGGATCGGCATATACGACAGCGTGTTCCAGGTCCTGCCAATATCCAGCAACTTCGCACAGCCATTGAAGAGGAGTGGACCATTATTCCACAGGCCACAATCAACAACCTGATCAACTCTATGCGAAGGAGATGTGTTGCACTGCATGAGGCAAATGGTGGTCACACCAGATACTGACTGGTTTTCAGATACTGATAATTTTGTTCAGTGTATGTTAAGGACTGCCAAGGCATTTGTATTATGGAAAAAAATTGAATTTTAATGGCAATTTTTTTTTCTAAAAATTTCCACTATTGTATGTTGTTGCCGTATGGCAACATATCATAAAGTACCTTAAAATATTTAGCTTAATTTTTTTTTACAGCACTTCAAGTTAAGCCATTCTAAGAAAAGAAAAATAGTCAAATATTTTTTTCTATAGGTCTATCATAATGCGTGCGGTAGAGGGTTAATAAAATGAGATTATGCATGACATCAGGAAAGATGCTTTTTAATAACTTTTTCATTTTCTTTTTCCAGTTTATTTATTTATTTATTTATGCAAGCACATCCATTAGACACATCATAACACAATACCCTTTAATGAAATTAATAAATCCTTCATATACTTGCTTTTATTGTGATCAAGTTATTTATTATTTTGGTAACACTTTATTTCAATGGTCCACTTTAGACATTCTATTAACTATATAGTCCAGTCATTTTATGAAAAAATGTTGAACAAATTGCAACAGAAGCAAACTCAACTGATTTTGTATCCTCAATATGTCCTGAGTAAGGAAAAAAAAGCCCCGAAAAATCTCATTAGGGGAAAGTTTCGAAAAAGACCCAAATATAGCCTATTCATACGCCTATTCATTCTTTTTCTTACGTGAATAGGGTAAAAAATTAATCTTTAGATATCACCATGAAAATCACTGAGTTGATTACTTACATCAAGAAAAACAAAAAATGTATTACAAGTTTTTGAAATTGTTTGTTAACATGGACAAACGGTGCATAATCTAATTACGTATGTGCTAATTTGCATAAATAACACAACAGATCTAAACATTGGGTATAGCCAGGTGAAAATGTCTTGTTGAATCTTGTTGACACATAACAGTAAAATACTTAATGTTAAGGTCTGAATGGGACCCATTTAGGCTACCCATGAGCATTAATACATAGAGGCAGGAAGAAGTACTTTAAACCAGCCTTTATTCATTATTATTGCAGAGATGGGGTTTGGGGCTGTGTCCGTGGGACTGTTTCTGGGGATTCACTTTTTATTTTGCCTACCTTTTGTCTTCTGCATTCTACTTACCATTGTCTCCTGTTCTTCCCTCAGACTCAAACCCCATCTCTGCAATAATAATGAATAAAGGCTGGTTTAAAGTACTTCTTCCTGCCTCTATGTATTAATGCTCATGGGTAGCCTAAATGGGTCCCATTCAAACCTTAACATTAAGTATTTTACTGTTATATGTCAACAAGATTCAACAAGACATTTTCACCTGGCTATACCCAATGTTTAGACCCGGTGTGTTATTTATGCAAATTAGCACATACAGTACGTAATTAGATTATGCACCGTTTGTCCATGTTAACAAACAATTTAAAAAAACTTGTAATACATTTTTTGTTTGTCTTGATGTAAGTAATCCACTCAGTAATTTTCATGGTGATATCTAAAGGTTAAAAAGTTTTACCCTATTCACGTAAGAAAAAGAATTAATAGGCGTATGAATAGGTTATATTTGGGTCTTTTTCGAAACTTTCCCCTAATGAGATTCTTCTGGGCTTTTTTTTCCTTACTCAGGACATATTGAGGATACAAAATCAGTTGAGTTTGCTTCTGTTGCAATTTGTTCACGGTTGACCCCCATTTTGGCTTAAAATGACTGGACTAATAAGTAACTTTTCAACATGTCAACTAACTCTCATTAGAGAATTAGTAGACTTAATATCTGCTTAATATCTCTTAATATCTGCTAACACTTTATATTGATGCTCCTCAAACAGACTTTCTTATTAATTTATTAATTTATTTATTTATTTGTGCTATTAGAGCCATCACACCTCAAAAATCTTCATGAGATTATTAAATCTTTCATAGTAGGTGCTATTATTTTTAATTACTATACTAATATCTTATTTATTTATTGCTGTTCAATCCATTACAACCATCATACCTCAGGATGGATGGATGGAAGGTTGGTTGGTTGGTTGGTTGGTAGGTAGGTAGGTAGGTAGACCCACAGGGCCCTGAAGAAACAATAAAACGAGTCTGCAGTTCTTCTCTCTCTTAATGTCCTAGACATATCCATCTTTACACTATTGTCTTCAGACAACCTGCACATTTCTGTCTGATTTTTGCTCCCTTGTCCAGGGAAGAAACTGCTGGGAAGGAGGGGAGGAAGAAACAGAGGAAATGTGTGATAGCTTCCGCACATCCTCCCAAGACAGTACTTCCACTGGAGAAAAAAAAGTCGAAGAAAAATGCATGTTCAGGTGTGTGTACATGTGCGTATGTGTGTGTGAGAATCTTTTGAAACAGCTTCTATTTAGAGGATGTGGTCAGCGAAGATCCGCGCCCCCCCAGATGATTAGTGATCCCCTCAGGAGAAATAAATCTCACAGTTTCATTGCACAATCATTCAAGATGGGCCGGAGCTGCGCAGCACAGTTTTAAATTATGCAGGACTTCCTGCCATGTTCCTTTGACAGCTCTTATAACCCAAAGTAGAGAGGAATTTTTCAGTTAAAAGTGGAAAAATATGGAGTACCATCACTCTCATAAAAAAAGGTACAAAGGGTGCACTGGTACCTTAAAGGTACATTCATAAAGTGTACATATTAGTACCTAAAAGGAACAAAAGTGTACCTTTTTAAAAAGGTACTTCCCCAGTGACAGCTTTTGTACCTTTTTTGAGTGTACCATCCTAGTCTTAGTAAGCTCTTGCAATAAAATGTCTGAGAAAAAAAAAGACCTGACACTGAGAAAAACAACAACAACAACAACACTTCCCCGCCATTGACGGAATTTACCGGCAATCCGTGTTTTCACTGTTATATTACGCACCTTCTAAATAACTACAGAATCTCGGATCAAAACACAGGCAAAGAAGAAGTAAAACAAGCAACAGAAGCATTGCTTATGCACATGTAAAATAATGTGATCATCAAACATTAAACAGTATTTAAATCAAAACTGCCTAATGCTCCTGAATGAAATCTCAACCAGGACGAGGAATAGGACTGTGCAATCTTAGTTGATGGACTCGATCTACTCCACCTATACGTTTCAATCATCGTTCTGAATACGATCCAGACGACAAAAACACATTTTTCTAAGAATTTTGTTCAAAATGTTGCTATTTTTAATGAAACCTACCCACATTCAAGTGTTGATATATATAAAAAAAAATGTTTTAAAGCAGAGGCTCTGTTCTTTCTTTTGATATATTGCATGTTCAGATATTCATTCAACAAAATATTCTGGCAGGGAAAGAGTTAACAATTTAATTTTAATGATTCTTCAGTAACAATAGGCCTACCCATGTGCACATGGCGGCCAAAAGTCGAGCACAACAGTCGCTATCCATCAGTTGCTCTCTTTCAGTCTACCTCCTCCTGTCTCTCTCTCTCTCTCAGAGGTGTCTCAGTCGCCAGACTGCTCTTTACCAAACAAAAGAAGTCTTGTCTGATAGTTTCATTTGATCCGGTATCTGCCACAGAAGTTTAATACCCAATACAATTGATCCTGGCAGCTGAGGGTGCTGCCCCTGCGAGATCCACGGCTCAGTGAACCGCAACCATCAGGACATGCTACACCAAACAATAGACCCTCTTACTACAGCAGACTGTATGATCAATAAAAGTTATTACCTCGTTTTTTATTGTCTCCAGTAAAAGATGATGTGGGATCAACTGTCAAAATATGTGAGGCTAAGAGACATAGTGTACATTTCAACATTCCTCAGATTGTTCCTTAAAATTGTTGCTATTTTTTTCTACATCTGGTGCTTTTGAGTTCACCATTGGAAGTTCCAAACCTGTCAAGGTAAAATCAATTATTTTCACAGCTCAACTTTCTATAATTTTCATGATTTATTTATTATTATTGCATTATATTTATTTGCATTATTGTCAAATATACAGATATTGTATTATATTTAATACTTGTTATGATATTTTTTATTATATTACTATTTTTTCCTGCAATATTTTTTTTCAGGTAGTGCATGGAACTTACCACCCAATACATAAGGTGTTACGACACCTTATTTATTTATTTAAAAAAATAAATAATAATAATTATATATATATATATATATATATGCAAATCTCTATTTATAACTGTTAAGTTTTGGTTGAAGCAGAGGAGGAGGCAGGATCCAAGTGCAGCAGTCTTTATTTAAATAAACGGACTCGGGACTCGGGACTCGGGACAACCACCATAGTGCAACGATGAGAACAGACAAAGACTGAACTAAACACAGGGCTTAAATACACAGACAGACAAGCTTAATAAGATCACAAGGGGGCGTGGCTAATAAGAAACCTGGTGAGACTAATCAACATTAAACATAACAAGGGACTGCAAAACATGGAACAAGACTGGGGAACATAGGTTGAAAACATCACAATAACTTTATTGATGAATGATGGTAAGATCAGTAAGAGATGATAGAAACCCAAATCTCTTGGAAGACCTGCTTGACTGTACAGGGTCTGTTGTGAGCATGTGTGTCTGTGTAAATGGGCACTGGAGGACCTCGTTCAGGGTCGGCTCACTCAACATCACTCAGCTCAAAACCATGGGAACACTTTGAGTAGGGGAAGTAAGCTTCATGCAAGAGCTCCATCTAAAAATAAAGCCACAGGAGCTTTAAGCACATGCAATTCAGACCAAGAAATCAATGTTTGGCTGTTTAGCATGAACCAAATAGACCCTGCTGGTAAGATGACGTAATTTTGACTTTCATTAATTACTCATGTGATTCCAAACCCGTAAGACTTTCATTCATCTTCGGAACACAAATGAAGATCTTTTTAATGAAATCTGAGAGATTTCTCAGTTGACAGCTACGCAACTACCACTTTGACACTTCATAAAACAAATTTAATTTTAACTGATTTTACTAATTCGTAAAACTAATCCATATGAATTGAGTGGTTTAGTCAAAACTTGCTTTATGATGAACAGATTGAATTTAGGCACATGTAAATATTGATCAGCGAACATAAACAGAAGGTCGACCGAACCTGATTGACGCACAAGAACAAACCTCATTGGTTTTTGCAGAAGCTCAAGTGCTGCTTAACACACGAGAATGAACCTCGCATGTCAAGCGAACATAATTGAGCTTCCGTTTATCATAACTGATGTGTGAGTTGATGAATGTTTATATGTAAATAAAAGCCTAAATTCAATCTGTTCATCATATATAGCAATCGTGTCTCTTCAGAAAATTTTGGACTAAACCGCTCAATTCATATGGAAACAAATTCATTTGTTTTAAGATCTCTTTATGAACTTTTTGAGCGTCAAAGTCTCAGTTGCGTAGATGTCGATGGAGGGACAAAAAGCTCTCGGATTTCATTAAAAAGATTCGTGTTTGAAGATGAATGAAAGACAACATGATATTTATGACCTTCAACTGTCACTCTCCTCTTATTTTTGAGAAATTAGAGGCAAATTTCATATTTCAACACACATAAAAAAAGAGAAAAAAGTAAGGTTGAATCTATCCTTGATGCACTCAGTGGCTGTAGTAAATACACAGCGAGAGAGAATATCAACAAAAACGGTCTTCAATGATGAATACAAATGGTTACACACAGGAGATCACAAGGGAAACATAATAGCACAATCACATAATACCAAGACAACATGAAACCATAAACAGAGAAACCTGAGGACTTAAATATACAGAGATAACGAGGTAACTAAATAAACAACAGGTGAACATAATCAGTAATTAAGCTGCAAACAGAACTCTAATGGGACATGGAACACCACAACACAATGAAACTGAACACTGAGATTGTTACAATCCTTTAAACCTGGAATGATTGTTTTTATTTAGCAATTTTATTTTAAATCAATCCGAAAATTTTCCTAAATTTAAGATTCATCCCTGTACTAAAAACTGATTTGAACTTGAACTATATACTATAACTGCACTTGGCAGGTGCATTAATGAACATGCTTTATATGTCTGACTGCATGAAAACTATATTCTTTCTTGCTATCCTGTTCAAATGCTTTCCTGTTCTGTTTTCAAGAGCTGGTTGAGATTTTAGCCGTTTTGAAGTATTGAAGAATGTGAATTATATACTTCATTGCTCAACACACTCCCCTATTTCCCCTCTCCTAACCACCCCCACACTCAGACTCAGACTTCATCTCCCATAAGGCCATGCATGGGCGGGGGACTGGGGGTGGCGATGGCTGATCTGTGGCGTGACAGGCTGGGATTTGTGCAGCCTTAATACTGTCTTTCATCAGCATGGTGCTCCTGGGCCCAGTGTTGGGTTTCAGTCCGAGTCTATGTCTGCGGCACGTGGGAGGAGGATTTCTAACACATGGATCCCGTTCCCAGCAAACAATGAAAGTCCTGTCGGTGCGCGCTCCCTCACCGGGACGGTATGAGTGTGATGTCACAGCACATGAGCACACCCATTCTTCACCGGCTAAATCACAGACACGCATACACCAGCAGCACCACCACACTGAGCTGGCTCTAATTAACACCTGCTTTCACAAGCATGTTCCCCCTGACCAGGGTAAGCTGTTTGGTCTGGGCAGGATTAGTGTGTGAGTAGTGGTAATGCCGGGCCTGTGTGTCTTGCTCACGTCTGTTGGATACTGAGCTGTATGGAGCAGACAAACAAAGCTCAAGTCTCAGACATAAGCGGCTGGAACTGGCCCTATGGGGGAACCTGCTTGGCCTGCTGCCTACCAGTTACTGACCATGCCAGCAGGCTGGCCAGTCCTGTTCTTTTATGAAAGAATTAACCTTTTTTAATGAGGACTAGGATAAGGCCTTTACATGTTTTTGTTTTCATTTTTTATTCCATTAGATTTTCATATGTATATAGTTCAGCCATGAAACTCTAGAGGGTGCATGCTAATAGTAGCCTGGCTCCGCCCTCCTACGTACTTCCGCTCAATTTTCATTTTCCTTCAATACGTCGTCTGGGTTTGTGGTATATTCGCGGGTTTTCTCCGGCCAATTTTTACCTGTCCAATCAGCGAACAGAGGGAGTGGCTGAGAACGATGACGTTGAGGTTGTGCGCTAGTTTGAGTAGTTCAGCAATGGCGGCGGAGAAAGATGCGAGCGAAGCCATTCGGTTCTTTGTGGCAATGCTGCCGAATATCCAGAAGTTAAAGCTGGAGCAAGAACAATCTTTGCTGAGTTTTGTAGGTGGCCATGATGTTGTGGCCATCCTCCCCACGGGGTTCGGGAAAAGTTTGATTTTCCAGCTCACTCCGTTAGTGGTGAATGAGTTGGTTAAGGCGAATGCTAGCGATTGGTTATGGCAGATTGGTTATGGTTATGGCTCTGGGCAGATCCAGTAGTTTTAAACTTCAACAGAGTACCCGCCTTCAAGGAAGTTAACGCTTGTCAATGGGGAGTGGCCAGACTCTCTGTACAAATGAAATGTATGAGAGTCTGGTAGGACCAGGCTATGCAAATTGGTCTCTTTACATGAAATCTACAAGTAATCACATCATTACCATGGCACAAGCTGATTGGCTTCTGCTGATCCTGCAGCCAATGAGATTGCTTGCTCAACATTTAAACAGTCTGGTTAATTGTTTGCTGTAAATTAGTTCTGCAGATTCAACTGCGTAAGATAAGTGAACAGTCTTTTTTAAATTAAATGCTAAACAATGTTGCATGGTCTGGATTTGTCAATGAAACAAACATACACATATTCAAAATCATGTTTGATGTTTTACAAGATGCATTGTTACAAACAGTGGATATAAGCCATATAAGCTAGTTAGCATGAGAATGCTTGAGTTAATAGCAGCAGCAGTAAATACACCTCTTCAAAATCAAGTTTGATGTTTTACAATGGATATTTACAGTTTTATGAACTAACATCTAACTAACTTTTTTACTAAATTTGTTGATGTAGGTCAATGTTAATTAAAGGCACAATATGTAAGAATTTTGGATTAACATATCCAAAAACCACTAGAGCAGTGTTATATATTTTGTTGACTTGTACTTAAATTACAACTAAACATTGTTTAAATCCAAAGAAATCAGCATTTTTAACCAGAGTAATGGCCTGTGTCATTGCGTCGCCTGTCAATGATGTCATACCCGTGTTACCCTCGATTTCCTGTTTTTGTTTTCGTGGAAACAATGGAAACCCCAAAGATGCTTTAATAAATTATGTGTTTTATGAGACAGGTGAGCAACAGAAAACTAATCATTGTTATATAGCTCACAGTTAGCCTTATTGTTTGAATCTCTTGATTTACCGCGAGTAACATGTTTGTACCATGCCTTAGAGACAACATTATTTTGTCAAGTGACAAACATGGCATAATCAAAAAGAGCTTTGTTTAAAGTAATACAGCATTTTCTCCACCATACAATACATTTTTAAATGAATTGCGTGCCATTTAGCAACACAAGTAATCCAGTTTTTATTGATATGATATGTTAATATCGATCTAGATTAAGTTCGAAAAGTGTCTCATAGCAGCCACCGATCAACAGAGGATTTCGATCCCACAATCCCCCGTGTGAGAGTGTCACTCAGCTCCATTCACTCTGTGCCAGTGGACACATGCTGTTAGTTTTTTTGAAATTCAGCCAAATTTGATACATACGTTCATCAAAATTAACTTCTTGTTAACAGTACTGCTCCATAAAATCAATAAAACCATTCTGACATTCATTACTACAGCACTCGTGTGACATGTCTTAAATGTGACAGCTGGTTCATTCAAACACACAGCATATGTCAACATGGATTCTCATTAGTGATAATAACAACAGAAGCCTGACAACACAAGTAGCCTATATGTTGTAAAAAGATCAACAAACAACATCTCAGTTTCACTTAAGTCAGCATAGTTGGGACTGTCCTCAGATTTCTCCTCTTTGAGAAAACCAATTCTAAACTCATCTGAACAAATCTAATTAGTCTTTGGTCCCGTCCCATGAGCACACTATATTGGCTGCTTTCTCTGGCATCAGTCAGATACTCTCGTTTACTGGTCAGTGCCTCCTCTGGTATGAAATGAGATATCTGAGAACTTTGAGAACTTTTGGGAAAACAACAGGCAGAGGTCAGAGCAGAGTTCAAGGATTGAATGAGTCGCACTGAGGATTGTGTGCAGGAGGAAAACGAGGCAAACCCACTGGGGCTCTGAGAATATACACACTGCATACTGCATGGAGGACGTACACATACATACACACTTTTACCTCACATCTAAACTGGGACTTTCCATTGACTTAAGCAGTTCTTAAAGTCACCATGAAAGCAAACCACAACAATCCAATTCAAGTCATGCACTACTTTTTTTTCTTGTACGAGAAGCCGTTTCACTCGGATATACGTCACAATATATCGCAACTTCCGTTTCATACAGACTTTAAATGTAGCTATTTATAATTTTTATAGACAAGTGGAAATCTCGACCCTATAAAAGGCCATTTACACCAAGGACAATAACTAGCCTATATATAGTTTTGTCACATTTAACAATGTTTGGCAAAATTCTGTGGGCAAAATGCAGTCATAGGAATGTTTCATTTATGTTTCATTCATAGGAATTCATGCAATCGTGAATTTCCCCGAAAGATTTCCCCAAGCAGATTTCATTATAGTTATTGTTATGTGAACAGGCCTCGAAACTAAAGCAATTATAGAGTGGTGTAGGTATGATGTCAGAACCCAGAAGTCTAATTCGCTGCTGGTTCCTTCAAGATTTTCCTATGGGGTTTTATACTGGGGTTTTTAAATTTATGAGAAAAATAAAGCCTGTGGTAAACATAACTTGACGGTACTTTGACATTTTGTTCTACAACATAAATTACACACACAGATAGCGGAAAACATAATTTTGAAGCAGTTATGTTAAATTTTGAAAACAAACATTTTTAATAGTTAAATAAATGTACCTATAGTATGTTGTACATTGTAGAAAGTTATGTTTACCACAGGCTTTATTTTACTCATATATTGAACCCCATTATAAAACAGAACCAGCGGTGAATTAGACTTCTAGGTTCTGATGTCATACCTGCACCACTCTCTTTACAATCTATTTTAATGAATTTTATTTTTGGACAAAATCTTTAAAAGGAGATTTTTCAGATTTTTTTGTCCCCAAAACTATAGCTAGGTCATAAATACACTTATTCACACAAGTTCCACAACTACAGATTCATAAAAATGACAGAGGTATTCAAAGCTTATCAACAGTATTCTGACATTTTTCAAACAGTTAGCATGTATGCTAGCATGTCTACAGGAAACCTAGCAGACTACAATGCCATTTAGTCACTGGATTTTTGTATAATCAGAGGTATTTAGACTATATTTACCATTACAACTAAACAACGAGGAAGCAAAATAAATATAGCCCATTTTGTGTCATTTTTAACAATTCAGCACATAGGGCAACTACAGTTGTGCCATACATCTCTCATACACACATGGTATATACCAATATATACCAATAAAAATAAGTTTAATTTAAATCATAATTCTTTCCAGCACATACAAGATTCTTTGTAAATTAGGCTTATTATTATAGACATCTGCTTACTGATCTGGCAGTAAAGTAGGCACATGACAGCTGGACATAGTGACGGATTGCAGTCTTAATCCTGCGACACGGAACAGCCTTTTTGATGGACTGCAAACTAGCCTTTGATTTCCATAACACTGCTGTAAATTAGCTGTAGACTGGAACAAGATCCAACATGCTGTCTACAGCCCCTTTTCCACTTGTCTCCATCCACCACACCACCAGGACTGCGTTCCCCAGTCACCTGCTTTCATTTCCCCCTGACCATATGAATGAAAGACAGGAAATCTACCCTTGCAGTGATTACAGTGAAATTTGTACGAGTCTGAAGAGGAAGTCTAAGCAGCTCCTGCCAGGCGATCGGTTTTCAGAGCAGGCTCTGGAGTTATTATAACGTAGTCCATCTCAGTTGAGGACCACTCATCTCTTTGAAGCTTTAAGAGTTAGGCTAGAGCTGCACGATTGTGGATCATTTGAGAATCACGATTTTCTTTTATTGTTGTTTGTTTTAAACATCATGATTCTCCCACGACTCTAAACAGACAAAATAACATGCAATTTACTAGAGGTTCTGACAAATGTTAACTCCTGCTGTCTATTTAAAATGTTTAATGAATCTGAATGAATTATTTGAAAAAATTGGTTTGAATTAATGATTCAATGACTCACTACGAGAGCCTATATCCGAACTATAAACTTTTATCCCAGTTCTTCAGTGATCTTCTGTTTGTGACAGAAATAACGATACTGTGTGGTTTAAAGACTGTTTGTGAAGCTGTTTCATACCTACAGTATATATGACAACTGGGTAACACTTTAGAATACTGTTCCTTCATTAATGAATAATTACACAGGAACAAATGAGTAATGCATTAGTAACACTCTAGTAACTACCAAGAAACTCTGATTAATGAATTAGTAAGTAATCGCACTCAGATGAATGTGGTAGTTCACTATTAGCTAATCAATAACTACTATTTTTTTCATACCTCCCAGAAAACTACTATCTACAGGTATGAACCTGTAGATAGTAGTTCTCTGGGAGGTATGAAAAAAATAGTAGTTATTGATTAGCTAATAGTGAACTACCACATTCATCTGAGTGCGATTACTTACCCTTGCAGTAATCCTTACCCTTAATTAACATGAATAATGCATAATTTATAATAAAAGGTAATGGTAACCCACTAGTAATGACTCAAGTATTACTACATCATTTTAAAGGAATTACTAATTATTTGGATCAGTATTCTAAAGTGAAAAACATGATAACAACCTAATATTGGCCTAATATTAGGCCTAATAAAGGCTTTTGTAAGGGTTTGAATAGTAATGAATCAAGTGTTACTACATCTTTCTAAAGGAACTACTAATTATTTGGATCAGTATTCTAAAGTGAAGATCATGGGAACACACTAGTAATGACTAAAGTGTTACCAAATCCATTGGAAGGAATTGATATTCAAAATCTTACAAAAATCTCAAAAGCGTACAATGACTTAAGTCAATATTAGGTAGTTATCATGTTTTTCACTTTAGAATACTGATCCAAATAATTAGTAGTTCCTTTAGAATGATGTAGTAATACTTGAGTCATTACTAGTGGGTTACCATAAATGATGCATTATTCATGTTAATTATGAACCTGTAGATAGTAGTTCTCTGGGAGGTATGAAAAAAATAGTAGTTATTGATTAGCTAATAATGAACTACTACATTCATCTGAGCGCTATTACTTACTAATTTGTTAATCAGAGTTTCTTGTTAGTTAATAGTAGTTACTAGAATGTTAATAATACGTTACTCGTTTGTTCCTGTGTAATTATTCATTAATGAAGGAACAGTATTCTAAAGTGTTACCGACAACTGCTCTCTATGGGTCAGCGACTGAAGCGCCAACCCATATCTGATTGTACTTGTCAATGGATTAATAGACACAATAGACGAATCATTGTCATTTTGGGAATGAGATAACGTGGGTGTTTGAATCGAGATCGTGATCATTCAACGATAAATCACGCAGCTCTAAGTCAGGCCCACTGCACTCTGCATCCACAGGTATGCTGTCTCTTTCTATCTACCAAATCACAATCTCTTTATTGTTTCTAAACTTGGTCCTTCGTTGATTTTGGCTCACTTTTAATCTGTCTTTTGGTTTGACTCACAGTTCACATGCAGCTCCAGATTGTTTTCATTTAGCATTGAAGATCTGACCCTTGACCCGCACGGACTGCTCACTCTCCTCTCATTCATTTTCTCTGCCTTTTACAACTCACAGCAGCTGCCTGGCCTTGGTATCCTCATGGGATTCCTCTGGAGAGGTTAAAAGAAGAGGCAAGGTAAGAGACAGAGATGAAGGAAGGAAGAGTCTGAGTCATTGATTACAGCTTACAGAGAGTGAGTTTGAGAGACAAGTTGAAGTATGAAATTATGTATTCATTTTATCCCGAAGTGTGAATTCCTCCAAAATACACATAGTGTGGATCACAATTATATATTATCATAATTCATAAGTTTATATTATATTATATTATATTATATTATTATTATATTATATTATATTATATTATATTATATTATATTATATTATATTATATTATATTATATTATATTATATTATATTATATTATATTATATTATATTATTTTAAAGGTATGGGGTTGGTAAGATTTTTTTATGTTTTTGAAAGAAGTCTAATATACTCACCAAGGCTGTATTTAATCAAAAAAAAAAAAAAAAAAAAAAAAAATATATATATATATATATATATATATATATAATATTGTGAAATATTACAATTTAAAATAACTGTTTTTTAATATATTTTAAAATGTACTTTTTGTCTGTGATGACAAAACAGAATTTTCAGCAGGCATCAGAACCTTTATCTGAAATAGAAATATTTTGTCTTTACTGTCACTTTTGATAAATGTAATGCATCCTTTGCTAAATAAAATAATTAATTTCTTTCTTTATTTAAAAAACTGTTTATTAATTATATTATATTATATTATATTATATTATATTATATTATATTATATTATATTATATTATATTATATTATATTATATTATATTATATTATATTATATTATATTATATTTGTTTTATACCATGTTTTACATAATTTCTGTACTCTTATGGGACACAGTCAGACACCGTGGAGACCAAATAGACGGAACAGGAGCCACACTCTCAGCAACACCTCATTTTGTCCCTTTTGAAGACCGGTAGACACTTTGGAGGAAATCTGATACATGGCAAAAACAACTATGAAGTCAGACTTTTATTTAAGGAGCTCGACTGCCGATCTCCGATATCCCAAGAGCTGGTGCAGGGGCTGAGGGGAGGGAAAGGGGGCTCTGGGTGAGGTTTGCTCTGTTGTTTTCTGAACGGCTGCCAGGAAAAGTTTAATGGCTGTGGAATTTGGACAGGAAAATAGCAGGCTGGAAGTTTCAGAGGAAGCAGGGATTTGTGGCTCACGCAGCACCTCTGTTTGTGTTCTTCTGGGTTGGCTCCACTTCGGCCACCTCTCTGCTCCGCTTCTAGCGAGGAAGAGCGTCAAGCGCTTTTCCACATATGAGTGTGGTGCCTCAGGAGAATACCTACCGGCGACTTGCAGGCCACAGCCTATAGACCTCCACCCCTTTCACACACACACACACACACACTGCTGGACAGATCAGATGTATAGTGCTAAAACTCATACTCACAAGCTCTAATTGAAAACAATACAAGCGTCGTCTCAGTTCCAAAAAAACATGATGCTTTAACCTATTCCTCCATTGTCTTCAGGGAATGTGAACTTGACCTTTGAACTCAAATTCCATGATGGGATGCAAAACAAATTACTTAAAAAAAAAAAAAAAAACTTGAGACAAATCGAAATCATTTTACTCCAATTTTTATTTAATCAAATACGCATACAAGCTCCAAAAAATCCCCAAAACATCTATAGTGGTTCTTTCTTTTTGAGTTCGACCACAGTTATGTTTCCATACATGACCTCAAACATGGTTACTTGAGTTTGTGGGCTAATACAGTAGTTTTGCCAATGTAAGTCTACATTTGATATATTAATAATGCACTGACTTCAATGTGTATATCATATTGCTTCCATTTCTTCTTTCAATTCACATCAACAATTGTCCCTAGACATTAAAAACTCTGAATATTTTCACCGTAAAAATCTCTCCTTGCAACGTGCACGTCACCACGCTCCAGATGTTTCTCAGTCCCCGTGGGTAACGACTCAAGGAGGAGCTGGTTATGAGGAAAGGGAAGCTTGTATCACTGAGATGATGTCTGCAGCCCCTGTCAACAGTAATCACCCCTGCTCCCTATCGCTCAGCTCACACCTCCACACATTCCCTCTCTGTCTCGCCACACAGGCCCAGGCTGAAGTGTTCTATCCAGCCTTGGTCAAGCATCACTATCCAACCAAGACCATTGATTTTCTGGAACAATTTCCCTTCTAATTTTTATAGTCTATTCTGTGTTTGGATTAAAACTGGCTGTTGACAAGCAAATCATCGGCAAATCTCCTTCATTTTAAAGTGAAGGAGTAGTTCACTTTAAAATGAAAATTAGTCCATGATTTACTCACCCTTAAGCCAGGTGTATATGACTTTCTTCTTTCAAATGAATACAATCAGAGTTATATTAATAAACACCCTGACGCTTCCGAGCTTTATAATGGCAGTGGATAATTAAGGCCTTCTGTAGCAAAATGATGAGTTTGTGTAAGAAAAATATTAATATTTAAAATTTTATGAAGTAAAATAACTAGCTTCCGGCCAAACAAACATACAGATCCGATTTAAGTGTAAAGTGCAACTTATGACGTCGGAAGTAGTGTAGTGCGTCATGGCGTGGCGTAAATATCAGCAGTAGGTCGCATTACTCGCATAAGTTGCGCTTTACACTTAAGTCGGATCCGTATGTTCGTTTGGCCGGAAGCTAGTTATTTTACTTTATAAAGTTTTAAATATGAATATTTTTCTTACACGAACTCATCGTTTTGCTTCAGAAGGCCTTTATTAACCCCCCAGAGCCATGTGGACTTCTTATATAATGGATGGATGCACTTTTTTGAGCAATCTGATGGTTGCAATTCACTGCCATTATAAAGCTCGGAAGCGTCAGAAAGAAGAAAGTCATATACACCTAGGATGGCTTGAGGGTGAGTAAATCATGGGCTAATTTTCATTTTAAAATGAACTACTTTAACTCATATTACACTGGATATCATTTAGCATTAGGATTACATCTCTCTCTCTCTCTCTCTCTCTGTGTGTGTGTAAAATATTAAGCATCACAGCTGTTTTCAACATTGATGACAATAAGAATTGTCATGTGACACTGAAGACTGGAGTAATGACTGACAAATTAATTTAAAATGTAATGAAATGGAAAACAGTTAAATCATAATAATATTTCACAGTATTACTGTTTTTATCAATTACATGCAGTCTTGGCTGCGAATCTGCAGCCTTACATGCAGCCTTGTTATTGCCAATACATACAGCGATACACTGCTATGAGCATGTAAGACATACTGCTGCTGCACAAATAGAATATACAAAATTACCCGTGGCAGATCTATACAGGTGGAGCTGGGGAAGGTGACTGGTTTCAGAGCATCTCTGAAAGTGCGCCGCAAACTGCTATAGTGAATGCTAACCAGTTGAGCAGCAAGCTCATTGCTATGTTAGCTCATAGCACAATAGCACAACATAGCTCATAGCACAACATTGTTCATAGCACAACAATAGCACAATATTGTTCATAGCACAACATAGCTCAATGCTATGTTAAGCAGCAAGCTCATTGGTTGCAGATGCGACATGACCCAATAAAGTTATGCCATTAATGATGTAAATATCATCAGGTTGCAATGCATTAAGGACCCATCAGCCTACATCATCTAGAGTTTCATGACAGAACTTGGTATATATAATTTAATTTGTTTCATTCTGTTGTTTTAAACAAATGTTACTAGTTTGTACAGATTACATATGAGTAAGTTTTTTTGAAAAAAGTCAGTATTACAGTAATTAACTTTTAAACAATCGATTGAAAAATTGACCCACAAAGTAGTAGAAATATAGAATTCTATAAAAATAGAATTCATAAATAAAGTATAAAATCATGAATTGTATTTACTGCATTAAGTTACATAATGGTTTGGCTTTAAGCCATTCATTAAAAAATACTGAAAAATTAAAACATTAAAAAAAGAAAGAAAATTAATTGTTTAAACAGTGCTAATAGATAAGGCACATATAAGAAGTGATTTCAAAATAAAAATCTTTTCAAGTACTCCCCGTACCTGTCAGGAATCATTGCTATAGACAATTTACGGCAAAAAACTTGAACAACCCCTCACGAGTGTTAAGATGAGGCTGCCCCGCTCAACATTTGTTCAAGAGAAAGCAGCTTTGTGGGTCAAACTTTTGTTTGTTTTGAGGCCAGATTGCTCTTAATAGTGTAATTGGCCATGTGTAATGGTTTTGCGATGGCTACCCTTCACATTTGGGTGAAGGAGGCTTGTAAAGGTCCGGTCATTAGTCAAACTCAATGATCAGCTCCAGTTTGGGAGGTGTGAGTTGAGACACTAAGGGCAGAAACATAAACAGACAGAGGAGGAAATGCTTATGGACAAATGGCCTAAAAGTGAAGTGAGCGAGAAACACATAAAACCCTGGTGAAACACAGAGAGGGAACAGCCTTCGTAAAGCTCGTACTGTCACTGCGGAAAGCCCCCTGATGAGTGGAGAGTACAACTTTTGACACCAGAGCGGCGTATAGGAAACAAACTTCTAGCACCCCTCTCCTTCCTAAACAAATAAACTAAAGCCTCATGTACTCAACAACTGAACAAGTGGACGGGATTCTCTGGTGTCATCCGGAAAATTAAGATAATAATAAAGGAAAAGAGAAATGGTAAAGTATGTAAAAAAATCTCTCACTCTCTCTAAACAAAGGCCATACTAATAAAGAAATAATAGGGTAAAAAACAAAGTCCCAGTTCCAGCTGGAATGCTGTCTGTGGTTGGATCAAATAGGGAAAGGCAGTGGTTTTTGTTCTCTGATATCGATCTTCACCAGTGTGTCGAGACACAGAAATGTAGCAATCAGTCTTCCAGCTCAGTGCCAAATGAAAAGGGTACAATCTTGAATAGTCAAACATCAGCATTCAGTCACGGTGCCTCACCAAGTGACTTATTGAAAAAAAGTTCCAGTAAAATGAAACGGCTCATTTTAAAGAGATGGTCCACAAGAAAAAAATGTATTATCTCAGCATTTTATTCACCCTCATGTCTTTCCAAACCTGTTAGACTCACTGTCTTCTGTGGGTGAACAATATATATATATATATATATTTTTTTGTCCATACAATGAAAGTCAGTGGGGTTAAAATCAACACTGGAACCTATTGATTTTCATTGTATGGACAAAAAACACTGAGACGTTTTTCCTTTTTGTGTGTGTTGAGGGTGATTAAATAATGACATTTTTATTTTTGTGTGAACTATCCATTTAAAAACGATGTAAAAATTGAGCACATTATGTGATTTCAGCTCCAACAAAGTTTCTGTACTCTCCTCCTGCTCTCCCCCTCATCGCCCTCTGCTGTCCCCCTGTGCGTGACGGGACCATCCCAGGAGAGAGCCAGGGGGTCTTGGGGAGTTGTGCGGGACAACCAGGGGATTTTGGCAACCTGTAGCTGAGCTCCCAGGCAAGGCTGGGCTGGAATAACGTGGCCTGTTTATTCAGCTGGTTTAGGGGAAAGAGGATGTGTTCAGGGCCTCATTAATCACGGGCGCTTCGGAAGAGATAAACAGCCAGGACCCAGTGGGGGTGCTGACGCTCCAGGTTAGGCAGAGCAGGGGAGAGTGGGGGTCTGTCCTCACCACAGGGGGGAACGTCTGAACACTTGCTGTAGAGTTGTTTGGGACAGCTTTGTGAGGCCTGAAAATATGTCCTATAAACTATTTAAGACATAAAAATTATATATATATATATATATATATATATATATATATATATATATATATAGCCTATATATATATAGATAGATAGATAGATAGATAGATAGATAGATAGATAGATAGATAGATAGATAGATAGATAGATAGATAGATAGATAGATAGATAGATATATTGATTTGTCTACAAATTAAAAATGTACACTACTGTTCAAAATTTGGGGTTGGTACTATATATATATTTTTTTGTTCTGAAAGAAATCTTTTATGCACAACAAGGCTCAAAATACATTAAAACAGTACTATTGTGAAATATCATTATAACGGTTTTATAAAAATTTAATTTAATCCTGTGATGGCAAAGCTGAATTTTCAGCATCATTACTCCAGTCTTCAGCGTCACATGATCCTTCAGAAATCATTCTAATATGCTGATTTGGTGCTCAATAACATTTCTTATTATCATCAGTGTTTTTGTGGAAACTGAGATGCATTTGTTTTCATGATTCTTTGATGAATAGAAAGTTAAACAGCATAATTTGTTTAATAAAAATCTTACTCCCAAACTTTTGAATGGTAGTGTAGTTTCATAACGTCACGCTATTACACATTAATTTACATATGCATTTATTGAAGTTATTGTATATTATTACACTGTTATCCTTAGTCTGCATTTTGTAACTATAGTTGGTTTTCTTATTTATTCTGAAACGGTTTTTAATGCAATATTTATTTCAGTATTTAACTGAGTTCAGACTAAACATCCATTAAGAAAAATCCCCAAAAAACACATTTTAAAAGCATAAAAACATCAAACTTCAAATGTACGCCATCTACTTTTAATATATATTTTTTGAGAAATAAATGCCTAGAAGAAGCTGTTGATACAAACAACATTGCACTAAAAAAAAACAACAACAAAAAAAAATTAGAAACATGTGCAGCTGTTTTTTAAAAAAATTTTTTTTACCTATATTTTTACTTTCTTTTACTCTTACTCAAAACCTTTTTTTTCTTTTTGTTGTAAATATCTGTGAATAGCATGTACACAAAACTGAAAAGACTACGGAGAGCACAGTTATCATTTATGTTACATTTATTAAACATTTCATGCATACCAGTTGTCACCTAATTTATTTATAAAATCCTTTTTTAGTTTAAATATCTTTAATATACTTAAAGTTCATATGGATGGCAGAGAAACATTTAGATCTGAGGTAAACAAAAGCTAACAGACATCTGCACCTGTGACAACAAACAAGACAGAAAAACACAAGCGCTGACAGAATATGAATGATGAATATGGGAAAGGGTCATTTATCTGACGAATTTCAAGAATGAGAAGTTTTGCTCCACTTGTTTCGCTTATTTCAGTGTTTTTTGTTTGATTGTAGTCTTTCTTCGACATGTTTGGAAGTTTGCACAACGACTTAATAAAAAAAAGTCTTATTTGAACGCAGGAATATTCCACAGATGCATCAGCAAACAGGCAGAGGAAAAATACAGAATCTGTCATCTACTGCAGCCGCCCAGCCAAACGGGTGTTATTCTACACTTCCAGATGTTCTCCTGTCTTCTCTTCTTTTCATCAAAAGAAAATAAAATGCTGCTGAAATCCTGGTCCGTTCCAAAAAAGCCTGCCATTATTACCTGCCGACCTTGTGCTTCTCGCACGGCCCATGAGGTTCACTACAGGCTGGCTTTCACTCATCTTCCTGTTCATATTTCACCAGGGATGGGGGGAGAGGTGGTGAGGAAGACGGGAAAGAACAGAGGGCATGAAAGAGATGGAGAGGGAGAAAAATGAAAGCAAGAGGAGGAGATGAGAAGTGTATATGTGCATGCTGGGAGGAACGAAGCACATAAATGAAATGTTTTTGAGGTCTAATGACTGATACTGTCTACAACCTGGTGAATGTGTTAAAGATTTTGAATTTCTCTGTTTAGGTCTGATTGGTTTTAATGTTTATATAGGATTTTTACAGTAAAGGTACGTGGATGTGTGTCTGTGTACATTCAGATGTTAAAGTCTAATTGGTTTTGAAAAGATCTGGAAAGAGCAAGACACACTTTTCTATAGATTTCTCTTATTCACATGCAGGTATTAGTTGAGTTATGTGATGAAAGGTTATCAATGTGAATTCTTGTTTCTCACATGCTTTCTTATTATTTCACTCAAACACGCATACAGACTTTGGATATTTATGTTCATGCACAAATTATGTATAAATGATAACTATTATATTTGGATCATGACTATAGTTTCATGCACAGTGTGCTTTGCAGTACATGTTCATGTTTCCATAATATGTGTCTTTCTGCAATATGTCGGTTAAATGATCAATGGAAATCATGTTGATTTTCTTTTATTAAAATATTACAAATAAGTAATTAACTTAAAAAAAGAAAAACTGCCATTTTGTTAATAAATATGTCAGGTGTTTCTCTTCTTCTTTCTTGAATCAAAATTGTATCTTTCTTTTTCTTTTTCTTTTTTACTTGGTAATATTGTATTTTCCTTACATCATCAGTATAACTTTTAATCCTGTTAGACTTTTGCAGTATCACTTTAACAAACAAAAGCCAGGACCCTAATGACATCATTCTCCAGAAAATAACATCATTTTGCTGGGAAAATGACAGCAGCACTAATAAATAAACATTTCTTAAGCACATCCTGTTAATGTTCTTATGTGTAAATAATCAGGTTATGTTTAATAAAGTTTAAGAGCTTTGGCCAGAAGATATTTCTGACAGTTTGGTATACCATACTTAAGTATTTTTTTTTTTTAATATAGAACTACTAAAATTACAACAAGAATATTCTTTTAATGAGATATTTCATGCTTGCCCTGCCATCTACTGGATAATGTAGGTATGTAGGCCTACCAGTAAAAATACTTAAGCTTATTTAGGTCTACTAGTTGATTGGATTAAAGAAAAAAGTTATTATTATATATATTTATTCTCTTTATTATACAATCACATTAATGCATGCAATACATATTTATAATTAATAATCCTTAATGCGACAGTAAACATAGCAGCAGTTTCTGACGTCTACCAGTGGAGCAAAATACAATAAGTAGGCTAATCCTGTTGCCACTGAAAAACAAAAGTTTTAAATTTTCCCTTCAAAAACTCTTTTTTAAGAATTTTGGCCTAATTCAGTTTTTTGGCCCAATACAAACAAGCCAAAATGGAACAAACTGTTCTCACAATGACCACACGGTGGCGCAACCTACCACAAATATGGTGGTTGGAGAAGGTCAACGCCGCCACATTAATGGTGTGACATTACAATGATCTCATTGCTAACTGACTCACTCTAAAAGGTATTGCTTTACCTAAAATATCAATGTATTGATATGAGGCAATAAAAACAAGTACTTTCAGCATTACTATAATGAGAGGAACCTAAAGTAAGCTTTTTCCACAAGAAACTGACTTGTTTCTCTCGGGTTAATAACTATAGCATAGCCTACAGCTCAACTGTATAGCGGAAGACAGGTGCTTTACTGAAACCCACAGAGCTTACCTTATGTTTACCTCTGACAAACAGGCCTCTGGATTTATTTCATTGGATTCTGTTGCTGTGCGATAGAGCCATAAACCTTATCGAGCACTTTTGCTGAATGACCCCATCTGTTCCACTGACATCCACTGAAATATGAATGTAAAAGTGAGAACGCTCAGGCCTGGAACGATGACGACGTGGGTACATAACTGTTTAATGTTTGCTCAATGACCTAAGCCTATTTTGCCACCTTCGAGCATTACAGAGGCTGTATTGACTTTCACCATGGCAGTGGCAGGATGCTCAGTTATGGGTAACAGGAGATGCTCCCAACTCCCAGATTGCCCAGGGCTGAATGCGACATGATAGTCTCAATGAAAGATGATGTGCCCCAGCTATTCTGTTCAGTGCATGCAGGGGTAACAAAGCTGACATTAACCTTGGTGCTTTGTCCCACGTGAGTTGAACTAAACTGTAATATAAAAAAAACTGAAAATATTTTGCAAGTGTATTTGCGAAGATAAAAAAAAGAATGTGATATCTGAGTGTCCCAAGAAACAGGGCCACCAGTTACAGTAGCAAAGGTGAAATGAATCCTACCACAGATATTCTCCCACGGACTGTGATGCTCTTACACAAACAGGTTCTCAAAAGTCAAAAGGGTTTAAATAACAAGCGACGACTTGTTTTGAATCTCCGGTGATTATGCAATAGCAAGTGTAATTGAATAACTAAAAATAAACGCAGCCGGTCAGACCCACCCATTCACACTGAAACATATTTGGCAGAAGAGTCACACTCATTTTATTTTTGTCTAGACCTAATAATAATAAAAAAAAATAAAAAATAAAAAAACATTTAACATTTTTTTTTAATATATATATAGCCTATATATTTTGGCGCATAAAGTCAATCATATAATGTAGAACAAAGCCCCAACAAAATAATGAAAGGCTTGTAAAGAAAATCACTGTTCATTGCTTATTAATAGGTCTGCCAAATCAAAGTCATGTGGTGCAACCAACATGCAGACAAATTCAGAAAAAAAATTTAAATTAATAAATAATAAAATAAATAAAAGATAAAAAATAAAGAGACCCCTGCAGACTATCTCTGTCTATGGATCGAGGTCAATAATGTTTTTTTTCTTTTTTAATTAACTATTAATGTTAACATTAACGTTATTTTAAAACTCCCTAAAAACTGAATGAATAAATAAAAAAATATCATTATCAAATAAAATAATACTTTTTACCTTGACAAATATGACAGTATAAACATTTTTTTTTTTTTTTTTTTTTTTTAAACAGCATGAATACAAAGAATACAAGACCTGGTACATGTAGATTTTTTTTATTTATTATTATTTATTTATTTTAAATGGAGTCACCATTAACAAAGTGTATTGTATGCTGGGTTCCAGGTTTGCTGTAAGCCCACCAGTAATGATTTGCTACTCAGATAGGACAGAGCAGGTGAATGTAGCAGATGCCGTGTGTGATATTCAATGGCTAAATACAGCAGACATCAAATGCCCACTGCTATAACTCAACTGAATCATCACCTTCTGAACATCAGAGAGATCAAAGTTAGATGGCGTATACTTTGTTCCTCATTTAACCTGAGATTAATTTAGTTCCTAACTGTACAGGGGTCACAGGAAGGTATAACATCTGATACCATTCTTTGAAAATGTACACAGAGAAAACTAGTCGCTCCCTTTTACTCTATGTAATGAGATTCCCAGCTAATCAGTGACTTTCCTGCGTTATCTCAGCCATCAGGACACTGGGGAGGATGTGTAACCGAGACAAGGGCTGATGTCATGGCGTGATGGATAAGATGGAGGTTTTGAGGGAGGGTGATGGAGAACGTTTTGATGTTGTATACAGCCCTATTCGATATGCAACCCTCAATTACAATCAGATTATTGTGAAATTGCACGGGGAAGTGGATGCGCTTGTATATGAAGATAAAATATTGGCGTGTGTTAGTGTGTGCGTCCGTCTTTCTGTGCGGGGGGTGATATCTGTAGAGTGAGGTTTCGGGAAGGTGAGAAAACATGATGGTGTGCACTCATCTAATGATCTAAATTGAAGTAGATGAGGTTCTCTCACTCACTCTGAGTGGAGGTGTCTTTTACACTGAACTTCTGTGCAGCATGAATGGAAAAATGAGCTCATGCCTTCAAATACCACTGACTTCATTTACTGACATTAGACAGAGGTCTGAGATCAGTCACAGGCTATACCTGCTACACTCCTGGAACAGAGGGCGATGTTTATTTAATATAGCACTACACTTAAGCGATGCAATACACCCATTTTGCATTCATTAAGTGAACAACAAGACTAAAGGTCCACCTTAAAGAAAAAGAATTCATGTTTTTTCTCGTCCCAAAAAATAGTTTATTTAACCACGTTACATGAGGTTATTTTTAATTTATTACTATATATTGTTTAACCCTTGTGCATCCATATGGGCATTTTTGTCTTTTTCAGTTTTGTCTTTTTTTTTTTTTGCCTGTTTTAATGCCAACTGCATACATTTTGGCACAAGTGTGTATTTTTATTGGCATTTTACTATTTCACCCTCATTTCCTTTAATTAATCTATTTTACACTAGGTACACAAAACAGTTACACTCAGGACTTTAAGGACAAAAATGTCCCCATTGAAACCCATTAAAACTGCAATTTTTTTAATCCAAAGGCCATTTAACTATACAATTATGCAATCTTTGTTAACAGGCCTTCATTCTGTTGGCAAGGCTTCAAAATTAATATTTTTAAAAACATTTTTACCAGATGGCGCCATTTTCAGGTTTGGCCTATAAAGCATATATTTGCTTCATTCCTGTTTTCTGTTTATGCATATTATAGAGAGAATTGGATAAATTATGCTATAATTGTGTGGGTGTGTTGGTATGGATGTCAGAGTGTGGTTTGCATGTGTGTAATACAAAATTGTGTGTGTGCATGTAATATTTGAGAGAGAGAAACTCTATTGCAAATCACAAATCCAGCCACTGTACACCAGCACATATCAACTTCAAATTTGGAACACAACTTATTTAGATTTATGGCTTTGATTTTCTAGCAGTTTTAGAGTTCAACATGTTTCATAAAACATACATTTTACATGAAATAATGCTCATAAATCATTTTCATAAACTTAAACCTCTATAACTTTTTTTTTATTTAAACAATAATCTGCAATGGGTCTTCTTTAAAATGAGACCGAGCTTAAAGGTGACATATTATGCCACTTTTCACAAGATGTAATAATCTATGGTGTCTCCAGAATGTGTCTGGGAAATGTCAGCTCAAAATACTCCCCAGATCATTTATTATAGCTTGTCAAAGTTGCCCCTTTTTGGGTGTGAGCAAAAACGCTCAGTTTGTGTGTTTGTCCCTTTAAATGCAAATGACCTCCTGTTCCCCACCTCTGTTCACAGGGGCTTCGGATACTCTGCAGCTTTACAAGAGGTTGCAACTTTCAGACTGTACCTGGATGTTTCTGAATGATTAGTGGATACATTTATGTAGTTGTTGTGGAGTTAAATTGATTCATCTCATCGACTTGCATGTACTGTCATGTTAACACAAGTTGACACAGTTCCCTGAGGTGTTTATAAGAAAGCTGTGACATTTTTTGGTCAAATAGTGTTCTGTGCTTGTCTGTGCAGCTAACGGCAGAACAGTTTGCATGCTTTGCTCGAACTTTTGCCATTGCTAACTGGTTATACTGTTGTCACTTGCGAAACCCAACTAACCAACTCCCACATCCGATATGTGGCAAAGTAGACATTGTAACTTTTCTCTATTTAAGGATATGAAGAAACGCACTGGTAGCCTACTCAATTGCCTGCGGTCTAAAATATAAACATTATCTGACTTATTTGTAAGTGTGAACTCGTGAAACGTGTTTAGGAAAATATTTAATTAATTATTGTTATTATTTAATTATTCATATCAGGGATGGGCAACGTTGGTCCTGGAGTGCCGCTTTCCTGCAGTTTAGCCCATAGATATCATATAAAGGCTAGATGTCTTAAGGCGGAGTCACTTCCGGCATCACCGGCAGCCATCTTACCACAGGCAAGCAGTGAATTAAGGTGAGTGATCAGCACGCACACAAATCCTCTTATCTCGCTGAAATCTTGACGGATTTACAAACGGTTTGGTTTCTTACAAATGTTATTAACGTGGCTATAATTCCGAATGCTTGAACATATATGTTATAATTATTCATATGTATGCAGTGTCATAGCTACATCTCTGACGTTTATAACAAACCAAACCGTTTGAAAATCGGTAGAAAATTGAGCAAGTTATGGTTATTTAAAAGTACATGAACCATGTTACGAGTGAGCGAGCACACTGTGGTAAGATGGCTGCCGTGTGCGGACGTCGACCTCCATTGGCCAGCAGCACGCACGAGACATCTAGCCTTTATATGATATCTATGGTTTAGCCCCAACGATGATAAAAAAAATTACAACAAACGACCTTCCTGTAGCCGAATACCGAATACGAAAACCTAGGCAGCTGAGTTGTTGCCTTGCTGCCTTGAATTATGACTTTGTAGGCAGTGTTTGCGCACAAAGGTAGCCTATACCTCACAAAACTGATTTCAGACAGACTTGAGAGGCTGCGTAATGGTTTAATGATCTACAGCAAAATAGAGAGATATTTGGTGATAACTAAGCAAATATTTAAGTGCTACAATTGTAATTTCTTGCTAGAAATGTCATCAAAATTGGAAAACATTGGTCAAAAACTTACATTTACACACAAACTGACCATCAACCGCAACTTTTAGACGCCATCTTAATTTTTTTAGCTCAACTGTCACAGAATGTAAAGCACAGCATTGTGGGATATCAAAGGTAGTGAAGAATACATTTAGGCTATGCTACCTTCAAAGATCCATCAGATGAAGGTATCTCGGGAGACAGGAAGTGAAGCTAACTTTGGATTTGGACGTGCCTTGATGCCTGCTTAGAATGCATCCATCCGCAGTTTTCAGACGCAACTTTAGTAATCCATCCTGTTCAGATGTGTTAAACTCTGCAGGATAGAAAGACTCCAAGACTGACATTGCCCACCCCTGATTTATGTAATTATGTCATGTGTGCCTTTTGTTTTTGCATGTGATGACCTCATGCTTCTGGAAAATTTTGCAATTCATAATAATAAACATGTTTAGGAAAATACTGTGATGTTTTTGTTGTGGTTTAGTGTTTTTGGATTTTTGGAAAAAATAAATCAAAAGAGCCTTTTTCCTTTTTGGTCAAGAGGCCTATATGAACTTTGAACAGCAATGATCAATTTCTTGATAAAATGAACCAGCTGGTTGAGTTAATTCTAAGTTCATGTCTCTTAATCCTAAAATGTAGCACTCTTTCCTGACAAAAACTGACCAGTTAACTGTTTCTGCAGCGAATGTGAGCCATCACTCCATGTGGACACATTTCATTACAGGGGGCTGCATGAAATATGGAGGCATTTTCAGCCTTGAATGCTTCCCATAAACAAATGCCACTGTACTAGAGCTCAGGTTCCACATGCCAGACATGCAGATCCCAGCCGCCTTTCATGACCAGAGCTCAAGGCAAGCCTGCATTTAACATAGTAAAATGTTCACACCATTCTTCACATGCATGTCCTTTGTTGTGATTGACAAGGTTTGGAGAAAGTTAATGCCTGCTCCTTAAAGGATAGTTCACCCCAAAATTAGACTTTTGTCATTACTTACTCACCCTCAAGTTGTTCCAAACCGGTATGAGTTTCTTTCTTCTGTTGAACACAAAAGAAGTTATTTGAAAGAATGTTTGGTAATCAGACAGTTGACGGCACCCATTGACTTCCATTGGAGGAAAAACTATGGAAGTAAATGGGTGCTGTAAACTCTCTGGTTACCAACATTTTTCAAAATATCTTCTTTTGTGTTCAACAGAGGAAAGAAACTCATACCGGGTTTGGAACGACATGAGGGTGAGTAAATGATGACACAATTTTTATTTTAAGGTCAACTATCCATTTAAAACAATAACACATAGGAAGTAGCTATCTTTAGGACTCATCAAACGCAATGCTGAAAAGGTTGACAGTTTTGGTCTAACTTTACATATATGAACATACATGCAAAATGCTGAGATAGAAATTATAAAACAGAATCAATGAAACCCAGTGAAACATATTTTCTCAGCTGTAAGAGGGTGTCAAGTTATACATCTGTGGTCAAGCTGAATGTTATCAGGCAACACAAAACCGGATAAGCCTAAACTAAACACTCAAACCTTTTTGTTTGCACTCCCAAATGGGCTTGTGTTCATTTAGAGGAAAATCTGGAGACATTGTTTATATTGCTCTGTTTGTAAGAAGGCAGACTAATTACAACTCAAAATCGAACTGACTTTACAGTAATCCCTTCAGAAAACTCAACATGGAAAAAAGAATCTGGATGGGAATTGCTATTCAGTGATTACAAACAGAGCCAAAACTCCTACGGCCCACTGTTTTGTGCACACTTAACAGCTTATATTCACAGACCACATGTAACTCAGAGCATCATTTATCCCTTTATACACTTACAAACACACTTACAAACACTCTGCAAATGGCAGATTAAAAGAAATTATAACACTAATTTACAGATAAAAGTGCAAATTGCCTGTTTGTTTTTTCCTTGCATTAGCATGAGCATGAGCATTAGCTGACCTATTTTTTATGACACCATTGTTGTCTGATTTTATGCTTGATTTGAAATATGTTGTTTGAACATATTGAACAAAGTTTTGGAGATTTCAATATTTGCCTATCATCTGCGAGCTGTACAATATGACTGAAAATAGCTTTTTGGAGGCGTTACCAAAATGGCAGCCGGTGCAGAGTGACCTGAGTTGCTTTAAAGCAGTGGTTCACGACCAGGGAGCCTCAGCAAACTTCCAAGGAGGCCTCAAAATGACTTAAATGATTTAAAATAAAGAAATAAAGAAATAATCAAATACATTTTTTCTTCTTCTTTTAATTCATGCCCCCACCCCTTTTGAAGAACCAGGGTTTCCACTGGAAAAATCATATATTTTCCACCAGTTAATCAATTCTACCAGTCAATAAAAAAATCCACATAATTTCATGGGCATCTTTGTAATGAATATGCTTTTTTAAGCTATGCCAGTCACTGAAATATTTTCGTTTAGAAATTGTGAGTAAAATATATTTCTAAAATCCAGTAAATCACAAATAACTTAAAGTCATAGGGCCTTTGAATATTGTTGACAAAATGGGGTTTAAGAGTCAAAAAGACTGAGAACCACTACCTTAAAGGGACTTTGACAATATAACAGACATACTGATAATATAAAATAGTGGATTCTTTGCATGTTGTTTTGCTAACACAGGAACTTTGAGTTGCTTCAGCATTGCAGTTTTCAAGTCTTTCATATCGCTCTTCCCCATGACTCTTCAGTGGCCCAGACACAAGTGGATTACTATAGCTGGTGTACATGTGATTTTGTTTTGTCCTTAAATTAGCATGGAAATGGGCTATAAATGGAAATGTCAGCTAGTTGGCTGAACCAACAATTGAGCATGTAAACAAAAGCCGCATTGTCAGAAATGCTAACAGCACTCCTCTGTGTCTTCACGCTGCCCCAATCCCACCAGACTTAGAAGACACACACAAAAAACGGTCTTCTCCATGGACTCCTGATGTGCTGCTGGCAGCCAGAGAAAAGCTGTCAGAGGGAATAAGAGGGAAAGGCCATTGTGTCTGATGTATACATTCAGCTGGGCTGGTGCAGCTGTGCGGGCATCAGAAAGATCTCGCTGGAGGACAGGCCTATTGTGCCATTCTGATTGATCCTCTATGGCACTGAGCTTACGGAGAGACCCTGACTTTAACAGGGACAGGGCCTGTTGACAAACAAGCAGGCCTCTGTCTGAAGCAGGAGACTGAGGCTGCAGGTGCTTGGGCCATGCTTGGATTGAGATGCGTATGCCTGCTCAGATGCCAGCGGAGGCATTTCCTGCCTAGTCTGACATAGGCTGGCATCCTGGCAACGGCCAAACACCAAGCAGGAATGAATAAAAGGCGAGGACCGGTATCGAAGCCACATAAATGCCCATCAGACTTACAAAACTTAGACAGAGGCACACTTAAAAAACATCCACACAGTGATTCAGCTGGACAGTTTTAAAAATAAAGGTTCTTTATTGGCATTGATAGTTCCATGAAGAACTTTTAACATCAATGGAACCTTTCCATTGCACAAAAGGTTCTTTATAGTGCTTTGGGTTATTGAAATGTTCTTCAAACTAAGAAAAATGCTTATTATAAGAACTGTTCTGGTTCTTTGGGTTCTCTAAAATGGTTCTTCTATGGCATCACTGCGAAAACCACCTTTTGGAACCTTCTTTAGGTTATTAAAATGTTCTTCAAACTAAGAAAAAATAGTCAATTTAAGAACTGTGTACTGAATGGTTCCTTGGAGAAGCTTTACTCTATGACATTGCTGTGAAAAAACCCTTTTGGAATCTTTTTTTGACACGATGATACTCAAAATTTCAGATACAAAGACAAACAGCTACAAATAGGCATGATCTCTGGCTGCGTCTCGTTTTATACTATCCCACAGAGTTGAGTATTCCACGGGGGCTAGACAGAAATCATTTAATGTGAGCTGGTGCGGAGCAGCAGGCAAAGACAGTGTGACACAATGACCCGGTGCCAGAGAGTGTAAATCTGGCACAGCGTCTGCCATCACACCACACTATGATTTACAACAGACCGCAGAGCAACTGTACAGACAGACCGATCCGCTCATTTTCTCCTCTATATAGCATTTGTATCTGCTACAATCATGGATGAGATGCTTCAATATGGTAAATAAATGAATGTTTCAAGCATCTACTAATCTAAGATGAACACAGCAATGCATGGTTTAAAATCAGCTCAAACTGAAGGAAATCAGAGGACGTGTGCACAGGCGCCTTGGTTTCTGCTGTACAGGATACAGGGCAGCCTGGCTCCAAATTTGGCAACGTGGCATAAAAAGGATGTCAGATAAGTCAGCGGCCAGCCAGTCTGTGGGGCTTATTTTTAGTCATAGAATTTAGTAGAGGATTGAAGAAAAAGTTTGCCCCCATGCACTGTTCCCGAGTTTCACACGGCACTGTTTGCACTGGGAATCTCCTTCCAGTTGACATGGCCCAGCCCGGTGAGCTGCCCTTCCTCACACCCTCAGTGCACTGTAAACATCCCAGGGTCAGCACCTTACCAAGCGCCTGCCTATGCACACACTTTACTTCCTGTTTACTCTAAATGCTACAAGCCCCACTGGACATGCCATATTATTGTCTATGTTGTGGAAAGTGGGATTTTGTCTCATACGCGGTCTTAGAGAGTTTTATATGATTTATTATTTTATATAATATATAAGACAGTGGTCAAGAGAAAATATAAATATTTGGCAGGAAAAATGTGAGCATACGTTTCATGGCTTGAACACATGGCTCTGCCCTGGCAAGGGAGATAATGGAAATCCCAACAGGAGGTCAAAGTACAGATTGTAAGCCAAGGCTTCACATTATTTAATGTTATTTTGATGTTTTAATGCTTAGTGTTATTCTTTACATTTATTTACTTATTTTTATGTTTCATAAAATGGTTTAAAATGCATTCAAGTAAAAAATATTATAATAATAATAATAATAATACAAATAAATAAAATAATTTAGAAACCTTAAAGTCACCGCAGAGTCAAAATGGACAATTCTTGCTTTCATGGAAAATTTTAAATATATATTAATGTGTCCTCGTAATTTTTAATCAAAATAATTTCCCCTTCCCCCAACCTGTTACCACTTGTCTCACCTGAGAATAGCAACAGCAATAGCAAACCACAAAGGATCAAATCAATTCCCTATGGACAAAATCAAGTCACGCCTTACATTTTTTCTTGTTTGTGAAGCCGTTTCATAGGCCTATGTCACTGTTGGGAAGAAAAGACTATCCCAACTTCCGTTTCATGCCGACTTGAATGGGTTTTATATTTTATATTTTGTGGCGAACATTAACTGCTTTTCAATTAACACAGTAACAGCCCCTTGAAAGAGCATAATGAAGATCCCAGCAAGTCAAGGCTATTCCTTTTTTATGTGCATGCTATATATTTAGTTGGGAGAATATCCTCACAAAGCAGTGTTTTGACTACTAGACTTAAGTTACAAGCTACCTTTGGGAAATCTCTTTTTAATCAAATGCATACATGAGTAAACATTGCTCTGACACGAAGTTGAGAAAGAATGGAGGGCTTGTTCTACGATAGGGTGGAGTGTTTATGTGTGTGCTAAGGAACAACCGTCCTTGGCTCCTTACATTTCTCATTCATCTCTCACATCACATGGATGACATAGGCTACCTCTGAAAACACACACAGTATAGGACTAGGTTCTGTGACCAGCAGTTCAGGTTCAGAGAGCTGCCTTATACACAACCAGAAAAAGACAAAGGCAGCAGTAAGTGATATTAATCATAAACCACATTTTAAGAGAAACCCCCTCTTTGTAGATATACTATTTTAATATTATGTAGCCTATACTTATGCTATTTCTTTACAAATGTATAGGCTACACAAAAAATATATAAAACACAAACACACACACACACAAAGTTTAACATATGGGGCTTAAGTGTAACACTCTTTTAAGTAGTTTTAGTTGGCCACAGTTTTTACAAACACTGTTGTAATTAGGCTAGTTCGCCAGAATCGACACACAAACTGCTGATGTTCCAAAATGTCCGCGCACAGCGCATAAAATGGCCAAACATTACAGTAGGCTACGTAACTTCCAAAACGCTGTTTACAAGACGTTTAATGTACTTAGAGAACGTCATTGTTTTGCACAGGTAATTCTGATTTATAATGGAAAGTATGTGTCGCTGTTTGCGCATTTCGCTGGCAGACTGTAGGCTCATTTAAATACACTTCTGACTGAGATTGCAACCATCCACATGCTGTTCCGAGCCCAGCAGCTACCACGTGATGTTTTCGCAAGCTGTATCTGTTGTTAATAGAGCAAACGCTGAAAACAACCATAAAAACATTCCTGCTGAGGCAAGTTTTTATGAATGGCATTTTTCCTTCCTCGACTTTCCCCTTTTTTTGTGAATGAAAAACAACTGGAAACGTACTAGGGAAAACCCTTGGGATTCTCAAGCGCCGATTGGCTAAAAGAATGCAAGCTCTGCCCTCTGTTGTTAAACGTTGAGACTGATTGGTTGGGATTTGCAGAGAGGTTTCATTCATAAGGAAGGACAAAGAGAAGAAATTTGAGCTCTTGAAAGAGAAAATCCACCAATCAAAATCCTTCAGACTAAGCGAACATCCGACAGCAAGAAAAGCAAGTTAAAGTCAGCAGTATGATTTAATAAAAGTGTTTTTTTTTTCTTTAATCAATGCACTGTGGCCACACATACACTGTATATCCCACTAAAATTAAAAAGTTGAGTGTTATTGCTGCCTGAAATTTTCAAACCTAACTTACAGTGATTCTGCAGAGAAAATGGTGTTAGAAATAACATAAATTATAATGACAAGCTAAACGAATTAAAACAAATACGTTTTGCAGCGTATAACATCACTTAAATCTATATAGATAATATAAAACAATGTAAAGTTCATATCATTTTAGGCCAGTGGTGAAGAATATCACTATACCAGCATAAACGTGGCATATACATCAGTTAGTTATCAGATTATACGTGTAAAATGTTTTCACCCCACAAAATCCAATGCAAACTCTTTAGACAATAGCGTCTTGCCTCAAATGAGGCAAAGAGCAGGTCTCGAGCTGTCCAAACTGTGATTTAGCAGAGACCAGTGTGTGTTTATACGCACGCTGGTGGTTTTTTGTGAATGGAGCTCATTACGTATGCAGCCTTCTCGCGCTCCATTCACAAACTGCTGCTGCTGCTGCTGCCTCTGTCCGTCTTCCTTCCCCTCTCAGTCTGCGTGGATCTCATTAAAACACAGCCTAAATGACCACAAACGGTTAAGGCATGGATTATAAGATGGATGGATATCTGGACCAGCAAGTGCCTTATACTTTAGCTAACGTGAGTATGGCTTTATTCACTTCAAAGCTTCGTTGCGCTTCACGCGGGGATGTTGTGCTGTTTCTCTGTCGTCGTTGCATGTGATTTGTTTTAAGCAAGCGCTGTTGGTTTGAAAACTGCTTTCAGTTTGGGCTGAAACAAAGTAAAACTGTAGCAAATAGCCTACTAAATATTTTATTTCTCCACATGTTTGTAGCCTACGTTGTGCTCAAAAGGTAAAGTTTTTTATCCTTTCAGCAAAAGCTTTTCTCAAATTTGAATTCTTACTTGAAAGGAAATCACAACTTCCCTTTTCAGGATACTTGAATTGTCAGTATTTGCTAATGTAAGAGGCAATGCACTGAATTAAGTTTTTATGTTGAATGGGCATCATCCTAAACTAACCAATGACAAAAAAAGAGTATTTAGTCTTAACAGTATCCTGTGTTTTTGTACTTTGTCATAGTGCATTGTAACAATTATCACTTTTACTATTTCTTTAATTTTTTTTTTTTTTTTTTTTTTTACTTCTCTATAGTTGGTTCTAAAATGAATATCCACCCTTTTCATTATGAAGTTACACTCTTCTTCACTGTGTGTATGTATTTTTCACTTACATAATGTTGTTTCTGTTTTGTAGAGGTCGCAAGGAAATGGGCCCCTAAATAGACTGTTGATGGCGACGAAAAGGAAATACATGGACACCGAATTACCCCCTCAGGAATCTGAAGGTAAAGTAGCAAGCAAGTTTAATAAATTTGACATTTTGTTTTATCCACACTGTACCAACAATAGTCAGGACGGTGTCAGTAAAAAGGCAGATTTTACAAGTGAGTGAGTTAATATATGTTGGACTTATTTTTCTTATAATTAGATAAACAAATACATTAAAAAAATGAAATAAATAGTTCATAAAAGAATAGATCAGCATGATAATGACTTCTGTTTCTTTTTTAGATCTCTTTCAGGATTTAAGCCAACTTCAGGAGACATGGCTCACCGAAGGTATGCGCCTATTCTAAGCATTTATTGTGTCTATATTGTAATAAATATGTCCCTCTAGTGGCAATGGGCTAGGAAATGTCACATGAGGACATGCTATAGCAAGTGCACTCTGCTCAGTGAGATTTACACAAAAACAATAGATAGACTTCAGACTGGGATGGCTTATTTGCCCAAATAAGGCAGAACAGCAGTTACAAATAATTCATGTTTTCAATTTAGAAGTTTAGAAACAATAATCTTTTTAATAGGCGTGATGCAGAATTTAAGGACTGGATTTTATGATTCATTTTGATGTACGTCAGGACAATCGTCGTGTCAACATAATAGTGGCAAATACGTTGCTTGTGATAAATGTACAAAAATGCCTCGATTGCACAATGCTGCTGGTTACATTTTATAGAAAAATCACAACAAAGGCTCTTAAAGCCAGTACACCCAGGCAAAGCAAACAAACAGCATCAAAGCTAGACAGTCAGGAGGCAAATAGTTGAAATGAACCCTGCCAGAAACAATTTACTGTGTACATGTCAGAGTGTGGAGAACACAAAGGCTGCTCTCAATGAGACCGGGTGGCTGGAACCCTGCTGTTTTGAATGAATTATACATCTGTCCCATAGCAGCAAACCCTCATATTTTAGGATAATAATTAAGAGGTGAAATGAATGCAATTTAAAAAAATGATTTTGTGCACATTTAGCTTATGAGAATGTTTAGCCTTAGTGAGAATGTTAATGCATAATTTTATCTTATGCTCATATCTGAAATTAAAACAGCCTGGTTGTAATTGCATACAGTTATATGAGATGGCATATGGCAAATACGGGATTCAAGAGCCAAAGAATGAATAAGGGAGATAACACAATAATAGGACAATATTAGGACAATATTTACATTTAGTCTGGAATACCTCAAAAAGTACATTGTGTCCATAGTCAAACCAGAGTTCTCAATATACTGTGCCATCCTCAGAGCTATCTGCTATTGTTATGCAGGGTCAAACTGTGAACTTCACACATCAGTCAGCAGACAGAGAGGAGGCAATGACCATAAACTAGAAACAATAGAGAATCCTCCTTGACTCCACAAGTACACGGAAATTTAACAGGTGAAGCACAATCGCTTACAACTCAGTTGTAAGTCACTTTGGATCATTCAGTGTCTGCTAGTAGAAAAGGAATAACACTTTACAATAACAAAATGATTTTAGTGTTTTGAGAGTACAGAGTAAGAACAATTTTATTGGTCACACACACTTGGTTTTTAAAAGCAGCTACATTTTTTGCCGGCCATGAACTTTTTTCCCCCTTTCATCTGGTTGGAGGGAAAGGCTTATAATCAGGTGACTATGATGAGTAATTCATCATATTGTTAAAACAACCACCGCTGCAGGGATTTTGCACTTTAAAGGGAAAGATAAAACATTGAAGGAAGCCAAAAGTTGTTAATAGAAAAGCTTGTCCAGTCATGTGAGTATTCTTTACATTTTAAGACAGACCGCCTGGCTCCTCCCAGGATCTGCCGAACCAAAAAAAAAGTCATTCAGGTTCCCTCAAAGAAAAAGGAAACATGTCTCCATGCATGCACAGACAAACTTTGGTCTTGTGCTGACTTGCATTTCAAAGCCCTTGACAAGATATTCCTGGAAGCCCACTGACACACACACATACATGGTCTGATGCGACCACGTATGCTTTCGCATACACACACACACACAGACTTAATACTTAGAGAAATCGGGTTGGTTTCAATTAAAGAGCTTGAGGGACTCACATTAAACAGATTTTATTTTTTTATCTGTCTTAAAATTGCGTGTGTTCCTTTTCAAAAAAAGTTGAAACATGTCTAAATGATTTATTGCATGATCTGGTGAGCCAAAATAGTGGCTTCAGCTTTGTCTCATAAAAACAGCCTTGCTAATCTTCCTCGGGGCAGAAAAGAAGAAAACTTAAATGGCTCTAATATAATTACAGTATAGCAACAGGATAAGAGCAGCATCTATGAAATTAATGTAATTTCTTTGAGCATGCTCAAAGGGGCATCAGTACTGTTTCCGTCACACAGGAAGTGCCAGATTAATGTTAAAGAGATGGATTTAAATCTCCCATCGTTCTGGTTTTTGTGTTTATGGTCGGCTGGCTGAAAGGGGAGAGGGAATACGTCCAAGAAAAAAGGAGTATGTTGAAGTTTCAAGCGTCTTTGTCATACACTAGTCCACATAACTAAGAGCTATAAATAAGAGGAATAAAAAAGAACAGTGGGCAAAAGAGGAAGAACTTATGTTTCTTTTGCTCGTGCCTTTATTGAGCCAGAAACAATGACGATCTTTATAATAATTTCATTTTTTATCTATTTTTTTCATTATGATTTATTATCATTATTAAATGCCAATTTAAGGGTAAATATTTTGTGTTGCTTAGGGAAGTTGGTTTGAAATAGAGCTGAGAATAAAGGCCTGTTCACATCAAGGATGATAATGATAAAGATATAGTTCTAAAAATTGTTCTACATATAAAAGAACAGAAGACTACACCACAACTATGAAAAAAGAAGAAAAAAAGAAGAAGAGCAATATGACTATGACAGGAAATTCAAGCTGCTTTATTTAAAGGCAATTCAGTGTGGCTACTTTTATTTATTATTTTATTTATAAGCATAAAAACAGTGACTTGTCGTGCCTTTTTGTCTAACTGTATTGAGTGGCAATCCTTGGAATTATATTTCATTATTGAACCAGTTTGCAAATATACAAATGCACAAAAAGTAGAGTCAGCAAAACCACATATTATTATTAATACCCTTTATGGGACATCATTGATTGTTACTGTACATTATTATGTAATCGGTATGCAAGACATATCCATTGCTTTCGTTTGTGTCTGGAGATTTCACCTAGCACAAGCTTTAAAGAAACACACAGCCATTTAAAGCTCAACAGAATCTATTCGCATTTAATTTGTCTATAAACACCTAAGAAATGACTGTACTCAATGGCAGGCACATTAATCTTCTAATCGTATGCACGCAACGTGAAGAAAATGTTCAAAGCAGTCTTTTCCTTGTCTGAGGCTCGTTAAACTTTAGGAACTGCACTCTTATTCTATACTTTCCCTTACCCTTATCTTCTCTATTCTTTTTCTTGCTCCCTTTCTCTCCACAAACACTTATTGCATGACCTTAAAAGCCAGCGTTCAAAGACTTCAAAGCAGGTGATGAATTCCAGAACACTTCACCAAGCAGAGCTCATCAACATTGTCTGAGAATGTCCTTCAGTTTTTTTTTTTCTATGTGCGCAGGAAGAGACGTTTAGTATTAACGCTACACTGCTACATTTGCTCTGAATCGTTTCTTATTCTGTTAAAACATGCTTACGATGGATAAGCGAGGTAATTGGCTACATCAGCTTGAAAGTCTGTAAATCCATCAGCAGGGTCGGGCTATAGTGTTGGCGATGAGTAGGGGGAGGACATCACTTCTTGTGGTCTGACATTGATCACCATTTTATGTTTGAATAAGGCCTGTATATGATACAGATGTGTGGGAGTGCTGGACATGCAAGTTTTGAACCAAGTGAATTTTCAATGCAGCATTTTTATCTTTGATAATTAGGTTGCAGGTTTAGCATAATGATGTGACAGGACTCACTCTTTTACATCTAAATTTAGTCACTCCAATCAAGTCATTCCTTCCACATGCCCTCACAAAATCACTGCCTGTTATTTTCGGTTGATGTTAACCTGGAGAATTAAAAGAGAACTGTATCACTTAATAAACAATCTAACATGTATATATATATATATTTTTTTTCTGCTTTTGTTATGTCACTTAAGAACTAAGGGTACGTTGACACGACAACAATGTACTTAAAACAAAAGTTTTTGTTTTGCGTTTTTCACGTACAAACAATGTCAAAATAAATCCTGTTCACATGGATCTGCGAAAACGTAAAAAAGCGCTGTATTATGCATGCCAGACCAGTAGATGGCGATGTCTCTTTGTAAAGAAACACTATGCGCCTATAGGCTGAACACAATAGGCATGTGCATTATCATTTTTAACAAATTCGCGTTTTTGTAGTGTACATTGAGACGATCACGGTATCATTTTCAAAAACTCGTTTTCATGCCGCCAAACTGGCGTTGTTGTGTAAATGAATGGCCAAAGTGCATAAAAACCCAGAAAAGGCACTGGTGCTCCTTCAAAAAAATAAATAGATTCAATCAAATTTTTAATATTAATATAGATAAAGCTGAAGCAGTCAGAAATACAAGTAAAAAAAGAAACAAAAAATACAAAAAGAAGCAGAGAGCAAATTTTGAAGAGTAATAATAGCCCATCTACTGTTCATCTGATGGAATTCAGCAGTAATCAAGATATCTGCACACACACACTCAGTGGTGATATTGATCTGCTGCCTGTGGAAAAGTGCTGGCACATGGAAAAGTGGAGGTGAAGGTCACGGGCTGTCCAGAGGCAGTAACTCAGGTTTCACATGCAAGGATGATGAAGGGATACATAGGCTAGGCTAATGGACAGCCCATCCCTTCATCAAATCACAATGTCCATTTAGGCTATGTGTGCTCAAGAAAAATGATTTGGTTTGAAGGCATATTTTGAGTCTGATCTCTGAGTCAACGATGCAAAAATTACGAAATACAGGAAACCATCAATAACATTTGAACCCTAATGGTATGTTTGTGGTCAGAGAGAGAAACCCCAAATTGGTCAAACAACATATTTAACATTAAAGTATGAGGTTGATACCAAACTATGGTTTAATTATACTAAATTATAGTTATTTATAAATTCAAATTATTTTAATTTCCCCCCCCCCCCACAAATTCCTCCCAAACAGAAACAGCACTTCTAGAATCAATACTAGTTCTATTTAGGAAAAGTACATCTCTACTTTGTGGTAAAATTTCAGTAATATACTGGGTTTCAGAGGAACTTCATAAAATAATATAAAGAGATAAACCTATTTGAAATTGTCATTATATAGTAATAATGCTTATTTTAATGTTTTGGTGGTCTCTGCAGCTCAAGTTCCTGACAACGATGAGCAGTTTGTTCCTGACTTCCACTCAGAGAACTGTAAGTACAGCATCCCTTTTGATTTACGTCTTAAGCATGAACATTTCTGAACTTGAAACCCGAGAGGGTGAGAGAGGTGACAAAAACAAAAAGATAAAGAAAAGGAAGTAGGTTTGTCCTCCAATTATTTGTCCAATAAGTGACTGATTGACAAACTGCTGGAGGCTGAGGCGTGGAGGTTTTCAGGAGAACCGTCCTGTTCTCATGCTCTCTGTAACAGAAACACTCGATACACAACCTGCTACGCTTACACTGACGCATTTAGATGTTCATACTAAAGAGCACCTTCCATTTGCATGTGCCTGAAAGACTCAATTGAGCAGCCAAGGAAGCCGGTAAAAGATCATTCATGAGTCAAGCACAAAGATTCCCTTTTTGTGTCCTTCAGAGGTGTAAATGGGAAAGCAAATTCCTGTACCGCGCAACGCAAATGCCGCCTTTTCAACTGCTTTCCTCATTTTGTTGTGTCTCCTGTCAATGGCGTGCCGGGCTTTGTGGTGAGCGCTCTGTAAACACTTCCCCTTGAACCTTTTGTTAGAGCCATTCACAACATATTGGGCTGGGCCTTTACCACTCTGTTATGGTGACATTTTTTTCAAAGGTTGCAAAGTGTATGGTATGAGTCAAGATCTTGTTTTTTTCAGTAACGTGAACTGGTCCGTGGCTTCCTAAAAGACACAGGCCAGTCGCAATCCCAAAACTCATGTGTGCAAACAGTGCTATAGTACCCCATTCTAGATCTGACCTCAAGTGACAGATGCTCCCCATAACATATTGTTCTTGTCTGTTGTGCAACAATGAGGGGGAGGAAGTGGAGATGAACTCTGGGGCAGGAAAGGGTCATGTCTACTTAACCCCATCAGGACATAACCAATCACCACTGCTCTTTGCCATTGACAGCCTTTCCTAATACTCACAGAGGAGATGGGAGTTCAGGCTGACAGGCTTGTCACATTAGTTAAGTGGAGCAAAGCTTTGACTGACAGCAACACCCGCCCTTTCATTTAGACGTAATGGAGTAATAACTCACGAATTGGTCGCCGTTTGAGGTCGCTAGTTGAAAAAAATACTTGAGTTGAGAAGGCAGCTATAAACATAAACATATTCTCCCACGTTTGTGGTCTTTATGGTGTGGGTCATTTTATGCCACCGGCTAAGATCCAAACACAGCCTCCTCCCTATCGCTTGGCTAGGTTTAAACTCTCTAAGATTACCATGACTCTCAGGTGAGTCAGATGTTTTACTAAACCATGCCAGCATGTTACGTTTCATAACTGTCTCTTGGCCTTTTGTCTGTAAACATAAGGGAAAACAAGATACATAAAGCCAAGAGTTCGGTTGTTTTGCCAGTCAAGTTGTTTCCCGTCTGGGCACGACCGCGAGTCTGAGACTACGGGACAGAACGGAATGCCAGATTAAAGAAGTGGGGGAGGTGCTGGACATGCTGTTGTGCAACACCTGCACATCTGGAAAATCTATCCCCATCCCTCTCGTTTTTCCACATTGAGAGTCTCCATTTGGCGTAACTGTGACCTCTTGTTTGTCATTATTAGAGATGGAACTCAGTTATTTGGTTGAACGGTTCTACTTGGTTCATAAACTTGGGCTATAAATGTGAACATGAATAGTTTGACTAGTTAGGGAATCATTAGCACGTTAAACGCTTTAAAATGACTCCTTTAGGCTTTAAACTAGACAGTGCAGAGTGGCCACAGACAATGAATCAGAACAACAGATCACAAAGCAAACACCAAACTTCTCATAAATTGTAATAAAATAAAATTGTACATTTTGTCTTTTATTATTTGTCAAATAATAATTGTGAATGTTTATTTTTTTTTACATCTAAATAAAGCAAGCTTTTTTTTTCTTCTTTTTCCCCCCCAAGTTTTTCAGGTGGAAATAAAACAAGTTAATTGAGATTTTTTTATTTATTATTTTGCTTATTGACTTTTTTCCTATTTTTTTCAATTAAGTCTATATATATATATATTTTCACCACAAACTTTTTTAATATACATTTCAAAATCTCTTTTTACTATAGATTAGTACAAGGAGTTTTTCTCCTGTTTGTAATGGCACTCAACGAACAGGATTCTTTCTCTCCTTTCTCTCATTCATGAAAATGCCCAAGAACAGAACTGACTCCACCCTCATGGTTCCTTTTTCTGAATGGAGGTTTTAACCCCACCCCCATCCTGTTTCCCCTCCAACTGTACTGAAATGTGATAATTTAGGCTGCCTTTTCTCTCCCGTTCTCTCTGTCTCAACACTGAGTGTTCCAAGATGTGAGTTAATCCTGCAAATGCTGTGTTGTGAGAGCCATTGTTTGGTTTTGTGCCTTGTAGTAATTATATAGGAAGTTGTGGCTATAAATCCAGCTCCAGAAAAGAGAACTCTACAGTAAAAAAGAGCAAGAGAGATGAAAACGCAAGAGATGTGCAAAGGGATTTCTAAATTTACAGTCCCTAGCTTGTTTGTATTGCGCTGCCCTTCCGCTAGCTCTCTCGACGTGTCTGATATATCACTGGATCGTGCTGTCGTGCTCGCCCTCCCGCCCCTTCTCAAACAAAATATGCAGCTCTACAGCTTTCAGCTTTCCAAAATACAGCTGCTATGCAACAAAGTCTGCAAAAACAACCTCAAGAGTGCCAGAAATGTACAGAGACAAGTCATTCTACCCCATAGAGGGGGCCAGGCTTTCCTCTTTCACTAACTTTTTGCAGAGAAACGAGCCACACGCGTACACACACACCGACACACGCGCACATTTAAGCCCCACGTTTTTTATGAATGGGCTGGTTGTGAGGGACTGGCTGAGGCAGCACATTAAGAGAAAACGGAATCTCCATTCATGATTTGGACTGACTGAGAGCTGCGCTCAACACAGCCGTTACAGAGATGTTTTTCCTCTACCTCTTCTTTCTTCACCCTCTCTCTCTCTCTCTCTCTCTCTCTCTCTCTCTCTCTCTCTCTCTCTCTCTCTCTCTCTGCTCTGTTTCGCTCTTTCTGTGTTTTTTTTCTTTTTCTTTGTTGCTTGTTCTTTCACTTTTCTGCTCTCTTTTTGTCACTCTTTTTTCTTTCCTTTTTTGCTCTTTTTTGCATGTTACAATTATTTATAGGTATAATGAACTATAGCTTAATTATTTTTTTTTACAACATTTATTAATCTCAGTTCATGTTCATTTATAAAAACACGACTGTTCCAAAGTTTGTGGTCAGTGAGATTAAAAAAAATAAATAAATAGTTTATGTATTCAGCAAAGATGCATTAAATTGATCAAACGTGTCAGTCATTAAATACATTTATAATGTTACAAAAGACTTATTATTGTAAATAAATCCTGTTCTTTTTAACTTTCTATTCAATCCCGAGAACTAAAGTATCGCAGTTTCCACAAAAATATTGAGCAGCACAACTGTTTTCAAAATTGATAATGAGAATCACCAAATCAGCATATAAGAATGATTTCTGAAGGATCATGTGACACTGAAGACAGGAGTAATGGCTGCTGAAAATTCATCTTTGCAATCGCAGGATTACATTACATTTTTAAATAAATTAAAATAGAAACAGTTATTTTTTCAAAGGTGGACAGTAACAAAGTACATTTACTTGAGTATGTACTTAAGTACACTTTTTGAGTATCAATCTTTACTTGAGTATTATTTTTTTTCTGGAAACTTTTTACTTTTACTTCACTACATTAAAGACAAATATCATACTTTTTACTCCACTACAATTCTGTTCGGTCCTTGAGTAGAAAGTAGTAATGTCAGTCAGGGGATGATTTTGGTTGCAGGGACCAGCAGGGGTTGCATTTTTGCAGGGGTTGCATTTTTGCAGGGGTTGCATTTTGGCTGGAAATGAAAGTCAGATTGACGTCAGAAACCGACTGATGTTGGTTTCTGACGTCAATCCGATTTTTGTTTTCAACCACAATACAACGTCTGTGCAACGTTGGAGATAAATGTCAATCTGGCATTGGATTCTGACATCAACCTGATTTTTATTTTCAACGTTGGGTTTGGTCTTCTAAATGTGAATTTTGTCATTGTTTTGGTGCACACTATCTTATAGATAACAGTAAGGCTAACATATTCATACTAAAAGCCAAAAAACTTTAAATAGGGAAGTATTTGAGGGAACAGCCATTTGGGTGTCCGAAACCATTGTGGATGTTATTGAGTGCACTTATTCAATCTCACATTCAATCCCGCTACTGGAACTGTGTTCTAGAAATAAATGTGATATTGATATGAGGGTAGGCAGGCAGGCATAGATTCAGAGGCATAAGGTACTGTAAGTATTACACACAACAATGCAACAATAATAAAACAATGCATTGAAATTTACTTTTGATACTTAAGTACTTTTAAAAACAAGTACTTCTGTACTTTTACTTAAGTAAAAATCAGTCTTTACAACTTTTATTTGTAACGGAGTAATATTTGACAAGTAGTATATACTTTCACAAAGTAAGGAAGTTGTGTACTTTGTCCACCTCTATTTCACAATATTATTGTTTTTACTGTTAAATGCAGCAATGTAGGATCAATGTTCTTTAAATGATGTTTTTAAGATGTTTTTGTAAGTGGATACTATAAGTACCAGTAAACAGCAGCTCAGATGCTTATGTAAAACATGAATTTAGAAGCTTGAAAACAGTGAAAAACTTGAAAACTGGAACAAGTTAGAACATCTACTGCACAGGGTGAGGTATGGCCGCCAAGGCATTGAATGGACAGTAGTGTGTATTTTACTGAATTGTGAGGACAGAAGCAACAGGGCCAACACTCTAAACCTACCCAGGCAATTATCTTTTCTCTCTGCTCACAAAGAGGGGCTCTTTTCCTCCCTTCTCCTGCTGATGGAAAAGAAACGGAGGTGGGGGGGCTAATGATAACATAAAACATATGTAACATAACATACACACGTCCACACATCAGAGATTTCCAGCGCACTGCGATAGACAGTGTTTGGAGACACTGAGTCTTTTCAAGGTAAATAGTGCAAGTCATTGCTGGTCTAAATCACTTCGCTCAGTTCATTGTTTCAGCATAATCTTAGGGCAGTTCTGCTGAAATGCAACGCGCCTCGTCTCGTATTGAAAAAGCAATGATGGATCTATTGATCCAGGGTGATCTCAGGAGTAGATCAGGCACCTTAAGAAAAAAGCTTGAGTGTTTCTTTATCTCTCCCTGTATAATTATGATATCAGCCCAGATGGGACTCAGAGAAGCAAGTCTCGGTAGAAATGTATTTCTCACCGGCTTGACAGAAATTCAATGAGCAGGTGTTATCTCCCTTCGGAGATAAAAACGTCTCTCTCTACACATCTCCATTCTCTACAGAGTTCATTATATAATTTCTGCAATGAGCAGAAAATCAATATATGCATTAAACATTAAGAGCAGACTGCAATATAGTGATGGCTGATGAATGTGAGGTTGAGAGTTTGATTACTCTTTCCACATGAACGCACGCATAAAACACTATCATGTTGCCATGGATGACATCATTCTATTGCGTTTACAGATTATGGTCATCCACCTTTCGCATTTTCACTTTCATCTATGTTTTTCCTAAGTTAATCTTTTGGTAATGGTAAAATATAGCTTAATGATTCATTTTTAAAGGCGGACGGTGCATTTATTTATTGGCAAAGGGTGTCATAGGGTTTCATCAGAAAAAAAAATTCATCCAATCATAAAGGGAAGTGATACCGTGTGGTTACGTGTCGATGTCATTCAGACATCTTCAGCCAGTCTCATCCACACCCAATAACGATTTGACATTTACTACTCAAAACACTAAAAATCCATCCAAAAGCTATGCAAACAAAGGATGTATTGAGAGCACACAAATTTAGCTTCACACGAGTCTCAATTTATCCTGTCATTCAAGTTTGTCAACAAGTTTGAGCTACCAATAGTCGTCTGATACCCAAAAGGGAAGTTGCTGATACTCTGAAGTGACAGTCCAACCCAAGAAAGCATTTTTTTATGGAAAACCCCTGGCCAATCACCATCTGAGAGAAGCCAGAACTTCCTCTTTTGTTTGCGTGCTCTTGCTTGCTCTCTCTTTCATTCTGATCGTGTTGACATGGACACCACATGTCCGCCATGTGTTGCTGTACTGTGCTGAGATGACAGCATTGTTTCTGCAAAATCTCTAGCTGAAAGAACAGTCTTTTCTATCATTCTTGTCCCTCCCCGGACTTTCCAATGATCATTTTAATGATGGTGGATTTATATAAACCAAAATAAAAATAAAAATAGCTTCTTTTCTACTTAAACCAAAAACAACTTTGTATCTTTGTATTGTTCACCAAGCCATTATACACACTAACAAAAAGGGGTCAGTAAGATTCTGTACATTTATTCAGAAGGGACATATTAAATTAATCACGTGTCAGTAAAAAAAAACATTTATAATGTTACAAATTATTTCTATTTCAAATAAATGCTGTTCTTTTAAACTATGTTTATCAAAGAATTCTGGAAAAAGAGTATCACAGTTTCCACAAAAAATATTAAATAGCACAACTGTTAATTTATAAATGTTACTTGAGCATATTAGAATGATTTCTGAAGGATCATGTGACACTGAAGACTGGATGACTGCTGGATTATGTATGTAAAATGTATTAAAATAGAAAATATTTATTTTAAATAGCAATATTTAACACTATTACTGTTTTACTGTATATTTTTTATGAAATAAATGCAGCCTTGATGCACATAAGAGACTTTTTTTCGAAAACATTTTTAAAAATCTATATGATTGTTTGGGTACGTTTACACGACAATGATACTAAAAACGAAAAAGTTTTTCTTTTGTTTTTTTCGCGTACAGAGAAAACGACTAAAAAGGCTGTATTATGCATGTCAGGCCAGTAGTTGGCGATGCCACTTTGGAAAGAAAAACCAAGCACTTGACAATAAAAAATCCGTGTGACGTCACCATTTCCACAAATTCGTGTTTTTGTAGTTTACATGGAGATGATAACAGTTTCGTTTTCAACCGCACTTTGAATCCCGTTTTCAAAAGTTTATGTTTTCAGGCCCCTAAAATGCCATTGTCATGTAAATGAATAGCCAAAACATAAAAAGTTTTCCGTTTTTAGTTGAAAACGGTGTCATGTAAATGGCCCCTTAGACAAAATAGTTTAGAATATTATTATTGGCCATAAAAGTACCCTAAGCTTTGCAATGTCTACAATTAGGGGTCTTTGGCTGACTAGAATTCTGTTTCTGACATTCCCAAATGAATTATTATAAGAGTGACATTCTGTTTTGCGATGCTGTCACTTTTATTTCAATTAAACACTTGATGTACTTCCTATGACAGGCTGTACTTAAAAGGAAACAAGCAAGCTTTGAGAGCCGTGTTAAGTGGGCTGCCCAAAATCAATACTGCCATTTCAACCTTTAAGCCATTCAGACATAATTGGCATCCTTGTTGTTCTTATTGATTTGTCACTGTTGGTCTCAAATGGACAGTGGGAAGCCAGGTGGCATCTCTTCACTGACCGTCAGACTGTTATCATAATCTAAAATCCGATTTTATCACAACATCAGCTCATATATCAAATGCGCATGAAGGATTCGTTCACATCACACCAGACTAAAGCAATATGATAATCCTTTGTTCTGTGTTTTTTATCAAACAGTCTTTGCATAAAGACTCGTTCTGCTCAGGATTTGTTTTATCTGACGACAGGCCACAGCAGTCACATTCCTCTGGTACGATATGAAAGGTTTAGAGTCTTGAGATATTATTACTCAAACTTTAGCTCATTGTACCTGTTGAGTTGATACGGTTGGCCTCAACTGTAGCTGTCATAAGCTGAACATTTCCAGGATGTGAGCCTGACATGAATATACAATACTGTCCAGATGATCAGTAGAGTTATGGTTTAACTCAGAAACAAAGCTGTCCTGTCTTAACAGCGACTGAAATCTGATTTTCTTCATCCAAAGCACTGCTCAAACACTCCCGATTTCAACAATGGTACTTTTATTCTAAACAAATGTACTAGTGATTGTACTAGTTTAACACAGTCTCGGAGGACGATCCCCAAGAGTGCTTGGCTAAAGCCACCATACCTCCATCTGTCACAGCTGGTGGATCTTTTTTTTTTTGTTTGGGGCAGGGGGGTATCGGGGTCCTGAGATTTGTTTGTGGTGGGAGTTGACTGAATGGCCCTCCATAATGATCCCCTACTTCCTAAAGCACTCAGCCATGACCATCACCTTTCACCCCTTATCCTTTGCACTGAATCATGCTATTTACATATGTAAAGTCCAGCTCTCACCTCTAGCCCAGCCTGTCTCTAAAGGCTCATCCTGAATAGAGACACTCTTGTCGTTTAGGTACAATGCTACTGGTTTTTCACACTTAGATGTGGCTTGAAGGGAGGTGTGAATGTTAAATGCACTCGTTTGTAAGGAGAGCATTATTTAAATCTACATGTCGCCAGATTTATAGCCTTATGTGGCAGATTACATTCACCTGAGGCGTCAAACTCATTTTAGGTCAAGGGCCGGAATTCTCATTCTTTTTTTTCTTTTTTTTGGTCAAAACTTTAATGTTTAAGAAAACGTGTCATTAATGCTTTTCTATCTAGAGGATAATAATTCAGAATAAACTTTGTGTTTTAATAATATTGGGATAAAACAAAAGGGAGCACATATAATTTATGAATTTCCCTAATCCACTAATATTAAGCTTTCAAATTAATATAGGGCCTATATGCAAAATTGGTAATTTAGAGACATTAATAAAAAATAAAAAAACATGACTGTTCTAGGTTGAATAACTCCAGTATACTTTAAAAAGCCATATGAAACCAAACATTGGTAAAAAGACTAAACAGCTTGTTTTAATTCCAGTCCAGTTAGTCCAACAATATTTTTGATAATTGAAGTCATTACAGTAAAATGTCACTATGAAGTAAATATGAAGTCATTATATTAAGTCACATATGAAATCAATGAAGACTTTGATGAGTTGATTGAGTCGATGAAGACTCAATGAAGAAATATGAAGTCATTATTTATAAGACCAGAACACATATACGTTCACAACCCTCAACCCGATCCCCCCCCCCCCCCCCCCCCCCCCCCTCTTTTTTCTCGAGAAACACAATCTAAGAAATATGAGTGGTTTTAGGGAACACTGATGTAACCTTCACATGAATTGCCAGGAGAGAAAGCAGAAACTAAGAGCTTTGGGCAAATTACACCAAATAAAGAACAAGAGCTTCCTTCAGTGTCAGATCTCTGTTTACTCGACTGCCATGAGTCTGTAAACTCAGGGAGAATTAACGACAGACGGATATGTCTTGACAATGTTACACGTTCCCGAGGTGTCCCCTTTTGAAATCCTCGTTTGGTGCTCCATCCCATTTTAGTGCATTTAGAGAGGAATGATTCATTACATTAATAGAGTGGTTTTAGTGTCTACAGTGATTTTATGTTCGTAATGAATTTCTAAAAGAACTTGCAGCCTTATTGATCAAATGAGCAGTCCATTATAAAAGCATTGTATTGATATAAGATTATTTTTCAGTCTGTCATATCTTTAAATATTTTATATTCAATTGACATTTATTTTTATAGCGCTTTTCACAATACGTATCGGTTCAAAGTAGCTTTACAGAAAATCCATGTGTCTACATTACAATTTAGAGTGATCTGTTATCAGAGGTGACTGTGTCCAAGTAATGCATTTCAGAAATGTATATAGACAAATCACGCAGTTAGCGTTAAGAGTCTGTATATGCAGACTCATTACTCATTCTGTTCAGAGTTCGTCTCTTTCTCTTTCGATTTAAGTATTGCCTTTGAGAGGGCAGGACGCTGTGCTGCTGTGTTACAGTATTGGAAGGCCTTTCCCCCATTTTTTTCTTGTTTTTGTGAATGAAATATGCAATTACCTGGGCTTGGGTTTCAGCAGTGCCTGTTCTGTCAGGTCTGCGCCCACGACAAATCAACACATAAACAGCCATAAACACAGAGCTGCTGCTCAGCTGGAAGAGCACAGCTGCTGCTGTTTACCCTGAGCGGCCCAGAAAAACATCCTGTACCGTGCCGTCTTTGAGCCTGGCTGCTCCCCTCCAATAATAAACAGCATTGCGGTTTAGACCCAGACCCCACGCATGCTGGGCGGCTCCTCTGCTACTCCTCAGCTAAATGCCAAAATCTCTAAAAGCTGGACTGAAGAAACAGAAAAAAATTCTTATGTAAATGACCAGCTGTTGATGCGTTTATTAAAGACATACACATTTAACCGCAGCCAATAAATGTTCTGTGCTTTGAAAGGGTTGAAGGTAAAACAAACAAACCTGGAAATAATTATGAATCTAATGCACATTAATAATTAAACTAAAATGATTATGTCCACTTTTCAATATTGATTAATGGAAGTGATTTTAAAACAACTTTTTTATGTTAGTGGATGTTTATAGTCAAGTCTAGGGGACAATGGCCTGGTTTCACAGATATAACTTAGATTAAGTCAGGATTAGGACTTGGTTTAATTTGGACATTTAAGTATCTTTTATAATCTTGCATTAGAAACATTACTGGTGTGCATCTTGAGACAAAACAATGACACTGACATATTTTAAGATATGCCAGTGCAAGTTGCTTTCAGTTAAAACAGCTCAGACATGCATTTTAGTCTGGGACTAGGCTTAAGCCTTGTCTGGGAAACCGGGGAATACATTTTATGTGTCAACTATGGTGGAGTTAAGCGATAACGTTTGCATGATCTACTGCCCTTATATGGCTAAGGACAAACTAAGCCCTTTAAAGTAATTGGAATACAAAAATGTGTATCTTTACTCTAGATTGTATACTCTTGTTGTATTTTTAGAACAGTGTGTCATTTCTCTAGACAGGAATTGACTGGAATGTTGTTCATTAATGAACTTGTTTCTCTGTGTATCGCAGCAGTGGCATTCCACAGCCCGCCTGTGAAGATTAAGAAAGAGCCTCAAAGTCCAGGTTCAGACCCCAGCCAGTCTTGCAGCCACAAGCAGAGCTTCAGCTACCCCAATGGAGAGCAGTGCCTTTACACCAGGTCAGTCAAATGCCGGATGCTGTTAGATGCATCTCACACGACTTGATACTTTTATGACTTAAACAGGTGTTTCTTCATCTATGGGCTCTTTAGGCCTTATGGACAATAAGCACAGAAAATTGATTCTTAAAACACACATTTCACACTATAATGCAGGGTTCCTCATATCCGGCCCCGGGGTTCACTGCCCTGCAGAGTTTAGCTCCAACCCTAATCAAAGACACCTGAGCAAGCTTATCAAGGTCTTTACAGTTAATTACAGGTAGGTAAGTTTGATCAGGATTTGAGCTAAACTCTGAACAGTGGCCCTCCAGGGTTGGATTTGAGGAACCCTGCTATAAATGTCTTAATCTATATATCAGTATATATGAGACCCTGGATCACAAAACCAGTCATAAGTCGCATGGGTATATTTGTGCCAATAGACAATAATACATTGTATGGGTCAAAATTATCGATTTTTCTTTTATGCCAAAAATAATTAGGATATTAAGTAAAGATCATGTTCCATGAAGATATTTTGTAAATTTCCTACCGTAAATATATAAAACATTTATTTTTGTGAGTGAATGCAGCACAATCACGAACATAAATGGACAACTTTAAAGGCGATTTTCTCAATGTTTTGATTTTTTTGGCACCCTCAGATTCCAGATTTTCAATAGCTGTATCTCGGCCAAAGATATTGTCCTATTCTAACAAACCATACATCAATAAAATGCTTATTTATTCAGCTTTCAGATGATGCATAAATCTCAATTTCAACAAACTGACCCATGTGACTGGTTTTGTGGTCCAGGTCATATTGATTGTCTTAACAGTAACACACAATCTCTTTCATGAAGTCATGAAGTCATGAAGTCATGAAGTCATGAAGTCATGAACTTTCAGAAAGTCATGAACACTTCCACCACATTGTCATTTCTGCATCTCAAATGATGCAATGTGTTTAATAATATTCTGTGGTGGAAACGTTTTAAACATTTTTTATTAATGAAATGGCAGACTTGTCTTGCTATGGCTAATGTCACATTTTATTTAATTAAATACAGTTAAATAATATTTTTTTACACATAATTGGAGATAGCAACAGGGTCAGAATTTGTGTAGAAAATTATTATAAATCCTTTTTTTTTTTTTTTTTTACATAAATATAATAGTTTATGATTGTTTCACTCTTTAAGATCATTTACAAATGAATAATCAATATTTTATTTAAAATTTTCATATTTTAATAATGAAAGTCTCATGTGTAAAGCAAAAGTAAAATCTATACTCTTGTATGGTTTTAATGTGGCCTTTATTTAAAGAGAAAAAAAATCTCATTCTTAATACAAATCTACCCCAGAGATATAAAAGTGTTCATAGTCGACGATACATCAATACATGATCTAAAACTGTAAAGAAATGCATTGTTGATTTTGAAAGTGTCTGTGTGCCCTGCAGTGCCTATGAGCAGAAGAGAGCAGCTGTGGCAGCAACAACAGCATCAGCAGGAGGATCTAAGAGCTCTTGTCCCGGGACACCCATGTCCCCTATGCAGCATTACTCCCCTAAACCAACAGTGGGAACTCGGCCGGAGTCAGGGTACATGAATCCACCCTCAGCTAGCCAATCCCACGCCTGCCACAGCCACAGTTACCCCATGAACCCCAGGTAACAATAATGCTAAAGGATGTGTAGGTGTGTCTACTTTTGAGGGATTTGATCTGCATTATATATCTGTACCATATCAGTTATGGGCTGATAAACTAAAATCAGTGATTTTGAACATGTGAATCCATTTAGATATTTCAGTGTGAATGCTCATTTCTCCCAATGGGTCACATGGGTCAATTTTTTGAAATGGAGATTTATACAATAAATAAGCTTTCCATTGGTGCATGGTTTGTTAGGATAGGACAATATTTGGCCGAGATACTACTACTGAAATTCTGGAATCTGATGTTTTATATATTTACAGTAGTATATTTACAAAATATCTTCATGGAACATCTTTACTTAATATCCTAATGATTTTTGGCATAAAAGAAAAATCTATAATTTTGACCCATACAATGTATTTTTGGCTATTGCCACAAATATACCTGTGCGACTTGTGACTTGTTTTGTGATCCAGGGTCACATATTTAAGTAATTATTAGTATTGGCCATAATTTTTATATCAGTGCACATTTTTGACTAGTAGTGTTTATTAAATTTTATAATAAAAATCAAAAGAGAACAGTTAAGAAAGCATACTTGCATTGTAACAGCGTTTTTTAAGAACCTGTGTGATAATCAAAGCTTAATTCCCCCCCCCCCAGTTCCAGGTTCCCTTCCGGCTCTGCAGAGATGTGCCCACCATTCTCTTCCCAAGGCCAGGCCCTGCAGCGCATGCATCCGGCCCACACCAGCGGGGGCGGAGGCGGCAGTTACCATAGGCAACACTCTGACCCCTGCTTGCCTTATCCTCCTCAGCAGAACTTCAAGCAGGAGTACCTGGACCCTCTGTACGACCGAGTGGCCCACATGGCCGGGACACATCCTCAGAGGTTTCCTCCTGCCCATATGATGGTCAAACAGGAACCCACTGACTACACTTACGAACCTGGTACGTGAGTCAAAAAACATTCTGATGAAACAAAGTGAAGTAATTTGCTTTGAAATGGTGTCTTCTTTCCTCTCTCTTCCTGAATAATTAAACCACATTAGGCCAGTAATGTAAACAGTAAATTGGTTGACAAACTGAAAAGTCTCTTTTTTAAAAGAGATTTTGTTTGTTCTTCTCTGCTTCCACATCCACTGACACTTTGCAAAGGTCTCAACAGTGTTTCTGTACTTCTCTCCGCTCCTGCTCCTTCACCCCTCCCCTTCTGACTGTGTTCTTTGAGAGGGAGGGAGGCATAGGAATTTCATTGAGAAAATGGAGGGCACTGGAAAGACTAGAATCCCCAGCGGAGCGCTCGCGGGTGTAGGGTTGCAGCAGCGGCTTCCTTTTTCTGCAGGCAGATGAACTCATAATGGAAAAATGAGCGTAGCCTCAGTAACCCGAGCCCGTGCGCCGGCTTGGTCGAGCGAGCGGGAGGTGTGTGTGTGTGTGTTTGTGTGTGGGGGGGAGCTGTGTTGTAGCCGGGGGGCTCAGGCCATAGACTCACAACACAGGCGAGCTCACCTCCTCCCACTCGACTTAGCGACTGACACAGGGTCGAAACACAACACCCTACGCAGGTCCAACTTATCAGTGCTCTGTGAAAGACTACAAACAACAGTGATCTAACAAACACTGCACATAGATGAGCATAAATAACAAAGTTACCAGTTCAACTGATTCTTTAAATGGAAAAAAAATACAAGCATGACCTTTTCTGGGTTCTTTTGTTCCCTCCTAGTTTTGAGGTAGGCCTACATGTTGTCTTTTTTGTGCCTGTGTTGTTATGGTTGACAATAACTAAAACTAGATGAAATAAAGCTGAAATCAAAGAATATAAAAATAAGCAGAAGTACTAAAATGACTAAAACTGAAGTAAAAACAAATTAAAGCTAAAGCAGTATATAAATAATAATACTAAAATAACACTGTTTGGTACTAATGCCACTGAGAAAGGCTGATACTACTCAGATTCATACATGCTGATATGTGGCAACTTTGGATGCGATAGTCTGGAACAAAAGGATGTTTGTGTGAGGATAGACCGCCCTATCTGAGGTGGAGTACAGCATGTTATCAGTAGATTCATCCCTGCCCAGGCTGCCGCTCTGCTGCAGACATATGCCAACATCAATATGAAACCAAAACCATGAATAAAAGACACTTCTATAAGGCAAAAAGTGCTTCTTAAGTAAATATTATAATAGTAATATTAATTATTGTGTTTATATTTTTATAATAATAATAATTATTATTATTATTATATTATTATTATTATTTCAATTAGAATTTTCCCCAAATCGTGCAGCCCTTCCATACTGGGCTACGTTTCCCAAAATCTTGAGCTTAGTTGATCGTAGAGAACACTGGTGGCAACGATCTGCACGATCAACTCACGGTGCTTTTGGGAAACGCAGCCCAGTTTGTATCAGAAGGGGTCCAGTGACAGTGTTTCAGTTGAAAATGGAATAAGTTACAGCCCGACATCTCTGTCAACAGTGACATTAATTTGAGCTCTATCATATATGAGAAAAGTGCCCTAGTCCATCAGAGCTCTTTCTCCCCTGTGACATCTTATCACGGCCTCTGCCACTGCATTCTCCAGCCATGAATCATGGCTCCACCTCACAAACTAACCGTTTCTTATTTATCCAGTACATATAGAAGGAGAGAGGGGAGACGGGGAGGTGGGAGGTTTGGCTACGACAGTTATAAAGCTGATTCTGGCTTCCTGCAGTTCTGTGCAAGATCCACTGCTCTTTACTGCCTAAAAATAAAGCTGCCGACAGGTGATATTATGACAAATGACTTTATGACAAATGGACCTTTTGTCCTTGCAGCACTCAGTGGCAGAGGTTATCAAATCTGCAGATGCACCAACCTCACACCCTACAGAAATAGTGCCTAAAGAGGACTAGCAATGATTAGCTGGGTTCTCAAACATAGTGAGCTGCCTCGCTGCCGACTGCCTATATAGACAGCTTCCTCCTAAGGCAGCATATCCTAACCACAACATAACCACATGAGCGACTGTTTTGGAGTTCTCTACGTAGGCCACGAATCACACAAATAGTGCTTCATACAGTAGAGCAACTTGAAATTGACTTCAGTGATAATGGTGATGCATACCTTTCAGGTTCAAAGTACTACTTTATGTAAAATCAACATTTGTTTAGTCTTGTCCACCATCTTGGATATATTTTTTCACCCATCGCAATTCTGAAATTGCCTTCTTTTCAGTATTAAATGAAACATGTCACTTTTTTCACTTGTTTATATGCATTCTGAGATGCATTCTGTGTAGTCTGTGAAGAATATGTGATGCTGCCTTAGAATTCAGCTAAAGCATAAACATAATCAAGATGATTACCAGGGCTTAAAATGCTGCCTACATGCATATAGGTTGCATGTATCCATCACTGAGGGTCACAAGTTTGTGTTTGCCCTACAGATGTGCCTGGTTGCCCATCCATGTACCATCACAACGAGGGCTACCCCAACCCACAGCACAACAGTGAAGGTAAGGACATCTAGAACATGCCGCTCTAGTATGGTTCTATGAATGTACATTTCACTCACTCACAACACGTCAGGATTGGCCAGTACTCTGCGGTCACTGGCTAACCAGGCCAGAGGGGCCGTGTTTCTGTTGGCATGGACATTTGTTTCTCCCTTGCCTAAAGAATTCCAGGGTAAATATTACTACTGGAAAAGACGAGTATTTTTCCTGGAGTGAAGAAAAATAATCCTTCTCTCCGCTCGCTGCATTTGCAGCACCATTTTGGGTATTTTCAGTTGTTAGCTGATCTCTGTAATGAGCCATTAGATACAGAAAATTTTGTTCCTTGCTTCATATGTGTACATAACTGAATAATAATAATAATCAAGAGTCCATGTTTCCCATTATAAGAATTCATAAATTTCAATTGAAAAACAGTTACTGTATCCATAGATCTCAATTTGAAAAGTCAAACAGGAGAATGCTTGTTATTATTAATGACTGCCATTAATACATTAGCACAGTATAACTGATGTGGATCGTCTTTGTATCCACATTAAACCAGTGTGCTAATTATTCCTTTGTCCTGTCCTCAGGCTACATGTTTGAAAATGATTCCCGCGTTGTTCCTGAGAAATTTGAAAGTAAGTCTCACTTGTCCAGATGTTATTTTCTTTCAACTAGGATTCATTTCAAATACAAAGTCTCTTCAAATGCCAATCTCAGTGATGTAATTAAAACAAAAATGAGATCAACTGTATACATGGGGTCCAAAAGTCTGAGAACCCTACCGAAAATGCATTCATTCATTTATTTATTTAAATGTAATGCAATTTTTTCCATTACAATTGTTTTCTTACCAGCATCACAATTAGAATGTAAAGTTTAATTAAAAAGTTAATATGAATTTCTCTGACGTTTGGACCACACTGTATAAATGTTTGCAATTTCAGTTCAAATCCTTATCACCATGTGTCTTATGTTAGATAAAACAGTTTTTAGATCTAATTAAATGTCAATTTCTTTGCCTGTGTTCAGGTGAGGTGAAGCAGGAAGGGGGCGGTGTGTTTCGTGAGGGTGCCCCGTATCAGCGCCGTGGCTCACTCCAGCTCTGGCAGTTTTTGGTAGCCCTCCTCGACGACCCCGGCAATGCGCACTTCATCGCATGGACCGGCCGTGGCATGGAATTTAAACTCATTGAGCCAGAGGAGGTAAACATAAGGCTTTTAAGAGTTATCAGGAGGCGAAATATGATTTTTATCCAGAAAAGCAATTGATCATACAAAGATCTAAGAGGAAAATATGAATATTGGGTGTTTCAGATCAATTCCATGCAGTGTTTATTCAGCTTTCACAAACTGTAGAGAGAATAAACAATGGGTTTCAGAGATTTGCTTGCGATCAGCTCACACTTCCCCAGGGTCTAAGAACACATCCACACAATGCCAGTTTTCCATTAGCTGCCATGCATTATTTACCCCACTTAACAGCATAGTGAAATAAAATGGAGAATGGCTCCATTACCAAATATTACAACCTTCCATTTTGCCGGAGTCTAAGCACACCGCAGTGGTCGAGACAAGAGCGTTAACCTCCTATTGTCTGTGGTCAGTAGACGGCTAAATGGCATGACTCAGCAAACTATCATGCAGAGATGCATCCATCAGTTCTGCTCAACTGTACGTATGAATCATTCATCACAACCAAAGTTTTACTATCGCAATTAAAGCGTACAGTCAAACAAACAATCAGTTTCTCAAATGTCAGCAGACCCACAAGTTCACTGGCCCGAGATGGAGCAACAGTTTTTCTCAAGGACCCTCAAGTTGAACCTTGAAGTTTAGGATAAAGAAGTATTTCCTCTAGGTTTGACAACTAGCAGTTTGTGCTAATCGCCGTGTGGTTTTGGTCAGAGTTTAGTGGTAACTTGGTTATATAAAGGAGAACTGCATTATTTTGTAGGGACTCGCCCTTCCTTTTCATAGTTCAGTGTTGTACAGTCACCAAGGACCTCTTGTGCTCAGATTAAGGCACTGCAGTACAGTCTTTTCCTGCTCTTATGGTTTGTATTGTCTTATTTTGATACTCTAGGTGGCAAGACTCTGGGGGATGCAGAAGAACCGTCCAGCCATGAATTACGACAAACTAAGTCGCTCTTTGCGCTACTATTATGAGAAGGGAATTATGCAAAAGGTATTGTTGTTGCATCATCATATTTTATGGTTTCCTATGCCGTTTTTTCCCCACTTCAACCCTCACATTGAGTTGAGAGTGACTTTATATTTTGGGTCCCAGAGACTCCAGATATAGAGTCCAGAATGATTTGCGTAAAACGAATAATAATAATAGCCACATTTCAAAATTAGCCTTTAAGGATTCAAATGTTCCTACACTTTCTGAAATGTAAATTTCATCAAATAAAGTAAAGTTGTTTCTTTTTGACACCAGCGGAAATGCACTGTACAATTCAAGTACAATATTACAAAATTATTATTATTATTGATTATGAAATATTTAATTCTTATTGTTAGTAGTATTATTTAATTACTCTTTTTTTCCCCCCTAGGTGGCAGGTGAGCGCTATGTTTACAAATTTGTGTGTGAGCCGGAAGCACTGATATCCTTGGCTTTTCCTGACAATCAGCGGCCAAGTCTGAAGGCGGAATTCGAGCGCTACGTCAATGAGGAGGACACGGTGCCGCTGTCTCACCTCGATGAGGGAGCGTCTTACCCTCCCGAACCAGCTGCCACCAACATGGGCCCTCAGTCCTACTCCAAAGGCTACATGTACTAATGCCACGATATTCTCCCAAGTTCCCCATCCCAGTTTACTACCCGCTGCACCTATTGCACATGCCCACCCCATCCACTTGTATATAAGGTTACGTTTTTTTTTTTTTTTTTGATTAAATTAATCTCATTAGGGACTCTGCATTCCTCTCACTTCTGAGGCCTATCTAATCTAAACACATTACTGTGGTTCAAGAGATTGCTTAATAAAGACCCAATATTACTACTATACCATGAGAACAGTCTCAGTTTCTTATGTTTGCAACAAATGCAAAATGCACAAAAGGTTTACCTGTGACTTTACTAGATAGAGAAACCAATTCACAAATAAGTAGTAGGTTGTTTTCATCGGGCTGTGCTCTTGAGCATTTTAAACTCATGAAAACCATTCCAAGTTCATCTTTCACGCTATCGACTTCGGTCTTTCCATTATATGGACCGCACGCTGTGAATGTGCAAAATGATTGACAAGCTGACAGAGACACATTCTGATTGGCTAAACGAAGAATCTCACCGTGACCTTTTAAAGGAGTTATTTCATTGATAGCTTTCACAGAGAAGTTGAGTATAATTTTCCAAACAATGTCATAAAAGTTTGCCAATTGAAGAAGCTTTGAATAGACAAATAGCCATGTGTACTTCTTTGTTCAAAAATAAAAAATGATTTTATTTTCAGGTGAAGAGATTTTTATTCTTTGCAATAATGCAATTGTATTATTTTATGTATTGTTGATCCAAGTGTAAATGAGAGTCAAGGCTTCCCTAATTAAATAGCATGTTATTCACTTTTTCCCATTTACTTATAATGCAATCCTGGTTTTATCATTTATTCTACCATTTTTTAATGTGAACTATACAACAGTCACTTTTATTAGGTACACTTGTTCAACTGCACGTTAATGCAAACATCTAATCAGCCAATCACATAGCAGCAACTTTAAGCATATTGACATGGGCAAGAAGATCTGCTGAAGTTCAAACCAAACATTGATTTAAGTGACTTTGAACATAGCATGGTTGTTGGTGCCAGTCAGGCTGGTCTGAGTATAGAAACTGCTGATCTGCTGGGGTTTTTATGCACAACCATCTCTAGGGTTTACAGAGAATGGTCCAAAAAAGAGAAAATATACAGTGAAAATGCCTTGTTGATGCCAGAGGTCAGATAAGATTGGGCAGACTGGTCGAGCTGATAGAAAGGCAACATTAACTCAAATAAGCACTCATTACAACTGAGGACTGCAGAAGAGCATCTCTAAACGCACAACACGTCCAACCTTGAAGCAGAAGGACTACAGCAGCAGAAGACACACCGGGTGCCACTCCTGTCAGCTAAGAACAGGAAACTGAGGCTACAGTTCGCACGGCCTCACTAAAATTGGACAATAAATAGAAGACTGAAGAAGCGTTGCCTGGTCTGACAAGCCTTGATTTCTGCTGTGATATTCAGATGATAGAGTCAGAATTTGGCATAAACAACATGAGAGCATGGAGACATCCTGCCTTGTATCAACTGTTCAGGCTGATGGTGGTGATGTAATAATGTGGGGGATATATGGCACACTTTGGGTCCCTTATTAGCAACTGATCATCGTTTAAACTCCACAGCCTACCTGAGTTTTGTTGCTGACCATGTCCATCCCTTTATGACCACAGTGTACCCATCTACTGATGGCTACTTCCAGTAGGATAATGCACTGCCACAAAGCTCAAATCATTTTAAACTGGTTTCTTGAACATGACTGAGTTCACTCAGTCACCAGATCTCAGTCCAATAGAGCACCTTTGGGATGTAGTGGAATGGGAGATTTGCATCATGGACGTGCAGGCGACAACTGCGTGATGCTTACATGTCAGTATGGACCAAAATCTTGTTGAATCTATGTCAGAGAATTAAGGCAGTTCTGAAGGCAAAAGTGGGTCCAACTCGGTACTAGCCAGGTGTACCTAAAAAAAAGTGGCCGGTGAGTGTATATCTACATGCAACAGACACCAACATTAGAAGCTCACCAAAAACAGAAACAACTCAAGTGACCTTTTAAAAGGACAGTTTAATTTGACATCAAAACGACTCCAAGATATTACATAACATAAGCTGTAACCATATCAAAAACCGCAGGACATTTCCACCCCCCATTGTTTCCTCTAATAAAAGAGCTATAATACAAAATCTCCATTGTGATCCGATACACTGATCCTGTGCGGAGTTGGTAATTTAAACATTAAAACAGAAGAGAGGTCCCAAAAAAGGATGAGATTGGAGTGTGATAAAGTGGTCTTAACATCCTGTTCACTTGTACATGACCAGACCTCTGCAGAGGAACTAACTGAATTAATGAAAACCCTTTCCCTTGCAGCACTTTATTTAACATCAACTGACCAGACGGATGTGCCATCCACACATTCTGCCACACAGATGGGGCGTCCCGAGAGTCTGGACGAAAAGGAGATGCACTATGAAAATGCAAATATTAACTGGTCTGTTTTGTTGAGATGAAATTGGCTTGACTTTTTATTTCATATTTTGCTCTTTTTTCTTTAATTTTTAAAATACAAAGAACCCCAAGACTCAAAGTAGAGATAATTATAACCACCAAGCCTTATGAGAAACATACAGAAGAAACATAAAATTAAATGCTTCTGATTTAAAGCAGAAAAATCAGGTCAGGTTTCATTTTTGAGGGAATGTCTCCGTTAAAATCAAACATGTGGTTTGACAGCAGTGGAAAGGATCTTATCTTTGAAAATAGGGCACCTCATGTTCTTTAAGAACATTTTTAGCTTCTGTCCATGTTATCCTCCACTCTGCCAACAACAAAAAAATGATGTTTTGTTCAGCAGCAGTATCAGACATTCGCAGTCTATGAGAACCTTGTGAGAAGCTTCTAGCGTCGTCTGAAGGCTCTGGAGATTCTCCAGGCATTTGGTTCCTCGTAGCGGTTGTAGAGGGGCTCCAACCGCTGCTGTTTCTTCTGCTTGCTGAGGCGTGTGGGATCAGACACTTTGAAGAAAGCTGGAGCGAACTCTACAAGCCACCTCGGGTCAATGGTGGTCACCTCCCTCATGTACTCCTTAGTGGTCAACACAAGCTCATGGTACACCACCCTGAGGAGAAGAGAGTGAAACCAGCTTTAGTACAAGCAACATTGTTATTAGTTTGGTGGTTAATACAATAACAATCTCGTTTTGGTACATACCATTCTGGTTGGCGATTGAACAATGCGCTGGAGGGGTGGATGTAGACCACCTGCTGGTCTATGAGGGTCCTGTAACCTTCTTGAGGGTCCTTTTTGGCTGCATTCCGGAAGAAACCACTGCATATGGCCTTCTGTACACGCACTGTGGCCTTACCACAAGATACCACATCCAGCTTGTGCCTGAAGACAACATGCAATTTTGTATAATTATTAACAATATGTATAATTATGGAGTGTAAAAGCCTGTTCATACCAAAGACGATAACTATATCTATAGTTATAATATCTAATTCTATGTGAATAGGGAAGTCCACACCACAACTATAACAATAACAACACAGAGGAACAATATTGTTTAATGTGGCCGGTTGCATAAACTGCTGACTAGTCAATTTTAGTTTAAGTTTATCTATTTTTAAGGAAGGTCATAGGTTGATATTGGTGTGAATACTAATAGTTATCTTTATAGAAGTCATTCTTGGTGTGTTATGTTGCATTATGCAAGTAACCCTGCATAACGTTAGATATTCTCTAGCCCTCACCTGTCCATAATGCCCAGCATTTGTTTGCGGATATCCTGTGCACGACGGAGAGATCGTGCCTGGATGAAGTTTTCGTAGCACCAGGGGTTGGAAAACTTGTTGTTCTTCCAGGAGTTGTAGACAGCCAACAAAGTCAGGTGGTCCCCCTCAGGCTGGTGAAACTTAGCCTTCTTCTGGTCTGCCAGAGCTTGTTTGTCCTGACATTTAGAGTGAAATCATGCTTAATATCTTCAGGATCAGTCTGCTTGGATACCTCAAACTTTACTTAATGACGCAACTGTTCTTGGCCACTCCTTGACCTGGATCATAGATCTGGTAACGTGTGTGGGCTAAAGAAGTACCTTTGGTCTGTAGAAGACATTCTGTACTGAGAGCATTGACACAATGGTAAGCATCTCTTCGCTGCAGCCAAGATGGACGGACATGATCAACATCTTACAAAGCATGGGCTCCAGAGGAAACTCAGCCATCTGATAGGAACAGTGACAAGAAACTTAACACTTTATTCTGCATGTGCAAATTGAGCAGCTACATCCGAAACCTCGATACGAGCACATTCCCACATTTAAACAAAGATGACATGTACACACTTACTCTACGACCGAGTCGTGTGAGCAGACCTTCATCATCCAACGCTCCCAGAGTGTACAGCTGCTCCATGGCTGTGATGAGTGTCTCCATAGGCGGAGCATCCATGAAATCAAATGACAACAGGTCATTGATGCCCATCGCCTGATTGAAGGAAAATCAAATTTGATGTTAAAATGCATAAAATATAATATTAGAGATACACTGATAATGTATTAAGTATTATTATCATCCCGTATTAAGGTAAATTCACACCGCAGTGACAGCGACAGAAGGCAACAGACACTTTGTCAGATCAGTGCGTTACCCTTGCCGGAGTCTGTTGCCATCTGTCGGATCTTGTTTTCGCATACTGAACATGTTGAATTGGCATTAAAATGTCTGAGAAGGGACATGCTGATTGGCGTTGATCTGGCTGTTAGTGCAGTGTGAATTGGCCTTCAGAGATTTATTGGTAAATATTGGATACATAATCATCCACTACTACCTATTTACATTCATTCATTTATCAGACACTTTTATCCAAAGCAATGTAAATTTTTTACATTTAAATAATTTGTGTGTCATCTAGCACTCACTTAAAAAGTTATCATTTTCTTTTATCTATGGTACCTTAAAAAAACACTAATATTTAATGATCTTTAATGAATATCCATTCCAATTCCCAATCCATTTTTTTCATACTGTACATTATAATTCTTATGATGCCTAAATTTTTGAATTTTAAATAATTTATTTTATTTTTCTCAATTCTTGTTTGTTTTTAAATCATTTTGAAAAAAATAAATAAAATTTTTATATCGGATAATTATCTTTATCTGCCAGACTTTTATCTGAATCTGTCATGAATTTAATATTTAGTGCATTCCTTAAAAAAAATAAAACAATATGACAATAATCAAATAAAACAAGATTGTACCTTAAGAGACAGTACAGTGCTGGCCAAGTTAGTTCTCTGAATCTCAGGTACGTTGGTGGTGAGCATCTCATCTCTGTAGGCGCGTTCTGTGTAGAGTCTGTAGCACTTGCCAGGGCCTGTTCTACCAGCTCTGCCCGCTCGCTGCTTGGCCTGGGCCTGTGGACCACACGAATGAGGTTTAGGAGTCAAAGTTTACTTACAATGTATGCTGTGTGTAGTCTGGGTCATTAGAAATGGATGTTACCTGGGAGATGGGGGTAACAACTAGCTGATCAATGCCAGTTTTGGAGTTATAAACCTTCTGCTTGACAAAACCTGGATCCACCACATAGTAGATTCCATCAATTGTCAAAGAAGTCTCTGCAATGTTAGTAGCAATGACCACCTGAAAAAAAAAAAAAAAAAACAGCAGAATGTTTGTTAAGGTGTATACAGTGATCTAAATTTCCAGGTAAATTTGATTTAACATGTCAGAGGTGACCAGAGAGAGGAGAAAGTCTGAATGGTACCTTTCTACTTCCAGGTGGTGCTGGGTCAAAGATCCTGGTCTGCATTTCACTGGGCAGGGCAGAGTAGACTGGGAGGATGATCAGCTCTGGGACATCAGGACCGAGAGATTTCATTCGCTCGTACAGGATCTCACAAGCAGTGTCGATCTCCTCCTGACCCGTCAGGAACACCAAGATGTCACCTGTACAGTAAATCATTTTAATTACAGTAAGCACATTTTCACAGGCATTTAAAGGTTTTTCTGTGAACAACTGTGTGCAAAATGTTACCTGGAGGCTCCGTGAGGTGGATCTGCATGACTGTGATCAGGCTGGCATCCAGATAGTCAGTCTCAGGTTCTTTAGTGTACAAAACCTCCACTGGATATGTACGACCAGGGATAGTAAAAATAGGTGCTTCATAAAAGTACTGTGAGAATTTCACAGCATCCAGCGTGGCAGATGTCACAATGAGCTTCATGTCAGTTCGTTTCTGTACAGTCTAAATAACACAAGAACAAGACACTATTACATATGTCACATAAAGAGATGGCAAAATAGAAACCACAATTATTATTTTTTTCAGTATTCTTTGATGAATAGAAAGTTCAAAACAACAGCATTTATTTGAAATAGAAATTATTTGTATCAATGTTAAAGTTTTCACTGTCACTTTTGATCAATTAATGCATCCTTGCTGATTTCAAAGTATTAATTTCTTTAAAAAAAAATCTTCTTGACCCAAATCTTTTGAAAGGCAGTGTATGTTTCTGAACATTGACCTTGACAGTCAGGGACTGTGTGAACAAAGCCTCAATTTGTGAACTGTACCTTCTTGAGCAGGCCAAAGAGCACGTCTGTGTGAATAGTTCTCTCATGGGCCTCATCCAGCATAATGATGGCATACTGGCCCAGATCAGGGTCAATCAGACACTCTCTTAACAGCATACCGTCCGTCATGTACTTAATCACAGTCTCGGGACTTGTGCAGTCCTCAAAACGGATGGTGTAGCCAACCTGCACAGACACAGAAAGAGATTAGGGCTCCGTTTCAAAAGTTATGGTGAAATGTTAGATCATTGTTGTCTATATCATGAAAATGAATGTAAGCAAGCATCTACCTCTTGACCTAAACAGCAACCGTACTCCTCCGACACTCTTTTAGCCACAGACATAGCAGCCACTCTTCTGGGTTGTGTGCACCCGATCTTCCCCCGTGTGGTGTATCCTGCCTCTGCCAGGTACTGAGTGATCTGAGTGGTCTTCCCTGAGCCCGTCTCCCCAATTACAATCAGAATCTGGTTGTCATGGACAGCCTGTAAAAACACATTGGTTTAATATATGAACACAACTAGACTGAAATATACATATCAGAATGAATTTACATTAGGGATGTCCCAAACAGATTTCACGGATTCGTATTGGGGCCGATTAAGCTTTTCTTTTTTTTTTTTTTTTACTGATCAATATCGGCTATCCTAACATGTGTGAAGTGCATGATCCAGTGAGGTCTGAGTGCATCATACACACATTCAAGCTTCTGTGTTTAGCATATCTGAAGCACACTTTTGTAATGAATCACTCAAAAGTCATTTATTTACGGTTTATTTTTATCTGCAATCAGACTATCTGAGACATCATTGCCATAATGCGTTGCATCTTGCTTCGGACTTGACTGACTGGCATTCTGACACCACGGGCTTCATGCTCTCTAACCTTGAATCCACTTTTTTTGTTGCATTAATTCTGCTTATTGTACATACAAAATTCAAGGTTAAAAAAATATATAATAATAATAATAAACATATATATATATATATATATATATATATATATATATATATATATATATATATATATATAGAGAGAGAGAGAGAGAGAGAGAAAATAATAATAAAAAATAGACCTGTAAATATAATTACTTCACTAACTAGATTTAGATTTACTCTGATTTAGATTTTTTTTTATTTTTTACATTTGAGCCTCTGGCCATGAGAAACTCTCGGCACATCCCTGTATACACTGGATTGATTTCATTAACTTTAATGTACTGTGTGCACCAGGCACTGGGAAAATACAAGTATCGGATCTGGACTCAGTATGGGCAGATGCTCAATATTCAATGGCTCAGATCATACACATATTAGATGAAGTCACACCTGAATGAGCTGCTCTTTCAGCTTGTAGATGGGAAGACTCTCTCTTTGCTCGAGGATAGAAAGTTGAGTCTTTTTTCCATAGGAGGCCTTGTTGCCGCCAAAGGCATGTTTCTTCCATTCTGGGATATCGTTGGGCATCATACCTATGCCCCTCATGTTGGCAGCTATCTGCCTGCCGTCAACTGTATGGATGGTGAGCGTGTGAGGACAGGAAAAAGCATTTATTATAGATGCACAAAGATGATAACAGACTTGAGCTCATACAAGGCCAGAGGGCATATGAGCAGCAGAGATATGCTTTTTATGTGCAAGCCTGATTCGATAGCAGACATCAGGAAATTAGATGGCCATCTACGAACTCACTAAACTACGGTATGGGCAAATAGGAAGGAAGTTTATCTGGAGTGATCAGTGTCTTAACTTAGTGTTCTTTTTTTTTTACTACTGGAGGACATGAAGCACAAAACATCCATTTATTTACTCATACAATCCCACTTCACTATACAAGTAATCAGACTGTTTTACTTTCTAGTCTTCAATTGCTACTACTATTCCATGCAGTTTTGGAGTTGTAGTGTGTTCTAATCAAAATTCATCTAAAAGATGATGAATAAAAAACAAAATCGCAAGGCTATAGTTGCAGGTGTTTGATTGTCAACAATGAAGTCTTTAAATTATGTATTTGTGCTTATGTATTATTTGAATTCTATTTTATTATATGTAAACTGTATTTTATTTTACAGTATTATTGTGTCATTGTTTTTGTTTTTTTAATCTGGGTAATTTAATTGCAGATTTTCAACTTGTTGCGAATGTGAAATATCTGTGCACTTGATATTCTGTGTGGAAAATTCCAATAAAAAAATTAAAAGTTCATTAAAAGTAATATTTATCATTAAAAAGTATTTGCAGGACATCAGAATCAGTTGGAAGCTTGGCTTGAAGTGGCATTATTGCACTTTTCTGAGTAGATAAACATTTTGACCTCCTGAGTTGAATGGAGTACAACATCATTTCTTATTTCAGATGCTTGGAATAAGTCTGAATGTCTTACCGTCGGGCAGTGGGTCAACCCAGTGTTTATTAAGACCCATAGGGATTGAGTCCATTTCAGCTTCCCGCTGGGCCTGTTTCACCTCCCGTCGCTCTTTGGCCAGGGCACTCTGCATCATGGCTGCTTGAGAGAGAGATCCGTCGGGGTTCTGACAGAAAACAAAACAAAAAACAGAATTTAAAGTCACAGGTTATATCTACTTCAGTGAAACCAATAACTTTCTTGGCACCAGGCAGCTGTAAAGTGAGAGTACATGAGTTTTGAACTACCTTGACGATCTTGACAGGACTCATATCCATGCTCTGTTTGGTGTGTCCCCGCAGGAATGGAGGCTCCTCTTCTACGAGCTCAATCTCCAAATCCTCATCTGACAGACAAACCACAACATAGACAAAGTTTGAGGTGACTGTTCAGGCAGCTAGAAGCGACTTATTGTGATCCCAAAGGAAGTAGGAATTTATTTATCGGCAAATGTTGAGTTAAACAAAAGTGAATGCAACTCATACCCTCCTCATCATCTACTTTAGGCAGAATTCCTGTCTCTTCATCAAAGTCTGGGAATTCCTCCTTAGACAACACATTGGCAGCAATCATCTAAGAACGAACAGATCAAGATGTAGATTAAAATATGAACAAAAAGAAAAACAAATGTTAAAACAGTGGATCAATTCAATTTCACATTAAAGATGGCCATGCACCTGTTTGATTTCCCATTTCTCCGGATCTGAGATCTTGGTCAGTCTTTTGCGTTCCAACGTGTCATCCTCTACCTCTGGAGCATGGCCCAGGTTGAGGTTAGTGGGTCTGTCAGGATTTCTCATGGATGACTCTTCCTGACCGTCTCCACCCATATTTCTCCTCCTGTTAGGGTTTAGGTCTTCACCAGTATCCTGGTCAACATCCTTGTAAAAGCAAGACAACCCAACAAAAATCAGTACACATATAAGCACAACGATTAGTCAAAAAATACAGGTTGAACACACAACGTCTTTTTATAAATGCAAGATATAACCAAAATGTATAATCAAATCATTTATGTATACAGTAGGGTGTACAAGACTATTAAAAATGCTTCCATTTCACATTTTTCTGATTTAACAATATTAACAATAATAATATCTATATTGCAATAATTATGATCAAAACTTGCAATAACTGCTTTGAAATATTTTGAAATCATTGCATGTTTTTGTATTATCTAAGAACTGTATATTCTGACAAATGGACATAACTTTGACAGTCACCTCTGATAACAGTTTACTCTAAATTGTAATGTAGACACAGGCATTTTCTGTAAAGCTGCTTTGAAACTATATGCATTGTGAAAAGCGCTATACAAATAAATGTAAATTTAATTGAACTACAATAATAACAATAATAGTAACAACAACATTAATAATAATTATTATATAACAATTTAAACATACATTTATTTTTGTTTAGTTGCCCAGAAATAGACATGCAAGATATATATATATATATATATATATTTTTTTTTTTAACGGTATACAGTGTGATCTAAAAGTCAAGTAAAAGTAAAAGTCCTTCCATTTTTTTTATTATTATTAAACACCATCTTCGTATATTAACTTATGTTTAGTCGACCAAAAATTGCAGAATCTAAAAACGAGTTATTATTGACTTATTTCACAGAATAACAAATCTATAAATTTAGTGTACAAATTAAATTTTTTAAAAATGCAAATTTTAACTGGTTGTGATTTATTGGTTGTTTAATTGGTGACTTTTGAACCTCAAACCATGCAGACCTGTTCTCTCTCATGACTTCCATAAAGACACGCACTCACCTTCATACTGAGACTTGTTTTGGATCCAGTGAAGGACAACACCTTGATTTTGACCCTTTGACCTTTGCTGACCACATCTGCCACATTTGCCACCCGACCTTCTCTCCTGAGCTCAGAAATATGGACCAAGCCTTCCCAACGTTTCCTTTACGAAAGGAGGATGAGAAAAAAAGTTTAAAAGCTAATTCTAAATATTACATTTACTAATCCTACAAAAGAATACATTGTAACGCCCACATCAAATTCAGTAGCCTTAATAGTAAATTTACTGCATCTCAAACATACCTGAGACCTTCCAACTGCACAAAGCAGCCAAACTGCATGATACTGGTGACTTTGCCATTGTAGATATCCCCCACAGACGGCTCCTCCGGTGGGGGCCGGTCCACATGTTTGTCCTTCCACCGGTCTGAGCTTTTGTCTTTGTCTCTGTCTCCCCGTGCGGGACTCCTGGACTTGCTGCGAGAGTGCCAGCGGCTCCTACGCTTCCTTCTGTCCCTCTCATTAGAGCGAGATCTAGAACGAGAGCGAGAGCGATGTCGTCTCCGTCTGTCCCTGTCTCGATCTCTGTCTCTATCTCTATCTCTGCTCCAGCTTCTGCTCCTGCTCCTCCGCTTCTTCTTGCTGCTGGTTTCAGATCTAAGACGGATGATACTTACATGTTAAAAGGCGATAATATGATGCAGTGAGGAAATCATTGCAGCATCAACTTCAACGGTATCTATTTTATGTTAGAGCAGGTCCTCACCGGTGTTTACTGCTGCTAGGTTCTGTTCCACTAACACTGGGCATAAACATCTCTAACTCTTTCATGGCATCAGCAGCAACTTTCACGTCATCCTCATCCAGCATAGACTAGTTAGAAGAAAAGATAGTTTACGACCCATAATTGGAGCCTTGGTGAGCATAAAAGGCTTCTTTCAAATGAAATATATATTTAAATAATTACCCTGGGAATAGGATTGTCAGGTCTGCACAGAGCTGGAAAGAGCTCTTTCAGCTTGTCCTTTTCACCCTTTGGCTTAGCCTCAGGATAAGAAGCTGTACAATTAAAAAAACACCATAAAAGTATTATCAGGAGGAGAGATGAAAATATGGCACTATGTGATGAAATATGCTGCACGCTCGACATGAAGATATTGTTCATATCAAAATGAACTGGGCTGCATTTTTCAAAAGCATTGCAAGCCTAAATGGATCGTAGAATCATTTGCACTATGATTAATTTAGCTCACAATGCTTTTGAGAAATGGAGCCCTGATTTATGTATGAACTAAAAGACCCTGAATATTCTTACCTTTACTGGTAGATGCTTTTGGAGGAGGACGCATGGTTTGAATGAGACGAAGCAAATTGCTGACAAGTGAATCCTAAAGGACAGAGATGACAGAGCGGGTTAGATATTCCTAAAACTGCAACAATAAAACCACAAGAAACAAATATAGAGATTACAAAAAATGCTTACTGTGAAATCGGCTCCATTTTTAACCAGCACTGACTTAAAACCATCAAAGGTTGGATTTTTCTCAGCAAGACTGATTACAAACTCAGCTGAAAAACACAACAACCAGCAGACTGTTACTACAAACTTCTATGAATTGTAAAGCTGCAGGCAGAGAATATGCGTTTGTTTTTAACATTAGTCAATATTTTTTACTAACCAGCCCCTTACCAAAAATGACCACGGTAATCACAGTCTTAGCCAAAGTATCAGTTATTACAGTACGTTAATTGTTACCTTTTAACATTTTTCAAATAACTCCATAGTAAGGAAGACGGTTATATTTCCAAATACACAACAGGCTCTACTAACTGTTACATAATAAATTAGGACCACGTTACTGACAGTAACCAGCCTTTCTTTTAATTATAAAAGGTCCGATTCTAGATAAACTAAACGTGTAACATAATTGGGGAACTGAATATAATTTAATAACATAACTATGACTGTTTATTCCAGTTAAATGACGCACAAGCATGTAGAAAGAGGCTAACCAGCTAACTTAGTTACGCGTTACCTAAAACGTAACACAGTGTCGTGTCGTCTAGTTTCTGAACTCACCAAGGTCCTTATCGCTGATTCCTAAATGGTTGTCAAGTTCGGTACAAACTTTAGACACCAAAGACAAATATTCGAGTTTTTTAAGCTCATCATCTCCGATCTCTGCCATCTTCAGCAATGTTGTTTTTTTCGTTCACCGGAAGAAAGTGGCAACGCTTCCCCTCGTCCGGTAACTTCTAATTCCGGGTTACATTACAGGCGCCCTCTAACGGTCAAATGAGGAATTGTAGTGAGTGGGGAGCAATTTGTTTCTCCAGGGGAACCCGCAATAATATATATATATATATATATATATATATATATATATATATATATATATATATATATATATATAAAAAAATAAAATAATAATAATAATAATGATAATGATAAAAAACAAGATTAGCCTAAAATGTTTTTTTTTTAATTGTTTAAATTATATAAATATATAAATAACGTAATTTTAGGGTGGGGGTCCCTCACACGATGATGATCATATTTGGGGGACCTTGGTATCTGAAAGCCTGAAACTTGTGTACATGTATTTATAACACATCTAGTGCGACATCTAGTGGCGCATTTCAGGACATTCAGGTCATTCCACTGACAGTTCCCTGCGTGAATCCGCACCGCTGTCAGGTTGGTGCGGATCTATGATGCTGAGATTGGGCTTCGCATGGTCTTCTAATGCTACATCGTCAACCACCATCAAACACATCGCACAGGCTAGGCTCTTCACCGGATCCTTTTTACGAAAAGATAATCATACTTTATGTAAGAGCCAGTGTTCTGGAAAACAACAAGCCCTCCAGTTTAGCCATAAGTCAGTTCTTGCCAGTAACGTTACTAGATTGTCCCGGGACAACTTCAGGTAGGCACTGACCTCTGACACGGTCATTCTCCCTAACTGAGTGCTTCATGCGTGCTTGCAAAATCCCGTAATCGTTTTCGTTAGCACTGCTGCTAACAGAGAGACCTTGTCCAAATGCCTATGTTTCTAAACACTGATCCCAAAATAGTAGCGTTCCGACGTTCATTGCGTAGATAATTCTGTCTAGATAGGCAGCTTACTAAGAATTGAGACACAGCACTTGTTTACATGGAGTTAGTCGTATGCTATTGGACTGTAACTGTTCCCTAAGTGTGTTTACAAATAAAAAGCTGGCATTGCCTGTCTAAACGGGATTGCTGGCTAGTTTAAGCTGGTTTTATCTGCAGTAAGGGCAGCCACATGAAAAAGTGCTCAAAACCTTTCTAAAACCAGGCTTGGACAGGACACTTGGAAGCAAATGGGTAGAAATATTCAATTTGAAATGAATTATGCTGCAAAGTTGGTTTAAGCTTGTTTTGTTTCATCAGATGTGCGTCATTTCATTTCATACTGCTTGCTAATTGACAATTGACAATTGGGTTGCACTTTATTTTACAGTATGTGCTCTTATGTGTGCTTACAGTATACTTACCTAAGAAAGTACTGTGTAATATAAGGTAACTACATGGGTTAGGGGTAGGTTCAGGGTTAGTACCTACCGGTAATTATATTACCCAGTTATTGCAAATACTATAATAAGCCTAGTATGTGCATGGGGAACAGGATTGTAAAATAAAGTGCTACCAACAATTGCTGTGTTTTATGGGATATTACAGTATTTATTATAAATTATTTATCCGTGCACACATTATTATAATTTTTGTTTAAAGATTTGTATGCCCTAATAACTTCCCCTCACTCCTGCAGCGGCATCTCTTCTCTTCTCAGGCGGGACAACCTGTCACTCACATGAGATCTTAGCAATAGCAAACCTAACGATCCAATCAATTTCCAGCGGACAAAATCAAGTCCCGCCCTACATTATTTTCTTGTTCGAGAAGCCGTTTGTTACTAATGGGAATAAAAGACTATTGCAACTTCGGTTTTAATGCTGACTTTATGTAGTATGGATTTCATCTGTCCTTTATTTATTGTATTTTTTATTATTTCCTGACTCCCTGTTTACTAAGGCCATCTAGTCAGTGGTGGCACTCAGTTAGGGGAGTTTCATTTACCACAGTTATATTCTCTCATTGTTTTAGGTCTTCTGGAGTGGTTTTCTTCAGCATGGCATCAGGGAGTGATGGACACGACAGGTTGAACACCCCAAAATACACCAATCGCCTGAGTAAAGAGAAGTCCTCCTATCTTTTACAACATGCACACAACCCTGTGGACTGGTGAGTGGCTCTGAGATCTTCAGCCTTGCTGTAAAACACACAGTTTAGATTATTTTTATTTGGTGGAGAAATCAACAAAAGGCACCCTGTGAAGAAGCATCCTAAAAACTTACATATAAGCTATAGTATTCCTAATATAACTTCCCTTTATGTATTTTCTCTTCTTTCTTCATTCATAGGTATCCATGGGGGCAAGAAGCCTTTGATAAAGCGAAGAGTGAAGACAAGCCCATTTTTCTTTCAGGTAACAAAATGGTATACTTGAAAACAAATTGGTTGGTTGGTCAATGTTTTATTACACAGTCTTATTACTGTTTACAGTGGGTTATTCCACCTGTCACTGGTGTCACGTGATGGAGAGGGAATCGTTTGAAGACGAGGAGATTGGAAAAGTCCTCAGTGAGAACTTTGTGTGTATAAAGGTGGACAGAGAGGAGAGGCCTGACGTAGACAAAGTTTACATGACATTTGTGCAGGTTTGGACTTGTAAAATGTATTGTTGTAACTTACAAAGTGGCATGCTGATTGAAATACAATTAATGCTTTCTACCCAGGCAACAAGTGGTGGTGGTGGCTGGCCAATGAGCGTGTGGCTTACACCAGATCTCAGGCCATTCATAGGTGGCACTTACTTTCCACCCAGAGACAGTGGAAGAAGACCTGGACTGAAAACTGTGCTTTTAAGAATTATAGAACAAGTAAGAACTGAGACAGACATTTCCTTGTTTGAAATTCCCTTTGTTTATGTATTCATCCTTCATTCATGTCATTTTAAAAAAATCTGATTTTATCTTATCTGGTCCAGAAGCCACAAGAGGGTGCTAAGGGGTCAGTGTATTAATAATAATAATGATGATAATAATAATAGTAAAAGTAAAAATGTTCCAAATTGGACATTATTACTATTATTTTATTCTTTTAACAGTGATAGTTTTATGTTTTTCTTTAGGATTATAAGTCTAACAGTAGCTTTAAACCGATTAAATTAATAGGAAGTAAACAGTACGGTAGATAAATACATTTTTTTTTAAATACATTAATACTTATATTCAGAAAGGGTGCATTAAATTGATCAAAAGTCACAGTAAAGACTTTTAAGTTGTTACAAAAATAATATTTTTTATATAAATGCTGTTTTATTGATTAATCAAATAATGCTTTCTACAAAAATTTTAAGCAGTAAATTGTTTTCAACATTGGAAATAAATGTTTCTTTAGCACCAGTTTAGCATATTAGAATGATTTCTGAAAGATCATGTGACACTGAAGACTGGAGTAATGGCTGCTGAAAATAAGGGATCAGTTACATTTTAAAATATATTTAAATAGAAAACATTCATTTTTATATTGTAATAGTATTCCACAATATTAATGTTTTTTTTACTGTATTTTTTATCTAATAATTGCAGACTTGGTGAGCATAAGAGACTTCTTTCAAAAACATGAACAAATATCTGTTCACAGTTTAAATTAAAATTTTTCACATTTATATTTACAAATGCACGGAGTGCACGGGGTCAGTGATTATTCAAAGTTTGACATCCCCCGTACTATGGTGCTCTAATGTCTGAGGACCTTCATACTATGTGTTTTAGTGGCAGAGTAACAGAGAAACCCTGGAGTCCAGTGGAGAGAAAGTAGTGGAAGCCCTCAGGAAGGGGACAGAAATCTCTGCCAGCCCTGGAGAAACTCTTCCATTTGGTCCAGATGTTGCCAACAGATGTTACCAGCAGCTGGCTCACTCTTATGAGGAAGAATATGGAGGTTTTCGAGAGGCGCCGAAGTTCCCTTCACCAGGTAAACAAATACTGGGATGAACTGAAAGGATTGATCTCCAAAACTCTTAGAATATTTACAGTCTGTCACTAATTTGTTATTAGAACAGACTCACAAAGAGAATGAACACTATAGCCCGTTGACCACCTGTCTTGTGAGTTAATTACCTGACAAATACGCATCAATATTAATAATGAAAACTGGCCTTGTGCTTTTCTTTTCTGCAGTGAACCTGATGTTCCTGATGTCATTTTGGGCAGTAAATCGTGCCAGCTCTGAGGGAGCAGAAGCGCTGCGAATGGCCCTTCACACTCTCAGAAAGATGGCACTAGGGGGCATTAATGACCATGTGGCACAGGTGACGTGCAAAAATTGTGTATTCAGAACCTATGATGTTAAATATCAATTCTTCGCTTTTACTGAACGCAATTAAATTGTTTCTTTCAGGGCTTTCACAGATACTCCACAGACTCCTCCTGGCATGTTCCTCACTTTGAAAAGATGTTATATGATCAAGGCCAGCTTGCTGTGGCCTATATCACTGCGTACCAGGTGGGAATATGTCTGTGTGGGGTACTCTGTATTTTCATGTATTATATTTAATATATTTTCTGTCTCTTATCTCTCCCGATAATTGCTTATGTTCAGAAAGCCATAATGAAACATTGTTCTGTACTTCTGTAGACACAATAATGACTTATTGGTGTTATATATTGCTTATTCTGTGGTTCTATATCAAAAGCCTAAGTTAAGATGATTTTAAGAGTTGTATAATGAACCAACGATATATCTGGCATTGGCTGGGTGTGGTGTTATTGTTGCTGTTAATCTCTACAGGTATCTGGGGAACGCCTCTTTGCAGATGTGGCCCGCGACGTGTTGCTTTACGTCTCCAGAGACCTCAGTGACAAGGTGAGTCTCCTTCTCCCTCATTAGATCCCTCATTTGGCATCAGTCATGCTGAATCAGCACCGACCCACAAAAGCACTGAAAAATCGCCCAGGTCGATGCCCTTTTTGAGGTCATTCCTCCTCTACTCTCTAGCACTGGGCGCCAGCCATCTTGTGACGATGAATGTTTTGACGACACACACAATTAAAACCCCCTCAAATTTTGAAAATCATATTTTTGAAGATTTATGGAGTAATTAGGTTCCAACAAAAGCATACCGTGAACCTAATTTTGTTTGGTTGTGAGAGTTACAATAGTGGTTAATGTTTCCCTTTTGAAATTTGAAAACTACTTTCTCTCTGTACTGTAAATCATCCCATTGTTATTATACTTTCAACAAGTCCACTGTATGCTGAACTTATGTACATAACATATTTGAAATGTATTAACTAGAGAACTTGTGGCCAAGAAATAACGATTCCCTCAAGAGACCACAACGTAATTTTGAAAACAGCCTACAAGTGGCAAAAAATAAAATGAAAAAAATAAAACAAATTTGATTTGAGAATTGTGCTGCCCTCTGCAGTCTGGCGGCTTCTATAGCGCTGAGGATGCAGATTCCTTTCCTACTGCGGAATCTACTGAGAAGAGAGAGGGAGCTTTTTGTGTGTGGACAGCAGGAGAGATCAGAGAGCTGCTTCCTGACACCGTGGAAGGCGCCACAGGAGGCGCAACACAGGCGGATATCTTCATGCATCATTACGGTGTGAAAGAGCAAGGCAACGTGGATCCTGCTCAGGTTTGGGAATTTGGAGGTTATTGATGAGAGACAGAAGCTTTCTAACCATGTTACACTGATTCTTGACTACAACACTGAAGCAAATAAAAGTTTATGTATAGACAATTAATTTTGGATTAATTTAATTTTCAAAGGCATAAAATGATTATACGCAACCTCCTGTTTTTTTCCATTTCCTTACAAAATGTTTGTTTTCCATTGCTGTAATTAAAAAATATATACACAAAAATATGGTAATCTAACTAATAATTATAATGATTGTTTGCAAATTTAGCATTCAGCTACTAGAATAGTTATTGAAATACTATTACAAAAGAAAAGTCTTGCAAATATCTTTAATTACACGTTGTCGGACTATAATAATGTTTCGCGGGCCATATCACAAATATTGCTTTATTTCCGATTTGCAGTTCAGTTAGTGAATCAGATTCTTCAGAAACTGCTCTGGCTGATTCAGTGAGTTTGCGCAATGATTCAGTGAGTGAAGGATTTGTTAGACTGTAGTTGTGTCCGAAATCGCATACTGTCTGGTAGGTTGCTACTACATTTAGTTTGAAAATGTAAGCTTATTTCACAACTGTTAAAAAAAGTATAGTATGAATTTGTGTAGAATGAATCAAATTTGTACGTACTACATCCACCATGTGACGTAACCAACCAACATCAGTTCACTGACATTCACAACTCCACTCCTGTGGCCTCATGGGATAGTAAAGTGTTCATCAGATGTGCACTTGAATATCACCAGAAGTGGTTGATCATCCCAGTACCTTTCACCTACTGTTTTATGAATGCTATGAATTTGGACATACTCCTCGTCTCACATTCTGTTTTTCACCTACTATATAGTAGGGAAGTAGGCATATTCAAATGCTGGGTGTGAGTCTATTTAAACAGTTCATTAAAAAGAACTAGCTCATATGAGTCACTTGTTCGTGAAGCAGACTACTCCGGTTGACCTGTTTGATTCATAAAAATATCCAGATCATAAGAGTAATTTGCTCATAAATCGTCCTTCACGATTTGTCCTTCGTGTGCAGAGAGAAATTTCTATTATTTTGCGGTACTCTTATGCTTTAAGAGTGATGACACAACAAAAAATAAATTAATTACACAACAAAAATAATGTCATGAAGGTCCGACGACAGGTGGTTTTGAAGATAAAATAGGTAATTTGTGCAAATAATATACTAGTTATCTTCCAATTGAAAGCAGGAGGGCAATTATTTCTATTTTTAAAACCAATGGCATGACATATTTTGTTCCATAAAATCTCAAGAACCAGTGGTTAGCATTTAATGTTTGTGACACCTAATTTGTGAACAAAGCAGATTTTATGATGGATATTCACTTTTATTATTTATTTATTATGTGCATTTACTGATTTGTTTCTGATTCTTGTGTTCTCTGTGTTTTTGTAGGACCCCCACGGAGAGCTGCAGGGTCAAAATGTGCTGATTGTGCGTTACTCAGTGGAGCTCACCGCTGCTCACTTTGGCATCAGCGTGGACAGACTGTCCGAGCTGCTGTCCGATGCCAGGGCCAAGCTGGCCGAGGTACGGAGAGCCCGCCCACCTCCTCACCTGGACACCAAAATGCTAGCTTCCTGGAATGGTAAGTTTCCTGCATTCTGATTGGAGGAATGTATAAGTGTCATCCACTAATATACAGCTTGAAATCCCAAAACACGAAACAGGAAAAAGAATCAATGAAAGGCATGTAGAAAATTTGCAATGCTTGCATCCCCCGAAGCTATATGCACCCCTTTCCTGTTCTTACGATTTTATTGATTTCACTTTGCGAACAAGGTCCAGTGTTCGACAAGCTCCGTAAAGGTTTTTTTTTTTTCATCTGGGTTTGCCTTAATAGCAACACTATAATGTTAGAGTTCTTTCATGGGGTGCTTAGATGTGGTGCCAGGCCTTTAAAAGCCCACGGAGGGGACCTCTGGGTTGTGGTCTTTGCCCTCGTTGTCTTTAATGAAAGAATATCAAAGCCTTCACAGGGTGCCAAGGCCCCTTTGGAGCTTTAGCTGACAAAAGTGCTCAAAGAATAGTGACTAATGAGCTGATATCTTAATTAAAGAAAGCCTGAGACATTGTTTAATGAAAGCGTTCCTTCCAGAGCTACGCTCCATTACATTCTTAATGCATACAGACTGGATATTGCTACCTGCAGAGTAACCCTTGGCATTAATCAAACCTGATAGGCTCACTCGCATAGCCGTGAGACATGTCTGGGCTACAGTCACACAGAGCTCTGACAGGACTATTGTTAGTGATCCTCGCCCCTCTGAACACAGTGTACTTTAGATCTTATAGACTCAGTGTCTCCTTTCGATGTTCCTCCGTCTTGGTTGGCACCTATTGCACCTTTATCAAAGGTTTTTAGCTCTCGTTGGTGGAGAGTTTCTGTGGGGCAGAACTCTTCCTGAATACTAATCTAAAATTTTGCAACAATTCGGAAGGAAGGTGGAGAAGAGATTTGAAACTGTCATGTGAACATGTAAATGCTTCATAACAGTATTGTTTACTGAAGTACTTTTGCTGAAGGACAAAATGTAACATGGTCAGGTTTTCCAAAGCTTGTAATCTGTCCATTCCTATTTCTTTGGTCAGGGCTGATGTTGTCCGGGTTTGCTCGTGTCGGAGCCGTGCTCGGTGACAAGGCTCTGCTAGAAAGGGCTGAGCGAGCAGCTTATTTTCTCCAAAAACACCTGTGGGACGAAGAGGACCAAAGGATTCTCCGTTCCTGTTACCGTGGAAATAACATGGAGGTGGAGCAAGTGTAAGGAACATTTCTGGCTGTCAAAAAATAAGATGCATTCAGCCTGTCATTTAAAATGGGAATTTAAGAGGATATTTATTCAGGCTTGTCATTGGAAAATGTACAGTAGAAAGGATACTTGTTTTTACATATTATGATCAGGGTTGTTATTGTTAACTAAAACTATAAAAAAATAGTTTTTGAGAAATGAAATAAAATTAAAAAATTAAAAAAATTAAATAAAAAATTTAAAAAAATCTAAATATTAGATATAACATTAAAAACGTAAACTTAAAAATTAGAAATGTTGCCTTTGTAACTAACTGAAATAAAATAAGTTCTAAAACGACCTAAAACTAAAATAAAAATAAACCTAAATAAATAGAAACATTAAAAAAAGCTAATAAAAATTACAAAAGCAAAATTACAAAATTATAAAAAATAAATAAAATAAAAGCTGATTCAAAATAATAAATTCTCTTATGGTATATTCATAATACTAAAATTATAACACTGATTTTGATGAGTTTGTATGTGTCTTTACAGTGGGCCAAGAAAACTAGCACACATTCTGTCTTGCTTCCAAGTCTTAATTGCCTTGGCACATATCCTGCAAATGTAGAAACGACCCAGAATCAGCACAATACGAAGCTTTTCACGTATGAAATCACCCACACACACACACACACACACACACATTCACTGGCCTCATTCTTGGGGTAACCTCTCATTTGTACCTCTCATTACCAAACTGTGTCAGCACATCAGTCATCCCACAATGCTGAGTGCGCTTCTCAAGCCACGCAGATCATTTTTATGAGTTAACCCACACACCATTTATCACTGATCTAAACTGGATATATTTTCACCTTCATTTTGAACCTTTTCGTTTGAGTGTTCATCAATGGGAGAATGGAAAAAATAGCTTCATTGTGCACTTTGCATAATGCTTAATCAGGAACACTCCCTCTGTAATCACCTAATTAGCTTTACTTAAGTTAGCATAGGATGTGGTGTTTCCTCTCTTGCAGCTCTGCTTGTATAAGTGAGATGTAAAAATCTGCGTCGGTTTGTTTTTAATCACCTTCGGAGGATTTCCCTCAGCACCAAGAATAATTTATCAGGAATCCCAGCCAGAAGATGATTTACTGGGGAATTACTTGTGTTTCTGGCCACCTGATTTCATCTTCAAGAGGAACTACTCTCTTGCTTTGTTCTTAACTTTGAATATTCTACATCCACCGTTAAAGGAATAGTTCTCAGAAAATGAAAATGTCATTGTTTATCACCCTCATGCCGTTCAAGATACTATTAAAAATTCTGAAAACTGTACTGGTCACACTTATCCATGCAGTTAAAGTGAATGGGGGCTGAAGCTTTCAAGCATCAAAAAAGGACACAAAAGCACCCTAACTGTATTATAAACTGGTCCATGCAACTCATTTGCTATATTCCAAGTCTTCTGAAATTATATGATAGATTTGTGTGTGTCAGAGTTATTTTTAGTTCTGTTTAAAGGTGCAGTATGTTATTTCTCAAAGTCGTTGCTGAACATTGTTGATATTTGAAATCAACCCAAACAAACGCACCCCTCTCTTCATTGCTCTGCCTCCAAAGCTCACCCTCCAATCCTAACCGCTCTGAGTTGGTCTATTCTCTAGCAGTCATCAGCCTGCACAACTGTCACTAGCTGTCCTCTGTTACACACGCAATGCAAGAGTGGATGTCTATTTATCGTTGCGGAAGTGCAAGAAATTAAAGCTTCACGAAAAATAAGGCGAAGATGATGAACGAACGACAAGGAAGCACAAAAAATTAACATACATACACAAGAGTAAATACAAACAAGAGTTCGTTGTTAGTTGCCAACAGCCCAGCAGCTCCAGACAAACAACACTCAAAACCAGTGTTACTCGTGTGGAGCAGAATCAAAGCAACCTCTGCGTCTGTTTCCAGGATTTCCGCTTAGCTCTCTCCAGCACTGGAAAGCTTTTCTAATATTAACGCGGGCACTAAAGCTCTTTCCTGATCATAACCCTTCATTTTCCAGTGATATTCTTATGAGCTTTTCTCTTTTGTAATGTCTCTCAGCCATCTCTCTTTCTACAGTCTTTCTTCAAATCTCCTTCTTGCACGTTCTCTCTCCTCCACCGTCATACGCCCCTTAATGCTGATTGGCTACACGTTTGTTGTTGTGTCTGGTTGTGTCGGTCCAACCAACTTTCAAACAGCGTTTTTCAAATATCGCTTACCCCACCTTTAATTTCATTGTGTTTTGTTTTACCTTTTCCTGCCTGTGTTCCTGGTCATTATTAGTTTCCATAGTTACTCATTAGTACCACACCTGTTCTGTTTTCCTTTGATTACTCCCTGTGTTTATAAGCCCTTGGTTTTCTCAGTTCAGTGTTCTCTGTTGATTATGTTAAAGTGTAGTTGCCTTGTTGATTTTCTTCTGCGTATTTTCCTGGTGTATTGAAATACTTCATTTGGATTCATTTGGATTCGTACGTGTTCATCTATACGTAACAGTGTGAGAAGTAGTCTGAAATGTACATTATTCACTGATAATATTCCCCTCCAGTGAGCTGTTGAGTCAGTGAGTAAACTCTTGAACCAAACCAGTTTACTTTGTGAATGAATCATTCAGACAACTTTTGTGAACCAAATAGACCAATTCAACTCAAAAGAAGGATTCATTCACAAATCAGACATATTTCATGACATCCACCCTAATGCTCCTTGTCAGAGATTTTCAGTGAATAATGGCTTAAAATCCACTCTGCTTCTCATACAAAGTTATCATATGACTTGGAATATAGTGTGTGATTCACATGGACCACTTTTATTATACTTTTATTGTGCTTTTTGGAGCTTGATAGCTTTATATTCTGTTCATTATAATTGCTTGGAAAAGAGCATGGAAAACAGCCTCACCTTTTGTCTTCTGCGGAAGAAAGAAAGTCATGTGGGTTTGGAACAACATGAAGGTGAGTAAATGATGAGAGAATGTTCATTTTGGGGTGAACTAATCCTTTAAAGAGCCCTGTGCCATGCAGTGAAAACATTTAGAGACAATCTGGCTTCAATGTTTGATAAGAATGAGACATGTTACCTGACTGTTGTATTTCTCAAATGGAAGTAAGGGCCTTTTATTGTAATAAAAGAAATATGCTATAGTATTTGGGCCAGGTAAAAATGTAGTGCCAGGTGAATTATTCATGAACCATCCAGTGGCTGTGCTGTTATTCCAAGGAATGTGGCAAACGGTCCAAATCTTGTTCAGCTGTATAAAAATCATACTTCATTGTGAGTAGATCTATCAGTTTGGAACAAGAAGCACTCTGGCTCCCTGAGATAGGTAGAGGTTAGGCTTTTTTTATGACTTCGGTCTCCTGACAGGTTTGTGTGGAAGTTATGATGTGGCTTTGCTGCACTTTGAAGAGACTGTATCACCTGGTGAGAATACAGAGAATGAACAAGGAGGGAATGGAAAAATCCAGGGAGAGCTGTTCATTAAAAATTGACTGGCAGGCTGATTTGTTTTGTTGTCTCACTGGGAAGAAAAAAAAAAAAACTGAAACAGATGAGTCATATTTTTCTTTGAGCCCATAAACCCTGCTGTGGGTCGCGAATACCTTAGTAGAAACTTAATTCATAGTTCAATAAAGGGCTAGTTAGCATGTTTCAGTTAGCCCCTGCTGGGGGCTAGCAGATCCTTTTAGTCTTGTAAGTTGCGAGGTGGGTGCTTTTACTATTTGGCCCTTGTCAAAGTCACAAAGTGTGTGTGTGTGTATATATATTTGTTTAGTACCTAGTCACCAGGTTCTTCTCCAAAATCACCTGGCACTTATTGTACATGACATTTGAATAGTGCATTAGATCTGACAGCTTGAGGCAATGACATGGAAGGGGTCAGATGTTGAGTGCGATCTTCTCACTGGCACCTCATGACATTTTTCATTCCTTGGAAGGCCAGTTATTTAAACTAAGAACCGTGGAGGTTAAGTTCCCAGCGTTAGACCCGCCTCGTCCATCCTGCTGCCGACACTGTGATATCTTCAGACCTGTCACTATCTGTTTCCTCGCACTCAGCTGGCTACAGTGTCACCTCTGTTCAAGGGTCTAAGGACAAGGGTTGATGTGATCTGAATCAAATTTATTTTAAACTTCAAAGACTTTTGCAATCTTTTTGGGTGACACCACCTCAAAAGGAATTTTGAATGGATTTTATAACTCAAAGGTCCTGCTAAATGTCTTTGTATGCATGTCACTCAATTCACAGAGCTTTTGCATCTTAAAGGGGACCTATAATGCCCCTTTTTACAAGATGTAAAATAAGTCTCTGATTAGTGTGTATGTGAAGATTTAGCTCAAAATACCCCACATATAATTTTTAATAGCATGTTAGAATTTGCACTTTTGGGGCGGATGAGCCAAAAATTTCCCTTTAAATGCAAATGAGTTGATGCTCCCGGCCCCCTTTCAAAAAGAAGTCAGAGCTTCAATTCTCATGCTCTGGCATACCGGCAACAACAAAACAGGATAGTTTCACGCACTGAAAATGTCAGAAACTGTCAGTAGTGGTGTTTAGCCTTATATGTCCAGTCATCTGAATGTACTGTGCATAAAAAATGCACGTTTATGAATTACGCAGATGGTGAGCATGGCAGGATAATGGTCTCCCGGTGCCTTCACGTGCTATCAGAAATTTCATAATTCCCACTTCTGAAGTCGTGATTAGTGATTACTAGCTCGTCGCATTCAAGTGGATGACTTCAGATGGAGTTCATGTGCATTTCTTTACTAGGAAACTCGTATTTACGATAATTCTGATAGCACGTGAGGGCAGCCTCAGTGAAAACAGGCAGGTACAATGGTAGCTTTAGCAACATTAGCTGTTGGTGCCAACAAGCTCTTTCAGAAAGGCAATTTGCAAGGACTCACAAAATGTGACGTGTGATACTTACTTTGTCTGGATCTGATGTTTGCGCACAAAGCGTTGGAATTTACACATCTTTTAGAATGAACCTTTTTGAAAACCTAGTGTTGAAAAGACACAAACACTTGTTTGTGTAAGACTCTAGTGATTCTCTTCGGGACATATCCTTCGAAAATGAAATTTAACCCCAATGTCCTCAGTGACTGATGGCGGGAGTCTATGGAGACTCTTATGTGCATTGGTACATCCCAAAACACAACACTTGTAATGTCTCTTTGGCACAACTCCAGCTGCTACAGCGAGGATATAGAAATGGCGGACTCTGTGCTTCTCTTTGATTTATGGGAATTATGAAAAAATTAGTGAGAGGATTTTGGTAAGGCATGTCATACATACTGACTGTTTTACCATCTGGGTCTCACCCTCTTCTGTCACGCTCAATGATTAAAGATACAGATCACACAAAAATTCAAATTAAATCATAATTTTCTCGCCTTCATATAATTCCAAACCTGTTTATAAAGCAAATTTCGTTTTTTCCATACAATACAAGTGTAACTTTTACTTCCATTGTAAGAAAATGTCATTTTTTTGGGTGAACTGTCCTTTTAATAATAGAAGTGAAGCAGCTAAATGACTGCTTCTGACATTTCCCTCCGATTTCATGGATGGTAATAGCCAGTTCTGGCAGCAAATCAACATGAAGCACTCTGAAATAAGAACGGGAGTACCATGTGGACATAAGCAATTGTAATAGTCTGAAATAGGATACAATTCATGCAGTAACATTAACCTGTGAGTGTGTGTGATGTGTATTTTTCCCACCAGGGCTGTAATGCATTCATGCGGCGCTTCAGTGAGGAAAAAGATTCACTTTCAGTAAACAGATACTTTACTGTTTTATTTAGACAAGTAAGTTCAGGAGAACTTCGAAAAAAGTCCAACAGTCCAATAAACAGCCCAGTGATAGAACCGAGTCTCGGCCTCATTTTTTTTCAATAATCCATTTCACTCAAATGTACATCACAATACAGAAAAAAAGATATGTCGCTACTTACGTTACATCGTGAGGTGTGTCATTTCAGCACCACTACTTGCATCAAATGGAATTGCAGACTGTTTGTTTTAACAACATTGGTGCATTGCTGTGAGTTTGAGGTGAGACTGTTTGTTTGTCTTCCAGTGGAAGAGTGGAGGGAGGTTGTTTTGTGCAATTCCGCATGGTGCCACTAGTTGAACAGAAATTACACGCTTCACTAATATATCAATGTATATTACACACACATTGTCACATTTGTATAACCATAACACTTATTACTGTTTTAGCAACTTAGCGTGGTATGATAGTATTGCTTTATAAAGGTTATATCCATGTTTATTATATTTAATTATTATTAAAATTAAATCTAAAATCAAAAAATAAAATACTTAAAAATAAACATTAACTGAATTATAAAATATAAAAACTTTATTTTTTATTTCAGCTAGTTGCCATGGCAACATTTCTCATTTTGATTTAGTTCAACTAAACTAAAATTGAAAAATAAAACAAATAAAAAAATAAAATAAAAACGATATAGGCATTTAAGAAAATACTACTTTAAATGACAAAAACACTCAACAAAATTACTAAAACTTTAAAATTAAAATGAGAATTAAAAATAAAATAAAAACTAATTTAAAATATGAATAAAAACTATAACAGTACCTCAATCATACCAAAATAACACTTCTTATATCCACGTTATTTTTTACGTGCGAGTGAGTGTGGCCATTTTTCTGTCGAATGTGAAAGGCTTCCTGTGAAATCTGCTTCCAGCTATTGTAGCTGTACAAAAACAGTCTGCTATACTGCTTGAAATTGCAAACTGCTACTTCTTACCATCCATCCATTCTCCAAACTGCTTATGTTTTGTAGGGTAATGTGGCATTATCATATTATTTTAATTTATTATGATCATAAACACACTGGTTTGTAGCGCAAGTAGTTTCACTGTTTTCTGCACTTTGTTATTCTCCTAGTCATTAACCCAAGCAGTTAATGAATCGGAAGTCTCGCACATTCACAAGAAATAGCAAATAAGGTGTATATGAGGTATCCGTAGAGTTTACAATTTTCGCATTCCTGCTGTAAACTCTCATGATCTCTTGTCTCTGTGGCTTCCATTGGTACGTTCATCTCTGTAAATGCGTTTTCCAGTCTTTTGGAGTTCAAATTATTTCTGTGGTAAATTGGCAGCATGCCAGAGTTGCAGTCAATAGAGCTTATGTTATGTCGATCAACCCAGCGCAAGTCAACCTGACATTATTACGCAGGTCAACCCGACATTAACAAAAAAATTGAATTTGTATAAGAACAAAAGATCTTGACCTTCCCTACTAATGTTCTCTATAATGTTCTCTCCAGTGCATCTCCCATTTCAGGCTTCCTGGATGACTACGCATTTGTGGTTTGTGGGTTGCTGGACCTGTTTGAGGCCACGCAAAGGGTCCGCTGGCTGCAGTGGGCCGAAGAACTCCAGCTGAGGCAGGATCAGCTCTTCTGGGATTCCCAGGGCAACGGCTACTTCTGCAGCGACCCCTCAGATCCGACACTGCTGTTGGCTCTCAAACAAGGTGAGGAGTGACATGACGGTACCCTGCACATAGAGCCTATGGACTCGTAGGCTTTTTGTTCTAGGAATGTGTGGGTGGTTATGAGTCATGGAAAGGATGATGAAGATCTGAAGCTGTCAGTCTGCATTCTGAATCACTCCAACACTGAGCTGTGCTGTCACCGCTGATAGCACCACCACACTGCACTCTTATGGACCCTCGCCTGGGTAACTCTGTTTCAGTCTGACGTACCCTGCTGAAACCGCCCGATTCTCTCCTTACGTAACCTCATCACTGTCTTTCATTATGCTGTAATGTCCCCCTCTCTTTTCAATCTCACCCAAACACTGTCTTTTTCTCGCTATTTCTTTTCCACTCCATCTTCTGATGAATTTTAATATCTCCTCCTCCATCCTTCTCCATGTTTCTGGACTTGACCAATATAGAGGACTGATCCAGTACATCAAAGCCTGCTTTGTGAAAGCAGTTGATGTTTCCTTGAAGACACATCCCTTTTATTTCACGCCGTGCACCATTCATCACATTTCTATGGAAGTGGTATGAGAGAGTGATTTTTCATTCTTTTTTTGTCTCCCATGACAAGCCAAATAAAGAAAAAGATCCACACACATACTTTCGAAGTGTATAAGTGCCGGGGCTTAATGTCCCGAATGGCTTGGCTCCATATTTTCTCCCCAGGAATTGGAAGTATGAGCTGATGTGAGCGAATAGTCACACCAGCGCGCCTGGGTTGTGACTGATGGCACTGTGAAAATGGCACTGACACCAATGAGATATGGATAAGGGCAGAGAAAACTAACTGTTATGTTTTTGTTGTTGCTTCTGATAAATTGAAATGGACATAAGGCAGATTTTTCATCTTTTCTGAGTGACTGGGCCATTATATAGTAAAGCCAAGCGTGCAGAGTTGGCTCCATTAGGAGCCTTGCAGTGCCGTCACGTGTCAAAACCGAGTCCCTTCACCTCTCTCTGTCGGTGGAAGACGGATTGCCTCCCAAAGCATCTGCCACTCTACATTTTACGCCTTGCTCAAACTAAACAAACCAAAACAGGTCAGCTTCGCTGTTTCAAAGAAACCACAGGCAGTGTAGCCACTAGTTTTTTATTTATTTATTATTTTTTATTAAATAAAGCTATTCGGTTTCTTTATTTTGGGCTCGAGTCCTTCAAAGTTTTTTGTTGCTATGAAACATTTTAGTATTTAATGGAAAACCTGTTTTCCATATTGACCACATGTAATACTGTTGCTGTGTCCTCCTGGGAAGTTCTAAGAGCATAATAATCATAGTCATCTTTTCTTTAGCTTTTTCTCTTCCCATCAAAGGCATTTTAAGAAGCTTCATTACCGTTCCAGTTTTAGGTCGGTAAGATTTTTAAAAATGTTTTAAAGGTCTCTTATGCTCTCTAAGGCTGCATTTATTTGAACAACAAAACAGTAAATGTTTGTGAAATGTTATTACAATAACTACTTTCTATTTTAATATGCTGTATAAAGCTGAATTTTCAGCAGCCATTACTTCAGTCTTCAGTGTCAAATGATCCTTCAGAAATCATTCTAATATGCTGATTTGGTGCTTAAGTCGTGCTGCTTAATATTCTTGTAGAAACAGTGATACTTTCAGGATTCTTTGATGAATAGAAAGTTCAAAAGAACAGCATTTATTTGAAATATAAATGCTTTGTAAAATTAGAAGTGTCTTTACTGGTGCTTTTGATTCATTTAATGCATCCTTGAATAAAAGTATTATTATTATATTAATCTGACCCCAAACTTTTGAACTGTATTGTAACAGATTAGTAGTATTTTGTGGCAAGCTTTATCACTAAACTTCATTAACAGTACACAGAGGCCATACAAACCAATTATACTGTCAACATTCATAATTACAATTTATTATGATCAATACTTATTTTCTTCCACCATCATTTGTTAATTCATTACTCGAAACTCGAAAATCAGTTTATGGTTGTTCATTCTGACATGACTTCCACACAGTAAATGGCCATGCATGTGTCTTTTAAGGAGTGAGCTACCCGATATCATCTGCATGTGTTTGTTTGGGACAGCATTTCTGCTATTCATCAGTCATCACTTCCGTCCCTCTCAGCTCCCAGATGCAATCGACTCATTACATCGTGACACGCGGCCCGGGAACCCACTCCCAGCACTCCCTCTGCACACACACGAACAAAGAGCAGATAAAGTAAATCAACTCACAGCTCTAGAGCCACTTCACTTGTGATATCAGGCACTTTTAGCTCTGCTTAACCTGATAAATGGGCTCTGGTTAAATTGATATTGTAACCATCAATGTTTTTCCAGGAGCAAGACTGTTTACATCAATGTGCTGGAAAATAATGGCTTCTGGGTATCTTACTGGAATTCCATTGTGTCTTTTTTTTTTTTAGATCAGGATGGTGCCGAACCCAGTGCAAACTCTGTCTCAGCCATGAACTTGCTGCGGCTCTCCCACCTCACAGGCCGGCAGGACTGGATTCAGCGCTCTCAGGAATTACTGATTGCTTTCTCTGATAGACTGACTAAGGTGCCAATTGCCCTGCCAGACATGGTCCGCGGTGTCATGGCCCAACATTACACCCTTAAACAGGTAACTGGACCACAGCTACTGAATATGAATTTTAAAAGTCTGGTTTCACTTGTCACATCATGTCCAACTGATGCAATGTCAATGAAATGTTTTTACTCCTTGACTGTGAATACTACAAGTCCCTAAGGTAGAGTCAGACTCAATTCTCAAGTCTCTCAAAGCCAGGTCTTTTTTGGTAGTTTTCCACTGTATGCTCATCATATATATCATATCATATATTACACACACACACACACATATATATATATATATATATATACTGTATATATACTATATATATATATACACACACACACACACACACATACATTTATTTATTTATGTTTATTTATTATTTTAACACATTATTATTTAATTTTATATTGTTTACATATAATTTATATAGATTTTATTATGCAGCAGTGTAGTAAGTAAACAGTGATGGAACAATGGTTTTTGCCAGAAAATAAATTATGACTCCAGGCAGAACTGAGACTAGATCATTGATCAAGGTACTCCCAATGATTTTCCTGTTCCATCTGGTGTAGATGTCCTGCAGGTTAGACCGATACACCCGCGGTGTTATATGCAGCTGACCGCACCACCCTCCACATGTCCTTGCGGTCCAATGTTTTGCTGCTACTGTACCGAACAGTAATACAGCCTGACAGGAAGCTTTCAATTGTGCACGCAAGTTTAATGATCACAGCATCTGGGGAGCCATCTTGAACATCCCTAGGCATGTGTGGGCCATGCCAAGCCTTCTGGAAGATATTCAATCTATTGCTCAGGAAGGTGTCAAAAGCAGCCAGTGAAGCTGGTGGACCATAAAAGACTTGCTGCTTAATAAACCTGTTTGGGACAACAGCAAACTAGCATGCGAGACACAGCATATGCTGGTAACAAACCATGGCTTAATGTAATACAGTTCCACCGAAGAACCTCCTCACGTCATGCTCCGAAAACCTGAAAGTGAACTTCTCTCCAGTGGGGACTGACACTTCTGAATGCATCAGCCTCCAGGCTAATATTATGGCTAACACCATAAACTAGATTAAGTGTCTTTGCCATGATGAAGGATTTTACTCAGTCCTTGCCATATGCTCTCATTTCATATTACTGGATATTACAGCCCTTTCATTCGATGCTTTTTTTGTATTCATTAATATTTTCTTCCATGTTAAATGTTTATAACAAATGTTTATAAGAGCTTAGATATAAAATTGCTTGTATATATATATATATATATATATATATATTAAAAGTTAGGGTTTGATAAAAAAAATATATATGTTTTTGAAAGAAGCGCCTTAAGTTCATTTATTTGATGAAAAATACAGTGAAAACAGTAATATTGTGAATGAAATAACTGTTTTCTATTTTATTATATTTTACAATGTAATTTATTCCTGTAATAACAAAGCTGAATTTTTAGCAGTCATTACTCAGTGTCAAATGATCCTTCAGAAATCATTCTGATATGCTGATTTGGTACTCAAGTAACATTTCTTATTATCATCAATGTTGAAAACGGTTGTGCTACGTAATATTTTTGTAAAAAGCATGAGATCTTTTTTTTTAGGATTCTTTTATTTTTAATTGAATTTTTTGGTGACAAAAAATGCTGAATAAAAGCATTTCCAAACTTTTGAAGGTGTATCTGATCCCTAAATAGCTTTCTTTTTTTTTCTTTTTTTTTGGATATCAGTATGACCCTTGCTATAGCTAGTTCAGCAGTCCTCACTATGAGGATCGTTAGTGAACGAATCTGTCACATGTCAACTAGACTGGATAAAAGTTTTACCTGTCAGGGCCTTTTTCCAAATTTCCTCCTGTTTCCTCCTGTTCACAGTTGTAAGAACTGTGAACATGTGTCATGGCCATCAGAGCTCACCAGCGGCAGAGAAGTCATCAGAGTTGGAGGAATAACAAGCTAAAGGTCCAGCTAAGGGCAGCCCGCTCCACAACACACCTGCCCACCTCATTACAGCACCATACGAGCAGCTCTGACCCTTTCTTCATCTCTTTCATTCTCTTCTCATTTGTTCATTCGGTGGTTCATATGTCTTTTTTGCTCACAAGTTTGTTGTTCTGTTCTTCGTAACAGTCTCTTATTTTTTTCTCGTAGATCGTTGTCTGTGGCCAGCCTGATGCTGAGGACACTGCAAGTTTGATTGCCTGTGTCAACTCCCTATTTCTGCCCCATAAAGTAAGTGTGCTTTACTCTCTGAAGAAGAGTTAGGACTATTAAGGTCACTCTAATTGGGAGTTTAAATTTGTCCACTCGACTTTGAAATACTAGATGAGGCAATTGCAACATAAATGTTTTAGGAATATATTTTTGATAAACCTTTAAACAAAATAAAATAATTAATATACATTTTAATTTTGAACAAAAAAAGTGCTGTGAAATTTCAATAAAGTATTTTTGGGTGTTTCTTCATCTCTGGGCACTTTTAGTAAATATACTATATATATATATTCGCCTGGGTAAAGTAATTCGAAAGTTGAAGAAACACTCATTTATGAATCATCATAATCAATCATCATCAGCTCAGTTTATTCTTACACTAAAAGAAATCCCATTAAAATTTACAGTAAAAACTGATAGTTGTTGTTGCCAGAAATTCACTATAAGAATACTGTCATTAAGTGATATAATGATAATTCACCAATCTAGCAATTAGCAAAATCTGCTTTTACCTCAAAATGTGCTGATAGTGGTGGATATAATAATATAATAATGCAGGTGGCACAATAGAAAGTCACATTATGACTCAATTATGACCAATACCATATGGTGCACAGGGTCATACACACAAAGACAAATTAAAATAAAATAATGCAATAAACATTAACTAAATAACATTAAATGACAAACACAATGCACATTATTGATAACAAAAATAAGAAGAAACAAAACTATTTAAATTAAATATAATCACACAGGGACTTCTTAGAATATCCGTTTACTGTTTTTAAATTATATAGTAATTCTACATTTTTACTTCCAAAAACCATACATTTGACAGGATTTTACAGTAGAATTATACATGATGTGATGTTAAACAATTTATAGTTTCTTTTAAGGTAACTTAAAGTTAACCAATTAACAGGTTTTTACTTTAGCATTGTTTTTATTTTTCTGTAAAAATGTGTAGCTTTATTTTGAAATTGTTGTGAAATTAAATCTACAAATAAGCTAAGAAGGGAATTGAAAGGCGTTTTTTAATCTTGCATAATAGACATATGCATAATAGATTAATTTAAAGCAACACTGACTGACTTATTTATCATTTGACCTTTTTTCAGATTGTAGTGGCCCTTCCCTGTATGTAGATATTTTTCTCCGTACATGACACGTTCATTGGTGTACACAGAATGCCGTGTGCGTCGAAGCACAGTCATGCTAATGAGTTCACTAAAGTAATCTCCAGCAAAAGGTCAAGTTGTCAGATTTTTAACCTATGCATGCTGACGCACACACTTCCAGGCAAAGGGCTTGGACAATGGCTACCCACCACACTACGTTTTAAATTTCGGAATAATTAGTAAATAGTTGGAGTTTTTCTAGATGTTAGCCTTAGGCTTGGCTTTGTGGGGATTTTTTCCTTTTGCTAAAGGTCATAACTCAGGATAGCATTTGCACTCTTTCTGTCCTTTTCCCCAGTGCTTCTTCGAATGCTCTCTTCTCTTGCACGACGACAGAAAGAGCAAACACACACATGCTCAGCACACCTGGCCTTACAGTTTTTAAGTGTGAAATACCAATAGCAAGCACAACAGTAGACAGACTGGGGTCTAACCTTTTGTCATTTATTACAGTAGTCTAACATCCTTATTGAATGTGAAAACCCCTAGAGAGGTAACCCTCCCTTTCCTTAAGGCTGGAATAATGAGTTAGTTTTTAAGCGGAATGGATGAGAGTGGTTGTGAATGGAAAACAGGCTGGGGCCGTCCCGTTTCTCTCTATTTCTGTTGTTACAGTAGGTGGCTCTGTAGGATGGTGTTGGGAGGACAGCTGACGTTGTTAGCATGTGACCTTACACTCCATCAGTGAACCTTGCATGTCACATCTTGTGTCAAAGGCTGAGTTTGATCTCCTCACAGTGCATCATTTATTACATTGTTCCTCCCTGGTGGGGCAGACACCTTGGTACATTCATCTTCTTTCTCATTATACCTATACTTATGTAATCTTAATGATACTGACTCTGTGAGTGAGGAATATAAGGTCACGTCGCATTCATTCTTTAAGCTGGGTCCATGACCTAGAGGTTTGTTTTTGTTTGTATTTTATTTAAAGACTTAATTTAAAGATTTATTCACTTTAATATCCCTCTTATTGTGCATTTTTGGTTTTCATAATCTTTCATTAGAATTTAATAACTTTCTTTGCTTCTAAAACAAATTTTCTGCTGACATAACGGAATCTGCGTAGGCAGGGAAGTTAATACTAGCAGTATAATAATATTATTAAACCATTTCAGTCTTATCCAGATCGATAAAATCAAGTCCTGTTCTACATTGCTTCCCATCTTATATTCTCTTGTAAATGTCATATTTTGGTAAGTTAATCACATTATGTATATCGTTCTAGGTGGTTTCATGTCTGAAGAATTTATATATTGATCCTTTTGGTTTTATTCTTAGTAGACTACTTGGTTTAGAAATGTAATGTATCTTTCTCATGGCCAGGTGTAATATTTGGCTAGTTTAGTTATGATCTCTTGTTTCCATCTGCACAATATGTCATAGCATGGTTCTCTTTCTGTATTTAGGACATACTGGAGTGCGTGAGTGTGTCTCCTGATGTGATGTGTGTAAATCCGTCTCTGCCACTCTGGTCATAAAGCACATAGGCTGTTGGTTACTTATGGGAGTTTAAAAACAGTTCACCCAAAAATGAACCTTCAGGTCATGCCAACTGTGGGGCACAAAAGGTACATTGTTAAAGAATATTGTGGCCTGTCATGAGTGGAATAATAGTGAAGCGAGGATTCAAGTGCAGGAATGAAGGATCTATAATTAAGTGGTAAAATAAACAAAAATACAAACAAAACTACCCCGAGGGGGAAACCAAGACAGGCATCTCAAAACCAGAAACACAAGGATACAAAAGTGACGAACCAGCACAGGACTGCAAACACAGGGAGACTAAATAAGGAAGCAAACAAAAGAGGGTAACGAGGAAAGCAGGTGGGGCAAATGAAGTCAATAATCAGGTAACAAGATGGGAGGGGCTAGACAATCGACAGGAGAACACATGGCACAAGGAAACACATGACAAACCATGTGCTCACAACAGCAGGACTATAACACCAGCACATGACAAACTGGGAGTGACAAACAGAACCCTGACACTACCCTGACACTACCAGTGTCCCCCCAGTGTCCCCCCCACTACCAGTGACCCCCCCCCCCCCCACCCCCCAAAAGGGACGCCTCCTGGTGTCCCTAACGAGGGCATGACGAGGGACATCAAAAACGAGACAGGAACATAACCGTACAAGACAGAACACAACAACAGACAAGACAGACAGATCAAAACACAGAGACAAAGAGGGTAGGGAGGGGAGCCAAGACAAAGCCAGCATAATAGTCCATACAGTTCTTGGCAGAGACCAGGGTGGGACGGGAGGGTTGCGCCAGGGAAACTCAGGCGGGTCTGGAGTCCTGGCTGAGGGCCAGGGTGGTACGGGCTGTGCAGGCGATCAGGGCGGATCAGGCTGTGCAGGCGACCAGGGAGGATCAGGCTGTGCAGGCGACCAGGGCGGAGCAGGCTGTGCAGGCGACCAGGGCAGAGCAGGCTGGGCAGACTTGGCAGGCATCCAGGGCGGAGCAGGCTGAGCAGGCGTCCAGGGCGGAGCCGATGCTTCAGGGGACCAGGGCGGATCCCACGCTTCAGGGGCAGAGATGGCCATCTTGTCCGAAGACACAGGCGCGGAGGTTGCCATCTTGTGAGAAGACACAGGCACGGTTGACCTGGCGTGAACGGTCTCTGGCTGGGCAGGCATGACGTGCACGGTCCCTGGCTCGGCAGGCCTGACATGAAGATGCTCAGGCTCGGCAGGCCTGGCGTGAACAAGCTCAGGCTCGGCAGGCCTGACGTGAACAAGCCCAGGCTCGGCAGGCCTGACGTGAACAAGCTCAGGCTCGGCAGGCCTGACGTGAAGAAGCTCAGGCTCGGCAGACCTGATGTGAAGAAGCCCAGGCTCGGCAGACCTGACATGAAGTAGCTCTGGCTCGGCAGGCCTGACGCGAGGAGATTCATGCTTGACAGGTAGCATGGGCGGAGCCGGCAGAGCTAGGAGTCTGGGCGGCGCCGGCAGAGCAAGGAGCTTGGGCATGACCTCCAGGCCTTGTGGGACGGAGGATGCCTTCCTCCTCCTCCATTTATGAGAGTGCGGCGGTACTGCAGCCTCTTCGGCCATCACTGGGGGCGCGACAGGGAGAGTGGACAACTCTGGGACAACCGGGCCTGGGACCGCCGAATATGGGTCCTCCTGGACCACCGGACTGGAAACCCCTGAAGTCCATCAGACTTGAGACCCCCAAAGTCGGGTCCTCAGCAGGCCTGACGTGAACAAGCTCAGGCTCGGCAGACCTGACGTGAAGAAGCTCTGGCTCGGCAGGCCTGATGCGAGGAGATTCAGGCTTGACAGGTAGCATGGGCGGAGCCGGCAGGGCTAGGAGTCTGGGCGGCGCCGGCAGAGCAAAGAGCTTGGGCATGGACTCCAGGCCTTGTGGGCTGGAGGATGCCTTCCTCCTCCTCCATTTATGAGAGTGCGGCGGTACTGCAGCCTCTTCGGCCACAACTGAGGTTGTGACAGAGAGAGTGGACAACTCTGGGACAACCGGGCCTGGGACAGCCAAATTCGGGTCCTCCTGGACCACCGGACTGGAAACCCCTGAAGTCGGATCCTTCTGGACCACCAGACTTGAGACCCCCAAAGTCGTGTCCTCCCGGATCACCAGACCTGAGACCTCCGAAGTCGGGTCCTCCTGGACCACCGGCCTTGAAACCCCCGAAGTCGGGTCCTCCCGGACTACCGAATTAGGGGAAGCAACAGGAGCGTTCCTCCTGCACTTGCGAGGGTGAGGCGGTGTGGGAATAACCGCCTCTGGAGACACTGCCGCAATAGCTGCCACTTCTGGGGGAACTGCAGCTTCCCTAGCTGGAGGATTCCCTTGACAATCCAGGGAATTAACAAATTCCCCAAACGTCAAATGCTCCAGCCCTCTCATCCTCCAGTTGTTGCTGGGCTCATCAATGGCACAATTAAACAAGTCCTTTAGAGCCGCTTCCCCAAGCCTCAGTCCCTCTGCAGCCGTGCTGAAACTCAGGGCAAACTCCCTCACGTTGGTCCTGTTGACGGAGGGAAGTTAAGTTCCTAAACTTCATTATGCATTCGTAGTGAGGGCAGGAGACAGGGGAGACCGGTGGATGGCGTGAGTCCTTCTTCCGCTGAATCCCCATTATGGCTGGTTCGTAATGTCACGAGTGGAATAATAGTGAAGCGAGGATTCAAGTGCAGGAATGAAGGATGTTTAATTAAGTGGTAAAATAAAACAAAAATTCCCAGAGGGGGAAAACAAGACAGGCATCTCAAAACTTGACTTTGGCAGGAAAACCAGAAACACAAGGATACAAAAAAGCACTGTATCCGTTTCTCGTTTCCCTAACCCTAATTGAAAGATCTATAGGGACTAATGCCTTAAATTTCAGCCTGTTTGTCACACACAGCTATTGTATGATTTTAAAACTCACTGTCATTATATTGCAAAAGTGGCCATGATATTCTTTGCCTCATTCAGTATGTTCCACTGAAGAAAGAAGGTTTTTTAACAAAATTATGGAATAATGAGAGTTTTTCATTTTTGTGCGAACTGCCCCTATTTTATAGCTGTTACATTGTGTATGTTATTGTGCATTAATCAGCAACACAAAGTCTCACAGAATTTAAAGTCACCCTCTAGTCAATCATTTTATCCCTTAAAACTCATCTTTGATCACCAAAATGACATATTTAAGCGTTTATCCTTAAAAAAAAAATTCTTCATGCCTTAAATAGATTGAATGTAACTCTATATCCATGCCTCATTTAGTATACACGGTTCTATGAATATGCAAATTAGCCCCGCCTCAACTCACTCACACCAGCTCAGAGATCCACTCGTTGAGGATCACACACTGACGTGATTGGTTACAAGGTAGTTTGTGACGTCAAAAACACCTCTGTTTTAGAAACACTGCAGTTTTAAGGAGAAAATACTCAGCAATGGTGTTGACTTATGAATTTACACATGGTTTGTCTTAAACCATATTAAAAACACCACATAGACTATTTCACCACAGGAAGACTTTAAGTAAACATCTGGATAGGTTATTTGTCTTGGCCAACTAAGTTAACTCACTCATTTGTTCTAGGAGCATTTGAACTCAAACAAATCCATCAATCTCACTTGTCATTTTGGTGCGAGAGCATCTGCAAAAAGAGCATAAATTGTACAGTCTCTGGAAACACAGCAGCCCAGTCCCGTTTTCATTTTCAATTTAAATTCAATCGTATGTGCTCATGTGTTCAATTCACATGTTAAACAGGGCTCACATATCGCTTGGAATTGATACAAGGAGAAAAGAACTTGGCCCCGTTTCTTAGGCACAGCAAGACGACAACCAGAAAAGGCGCAAGTAATGAGTTAGTGTAAGTGAAGCCAGTAAAAAAAAAAAAAAAAACTGCATAGAATTTCATCTGGTCAGGGACTGATAAAGGAACTGCTCTCTCTCTCTCTCTCTCTCTCTCTCTCTCTCTCTCTCTCTCTCTCTCTCTCTCTCTCTCTCTCTCTCTCTCTCTCTCTCTCTCTCTCTCTCTCTCTCTCTCTCTCTCTCTCTCTCACACACACACACACACACACACACACACACACACACACACACACACACACACACACACACACACACACACACACACACACACACACACACACACTTATTGTATAGCTGTGACTAAGCCTCAGATGTACCCTGGTCTGAATTGTTTGTTTAATTGACTTGGACATGATCGAAAGATCGCCTAGGCCGTTGATTGCAAAGTTGGAAGGGCGTACTGAAAAATAGATGACTCTGCTATTGAGTTGAGCCTGCAGTCAAATCATCAGCCCTGCCTTAAATCCCTCGAGGTATCACTATTCTTAGACAAATGAATAAACTATGATTTACCGTGTCATATTCTGGTAAGAGATCAGCTGTGGTTCAAAATGGTTTATGCTAGTTGGTGCTGTTTTTATACACAACAAAAAGAAGGTTTTCACAGCAAATGCCACCGAAGAAACATTTTGGGTTCCAATGGAAAGGTTCCATGAATATTAAAGGTTCTTCGTGGAACTGTAGATATTAATAAAGAACCTTTATTTTTAAGGATAGTACATTTGCATGTGCATTTGTAATTTTCGGGATTTTGTGTATTTGAACTACTGTCTAATATTAGCCTTTTGCATCATATTAAAATGCAAAACCAAATATAGTAGTCAGTTGTCTGGCTATATAGCTCCTCAACAGCGAGACAACATTGAAAATGTACCTTTATTTTCCCTTCAGCTTCTGGGGCTAATTATACTTTGCACGTCACCTCTGTCTTTTGGAGCAAGGACACAACACCAAGGCCAGTTGTAGTCCAATTAATGCATATACATGCATTGAAGCATTCCAAAATTTGGGCACGATTTTTGGGCATAAACATTGCAAAATGCAATGCAAAACATTTAAAAAAAATTCTTACTGGCCACAAACTTTTGAATGATAGTGTAGATGTGGTTACATTTAAAAAAGATGAATTATTGCTTTAGTGGCTGAAATTGAACTTTTAAAGTTTTTGAATTTTGTCAGGAAAATGCTCTCAATACAAACAGAGAGGGATGTTGAAGGCGCTTTCGTGTATGGAGAGCTGACGTGTCTGCTTTCAGTTAAATGGTAAGATTAAGCTACATTTCTCTCTCTCTCTTTCTAATCTGTTTTTTCATTTGTAACAAGAGAGACACGTAATTAGAGAGGGATAAATGGTTCTCACCTGCAGAGTCAGGACATGAATTAAACGTAATGAGAGCCATCATCTTAAGTCACTGAATCAGCTAGAACCAGCACTTTGTCTCCATGGCATTGGGTATTCTTTATAAACAAAGGAAAACAGAGCTTGCTCTCACTCATTATAGTCATATAAATCCTGGCAATGGATCATGCATCAGTGTTCCTCAAATACACACACTCATCCATACATATTACTTTCAAATATTAAAGGCACGATCTGTTTTCCGGTGTGAAAAATGTGAAATTGAATCTGAGGCCTGGAGACTGTGGAGTTGATGAGATTTCCTGTTCATACATTGCGAGAACGTTTAGAGTGCCGTTGCGCTCCGCTTCCCACTCTGACTGTCCATGTGACACTGGCTCACCTTGCGTGTTTGTGTAGATATAGCTGTGATAGATTTAACCTGAACTCACCAAGGGTTATCAAAACAGCATTATCATTTTAAGTTGCACTGTCTGGGTTGCCTGTTTGCAGTAAGAGGCTGTGTTTTGTGTGCGCTTGATAGTAATTACCCTTTGTATTAGCCAACATGTTTGGTTAGTTTAATTGAACATTGTGATTCCATTCTGTCCTGAACTGAGCTTATCCAGTTCATATTCTATAGTTTTATTGTTCTATCTGTCATATCATTCTATCTGTCGCATCATTCTATCTGTTGCATCATTATTTCTGTGGTTTTCTCTGTCATTTTATCCATCCATCCATCCATCCATCCTTAATCCTCAATCATCCTTAAACCATCTTTAATGGTTCCTTGTTAGTTGATTGATTAGTTCCCATCTGTGACTTGTTTTATTCCTCAGTTACCCTGTGTATTTATAGCTCTCAGTAGTAGTTCTTGGTCTGTTCTCGTTGGCTCAGCCACCTGGTGTCCTATAGCGACGGCACCTTGAAGACATGTTTCTGAAGTAGGCTGGATGATCTTTTCCAACTGCTGCCAGCGGGAGCTACCACCTGCACTCTGGTACAATACGTGGACTATGCTCTTTTGGCAGAGTGGCCACTCCCCTTCCCACTCCGCCTTCCCAGCCCACTTCCATCATCCTATCACCCCCATCCTCGCTCCAGTGTCCCCCCCCACAACGGACCTCCTCCCAAGTCATTCCCCACTCATTCAAACGCCTGCCACAAACCCAGAGCCAGTGCCTATACCCATCAAGGACCTAAAGCCTGAGCCCACTGCAGAGCCAGAGCAAGCACAGTCTGATCAGGTGTGTGAGCGGGCCCCAATATCCGTCCAGGAGCTCAAGCCGGAGCCATTGTTTATCCTGGAGCCTGAACCTGCACTCTCTATCTTCAGGGACAGAGAACCAGAGCCTGCCAAGTCTGACCTGGTGTGTGAGCCGGTATTGGTTGTCATCCCCTGAGGGAGTGCTGGTGGAGTTGGACATTGTGGAGCAAATTCTCCCTTGCCCTGAAGTCTGTTACTTCTCGTGTGAACTTCTGGATTCCCTGACACCAGCCCATTTTCAAGCTCTGTCTCCGCCGCTGGTCCCACCCTGCTCCAAATCTCTTTCGTTGGTCAGCTCCAAGTCTTCTTTGTCGGCCAGCTCCAAGTCTCCTTCATCCAAGTTTCCATCTCCGCCTTGGTGTGTTGATCCCATAGCTCCACCTCAGGCCTGTAAGCCATGGACTCCACCTCAGCCTGTCAACCCATCGGCTCCACTTTGGCTCCATGCACCCTCAGCTCCACCTTGGTCTGTCATCCCCCAGGATTCCTCGTCCCTCTGCCTCCACCATGATTCCCACCTGGCTCCTCCCTCCATCATTTCTTCCATGGGTCTTTGTCCTGGCACTGGTTTGAGTTGCTCCCTGGCTCCTCCCTCCGTCGTCTCCTACCTGGCTTCTCCCTCTGTCAGCTCCCCCATGTACTTGCCATTCAGTTCTTAAATTTAAATTGAGGTAGCAATTTCAAGAATTTGATTGACATTTTTAATGGCATATTTATTGTTTTGTTCTTGGTGCACAACTCTGATATTTTTAATGTCTATATAAACTGATTTGGCTTATGAACATGTGCGGCCCTGCAGTGATCTGAGAGACAACTAATTCTCTGTTAGTGACCCGAGACCTTACTACACGCTTCACTGAGTTCGACAAAATGAATTATTCCCGTTCCACTGTAAGTATTAGGTATCCTCTGATCGGCTCTCGCTGTGCCTTCAATGTGATAATGGAATGTTCAACATCATTGAGCATTTGGTGCAAAGTATATTAAAGGTTTATGAACACAGACATTGAGAGGCTCGAGAGTGTGTTGGAAGGACTGTAGCAAAAATGCATTTTTCACGATACATTAGCCAAGCAGACTAGAAAATCTTTTTTAATTTAAATCCAATTATTGTATCATCTGTTCCTTCATTTTGGGGCACAGGGTTTAATTGTGGGGAATGCACTGTATAATAATTTTCCTGAATCTCCTGCTTTTGCAGTCTCATCTGTTCTTGCTTATTTCATTCAAATTTGTTAGAGGACTCTTGAATTCAACACTCTTCAAAATCAATTAATCCCAGCCGTTGCGATCTGTAGGCATGATTAAAAATTGTTGGAATAAATTTATCCATACTTTAATTAGGCCAAAACTTGTGTTGATTATAAAGGTGGTGCGGGTGCGAATCCTCGTGGGGCTTGTTACAGTAAAATACGAGGCATTAGAACAGCCACTCCATATCCCTGATGATGGCAACCAGCTGCTCACTACAGTCTGAGATCAATTTAGTCCATCTATATTAACGCTGTCCAGGTGTACTGTTGCCCAACAAATAAAACGTTTGTTCGTTTAAAAGTTCGTTTAATTATAACTATAATCCAGGGATGTGGTTTTCATACAATAATTTCTTTAAGTACAGAGGAGACTGGAACCATTAGTTTAAGTGCTAATATTTCTAGTGTTCATCTGAGATGGGATTTCAGCAGTACAGTAGAGCATGGCCCTTTGGACCAAGAAGAGTTCTCGACTTCATCTGATTACTGAGACAAATGGTCCTGAATGGCTAACAAGGCCGCTGAGACATGACAACAGCCAGAGAGGTCCCGAGGCAACCCAGCGAGAACGAATGAGTACAAAGCAAAGTCTTGAAAAGGCCTTAGAAACTCAAAAACAACGCAATGGAGAGTTATAGTAGATCTTAGAAAACTCTGTGATTCATGTTGTAGAAGCAGTTACACACATTACCAGCACATTGTTTTAAAAAAGCAGTATTGTTCCTAAGCATTAATGAGAGGAACTTCACAATTCTGATTTTCAGAAAGAGATTGAGAGTCTGTGATTTCTCTTTGCCTTGTCTTTATAATCATAATTAATGTCAGCTAATCTCCTGTCTTATATTCCAAAAGTCAGGTCACACATCATCATCATCACTCATGTCTAATGAACAATCTAACTCTGCATCTTCTTCTTCAGGGGAGATGCTAAAACACACCCACGCACGCGCCACAATCTGTCACACAGATTTTGTGTTTAGAAACAGTTCCTTAAAGTAATACTTGGTAAGTTTAGCTTGTAATATCTCTTTTATTTATTATTGTTTCATTCTGCTTTCTGAAGAATGGTCAGAAATCATGAGATTAATCGTGATAATGTTCTTTTGGCAGCGTTTAACATAAGAAACAACAACAAAGTGTCTTTAAAAACCTTATTTTTTGCTAAACTACTTCTGCCACAGATTCAAATCTCAAGTTGACAGTTTAAATGATGAGCCCAAACCTTCATTACTTATTCTAAAACGTCACTTTAGAACTAGCAACCAAAGAATGCTGAGTTGCTTTATTGAAGCTTATTGAATTAGAGTATAATGAGAGAGATCGTCTAAGCGAGTGTATTATCTGTATTTGATATAGCATTTATTCTTCAGTTCAGTCTTCAAAAATCAGTTTGAATGTTCGCTGAGGAAAGCGATATCTTTGTCTTTGTCGTTTTAACCGTTAAGAGGATTTCCCATGACAGCGCTGGTCAATGCATTTGTCAGTTGCATCCTATGAGCTGTTTAAAGTTTAAAGTAAAAATAATGTCCTTGTTTACAACCTTGTTTCAGTCTCTTTCAGTATAAAAGTCTTTGCTACTGATTCACTTGTCGCCTTTTATTGTTGTAATAATGTAACTTTCAGTCGACCAGACCCTTTTTCAATACCAAATACTTTTATATTATTTATTGTACAATAATATTTAAATAAACAACAATAGCCATGAAAGTATAAGAAGTTTGTACAACAGGAAATAAACACAAGCAAAGAATTCAGTCAAAAGCAGCACTCTAGTTAGTACTAGTTTGCCCTTAGCCAAATCAATTTGCTCTGGAACAAGTAATAGATTAATAAGACCAAAGATTGCCCGTTTTATATACTGTAACCAGAACAAATGATGTTTAATCAATTTAATCTACTATCTATGTTTATAAATTGCATAGTTGAGGTCTAAACAACTACATTCTCACCCAAAAACAAATCTTAAAATTACATTCCGTGAAATAACAGTACTATTTGTAAAATTATAGTGGGTTCGCTCGTCCGCCATTGACGCTCGCTGTGAGAAATGCTGCCAGTATAGATCCAGCAAAAACAAGTGGAGTGATACAAACAGTGAAACAGTTTCTGTGTGATATTAGTAGAATGGCTCTGTCCCAAATGGAACCTTAAACCCTTGCAATCGTCCTCCAAGCCCACATTTTTTTGACGTAATGCTGCTTTAACTGTCAGGTAGAAGTCTGTGGAGCTCGTGGGCTCGTATATTTTTGGTTTCTGGATATGAAACGACTGAAAACCTTTGTACTAAAGCATTATTGGATATTGTTGATGAAAGTAATGTAATTGAGCTTTTTTTTACTCCAAACTGAAACAATGAAATATTGATTTCAAAATCTCATTGGATATTATGACTATTTGGAAATAACTGTGCAGCCTCAACTCACAACTTGGGACTGTGTTCAGGTAATTATTTTTTTTTGTCCTTATATAAGACCATGTGGCTCAGCATTTCAGCAGCTGTCAAATGTCACCAGCTCCCTGCATTTAACACACTCACACACTAGATAACGTCAGCCTATAAAATAGCCTTAGATGTGGCCGACCATGAGATAGATAGACTTTGAAGGGATGACAAGTTGCTGTGTCTTTGTCCATCTTCTTTAAATCAACTGCACTCAGATTAAAGTCTATGTCTATGTTAATCAGCGTAAAAAACAAAAAAATGCTTCTACTTTTGTCCGTCTCATTTCCTCAGAATGTTTTGAGATGCTCTGAAGCAGGTAATGGGAGTGAAAAGTCTGCAAAAAGCTTTTAGAAATAATTGAAATCAAATTCATTTGATACCATTAGTTTATACTTCCTCTAACAGTAGAGAGGAAATTCACTTTTTGGATATCGTTTTCCAAATCAAATCTTTTTACTGAAAGTGCTTGGTGAAAGGCTTTATATACACATGTTGTCATTCTGAAGAGAATTGTATAATATTATTGCCCACCATGCAAGATACTTCCATTTCCTGTTACTTTCCTGAACTTAGTTGAGAACTTAATGATTCGATGACCTGAAAGCACCCTCAAAAAACCTCAGAGAGAGAGACTTTTAGCCTAACACTACAGTCAGACAATTAAAATACCTTGCAAGTCTTTCATCCTCCTTATGAGAGTATTTCCGCAAGTACTCCACCTCATGGGAAATTGTCACTTTAGAGTTTCTTTGCCACCGGATGAATCCCTGACAAGCTTTAATGAGCAACCCAAGAGAGATCTGAGTGCTTAATAGGAAATGGGCTTCAGATGGACAAGCTAACGTTCTTCATTTTTAGCTAGCTTAGGCTTTTTATTTTTATTTTATTTTGTTTTTTTGTTTTAAATGATGCAGTCTGATTCATGCTTTCCCTACGTATTGCCCAATTGGGATCTAGACAGGGTCAGGGTTAGAGATGCTTTGGTCATCTTGTGAGTTGAACTTGATGTATGCGTAGACCCGACCTATACATCAGCCTTGCAGGAATAGTCAACCCTTAACATCATTAAGTCCTCCATAGGATCATGAGCACTCAGACCAGAGAAGCAGAGTCTGCAGAGGTCATGCGCTAGATCAGATGAAATGGAAAAGAAGAAAATGTTCTCTGCTTAGGTGATTGCCCTTTTCACCCTTTTTTCACTTTGAGTTGTGGCCATGCTGGAAATCCTTGTCGCATTGCTTTTTGATCTGTTGAATGTGGTTGTAAGGGAGGAGGTCTTATTGTCCACACTTTTACAGATTTTTCTAAAAGCACAGTTTGTTTGTTTATGGGCTGTGGTCCTGTCCACCAGTGTTTTATCACAGTTTCAACATGCCATATTCATTAATTCTGACTAAAAAGATATTTTACTCTATTTTAATTAGGGATGCACCGATGTATCGGCCAATAATCGGTATATGTTGATGCTACAGTTGATGGACCCCATTCCCCCCTACTATTTTCCTTATAGTTTACAGCATTACTTGGGAGAGATTTTTTTTTCCCTTAAGAAAATCAAACTATCGGTAGTGTCATCATCAGATATCATTCTGAATAATCGGTATCGGTGGAGAAATTTAGAATTGGTGCATCTCTAAATTTAATCTTGTCCACACCAGTTATATATATATATATATATATATATAAATAGATAATCTTTTTTTTTTTTTTTTTTTGCTTTAGTAATTTTTTTGACAGAAATATATTTTAAAATTTTGCAATTTAATTTTTTAAAGTTTAATGGTTTAAAAATGAAAATGTTGTTACCTTAAATTTTTTTTATCTATTCCACCAGTGTTTTTTTTGTTTTACAGTTTTTTTTGTATTTTTTAATGAAAATATCCAAAATTTTCTCAAGATTTAATTTTTTTTTATAAAGTTTTACTAATTAAAAACTAATTAAATCTTCTTAACACCAGTTTTAATTTTTTTAATTAATTATTATTATTTATTTTTTTATTCATTAATTTCATCCTGTCCACACCAGTATTTTCTTTTACACTTTTACATTTGTATTTTTTATTTTGTCTTTGGACAAAAATATTATTTTCTATTCATATATGCTGTAATTATCTGGAGCAAAGCGTTTAGATCTAGGCACTTTCATCTAATGAATTTTATATTTCAGCTGATCAGTCCCAACATTAAATGACAATTTATGTTTAATCAAAATATGAAAAACTCTCATTGATGATTTATCATTTAATATGTCACAGAACCACTGACAATACCTTGCACTGCACATACTTATTCTGTACAGTGGCCTTTACCTTTGAGGGGTGTAGACGAAGACAGGGGAATCAATGAGGTCATGATGCTCCATTCCTCTCCAACCAAGAAATAAACTTACGGCAGATAATTAAATGACTAATGGCTGTGTGCTCCACTTGTGTGCGCTGACAGCCTCAAGCTCTCCAGAGAGGCTCCATCCTGCCAGGAGAAGAAGCTGATGAAATTCCCCAGACTAATCAACTGTTTGTGTGTGTGTGAGTGTTTGTGCCTGATTTTGTGTGTGTTTAGGTGAGAGTAGGTAGGAGCTGACAGTCTAGAAGAAGGATATCAGTGCATGGTAGCTGGGATGGAATCATGGCTTAGCTCATGGGAATTTGTGAATCAGAAAACAGAGGAGTAGGAGATGGATTCATGTGTAGCAAAAGCACCAAACACAGAAGCTGAGATGTAATGCAAACAACACCAGTAGAGCCAGTAGTTAGAGATAGATAAAAACACTACCAGACTAATCTGTGAGACTATGGGCTAAAATAGGGGCTCAGACAAGAGATTTGGAAACAAGATAAATAACAATGTTCAGAATTGCTGGCAGAGTATGCGCAATACATCTAAAAGAGTACTACATCAGAGTATATAATATATACAGGAGCAGTAGACAGAAATGAGGAAAAGGTGAACCAGTTAACGCTGGAATACATTGCACAACTCAAAATCGTAACAGACTGAACACAAAAATTCACCCAAAAACATGCACACAAACATGAAAACAATATGTGTTTTATAATTGTCTCAAAATATCAAACATGGAAGTAATCACAGTCTGAAGCTAAATTTGAGTCTGCCCATCATGTAATTTTGTGTGAAAACGGTCAACTTCGACTGCCCAAAATCTACAGATCAGCTCTGACTTTCACCAACTTGCGTCGACTTGTCCAGGCTGCAAATCGGGGCAAAAATGTGTACAATAGTAGTATATTCCAGCCTTTAAATTCACTAAGCTCTTTTAAGACAAAAATCCAATCAATTCCTGACGGTCAAAATCAAATCCCGTCCTATATTTTTCCTTGTCCGAGAAGCCATTTCACATAGATATAAATCACAATAGTGAATAATTGACAATTGCAATTTCGATTTCATGCAGACTTGAAAGGGTTTAGTTCACCCAAAAATGAAAAATCTGTCAATAATTACTCACCCTCATGTTGTTCCAACCCCGTAAGACTTTCGTTCATCTTCGTAACACAAATTAAGATATTTTTGATGAAATCTGAGAGCTGTCTCACTCCTTCATATATATAGGCTACTAGGTAATTGCATCTGCCGGCCCAGAAAAGTTAGTAAAGACATCGTAAAACTAGTTCAAGTGATTTAAATATAAATAACGACTTCATTCAAATATTCATTTTCTTCCATGTGGGCCTCTGACGTGAGTTCACGAGAGCACCACGACGCATGCGAGAGAACTGAGAAGATGATGCAGATGGGTCTCGATGTAGTGTTTAAAGTGGTTCTAAAGTGTGCATTTCCTAGATGTCCGAATTGTGAGAAACCAACGAGAAACATAAAAGTGCCTTACCAGTGCCGCAAAATGAATTACTTACCTTTCACACTTTCCCATCAAATGATCATGAGCGTCATCTTCTCAGTTCTCGCGCATTTCATCAAAAAAATATCTTAATTTGTGTTCCGAAGATGATCGAAAGTCTTACGGGGGTGGAACAACATGAGGGTGAGTAATTACTGACAGAATTTTCATTTTTGGGTGAACTAACCCTTTAAGTTGGAAATCCAACCTCAGAGAGGTAGTGGACTTATTAGTGGACTTAGTTTTCTGGAAACCACTTCCTACATTTTTGATAGTGCAATCTCTGTATAGATGATGCATTTTTTTAGGCAAAAACCTAACCCAGAAGTTAGCATCACCCTGGTTCGACAAAAAGCCAATATGATTTGTCCATTGACTTTTAATTTATTGCAGAAAATAAACTCTGTGACCAACAAAAGTTTATGATTCTTATACCAATTGTTGATTATGATAATCTTCACAAATTTTAATGAATTTTAATGAAATTTAAAGCCTAAATATATAATCGACAGAAGTAAAAGGATAAAAATGTAGGCTATAAACAAACTACACCACGGTCGCATGACGTCAATGTCACCACTATTAAGCTTTCAACAACTCTTTCAATCTTTGTTTGAATAGTTGCAAGATCATGATTATAAACACAATGATGCTGAAAAAGTGGACTAGTGAGTAGATGAGATTACCTGTTCACCATGATGACATTTATTGTCCCCGATAACCTAGCTAGAAACTGCCTTTTTCAAGACAAGTAAAAGCTTTAAAAAATAACAACTGATGTATTTTATGTCATACTATAAAACCTGAAAATATCCACACAACTTATTTCAAGCATTTAACCCAAAAAACATTTAAAAAAAACATTGACTTCAGGACGATGGCACTCTATAGAATGTTATTCATTAGACCTCTCTTAGCTTTATTTAATTCCTCCATGATGCATTGAGAACCAATGACAGGTTGTTTTTTTTTGTAAGATATTGAGAATAAAGTTGTAAAATTAGGAGATTAAAGACCTTATATTCTGAGACTTTATTCTTGTAAAAGGCCTATTATGAGATTATTCTCTAAATTTTATATTCGATTTTAATGTGCCACTAATATGTTGGGGTTTTACACTGAGAATTATTAAGGGTGGTTACCACGAACTTCGCGAATGAACTGCGAGAAAGTCCAGCCTTTCCTTAACCCCAGGCCCAATGCATCTTTTCAGTCTATGTTGTGTCTACTTGTCATTTTTTATATGTTGCCTCAGTGGACTGTCACAGTTCTTCGAGTCAGTTGGAGACAGCCCCGCGTGAGGTCACGACAAATATGACAGAAAGCCTTGCCAACCTGCTAGCGGGAAAGTAATGATGCGGAATTGTCTCGACCCCTTGAGATGCAATAAAGGCAAGATCCTCGCAAACAGACAGTAACAATATATTGTGCTTAGAAGTCCAGGGACAGGTTTCGCAGAGTTGAGTTGTTAACCATGCCTGTCAAAAATCACACCCAGTGTGTCAATACCAGAAAGCAGAGAGAATGTCTGGCTCTTGGTACACCTGAATATCCTCCAAAAAGCTTGGTCTAAACTGAGCCTCGAGAGCTGTCCTAAGATTTAACCTCCGTCACATTCACAAGTCCTTTCCCGTTCCCTCCTCACAGAGCTTTAGGCTTGGCAGTAAAATCGTCTCGCTGAGGAAAAGTAGATTTACTCTTTCATCCTTTCCCCTTTGGTAACTCTTGGCCAGTGGGCAGCTCAGCCTCTTGCTTTTCTCTCTTTGCTGTCTCCCATCCTGCTGTGGTATTGTTCGGTTAAAGGAGGAAGAATCTAGTGTAGCTACCACAGTGTCCTCCCCTGCTGCTGTGCCAGTCATCCCCCCTGACTGGACATGGCCCTGATTGAGTTATATTATTGAGTTACCCCCCCCCCCCATGGATCAATAGAATTGAATTATTAAGACACAAGCTTTATTGCACATAGCTTTTTAGTTCAAATTAATTGAAAATAAAAACATTTTTTTAGAATAATCTTGTGATTTAACATTCCGAAATTAAAGTATTAATATTTTGAGATTACATTCCAAATTAACAAAAAATATATTTGTAGCATTATTAGATTAAAGAAATTTGTTCAGTTAAATCCTAATCCTTCACATCCATTTCTTGGTTTGATGAAGGTTCTGTTCCTATTCCTGTTGTGATAATTATGACTTTTCTCAAAAATATTTTTCCCCCCCCTAAAAATATTTCTTTATACTTTATTCACACGCCTGTATTATTTTAATTTCAAGACATTGTTCTTGTAAAATTATAACTGTAATCTTAAAACATTACAATTTAATTCTAAGGGGCTGTTTACACATTCACCTAAAAACGTAAAACTTTTTATTCGTTTTGGCCGTTCGTTTACACGACAAATTTTTGAAAACAGTGTTTTCTCTCAAAATATTTTTTTAGACTTTATTCACACGCCTTTAATCTCCCTTATTCTTATAGTATGATGGTATTCTCAAAACCTTACAACTTCAATCTCAGAAAATTTACTTATTTTCAAAACATTACTAACAAACTTTATTTTTTTTAACATTCTTTTCCCCTCAAAATATTTCTTTACTTTATTCACACACCTTTAATCCCCTAATTCTTATTATAATATTATGACTATTTTTAAAACATTGACTTTATTAAAAAAAATAATTACTAACACGCTTTATTCAAAAAAAAAATTCCCCCTCTCAAAATAATTCATCATACTTTATTTACACACTTTTAATCTCCTAGTTCTATGACTTCATTCACTTTTTTTGTAACATTACAACATACTTCTCAAAACATTATGACTTTATTCTTGTAACATTATGACTTCATTTCTGCAGAATTTTCAGATAATTACAAACATGGTTTCATTGTCAAACTTGGATTACATTTTTAATTTGAACATGGCACTAAAATTGCGTCATACAATGCTCTGGGTTTCTGAGTTTAAGTGGTCACTGACTACAACATGCAGGGGTGTAAAATTGCGTTAGTAGTTGAAGGGGTATGAAATAAGATATTTTATATGCTGATGAGTTGAAGGTGTGAATGTAACCAAGGACAGGTCAAGGTTAACTCATCCCATAGTAGTTGCTGACTCTGGGTTGGTGGAACCCCCAAGGGAATAGAGAGGCCAGATTTAAACAAACTGTAGAAATGAACCATTGATGGGGCTGTCACTATAATCGCCCTGCCCTGTACTTTATTGTGGGTTATTACTAGCCAAGAAAGCATATGGAGCCCTTTGAGTCATAAATTTTACATTAGAGTAAAAGTATGACTCTCCCACTCCCACCTAACTGACATCACAATGACATTATGGCTTTCTCTCTCTCTGTTTCTCTTCCCTTCCCCCTCTTTTTATCCTCCCTCTTTCTCTTTTTCAGGTCCTGATGTTGGCAGATGGTAACACAGAGGATTTCCTTAATCAGAAGCTGCCTATTCTCTCCACCCTGGTTTCGCAGGACGGCAAAGCCACTGCGTATGTGTGTGAAAACTTCGCCTGTGCCCTCCCGGTCACCTGCCCACAGGAGCTGAGGAGACTTCTGCTGGAGTGAGAGCCGTCACACCACACAAACATCACTGTGGGACCTTTCCATAGTCGGGCCGATAGATATCTCAGATTATTACGCCAGTAGCAAACTACAGCCATCAAAAAACTGTCATAAATGAAATGCACTGTAAGACATTATACAGTGGCAAGGCAAACCTTTAGGGGTTGCCTGAGTTGTGATGTTCCACCTCATTCTAGACCTATCATGCAAGACGGTAGTCTTGAGGGATGGAAATACAATAACATTGTAATGTGAGGAGGAACGCTGAGGCTAAACCTTTCATAGGTTTGTCTCGTGGGCTCAGTTGATCTCTGACAACCTGCTTTCTAAAAGATCAAGCATGTTTCATCACAACCTTTCTATGCAGTGGAGCGGATCAGCCCTCGATAAGCAACATGCTGCTGAACACACTAGATTTAGAGTGGAATTAGACAAACAGTGAATGTATACTAGAGCTCAGACTCTAGTAGTGGAATATAATAAAGACTCACTGAGTAACCCTTTTGTGATCTGGTTTATCTGTGCATTCCTTTAACATACGGATCAAACTTATGAAGGTCTCACACCGGATGTGACAGGCATGATAAAATTCGAAACCACTGATGGCATCCAGATGGGAATTTGTAGAATGCTCAAAATTCTCACATATAGTTTTTAATTTAACTTGATCTAAACAAAACACTCCATAATCGTTATTTAGGTACATATACACACCGCTGCTGAAAATGTGGGGGTCAGTAAGTTTCTTATGCTCACCAAGGATTAAAAAAACACACACATTAAAAACAGTAATATTGTGAAATATTATTACAATCTAAAATAATAATTTTCAATATTAATATATTTTAAAATGTAATTTATTCCTGTGATGGCAAAGCTGAATTTACAGTCTTCAGTGTCACATGATCCTTAATATCATTAATCATTAATATGCTGATTTGCTGCTCAAGAAACATGTTGGAAACAGTTGTGCTGCTTAATGTTTTTGTGGAAACTGATGATTTTTTCCCCCTCCAAAATTCTTTGATGAATAGAAAGTTCAAAAAAGCAGTATTTATTCGAAATAGAATTTATTTGTAATGTAAAAGTATGTACCTTTTGATCTATTTAATGCATCCTTGTTGAATAAAAGTATTGATTTCTGTTCAGACTTATTGACCCCGTTGTTGACTTTTGATTGGTAGTGTACATAATGTAAGATACAATATACATTATGTGCAAGTTTATATTTTTGTGGTTTGACAGCTTGAATAAAGACTGCATTAAACATTTCCATTTCTAATCTTTCGATTTGCGCAGTTGCACCAGTTTTGATGTGCAAACACAAAGGGGAAAGTTCCATTTTTAGCTTTGGTAATATTATGCAATGTGTAATTTAAAAGCTATTAATTAACATATTTCATGATTAAGAAGAAATACACTGTAAAGTGAATCTATAATTTCTAATTTGGCAAAAATAGTAAAAAAAATAATAATTATACCCAATGAAAAGTTCCATGTTCTTATCCAATGGAATTGCTTAGGGGTCCAATTGATTGGATCTTACAAGACACCGGAAGACTTGCAGGGATCAATGCAGTGTAAACATCTAATGCTAAGCAAACCGAGGAAGTGCCAAAAAAAGAAAAAAAAAAAAAAAAAATGTGCCATTGCAGTCACACTACGCAAATATGTCTAATTATAAGGACGTTCAGATCTGTGGAGAGGGAACACCGCTATTTAACTTGGTAGGATTTCTTGAGCTGTTGAGGGATGCGTCTGTTTCACCGCGACAGCTCCTTCCTCTTCCGCCCACGCGACTTTACCAGCCGTGGGTGACACAGAAGACAAAATTAACCCATCTGCAGAGCTACAGTACCAGTCCATTGTGAAAAAAATCTCATGTTTCAGTGCGCTGAATATTTCCTTTGTTGTCGGTATGAGCACTGCATTGTATAGATGGTGGTATAGCAGTGACACTGCACCATTCCAGCCCAATACTGGGAAGTAGACAATAAAGGCAAAAACTCCGCCATAATCCAATTCCTTGTGTGAAAGAAAAGGAGAAAATCTGCCCTACACATGCTAAGTAACACAGCACGCTAATTCAGACATATCTGCCGTCAATGCATGATGATTTTAGCTGCCAATTCCTCTCTTGTAGAATTGCCGGGAGCCACGTTTCCCAGTGTTTGTGTGCAGATTTTTTTTGCTGCGGAGAAAGGTGAAGAGAGGGCTCTGCTCCAGTTATGTCGAGTCCTGTCAGGAGTTTGTACAACCGTGCTTTCGTCTGTCTTATCATTTTTTTCTCATTCCTTTACCCAGCTCAGGGTGATGAAGCGATCATTGGAAACACAGTGTCTGCTTGTTCAGGAACCTATGGAACCTCAGTTTGGTAACATGGTTGGACATCTTTTGTTGTGACTGCGGTCCCTCCAGCAATCAGTATTTTGTTTACAGCTATTCGGTGACAGCGTCCCTGTTGCAAGAACCTTCGTTCATGTCACATTAGAGGGGCCTCCATGTTCAGATCTCTGTAGTTTAAGTCAGTTTTGAAAGAATATCTGCCGTGCAGCTTAAGGGCCGAGACTCTAAAAGAATAGTCCCTTTGGAGATCATTACTGCATAAGATTTGTGTGTGTCTCTGAACCCTCCTTACCTTTACAAGATAGCTGAGTAATAAGGCCACATGAGGCTTACCGTACCCCCAGTCTATGAGCCACCCAGAACCTACTAGAACGACAAAGTATGAATTATATTATGGTTTGAAATAGAAAATTAAATGTTAGGTCAATTGTTACGAATCATTAATAGAATAATACAAAACTGAGAAGAGTTATAATTTAAGGTTTAAGGATTTTTTTTAAATAAATATTTATGATAATATAGCTTTTATTTTTATATTTTTAGTTTTCATTTTAAATGTAGTTTTACATGCCTTTGTCGTTTTTACTAGTTGTTTAGGGTATTTTTTATATAACATTTTTTATATATAATGTTTTAATGTATTTTACAAGTTTTTGTCATTTTAGTAATTCAACTTATTTATTTCAGTTAATTGCCAAGGCAACATTTCTAATTTTATTTCAGTTAAGTAAAAAAAAAAAAAAAATGTTTTCTTTTAGAATTTTCTTTCATTTTGGTTTGAGACACACTGTACGCTATATTTACAGCATTTTGTGAAGAACGAATTCATCATCTCAAATGCTTTTATTGACAACCATAACTTCACGTTAATGATCTCTCTTTATCAACCTGTCCACCTGTTTCCAGCAATCCCATCTCTTAAAAACAGTCATCTTTAAGCAGCTTCCAGTGGCTCTGAGTCCTTGACAGACTAGACCAGAATTGCTCTTCAGCTGCTCAGTGTATATATGAGTGTGTGTATTGATTCTGCTCTGTGTGAGTCCTTGGTTTATTGGCTGATGGCTGGTAGGAGACCTGCCCCAGAGAGAGGAACCAGCCGCTCACAGTTGATTGATTATGGACCTCAGTGCTGCTGATTTCAACTACACATTCACACAAACAGCCATTCCTCAATACCTGCATTGTATGACCTCAACATCACAAAATGATTGTGGACAAAATGTACAAATGAGCAATAGTGATTAACACGTTTTCAGCATTTATGTCACATCATTTCTAACAGTGATTTTAAGACTTATATTTCAGTATTTCAATATTTCAGCCTTAAAACTTTTGGTCACTTTTTAACTTTTTGTCTATGCTGAAATGTCCTATTGCTAATGTGGAGACTAGTCATAACTATAAGTAAGCCATTTGTTGACTCATCATTTGCTCAACCAATGGTGTGAGTTTAGGGGAGGACCAGAGTTAATATAGTTTTGTATTTTTTAATTTGTTTTTTATTTCTATAGTATTTTCAAAATCTTGCTTATTACTTACAAAGCACTAAATGGTTTAGCTCCTCTGTACTTGAGCGAGCTCTTAACGCATTATAGTCCTTCACGTCTATTGCAATCATAAAATTCTGTCCAGTTGATAATACCTAGAAAATCAACTGCAGGCGGTAAATCCTTTTCCTACTTAGCACCCAAACTCTGAAACAAACTCTTCCTAGCCATGTTCGGGAAGCAGACACTCTCTTGTCAGTTTAAATCAAGACTAAAAACACTCTAAAAAGACTAAAATCTCTTTAACCTGGCATACACATAACACATTATCACATTTCTATAATTTACAATTTCTATCTACATAATCCTTTGTATTATTTACAAAGGATTGTTATGCTGCATAAATTAGGTCAACCGGAGTCGGGAACACTTCCCTTAACACCCAGTGTACTGGTTACATCATAAGAAGAATGGCATTAGTCTCTCTGTTTATCCCGAGGTTATCGTAGTCAGCCTTATCTGGTCTGTATACAGATGGTGGAACCGACCAGAACACAGCATGAATGTCAGCAGAGATCCTGTCAACTAGACAATCCCTTGTGAAGGCCTCGTCGACGTGACAGCCATTGGCACCGATTCTCAGCAAAGACCACAAGACCAAGACAAGAACTCTGCACTGACCTATGAGCAGCTTTGTCTCCATACTGTTGTGATGAGTCTGATCTTCAAACCAAAGGAACTTGATGAAATATTTGAATGCTACCGATCCACTATCTGATTTCTGACTTGTGATGCAGCCTGAATCATAATGACACCGTGTTTGTTCGTTGGCCAGAGAAGAACTGTCCCCGACATAGCCTGGTTTCTCATAAGGTTTGTTACTCCATTCTGTCACCTGATGGAGTTTGGGTTCCTTGCCACTGTCACCTCTGGCTTTCTTAGTTGGGGACACTTAATGTTCAACAATATTATTGATTTGACCTCTCTGACACTATAGGGTGAGACCTGAACTGAGCTGGATGACGACATCACTGTTTTTCTGCAGAACTGCTTTATAGATGAAATGAACTAATTTAATAATTGATGATCTTTACAACAGAACTGAATCATTCAACACTGAACTGACTTCAGCTGAATAATGAAACTATTTTCTTTTAGAGCTGTGCAGGCCAAAATTGAACTGTTTGCATCATTGAATCATTTTCCTGTTATCACTGCAAAGCTGCTTTGAAACAATCTGTATAAAGGGTTACTTGACTTGACTCTTAGTTGCTTTTAGAGTAATAAAAATGTATTTTAGTTTCAGTTCATCACAGTTATGTTTTTATTTTTATTTCAGGCACAGTGTGCAGGACATAATCATCTGACCAATGGAAGGGGTGATTAAGAAACCTGTTTGGAATTTGTTTAGTGTGCAGAAAAAGTGCTTTGTTTTAAAGTTAATATATTTGCCTTTTCCAAAACCATTTTCTATTTTTTCCCCTTGCTGGCTGATTGGTTGTTTTCTCTTTCAATTTTCTAGGCTCTTTTTTGCAAGCGCATCAAAGCTAGCTGGCCTGTCTTCACAGTGGAGCATTTCTGCCCTGGTCTGCTCTTCCCAGAGGAGACAATTAGCCATTCTTCTGCCACATGCTCACATACAGTTCTTACTCCCTGACCAACAGCGTGTGTCATCCAAATGGAAAAAGGCTACCGTAGTGGCAACAATGTGACTCCGTGTGTCATCAGCTGGTTGGTAGTCTAATTCTTCAGCATGTAATTTAATGCTTTCTCTTCTTCCCAGTGTTTTCAGCTAGACCAAGTAGATGTGGTCCAGCGCTGACACTGCCAGTGATTGATCTGATTTTAGTATTCTCCGTTGCCCCAGTGCCCAGCGCACGAGCTGTTGTTGAGGAACGGACCTGGCCATACATATTCATCAGTGAAGAAGGTCAGGGAAGAGAGGAAGAACACAAACACAAGGGACCGTGTTCAAGCAGTAAATTCACTCCAGTGCGCCGCGGCGGTTGGCGGTAGACGTGACATTTCGTAGTGTACACACAGAGAGCGGCAGGCGGGGAAGGAGAGGTCTGTCGTTTTTGTTGCGTCGCAATTGGGTAATGATATACAGGAAGACACGAAGGAGTTGATGTGGTCAAGTGAGGTCAGTGAGCTCATGCCAAAAGATGTCTACTTTCATTCCGCATCCCTTCAGTGTTTAGAGAGGTTGCCTCTGTTTCCTGTCCACTGTTTAAAACCATTACATAAATCAAATGCAGCCACGGCTCTCTCTCTCCATTGTTCCTGGCTCGGTCTCTGATTGGTTTCGGTTATTACATGTCTGTATTCTTGTTCAGGAAGATTCAGTCCTACAAGGTGAAGCTGTTCCAGAATTCAGAATAAGTATAAAAATAAGATAAGTATTCAGACCCTTTGCTTTGACATTTGAAATTTAGCTCAAGTACATCATCCCATTTCTCTGGATTATCTTTGAGATGTTTCTACACATTGATTAGAGTAAATCTGTGGCAAATTCAATTGATTGAACTCAAAATCGGCACACTGCCACTTCTGCTCCCAAGAATTTATTAAAAAGAACAACGTTTCGACCCAAAGGGTCTTCGTCAGGCAAGCAACAATCATAGAAAGGTACAATTTATATCAGTGTGAACCATCACACCTGACCTCATTAGTGAACTAATTACCCAGTCATCCAATGCAGTAACGACCTAATCAAACCCAAATATAACCACTTAAAAAAAAAAAATGTAAAAAACAAATACAGAAAAATAACCAACATGATATTAAAAAAAAAAAAAAAACTGACCAAAATAACCCCATTGCTGTTCATTTCAATGTTTTTAAACACAATTTGTCGACTCTTCGCTACTTTGGTATAGAACTAGTAAGAGTACCCAGAAGGGGTGGTGACATTAATACGATCTTATTTTTTATTTTTTATTTTTTTCACACTGATATAAATTGTACCTTTCTATGATTGTTGCTTGCCTGACGAAGACCCTTTCGGTCGAAACGTTGTTCTTTTTAATAAATTCTTGAGCGCAGAAGTGGCAGTGTGCCGATATTTGTTTATTTTGAGTTTGATGCTTTATTTGATCGAGCTTTTTTAAATTCAATTGATTGCATATGATTTGGAAAGAGACCCACATAAGGTCTAACATCTGAAAATGTATATCAGAGCAAAAATCAAGTCATGAGGTCAAATCAGAAACAGGATTGTGTCAAGGCACAGATCTGGAGAAGGCTACAAAAACTTTCTGAGGCACTGAAGATTGCCAAGTGGCTTCAATAATCCAAAAATGGAAGAAGTTTGGAAAAACCAGGCCTCTTTCTAAAGCTGGCCATTCGGCCAAACTGAGCAATTGGTGGAGAAGGGTCTTGATAAGAGAGGAGACAAGAAACCGGATGGTTACACTGGATGAGCTCCAGAGATCATGACAGGTGGAACTTATAGAAGGACAACCACAGCAATACAGTGGTGCAGGTATGATGTCACTTTGTAGCCCAATCGGCAGTTAGCATCACACTGGTTCCTTTGACAAAAACCCAATAGGATTTTTCCATAGGATTTTTTTCATTTTGGATTATCGCAAAAAAACAAGCTCTGTGATCAACAAAAGTGTATGATACTTACACATTTTGTCCATTAAGATACTTTTCACAGATGAGCACAACTTTTATGAAGCCTAAATGCAGTCGCCAGAAGTACAAAGCTAAAGGTAGGCTATAAACCGTCCTTCGGATGAGACGTTAAACCGAGGTCTTGACTCTCTGTGGTCACTAAAAATCCCAGAATGTTCTTCGAAAAAGAGTAGTTGTGTAACCCCGGCGTCCTGGGCAAATTTGCCCATTGTCCTCTGTCCATCATCATAGCCTCCTAATCATCCCCATATACAGATTGTCTTCATCATTCTGTCTGAGAGTGGGCGTTCCGGCACAATATGGCTGCCGTCACATCATCCAGGTGGATCCTGCACATTGGTGGTGGTTGAGGAGATTACCCTCTTTCATATGTAAAGCACTTTGAGTGATGTCATACCTGCACTCCTCTATAATCCACTGATCTGGGCTTTATGAGTGAAGACACGTGAAATCCCGCTTGGAATTTGCAAATAAATTACTGAAAGTCTCACTGGGAGAAACAAGATACTCTGGTCTGATTAACCACAATTCCAAGCGTTATGTCTGGAGGAAACCAGGCACCGCTCATCACCTGTGCAATACCATCCCAAACCCCAGTAGGACTGATCAGGGTAGAAGGAAAGCTGAATGCAGCAAAATACAGAAATATCCTGGTCCAGAGCACTCAGGACCTCAGACTGGGCAGAAGGTTCCCCTTCCAACAAGACAATCACCCTAAGCACACAGCCAAGACGACACAAGAACTCTGTGAATGTCCTTGAGTAGCCCAGCCTGAATCCACACTTGAACCCAATTTAATATCTCTTTGGAGACCTGAAAATGGCTGTTCACCATTGGTCTCCATCCAACCTGACAGAGCTTGAGAGGATCTGCAGAGAAGAATAGCAGAAAATCCCCAAATCCAAGTGTGCAAAGCTTGTCACGATGATGTGACGCTGTACCTGCTGCCAAAGGTGCTTCAACTAAAGCTGGTTTCCCACCATCAGGCCAAACGGTTCTAAGAATGTTAAGGAACGGTTCCAGTTATGTTTCCACTTGAGCCTGGTACGGCATGGCACGATTACAAACCATTCTCGACCGGAATTCTCAGCACGGTTAGCTAACCATGCTGGAAGAATGCATGTAGTGACGTGGCCACTCATGATTGGTCACTTGTCTGTTGCTTGGCTACCAGTTTTTCTGTAGCTGACTAATCACGCTATTTGAGCGACATAAACACAAATTAATAATAAAATTAAAAGAAATATCTGATCATCCTCCATAACACAGTCACTATTTACATCTCATATCATGTTTTGCTTTGTCATTATAGGGTATGTAGATCGATATGAAGAAAAAACATTAAATTATTTTAGCACAAGGCTGCAATATAATTAATTGTGAAAAAAGAAAAGCATTTATTTGAAAATAGAAATTTTGGTAGCAATCTAAAAGCCTTTCCTGTCATTTTTAATCAATTAAATGAATCCTTCCTGAATAAAATGAATGAAAAATGAATGAATGAGCCTGTCTGAAATAGACATTCTTTGCATAAGTTTCTATGGGACTTTCAGTTAAAAATGCAAAGGAACTGCACATTATTATTGAAAGACTGCAAATTATAATAATTAAAATATCCTAAAAAATGGACAGAGTTGTATGTTTTTGTCCATTTAAACAGATACTGTATTGTAGAAAAAAGTACCAATCTTGACTAGAACAATGACATTTAACAAATGAGTGAAAATGTAATTATGATAATATTTGTAACATATCCATCATCCTTTATATATGCAAAGAGTGTCCACAGGGTAGTTTGCACAATTTGGCACACTTTGAATAATTGTATCTGTATCAGCAATATCCCCATGGCCCAGTGTTGTTGTTGGGTCTGTTTAATCCAGGTTTGTCATTCAGGAATGGACACAGTGATTATACATTTATGATCCAAATGTCTATAATTATTTCAAATTTACTCTGTGTAGCTCCTTCTTGGCACTATTTATTTGCTGATTATTAAATACATATTATTTATTAATAATATTAATGAATTAATTATACTTTATATACAATTAACTTTAGTAAGAAAACCTCCACATTAAATTAACCACAGATAAGGATCTCTCATCTCTCATACTTGTAAGATTTATTGGGTTTGACCAGAATTATTTTGCATGCGGGATTCATGCTAACTAGAGCAACAAGGGCTAGTGGGAAAATGGAGGGACTAGTTTATCATGTTAGCCTAGTTACCTGAGGCAGAGAGAGACGGCAGGAAAATCAATCATGTCTTTCATATGCAATGTCACTGCCTTCATCTTACATATACTTCCCGATGATACAAATGACCACAAGGCACATGTGGAGCATGTCATATTTAGTGAACTCTCTCACTCATTTTCTCCAGAACTGTTCACGGGTAATTATTCCTCCCTTAAACTAGCTTATTTCAAAATAGGTCATATGCGTTTTATCTTGTGTTAAAATCTCTGCTGTGAATATTTACATATGTGCCAGAAAGAATGTTTTTCTTTATACTATTTTATTGATAGGATGAACTTAACCAAATGCCTTTTATTTGCATTTCAGATTATTTTATTCATTACATAGAGAGATTCTGATAACTCACATTAGCTCATTCTGTTACTGACATCCTTGGGGTTGTCAAAGGTCCCAGGACACTTCGAAAAGTCGGGAATCGAGAGCAGGCCAGTGCTCGACCAGAAGTGTGGCCTGGCAAAACTAGCCCTTGACATTTCCTTGACATTTGTTGACATTTCTGAACCCATGTAGGCAGAGGGAAAGAGGAGTTAATCAAAACTAGTGGAGAATATTGATGTGCAACTGTCAACAGGCAGTGCCATCTGTACCCGCACGGTCATGGAGGTTAACTGCATGAGGAACAGCTGCTGTACTGTTGTCAAGGATGGGTGACTGCACACGTCAAGACAAGAGTTAAAGGTAAAGTGTACAGTTTTTGCACTGCTGGTTTCACCAAATGTCATTTTTAAACAGATTTTCTCTCCATGTCTTCTGCTGAAAAAGTAATCGTGAGATAATAATTTAAAATAAGAAATAAAGTATATAAGTATATAAAGATAAACATAAATCACTGTAAAAAAAAAAAGGTACTGTACATTTTCTGCTTGGACATTATTCGTTAAGTTTATGGACATTTCCTTTAACCCTTAAAACAAAATGCAATGCATAATTCAAAATATAGGTAAAACACCTGTAGCCTCTTGTTTTCAGGACTTTTATTTAGAAATTTAGTCATGGTCATGTTTCCTGGTTTGTCATGTGATTCCCTCATGTGATCCTGTCATGTGCCTCATTGTTACATTCTCATTGGTTTGTTTTGTCATGTGATTCTCTGCTCTGTTTGCTATTGGTTCATTGTTTGAATATTCACAGGTGTTCCTTATTAGTCATTAGTCCTTGTGTGTATATATAGCCCTCACGTGACCATTGTCGTTTGTTTAGCTTTGTTCCCTGTGCTGCTGTTGGTGAGTCCATGTTCAGTTAAGACCAGGTTTATGTTCAAGGTTGTCATGGTCATCTTTCAAGTTTTTGAAAGGTAGTGTATGAAGTCATTTTATACATTATACACAATATAAAGTCAAAATACAGAGGAATAATGTTACAATTGTGAGATCTAAATTCCAAACATCAATTAATTGATGTATTTTACTCTGAGGTCTAAATTGGCTTCCATACTAGATCTGAGTGAATGATTTTCTGTTTATTTTTTAAATTGCTATCTCTAAAACTGTATTTTAAAGAAAAATACAAAGCATTCCATGGAGGCATTTTCATGATCTCATGCTAGTTCAACGAAATCACTATATGAAAGTGGCCAGCATTCTTTCCTGATGTGCTTTCTTGGACATTATATCGCGGCAATTAAAACCAGCCGATGCCCTTTGTACAAATATGGAGTAAAATTATTTAGAAGAATTTTATCTAGGCTCTCTTATCGTCATTGGCAAGTAATATGACTCATTCGGGCTTGTTCAGTGTGCGACAGAATGCATGCATGTTTCAGCTTCCCAGAATGTTGGCTTGTCCTTGAGAGAAGATCTGAAGATATGGTTGAAATGACTTGGCTAATCGAATACAGGGATCTCCAGGAGAAAATCACTTCTTTTGGCAACACTTCCTCTCTCCATATCTCCTCTGACCGAATCACTGCTTCCCTGCCTTTATACCAACTTACATGCAATGAGAGAATATACCTTCAGTGATAAGGCAAGGGATAAAGTCATAGATCAAGCTGTTGTCCTAATACGTCCTTCCTTGCACTCATTTACCATCTTTCGCAAGGAGCCTTCTGAGGGTTTGATAGCAGGGTAGTGGGGTTTTATCGCATATCTGTGTAGATATGGTAGCCTACATATGTTTTAGGGGAAACTCCAAGAAAATGTGTGTGTGTGTGTGGTTAAAAAATGCAGGACTACACATTAGCTTTTACGTTTACTATTATCACCACTTTAATAAAATAAAAATGTAAAAAATCACCTCTAATAAAAAACGCTTTAAAAACATCCTGCATAATAGATTTTGGTATTTACATAGACTGTAATATATTTATTAGGAAAACTTTGTTCGTTAGTAATCATTAATATCACATCAATCTGGTTTCCGACCGCACCACAGCACAGAGACAGCGCTCATAAAGATAATAAACGATATTCGCTTAAATACTGATACAGGCAAATTATCAGTGCTGGTACTACTCGACCTCAGTGCTGCATTTGACACTGTCGATCATAACATACTTCTTGACAGGCTGGAAAACTGGGTGGGGCTTTCTGGGATAGTCCTAAAATGGTTCAGGTCATACTTAGATGGGAGAGGTTATTATGTGAGTATAGGAGACCATAAGTCTGAGTGGACATCCATGACATGCGGAGTCCCTCAAGGCTCAATTCTTGCGCCACTCCTGTTCAACCTGTATATGCTCCCAATGAGCCAAATAATGAGAAAGAACCAAATTGCTTACCACAGCTATGCAGACGATACACAGCTCTACTTAGCCCTATCGCCTAACGATTACAGCCACATTGACTCCCTATGCCAATGCATTGACGAAGTCAACAGTTGGATGTGTCAAAACTTTCTTCAATTAAACAAAGACAAAACTGAAGTCATTGCGTTTGGAAACAAGGATGAAGTTCTCAAGGTGAACGCATACCTTCACTCTAGGGGTCAAACAACTAAACATCAAGTCAGGAATCTTGGTGTGACACTAGAGTCAGACCTTAGTTTCAGTAGTCATGTCAAAGCAATAACTAAATCAGCATACTATCATCTGAAAAATATTGCAAGAATTAGATGCTTTGTTTCCAGACAAGACTTAGAGAAACTTGTTCATGCTTTCATCACCAGCAGGGTGGATTATTGTAATGGACTCCTCACTGGCCTTCCCAAAAAGACCATAAGACAGTTGCAGCTCATACAGAACGCTGCCGCCAGGATTCTGAGCAGAACCAGAAAATATGAACATATCACACCAGTCCTCAGGTCTTTACACTGGCTCCCAGTTAAATTTAGGATTGATTTTAAAGTATTATTACTGGTATATAAATCATTCAATGGCCTAGGACCTCAATACATTGCAGATATGCTCACTGAATATAAACCCAGCAGATCACTTAGATCACTAGGATCATATCAGCTAGAAATACCAAGGGTTCACTCTAAGCATGGCGAGTCCGCCTTTAGCTATTATGCCAGCCGCAGCTGGAACCAGCTTCCAGAGGAGATCAGATGTGCTCCTACAGTAGTCACATTCAAATCCAGACTCAAAACACATCTGTTTAGCTATGCATTTAATGAATGAGCACTGTGCCAATGCTCGTCCGACTATCTGTACTGTACTGTATTTTATTTTTTATTTTTCTAAACTGTTTAAAATTATTCTTATTTCTTTTTATTATTTTAATTTCTTCTATGTAAAGCACTTTGAATTGCCATTGTGTATGAAATGTGCTATATAAATAAACTTGCCTTGCCTTGCCTTGCCTAATATATTATACGCATATTAAATATTTAAATAAAGTTCCATTGGTTCCATCAATGTTCGGTGGTGTTTCCTGCGAGCAGCAACAAACAAAGTAGTATGTCCGAATACATGTGCTGTGTTCCAATTCACCTACTTATACTATGCTCAAAGTATGTAGCCTACTGTTTTTGGGAAGAAGTACTTACTTTTGAGTGTGTAGCAGAATAGTAGGAAAGCTTTGGGACATAGGCCTACTACTTCGGACCGCTCTGTCGCTTGCGTTCTAATGCATTATCTACTCTCAGACAGCATGTGATTTCAGATGTGCCATGTGACTCTTTATGTCCGATTGAACAAATTAATTTATTCTTTTAATGAGAGCACTCAAAAAGATTCACCAGAAGTGTCTGCGTCTGAAAGCTGAAACATTATGTCTAGGTAGGAAGGCAACAAGGCACTTCTGAATCCAATGATCGTGTCACATCCTGTCTATTAAGATGCCTTCATCTGACCGATTTTTGAAGGCAGCATAGATGTATCCTTCTATATTATATCCCATTATCCTGTGCATTCTGTTTTTTGACAGTTGAGTTGGGGTTGGTGAAAGTTGGGGTTGGTGGACAGTTTGTGTGTTAATGAAAATTTGTTTGACCACCTTTGTCCACTTTTTATGTAGTTTCCTGCAAGAAATTACTATTGTAGTAATTAAAAATTTGCTAGTTATCACCAAAGCTTTCTCTATTTTGTTGTAGATCTTTAAACCATTGTGCTGCCGCTGAAGTCTGTCTGAAATCAGTTTTGTGAGGTACCTTAAGTACAAATGTTGCCTGCAAAGTCATTTTCTGATAAGACCGCAATGCAACAAGTCAGCTGCCTAAGCTTTCGGAACGCAGCCAGTCTTGTACTTGCAACTGAGTACAAGGTGAACTGTTCTGAACCATTACTGAGATCGCAACTGGCTTCTTCACTGAACTGTGTGTCACTTTTCAGTTATGTGTACCTACCATTGTATGTTTGAGAGAGATAAACAAATAGTTTATCATAACTAGTTTATTGTTCATCAAAATAAGCATGATTACAGTGTAATTTGTCAATTTAAAATAAAATAAAAATATTTAGGAGCTAAAACTACTGAGATGATAGTCTGGACCCAATTAAATTATAATTAAAATGTAACCTCTTTCTATTTTTGAATCTTGCAGAAATAATCACCTTCTCCTATAGAGATCCCCCATGAATGCACCAGCTGGTGAGTCTTTTCTCCACATGATGAGGTTGACTATAAAATAGCATTAATCCCTTTTCTTTTTCTTCTTTTTTTTTCTCCACATGATGAGGTTGACTATAAAATAGCATTAATCCCTTTTCTTTTTCTTCTTTTTTTGGCTTCTATTCACTTTCCTCTACACCTCATACGTTGTTCTCATTCTGTACCTTAAACAAGTTGGATTTCATCAACTTTATAAGTTTTCTTTTTATCAACAAACATCAACCCCAAATAACCACAACAAAAGTAGTATAATATGGTTTTTGTTCGTAAATATGGGTGCCTTGTGCAATACTTTAACCACATTAAAATGCACATGGAATGGAAATAATTGTCAACACAAAATCTGACTTGGCATTACCTCTTCTTTGCTTCATTGCAGGTTTATTCAAAGGCTCAATCATTTTATGTCACTGTACATATTCTCATACATTCCCACAGATTCTACAGGCCAATAAAAAGCTTAAAAAAACAATAGGTGGGAGGCCTGAAAAATGTCCTGTTCAAGCTTTAGTTGGTTATGTGTAATAACACCAAATCATACATATGTATCTAAGAGCTGAGGAGTTTGTGTGAGTGATGTAGATTATATTGTACCTATAACATCTGCTCAGCCTGCCCTGACTCTCTGATCTGCTTCCAATTTACATTCCTGCCTGGTGATTTCTATCGCTCCACTTTGATAAATCATACAGTGATTTACATAAAGGCAGCCCCACGCTTGGGCTCAAGGAGTCACGCGATGGTAACTGAGGTTAAGCTCAACACTCAAAGGATAGTGACTTTGTATATATTTGTATATATATACCCTGTTCAAAAACCTACGGAGGCAGCACTTTAAGCCACCATAACTTCCATTGCAATCATGATATATTTATCATTCATATTTGTATGCTTTCTCTCATGGGAATCAAACCCACAATCTTGACACAATAGCATCTACCAGTCTATCACTCACAATCCCTTGTTCCCACTTTACTGTCTTACGCTCTGCTATCCTATAAATACAAAAACCACCCAAAAATTAAATAAATCTGACAAAAAATAAAATAAAACTATGTGCATGCCGAAGCAAAAGCATGCACACATTTAATTCTAAACTGGTGCTCTCTCTCTGCCCTTGATGTTCACATGCGAGAATGTCCAGCACATGCTCCTTTATTACTGAAATGAAATTTATTGATTCTATTCTGTGTGCCTGCACTGAGACAATTGCAATGCTTTATTCAATCTTAATTTGTGTCAACATAGGCCTATGGCTATATGTTCAAATAATTTGTCAATTCTGTTTTTGTTTTTTTTTCTTCTTCGATTTTGTCTATAATGTTTATATACAATACATTTTTGCTTGTTTAACAAAATTGGAATGTGAACTGGAAATATCAAAATTCCAATCTCAGGTATTAAAGGCGTTTAATGGCTGTTGATATGATAAATGTGCTTATTAGGCTACAGTGCTATCTAGAATACTTGAATTTTGATTGTCCAATCAACTCAATGATCAGATTATATGGTAGTGGTAAATACAACTATTTTATATTTTAACAATTGATTGATTTTATATACATAGCCTATATGTATATATTCTTGTTGTCACAGTTTAAGTCCAATTATGAAGAAGGTACAAATAATGAGTCTTTAATAAACATAAGCCAACAACTCAAAACAGCGTGCCATGCACAAACAATACCAGACCAAGAATGAATGAAGGTGAGGAACTTAATACACATGGTGATGAACAAAAGTAACAACTGTGATGATTAAATGAAGATCCATGGTAACTCATTGTGGCGAGAAAAGGAGAACAAAAAAACCCAGGAAAACTGTGATTAAACAGACTAATAGAAACCAAAACTAAGCATAACTCTGACAAAAACAAAGTCCTGGTGGAAGGAACCAGGGAGGTGGTTCAGGAGGCGGATGAAGCCCTGGTGGAAGGAACCAGGGTGACGATGATGGCGGGAGGAGCCATGATGGAGCTTTAGGGGACAGTTAACGGAGATGAAGCCATAGGAAGTGGAGCCTAGGGGATGGGGACGGCCGACACAGATGGTCCAGGAGACCGAGGCGGTGCCGCAGTGACAAGTGGAGTCAGCGGAGTCGAGGGATCCACTTGCTTGTACGAAGGTGTGATTGGAAGACCTGAGGCTTAACCACACAATGGCATGGTGTTAGGAAAGACGTCAAATGGCTGAAGGGAACAAGCGGAGGCAGGGCTGACGGACTTGCTGAATAATGCAGCAGGAGAGGGAGGCTGGGTGGGATCAGCTACGATAAAGCCCAATTTATACTTCTGCGTCGAACTCACACCGTAGCTTCGTTGTAGGCTGCAGCACACGTAGCCTATGACGTACCCTAACGTGCACCTCTCCAAAAATATAACAGCTTCAATTCTACGTGACCGCAAGCGCTGTGATTGGTCTGCTAGAACCCCTCCCTCGGGTTTCACATGCTCCCTCTGCATGTGTAATTGCACGTCAACTCGGACAACAATGCAGAAGTATAAATGAAAACCAACACATAGCCTACAGCGTAGAGGCTCCGGTGTTGGTCCGACGCAGAAGTATAAATCAGCCTTAACTCCATCTCCATATAAGACGATGAAACCTGCATGATGCTGGTCAGGGCAGGGCGGGAAGCATTACCTCCATTTCAAATTTTCAATCAAGCACTCGTCAGTGTCCAGCTCCCCCAATATCCCCTCTGTCACGGCTCACACACTTAGGGCCCTATTTTAATGATCTGAAACGCAATTATCAAACACGAAACGCAAGTAACTTTGTGGGCAGATCTCAGGCGCTGTTGGTATTATACTGGCGGGATAAATGACTCTTGCGCCCGATGCAAATCTAAAATGGGTTGGTCTGAAGTAGCTACATTACTCATAGGTGTGGTTTGGGCGTAATGTGAAATAAACCAATCAGAGCGTCATCTCACATTCCCTTTAAAAGCAGGCGCACTTGTTCCATGGTGGATTGCTATTATAACGGCGGATTTGCCAGGCGCACGCCAGGAGCGGTTCACAGCCGAGGAGATTGACGTTCTCACCAGGGCCGTAAAAGACAGAGAAGTGACATTGTATGGGGATGGGAGAAACCCACCCAACTTAGCTTCGGTTAAACAGGCGTATAATAATTTGGGTAAATGTGTAAGCTAGATTTATGCCTATTTTTTCACATCTTCATGGACACCACAATGATTTCCCTTGTGTGGTAATATTTTTTCCTTGTAATTATGTATGGTTTGCAAAAATGTCAACTGCTGCATCTGTGTAGATGAGAGAAGCAAAGTGTATGCGCGTTGTGCACACGCTACATTATGGCCAAACATGCGCCCTTAAAATAGCATCTGAATAATGCGCCACTGACTTTAGACTAGGTTTTTCCTGGTCTGTGGCGGAATTGTTTTCTGAAACTGCAAAATAGCACCAGGGAACGTTTGCGCCAGAACACGCCTCCTCTTTTCGCTGAACCACCCCCGGGAGCGCAAGTTCATTCCCTAATTTACCGACGTGCATCTGTGGAGAGAAAAGTCCGCTGTGCGTCGGGTGCAAAATAGGAATGATACATGCGTCGGTGTACAAAGTCAATTGCGCTGGGTGCAAGATAGGGCCCTTACAGTCTGTGACACTGCACACACTTTGGGGCTCAGGGGTGTACGTGGCTGAAGGCTCAGGCTATGTCTACATTAAGCCGGACAGAAATGAAAACAGAGGTTTCGTTTCAAAACGCTCTCCATCCACATTAGCTTTTTCAAGCATTTTCAAAAAGTTTCTCATCCATACGGAAAAGTCGGAAAAACGGTAAATTCACCTTACAGCGCATGCATAAACCATCACAAAAGCTTACGGAGATGACAGAACAAGACAATCAAGTTATCACAATTCTTCTGGCAGGATCATTTTATTTATTAAATTATCTCACCATTCACTGATCGCACTGACTATTATATATTTGGTTTAAACACAACCGCTCTCATGTTTTGCCGCAGGATAGCAAATGCGAGTGAATTTTTTGTCATCTTTGCAGGACTGTGATATGGTAGACTGTGCAAAGTAACATATTTTAGCAGATGTGTGAAAGTGAAAAGCACATAACAGGCACAAAACCGGTATAAACATGAATATCTACGAGTTCAATGTGTCACATGACTAAACTTACATCATTTTTAAATACCTCCATTTTCACAGTCCACACTACAACATTTTCAAATGTATCCACATTGGAAAGCGTTTTTGAAAAGCTTTGTTTTTGTTGCTAAGAATGCCGTCTCAGTGTGGACGGTAGGCCAAAACGGAGAGAAAAAGATGCGTTTTCAAATAAAAACAAATTAGTGTGGACAAGGCCTCAGGCTCCTTAGCGGCAGGCGTAATTTCCCCGTCTGCGGTGACTGGCTGACTGGGCTCTGGGCTTGGCTGTGAGGTGGGCTTTGGGTCTGCAGTGGCTGTACCAGATATTATCAATTCGGGGTGGGCACACTGCAGACACCGGAGAACTGCTTCTCTCCATGTTTCCTCCTTCAGGTCAGGTAGTGAAAATTTGCCCCTGTCCAGAAAAGATATCTGATAAATGTGAAGTGAAAATTCAAACAATGGAAGCCCAGCACAGGCAAGGGACATAAACTGTTCTGCTCGAGTCATAATCCTTTTTAGGTCCGATATTCTGTCACGGTTTAAGTCCAAGGATAAAGAAGAAGGTATAACGACAATCTTTATTTGAACATTAGCCAACAACTGGAAACAGTGTGCCATGCACAAACAATAGCAGACAAAAAATGAGTGAAGGTGAGTAACTGAAATACACCTGGTGATGAACTAAACAACGAACAGCTGTGAAGATTAAATGAATATCCATGGTAACTGATTATGGTGGGAAAAGGAGAACAAAGGAACACAAACAGGTGATTAGTGAAAACGAAACATTAAGCACAACTGTGACACTTATAGAACACATGGACTTACTATCATGACAGAGGTTGCAAAAATCAAAAAGTGGTGAAAAGGTTAGAATTTGTCTGGAGTTCATAAGCTTTCACCACTATAAATTCAAATGCTACACAAAAGCATGAACATTATATCATCTTAACTGCATATACGTAGGCTATGTAAGACATTCAGCATTGAACGTTGTAATTTATTGATCAATATAATTACCTTTGCTGGATGGAATGCAATAAAAAGACTTTAGTATTATCCAATGACTGGTCATTACGGTGTAATCTAAAAAAGTGTTTAATCAATTTAATTTTAAATTCAGCTGATTATTGACTGTCAATTTTTACAGACAGACACAGACACAATACGAGTCACAGCCGGTTCTCTGTGTCAATTTTCTTATCATGTTCTGTAACTTGGTTTAAATGAGTTTATTGCCATATTCTACATTATAAATATAATTCATGGCACACTCAGTTTATGCAAAGCCTGAGGATAACATACAGTATGATTCAAAAAAAGAAAGAACCCACACTCATTCTTAAGTTTATTTTAGATTATATTTTTACACAATATGAACGTTTTAATATAATTTTGTTTCAGTACTGTAGACACCTTGAGATCAATTAATATTTCATGTGGTAGCAGATTATTTGTGTAAATTATTTTCTGTAAGTGCTGCTGCCACAAGAGTCATGTTTTTGCTTGTCTTTTCCATTTATACCATGTTTTACAATCCATCACTTATTTATATTGTAGCTGGCAAAACTGTATTGCGTCAATGTAGTATTTGCTCAATTACTTTTTCTTTTTCTGTGTGTGTGCCTTGATGTGTTTTTATTGTTTTACCATAGGTGGCAGTGAAGAGAAATTTGGGGTTTATCTACTCTTACATGCTATTGCACTTTAAAGTGTAAAGTAGAGCAGAGCTGTGCAGAAATTGGGTTTTTACGGTTGATCATATTTTACAGACATGATTAAAGACATTCTACCTCTGTGTTACAAGGTGTTTCATAATGTGCAGCCATAGTTGTGAAGTAGCTTTGTACCTCTGGAAAAAAAAAATTAAACATACTTACAAAATTCTGTAAGAACAAATAATTTAATAATAAATTATTTTAAAAAGTACTAGATATTAAAATATTTAAGGTTAAAAAGAGAAATGGCTCCATTGACTGTAACTATATGTTCACCCATTCCAGCTTCCATCTTATTAAATCAGGTCATCATTTCAAGTACATTGTAATCAAATGAAAAAACTAAAATAAAGCAATATTTAGCTATAACGAGAAATACTTTAATTTAATTGTCTCAAATCTCTGACCAACTGCTATCTACGAGGAAGCTAGTTTTTAGTAAGCCTGAATTTCAAAATACTACTTTTTGCTGAGAACATTCAAAATCTTGTTTTTATATAGTTCAGAATGGTGCAAAGTGTTAGAAGTTGCATGAAAAGTCTCCATTTCAAAAAACATTTAAGGAAATAAACATTAAAAGTTATAAATTCACATTGTAAAACGATATAATTTTATAAATAATTATCACCAGTAGGGGGCCCTTAAGGGGCAACAAGGGGGTGTGCTGAAAATTTGAGAAACCTTTACAAAAGCCACTTTATAGGGCTGTCAAAGTTAACATGTTAACTCACAATATTAATTAAATATGGTTAATAAAATATTTTGGAATTTAAATTTTATTATATAAATTTGCTTGCGAAATCATGCGATTATATTCAAATAAAAATATTTGTGTTGTGGTTTGTTTATCAAACAGTAGCCTAGTCCACTAACATGAATAATAATTCAACATTAAATAAAGTAAACATTTCCCGACAATGTTTCAATAATTTGCTTTGACTTCATTATAATTACAATATAAAACCTACGTTTTGGGAAACAATGCTATTTTTATGAGATCGTTAAAAAAAGCTTTTTCCCCCCTCACACTGTATAAATGAGTCTTGCACATGTACAGCTACATTTTAGGAAGGGGTCCTTGGCGTCAATGTGATGCGCTGGTTGTTCTCATCACAAATATGTCGTTTCCTTTTTCTTCCTTGACAAAACATGTCCGTGCATCATAAACATAGGCGAATCATATAGCAGGTTTGGTCCAATCCCAAACTTTTCCTAGTTTTATTGGTTCAGTGTAAACAATAAGGTTCCAGCTGTTTCACCAGACACGTTAGTACAGTGTTGATTGACATTTCTTTAATGCAATCAAAAGAGAAGCTGAGTTATTGTCGCCTCCGATTGGTGGACGCGCCTTCAAGGGGCGGGAATTGGAAGTTGAATCCGAATCCAGCTGTGAATTGGTTCGCATGAGCGGATTCGTGCTATAGACCGTTTTGCCGACTGGTAGAATCATAGGAGAATTGTGTGTTTTCGCAATAATGGACAAGTCTTCAGCATAGAGACCTCTCTTGCGCATCCTTTCAGCACGAGCTTAAGGTTTTCCTTTTCATATGCAGACAGAAAATCACTGCCTGCACCTTTAGAAAAGATTTCTGAAGGATTTTACTAATTGTCTAAGGATCTATAATTGTCACTGTTGTGAATACTTTTGAGCATTAGATCTTGCGGTTATCTAATAGAAAAAAAACATTGAATTCTAACCTTTGTTGCATTACTTTTTAAGTGCGCGCACACGGAGAAAGCGATCGGAGCGCACAATTGGGAATCGGGAGGCAGTTTTGCAGGACTTGTCTTGTTTTTATCTGGTGTTGGTCATCGAAATACAATGTTGAAATTTTAAGGCATGATGACCAAGTCACTGAGATGCCTATAAACCTGCTTGCGCTGTAACTGCCACCTGGAAACTCAGCCTGCGAGCTCCAACTGATCCTGTTCAATACCATCATTTGGACTGCTTTTGCAACAGAAATGATCATGCGATGAGTAAGCTCGATTTGGGCATATTTTCAGAAGCAATCACAGGTAAGAAATCAACATTTACAATATTATACTGAATTATTGTTAAAGCTTAATCACGCTCATTGCTTGTTCATTATGTGGTGTGTAATCATCAAAAAGGTACTGCCAAGTTTTAAAGTCATAATTAGTGTTTATTTAAAATGCAAATTATGTTTTTTAGAAGATTTTATTTGTTTAATGAGAGGACACCAAAGTACCATATCATATTGTTACCATGGCTTATTGTTTCCCCCCTACAATTCCATTAATCATTACTGAATACCAGCCTGTAAAATTCCAATAGTCTCAAAAGTCTCTAATATTTTTCTATTGTTCAAATGCACCGACCTTAATAAATAATAAATACAAAATACAGTTATTCTTAATGCATTTTATCAAATACAATTTTATTTACAATCATGTAGGTTAAAGTAAACGGACGTGTATGCTGTTTTACCATGGCATTGCATTTTTCATATATTTTTCCAGCATTTCATAATTGCAGAATTCCTTTTCGAATGCACAGCTAGTAATGCATGCATTGTTTCTCCTCAAGGGGGTGAATGATGGCTGAAGATGGAGAAAATATCTCCGAGGACCATCAGCTGAGGGAAGCAGAGGGTAGCTCCTCTCTTCCAAGGACTTTTATACGACTTAACGACCTGTCCGGTGGCGGGGAGCGCAGTGAGCTTGAGGCTGATGGAGGTGAAAGGCGGGAGAGCGCAGCCGGAGAAGCGGTGGAGGAGGCGTCCGCTAGCGGCGAGGAAGCCTTGCCCTATCCGTCTTTGGCACCGGTTGTGTTTTTCTATCTGAAGCAGACCACACGTCCAAGGAGTTGGTGTCTGAAAATGGTTTGCAATCCATATCCTTTCAAACTCAAATGCTTTTTGCCTCACCTGGATGGCATTCACCTGTTCAGGTAGGACGCGCTACGGTGAACGCCGCCGGGCGCTGTCTTAGGTTTGAAAACAACGTGTTCGACACAATATTAATAAATAATTCTGGCTTTATCATGTTGTCCTCTTCGGAAATGAGTTAAATAGACGAATAAAACATCCCCCCAATCAAAGAGAAAATATATATTATGTTTTGAAGTCCCCATCGTGCTGATAGCGTGAAATCTACAAATTACAGAGCTTTAATTCCACTTGTGGTGTGGAAGACAACACAATCCTGCAGAATATCAGAGTTTATGAGACTTGGCAAGCATGAATGTTACTGCAACAGTCTCATAACTGTCTTAACGCAGTTGTTTGCGTATGTATGACTTACAAGCTCAGAAAAGTAATTTTATTCCATTAACTGGCCAACAACGCATGGCTCTGAGGCAATTTGACATCACCTCATTTATAAGCACTGATGAGTTAAGTTATTTGCTTGGTTTCATGAATTTCTAGAGCTAAGAATCATGCACACAAAGTGCCTTTGGCTGCATATCGTCTGAATGCACTACTATCTTTCTTTGAGGCAAAAATCTTAGTATAAACATGTCAATGAATTGTTATCGGTTTATCAGATGGCAGTGCCAATCCGATCTTCATGGGAAAATGTAAGTATTTTATGAGGTGCCGATTTCGTATGAATATGTACAGTGTGATTGTTCAAAAATATAAGCATGAAGGTGCACCTCTGAGCCCACCCCTAAACCTAACCATCAATGCGACGTAAGCAGATTGTACGAATTCATACGAATTAGGCACCAATTTGGCAAACCGTAAAATAGTTATGAATTACCATGAAATTGTATTGGCAGTGTCTAGAATTCAGCCCAAATTGTATTTGGCCTGTATCTTCAGGGCAATAAGTCTATTGCTTTTTACTTTCTAGAAGATCAGATGGATATTTCAAATGACTCCCTCTAGGAGTCATTTGAGAAGTCAATAGCAACATATTCCTGATTTCTTAACTTTGTGATTAGTTAATTATTTAAGTGAATCCAATCAATCCTTGCTAGCCTTTCAGTAAGAGCACCTAACAAGTGGTTTAGATTAGTTACATCTATCTAGTCCAAATGACAGTAATTTTTAGGGTGTTGTTAAAGCTCTCATTCCCTCAGCAGCGAGATTATTTCATTTTGTTTCTTAAGAGGCTTCCCTGTTTAACTGCCAGTCGTTTAGCAGAAAGAGGAGAAAACGGACCTGATTGCGAGCGTGTGAGGAAGGGATGTGGTTAGCATGTGTGAGTCAGAGGTGTGCACTTGCAGTATGACTGATTCTGGGTGTAGGTGATCTGTTTGGTTTTCGACGGACTCGCAGCAGCCTCGCCGAAGGAAAGAATGCTCTTTTGGATCGAACGAGCTGGCTGGATGTGATTGTGATGTCTGGGTTCAAATGCTTTGTTTTTCTTCAGTAGGAAATATGATGAGCCTTGTGGGCTCTGAAAGGCTGCCCAATCAAACACACTCATCTTTCCCCCATTCTTGTTTCTCAAACTCCTCACGCTCTTCCCCCATTAGACAAGCCCACATCCCTGAAAAGTAAGCCAGGCTTATGAAACACAGTGCCACTGGGTGTGAGTGGGCCTTGTGGTTCTCCGGGCCTGATGGTCTGGTATTCCTCAGAGATAATAAAGCCAGCTCTTGCCATCGCATTTCCATATTCTTAAATGCCACTGTCTCCACCGAGTTCCCGTTGATCCTGTGCACTCATGCGCTTAGGAAAAGACTGAGCCAAAAGGGATCCTATTAACTGTGGTCAAGAAATAGATGTGGAATTCCCTCTCCTTGAATCATCCTGCTGCACTCCTGCATACACAATCTGTTCACCGTCCAGTCGAGATCAAGGAACAGGCTGGCTGTTTATTTTGATTTTATTTAGCTATGAAACATTGGTCTCATTCAGTAATTATAATACAGCCAAATGTGAACAAATCAAAGCATGCAGTGACATTTGCACAAACGGGAGTGTCCTCCTCATATCCTCTTGCAGATTTATGTGTCGAGACAGTTCATCTCTCACGGTGCCATCTCATGTAATGATTCCTCGTATGGTAATTTCTGTTCTTAGATCATTGCTGTGGCGTGGAGTGGGGCCTGAATCTCTGGGACTCATTATTAGCGGGAAGATTTATTTATCTGTATAGTGTTCATAGATGACCTTTAATGCATCTCTGTGGCCATTAGAAAAAGGTCACTGTTTTTTAATAGTTTGTAACGTATCTCAGATCGATCTTCTGTTCTTCCCACTGGAAGCATGTAAAAGTGTTTGTCCTATTTGAGAGTCTTTGGACAAACTCATTTTCCTACTTTTTTTCCCACTTGGGATGTAAAACTAGAATTTTGATTCAAAAATGATTGATTGTCCTTGTTGCGACATGTGACAATCTCATTTGCAATTTGGCTTGTGCATCAGTTGATCGCTCAATCAGTTCATCAAAAAAATCTCTTTGTATTATTGATTTGCAAGTAATGAAGGAGTTTTCTTCTTGTGCGTCCTTGTGCGTCTGTTTGCCATTAGAGAATGATTCCGCAGTCTTTGTGATTCATCATTCTGTGTTTGTATCCTGTCATTCATTAGATCTTTTTTTCCCTTGAGTGTTACTCTAGCTTATTGAACCTTTGACTTGTCCTCCGTCATGGGGTTTTCTCTGGAACCACCAGCATGTTAACTGTAGCGTCGGCATTCTGGGAGAGTTTGTGTATGCGTGTATTTAATAATGCCTGTGTTTGCGTGTGTGAGAGGGAGAGACTTTAGGTGTTTGAGTGACTTCACTTTTTAAAGTTGGGCTGTACTGTTTATCGCAGTGAAATCTAAATAGTGTAGTGAAGTTCAGTTATTAAACTGATTTAATTATATAAATATATAATTAAAGAATTTGTAAGTGATTTAATTATATAAATATTATATAGTCTGCATGTGCTGCATGTTTCTGAGTCTGTGTATAATGTGCATTGAAACGCAGAACACTCAAGGTTCTGGATTACTGTATTGTTTTCAAAAAGTACCTCTGACTGCAATTATACAAATTAAATGCAAACAAACAGAAATTGTACCTTAAATCACTATAAAAACTGTTGTAAAAAGTAGACTGAGATGTTTCACAATTAGGCTAAATTGAGGAAAAAGAGATCTGAATCTATTTGGAACAATGTGAATAATTTTTTTTCCATAGTTTTTTCCACATTTGAATATAAGCAACAGAAGTAATGTTGATCATATTGCAATATTACACTATACAGCAGCTCAGTGAAGTTCAGCATGGTGTGCCAAAAAAAAGAAGACAAAATAAGATTTTTTTTTGGTCTCCAAATTCTACAGCCAAAATAAATAGTTGTTCTTCAAGGATGTTCACACTTGTACTTGTATAAAGAACTAAACCCAGGCCTCTTTCAGTTTTGAATAGAAATAAAGCCATTCTCTTTGCATTCACATTGTACCTGAACTTAAGTGTATTTAGATATCTTTTTGTCTACCTTCTACCTTCTAATTTCTTTGAAAAAAGCAGTCACAATTTGCAGAAAATTGGAAACTCTTCTACCATAATATAAAATGTAGTAGTCATGTGCACTTTGTGGTCTTTCTGTACAGTGCTGTATGTATTACTGTAAGGAGTATATCATTTCCTATTAATTAAAGAGAAGAAATTAGAAGACAATTTTGAAATGGCCAATTCCAATGTTAAAAATAGACAGAAAGATGTGCCATAGCAATACTATCTGTGCAGCGAGATTCTCAGATTACTGATGCAGCTTTAGGAAGGAAAACCAAGTCTAAAGTTTGTTTATTTGAAAATACTGATAAGCTGCCAAAGCGCAAAGTGTATTTCTGCTTTTTCAGTTACAGCCGCTCTTTGGATTTTAGTAACAGTTCTAGCTGAGCTACACTGTCATCAAAGACATGTATTTAACAGTCTCTAACATTCAGATGTACCCTGTATGCAACATATCAGGGCACTAAAGAATGCAAATAATGCATTAATTGATGCAAATAATTCCAGAAGAAAAAGGGAGATTATTCACGTTGTCAAAGCGTAAGAGAAGCACCTCCCTCACTTACAAAACAATGTGCCCTCAAGGCATCAAAAATAACACATCTTCCAAAACCCACTGAACATCCTCATTATGGACTTAAACATCGCAGTGCGTTCTTTGCACATGGCCAAAACACCACTAACCATCTCGAACAAGCTCCGCTATCTTGATGACACTGCAAACCCACCCCACAATAGCTATTTCAGTCTCCAGACCATCTCCAGACCTTAAAAACTAAGTTCAGTAGATAAGCGTGTGATAATGTATGTGCTTTGGGACGTGTAAAAATCAGTGGTTTCTTCAGTAAAGACCACAGTAAAACACATTTACCATGGGCGGGTTCATATTTAGCTTTGAGCGCCTCACATCTCTCACTTGTGTGTTCTTGTGAATTTATTATGATAACAGAGATCTCAAACCCAGTAAACTCCTGTGCTGCACCATTAGAGCTCATCTAACAGCCTTCAGTTTGAGCAGACAGTGGACATCTTCTCTGGACATGGAGGAGATTTCAGTTTTGTAGCTGTCGGTCAGATCACTGGCACTAGACGGATTCTAATCTGTTCTGATGTATAACTATTAATGGGATATCATATAGCAATTATTAGTTCTGTCCATCTAACATGTTCATTTAGCATTGTTAATTCTAAAACAAATAATTGATTCTCATTGTCATTGATTTTCTTAGCCAGCAGTACAGTATTTACCAATACCTCAAAACATGCCACGATACAATTTTGACTCAAGGGCCTGTGATCAATATATCAATATTACGATGTGCCTGTTTTACACAACTAGTTATGTTTTTCAACTCACAGATGTAACCAAATATAACTAGACATTTAATTGAACCCAATTGGGACCTCCACAAAAATACATTAAAAACCTTGGAAAATTAAATTGGAAAAGAAAAATGTCGCACATGCAAGAACATAATTTGTCTGATCCAGCTCTTCATTGGCTTGTACAAAGCAGTGACAACAGTCAAGAAAGTCTCTTGTGCTCACTAAAATGAGCAAATCTAGTATCCCAATTAGGACAACAAAATGAGGTAGGCTACAAACTAAATCGAAAAAAATTAATTTCATAAAGTTTTTGACAATTAAGTGAGTTTGGGTTAACATGAGTGGCATCAGTTATATGATATCAGTAGTCATTTCATCGATGCATTGGTTGAAATGGATTGTACAAATAATATTATTATTTTTTTTAATTAATTGCATAAGTAAATTAATTATGGAAGATTGTTTCCACCACGGAATAAAACAATTTAAAAGACAATTGTGACTTTTTATCTCACAATTGCTAGTTTACATCTCGCAGTTCTGATTTTTTTTTTCTCTCTCGCAATTGTGAGTTTATATCTTGCAATTCTGACTTTTCTCAGAATTGTGAGATTATAACTTGCGGTTTTGAGTTTATAAGTCCAGAAAAAAAGTCAGAATTGTGAGATAAAGGTGAGATTACCTTTTTTATTTTTTTATTCAGTGGCAGAAACAAGCTTCCTTAAGTAATTAACTAATGAATTCATTGCAATTAATGGGATTCCTTCCTTCCTTCCTTCCTTCCTTCCTTCCTTCCTTCCTTCCTTCCTTCCTTCCTTCCTTCCTTCCTTCCTTCCTTCCTTCCTTCCTTCCTTCCTTCCTTCCTTCCTTCCTTCCTTCCTTCCTTCCTTCGAACAAGCAACAGTTGTTGGCATATTTGATTTGTTAGGCAAAGAATAGAACATGAAGTGAGCTCTTATTTAATCAGCAGAAAATGTTACTCTGGGCACCCAGCACATCCAGACAGAGCATGCAGAAAATGGAGGAAAAGCTTTACAGCCCAGCATATATGAGATATTAAAATTTATTTTTGAAATATAACCAAAGCTTTGAAACATGAGATTTTGTTGATCTTTAAATGAAATAATGTCATCAGCTCTATGGTAATATTCCTCTCCACGGTGTCACGGCGACTCTATTCTCTACCGCTGAGCACAGCCAGAACTCCCAAACCTGGAAACACGGGTGAAAAACATGCCTTGTGTGCATCCTTTTCACCTGCTATAGCAAATAACAGACTGCTCATTAGTTACCAAACAACTCCTGCATATTGTCACAAATTTACATCGCTTGTGTGCCAAGTATCTGATTTACATCAGCTATATATATATGTTTCAGGTTGTGAACGAGAGCATGCAAAAATGCTGTTCATTAGAAAATGATCCCATCCTGAGAGCTACTCTCATTTTTTTTTTAAAAAACTGTTTGTTACTGGCACGTCCTGCTACTGTCTGTTATGTACTTCTATAATATTGCCAATGTGCTTGCCTTGGCAGCACTCTGTTTTTTATGCATTGTTACTCCTGCTATAATTGGAGTTTTTGTTGCCAAATGCTCATACTGTTGATTTATGAAGACAGATTTTGACTCTGGAGGCAATCATTGCACTAACTATTGTCAATTAATCACAATTTAGCCCTCGATTCCTTCATTTGACAACCAGAAACTGAGCATAAACATAAAAAGCAGCTTAAGCTGGAGGGATAAAGCCAATTTTGCCATGCAGAAAATGGTCATTACTTCGTGCTCAATATTTCATAATTCCATCTTTTCTTTTTTCAAGGCCTTCCCTCATAACACATTTCAGGCTGAATCCCATATCTGTGAATTAATGTACAGTGGCTCATTACAGGGTCCTGTCAAAGCCAGACATATATAAGCCCTCTATTTGAACAAAAAGGGAAGTTATAATTACATCCAGACTAGTCTATCCTTTAAATTAGTCCTCTATTACATATCTAACTATCAGTTGAGAGCAGCTGGTGCAATATGCTTTGCTATATCTAATAGCCTCAATATAGAACACTTTTGTTTGCCCATACAAAAGGTGCCGTTTTTTTGTTTGGAAAATATACCTGAACATTAGCTTTCCATATGAATATAAAGTTAGATATTTGATCTCATAAATGTCCTTGTATGAAAAGTCAGATCCTTTGAAAATAAAAAACAGACTGATTTCTCTCTTTTACTTTATGTGGTAAAGTAGAATGATGTTTTGTTTGGGTTGTGCGTCTCCGAGCAATCAGTGCACAGCGTTGCTGTGCTAAAAAAATTATTTTTATGTGCATTTATATAAGCTAAATTGTCATTTTTGATTCATTAAATCATGTGTGAGACCTTCTGGTCTATTCCTGAGAAGTCTTCGATATGTTTCTCTGGTAGTCTTGATAATAAATTACCGGTAGTTTGAATTTGGTAAAAAAAACAACTGTACTTTTTGCATTTATAAAAATGGATATAACTTGGTACGTAGATGGTGAAATAGTGTATTTTTGCATATAGTGTATCCAAAAAGAATATGCATGTGTATAGCCTTTTTAACCCTGGATAGTTTCTTAGTGGGCAGTTTCCTCCTCAGTCAGTATATCCAACTGCTTCATTTGGAATATTTATTCATCATAATTGTCCATAAATTTGACCTGAATTCACACTAGAAAAAAAGAGAACGAATGAATCAAGCTGAATTGGTTGTTTGACAAACACCCATTATTATCGAAATGTCAGACTCTTGGAAAGCTCTCTGTCTTTTGTATTCTCCTTTGAGTGTGTGTATATATTTTTCTTCTATATTACATTTTGTCACTGTTCTTGCTTGGCCGCCCACTGCCAATCTTCAACCTCTCAACACTCTCTCTACCTCTCTCTTTCTCCCTGGGCTGTTCCGTGAGATGTCTGTAAGTTTATATAGGAATCAGTCCAGGATTTTCCTACCAGCTTTTTCTCATTAGAGAATTGGAGGAGACTGGAGAAATTGAGGGGAATGGCATGAGGCAGAAGAGGTGGGGGAGGGAAAAAGAGAGAGAGGGAAACTGGGGAAAGTAGGGGTGAGATGTATGTTGGCCCACCTAACTGAATTCCCATAGGCCTCTGAAGCTCATTACCTCTACCACTTGTGTTTACTTTCCTTTAGTCTTATTACCAGTTAGATCTAGCCTTTCCTTTCCCTCTCACACATCCCCCATCCTCTGCACGCTAAACCTAGCACATGATATTTATTTATGTTGCTTCATTTGTCATTAAAGAAAATACAAAAATGGTGATCTTTTTTGTGGGATATTTGGTTATACACTAATATTAGCCAACATATACTTGGTCAAGAAGGCGAACTTGTTCCTTCAGTTCAGTGTTTTTCATTAGAGAGGCATGTTTGATAGGTTGGATTAGTCATTACATGTGTGTTTTGTAGGGGTGGGTGGTATGTCCAAAATCTTGTATTACAGTATGAGCAATTATTTTTCTGGAAAATCATATTTATACATTAAATAACCCATGTAGTAATGGCTATTTTTGGGGGTATTTTGAATTAAATTAGGGATGCATAATATAGTGGTACCATTAGTTATTGGCTGATTATTTGATTTCTTTTTTGTCGATTTTGAATATTTAAAATTTGCATGCTTATTTCACATTTTCACATTTACATTAACTGCAAGTGAGCATTAGATGACAACAAAGGTAATCTCTGAAACCTCTAATAATTCAATAACACTGTTAGATATACTCTTTTCAAATTTCATAACTATTAATTTTTCATACTGTAGGTTTCCAGTGTCAGAGGATGCAAAGCAGCCCCAGAGCATCACCGGACTACCACCACGCTTACCTGTAGACAGTGTTCTTTTCAGAATATGCTTAATTCTCTTTTTCCAGACATAGCGCTGATCCATAGGGCCGAAAAGTTCCAGTTTTGTTACATCGCTCCACAGAACAGAATCCCAAAACCTCCGTGGCTTATTTATATGATTTTGAGCAAATTGGAGCTGACTTTTCTTGTGCTTTTGGGTCAGTAGTGGTGTACATCTTGGAGTTCTGGCATAGAAACTGCATACGTTTAGTACGTGCCTTACTGTGCAAGCGGAAATCTCAGAGCCTGTTGCCACCAAGTCTTGCTGCAAGTCTTTTGCGGTCACTCGAGGGTTTTTCTGAACATGGCTTTTCAGAGATTTGGTTGCAGCCGTTGATAGCTTCTTTTTTTCTGCCCCGTCCAGGTAGTGTAACCACCAGGGCTTGACATTAATTTCTTTGCTCACTAGTCTCAGTGGCTAGTGGTTTTCCAAAGTTACTAGCCACTCAGCATTTTCACTGGCCACAATTTTGAAATGGATTAGCATGGGGAAAAACTGCCATATAGATATTTTTAATATTATCTCATGATTCCAATATCTCCATAATTTGGCAGCAGGTAGGCTATATTAGGGCTGCTGTAACTTTAAGACCTGACGCACGGACCCATTATTCTGTGTGCGCACTTTGGATGTGAGTACAAAATATGCGGTAATAAGTAAAATTTAGCACAATACGTGCAATCACACACTGAAATTCAAGCCCTGTAACAGTGACAATATTAATCCGGAGCAAATTAAATGAGTGAGTAAAGGGACAGTTTACTGTGTGTCCACTTTCTGTCTGAGAGATGAGAGAGTGAGAAAAGCACAGCTGGTATTGTGCATCTGTTCTGTGGAAAATGAGTGTTAGAAACGTTTCACATATCGAAAAATGTATATTTTTGACAACACTATTGTGCTTTTTTAAAAGTTTATTATTTTCAGATGCATTTTTAAAAGACTACAAATAAAGAGTGTATAGGCCTATATTATTATATATAAAATTCAACCAGCCAAAGTGGCTAGTAGGAGTGACTGCGCTAATGTTCGCTAGGTGACTGCGCTATCTTCTTCCTTGTTTGTGAAGGGCGATGATATCTTCTCATGGGCGTTGGAACCATTGTATATGGGTGGGACAAGACCCACCCACTTTTTAAGACCAATGATATTGGACCCACTCACTTTTACATTCAGTGCATTTGTCTGTTCGCTTTTCAGAGCGTCGTCAGTGAAATCCATTCCACTTGAGGAATGCCCTAATGAATTAAACTCCATTTCCGCTGAATCGCTACATTATATTTCTCAATGAGCCGCAACTGACGAAAAAAACGCCCGTTTTACCCTTCCAGTCAAATATTGTGTTGCAAACATCAATAACAGCTTTAAGTTGTCAATGCTGGCAAATGACTATGGTATCAGCAGGTTCATCCACAGATAGCTGTGCATTTAATGCATGATGTGGAGGCGAGTTTAGTTTACTTATTAAAAGGCATCAGAATACATGAAATGGCATTAGTAACATTTTTCTGGGGGAGGACCCACCCACTTTTTTTTTGCTTCCGACGCCCATGTTTCTTCTCTTAACTTTTTGGACCATTCTTTTGAGTTAGCCATATTTCTAACATGCAGTCAAGCATGACAATCAACAAACAAGCCAGTTCAGATATTGCATGTGTTCTAGCTCAAGCACACCGGGTGCAACTAATGAAGCCCTTGATTTGTTGCATCAGGTGTGCTTGAGACCTGTTTTGCAGATTTGTGCTGTTCTGAAGGATTCTATTTAGGGGTTGAATAATTTTGAGACTGCAGAAGTCATTAAAAGTTGCATTTTCTGTTGAATTTTTGGAAACCACTTGAAATATTTGTTGTGTTGATTTTTTCATTGCAAACAGCTAAAAGTCTGAAATGTTGCCAATAAACCTGATTTTCAACTGTATGTACGTATGTATGTACTGTATGTATGTATGTATGTGTGTATGTATGTGTGTGTGTGTGTGTATATATATATATATATATATATATATATATATATATATATATATATATATATATATATATATATATATATATATATATATATATACGCACGCACGCACGCACGCACGTACGTACGCACGCACGTACGTACGTATGTATGTACGTATGTACGTACGTACATACATATGTACATAGTTGTAATTAAAAATATTAAACCCCCATTGCAAATCAGGTTTATTGGCAAAATTTCAGACTTTTAGCTGTTTGCAATGAACAAATCAAACAAAAGTAATATGTAATATAGGTTAGAACTTAGAACTATATTATATACATATAGATTATATACATGTATAATATAGGTTAGAACTATGGTTTTAGACAGGAATCTTGTTCCAGGATCAACAAAAGATACTTGGCAAAACTCGACAAAATCAGTGCATCCCCATTTTAAATACTTATAAATGAAAACTATTTCCATGGCGGCGATGAATATGTCAGTAAAAATATTATATATCAAATATTTCTACCTGTTGTTTCTGTTTGGGATTTTCATTAAAATTGCTAAATTTAAAATAGCAGGTACTACAGTCCAGTATTTACTTGTGTGAGGGTATTTGCGCTATGTGACTTGTCAGGAGGTGAGGCATGCCTGGTTGCTTTTGTTGTACCCGTCTGGGATGTCTGACTGGCCTTGAGAATCCCCTTTTTTGGACATGCTTGGTTGGAGGGGTGTGTCACAGGTGGCAGTGATAGACCCCAGGACTGACCCGCACACTTATCAGCATCGTCCTCTCCTCATGGCCACACTTAGAGGCCCCTCAACCAACCCCCGTGTCATCACAGTCCCAATCACGATGCTCAACCCAGTGTCTCTGCAAAGAAAAAAGAGATTTCTTACTGGAGATAAAACCTCTTAGGTTATTAATATCTCTTTAAAGCAGAAAGCGTTGTTATATAAAGCTGGCATGGTATGTAGTTACGGCCACATTTTGATTTTCTTCCTTGTGAGAGATTAAAAACATCTGCTTATATGTTTAATTCAAATATGACCCAAAAAGGACTAAAGAAAAGGAAAAACACTTTCCTACGCCATCCAGTGAAGCTGATGTGACTTGGTTAAGAGGAATCCTGTTGTGCTCTAATAATTATTGTCCTGAAGTTGTCCAAGCAATCCCCTGCAGCACGTGTAATTAAAAATGGCTTCTAGGCGGCACACCTCAATATTCTCTCGCCGTAATGCTGCCAACACCTGAAAAGTGAGTGAAGGGGGTGGAAGCCTGGGGAAACCTTCCCGGAATTCCAGCGTTGTACAGTAATTACAGTGTAAAGCTTCATTGGCTTTTATTGGGATCCATCTTGCCCTTGCCGTCGCTAACAATAAGACAGCTTATCTGAGGGAAGTCTCAGTGTCTCGCAGTCCCGCTGCTGCTGTTTCCTGTAGTTGATGAAAAGCCACAGTGACATTTACAGCTTCCAAACCATTATAGCCTAATAGCCGTAGGTGATGCCGTCCACACTGGCAACAAATAAGCCGAGCAAATTCGGGAGCTACTACGTTACGTCTGAATGTCATGCCATCACCTGAACAGCGCAGTAATGCGAGCGACAGAGGGAGAACTATAAAAGGGGAAACTTTAACCTTTTACTGCTGCGAACGGGAGGATGTTAGTCCTGTAGATTTGGCAATTATGACAAGACAAACCAGCCACAAACAGAGGTGGCCTGTTGTCTCCATGTGGCTGTCACAAAGAACCAGACTGCTTGCTGTTCAACGTCCTTGGTTGGGATTTCAAAACAGCTTGTTTTCACTCGCTTGGAATATTCATCTTAAATTCTATAGTTTAATCGGTTCCGATTTTTCCACCTTTTGGTTTTGATCTGTTGCGTTTGGTTCAAGGATATCTTAAGCAATCATCTTTCTCTTAAGGCCTCGCACGCAGAAAATGATCAAGGCCGTCTGTAATCTGGCCTAGATTAGGCATCGCAGTCAGGCTTCCCCCACGAAACGTTTGACTTTTTATACGGTTTCATTTTTCGACGCCCCTTTCCTCACTTCTTGCCCCCCCACCCCCCGTGTTTTATTGGAAATTCATTGTGGGGTTGTAATTTTGTCAGTTGGAGTTGTTTTGGACCTCTGGGAGTGCGTTTTAATGTTCAGTTCTTTACATTAGGCCGGGGATACAGTGGATAGATATTGCCTGTGTGTGTTTTTCCTGATAGAGCTGTCTTGTGTGTACGTGTTGCCGTCACACTGAGTCAGGGGGAGTGGGGGAGACACAGACCTCGTGGTTTTCGTGTCTCTTGTTAACATTTTTTGTTCAGGATTTCCTACAAGATGTGGCTACAAAAACAGTTCCAGACACCCTCCACATCTCCCACTTGCTCCCTCCCTCTCTCAGAAGACAAAAAAGACAGAAAAAAGAAAAAGAGAAATCTGCTTTTAATTTAAATGCAAACTGCAATACACTGGAGTCCTCCGGGTCCTAAAGTCCTCCTTCACTGTAAAATCAGATACTGTACAGTGTGTAATACTGTATTGAAGAAACAAATCAAAGCAAAACACTTTAAAAAAGAGATAGGATGACCAGACATCTTTTTTTAAGCTGTCTTTGGCTGAGAATTAAAAACATCCTGTCGAGTTTATTTTCAATTATTATTATAATTATTATTTTTCAGAAAAAGACCATTATCAACAGTTATATTATGTTTTTATTATTAATTTACATGTTTTTTTGTTCAAATACCATATTTCAATGCATTTATTATTTATATACTATAGAATTTATTGTATATTTTGAATAAGCTTTTATTTATATCTTTTTTTTCTCCATTTGTTTTAGTAATTTAGTCTTTTTAGTCACACACATTTACATTTACCATGGCGAAAATACACAACCACAACTGTCCCCTTTTTTTATATATATCAATGCAATATCAATCTGACAGCTCAGTGATATATTCAATAATTCAGTAATGGCATTCCTAGTGTTATTTGTGAACCCTGTGCACCAAGTACTAGAGGATGAATAGCATGAATGATTTGTAAAAGTGCGGTCACATTGCTGGGCAAAATCCAGTCATTTCAATATGAAATCCACACTATCGTGAATTTCACATTTCCACACAGATTTTGCAACAGGTACAAGTTGGTCACATGGATTCACCGCGTTGACCAACAGAAGACAGCTTGGTTTGAAAGTGTAGGAGTATAAGAGGCCCTCAAATTGACAGAGGAATTAGTAAAAGTCCATTGGATGTGAGTGTGAATAATGAAGAAGACAGGGTGGAACAAATTGATTCTAAAGTGATAAGTGGGCAGTGTGTTGAAACAAAGGCAAAGGTTGTGTGTTCGTTGAGTTCCTCTTGATTTGTGTCAGTCGTGTTGTGTTGTGGGGTGGTGGGTGGGTGAGGTACAACAGAGCCTTGTATTTTACTACTACCATCAAACCCAACCTGTCCTAATGATATTAACTTGATATGTGTCCTCTTACATCCTTGTCCTTGTGAATCATCCATTACATCAAGGCCTTTAGAGGTGACAGCTACTGAGATGTACAGTGACATCTTCAATATTTTGAGCACTAAATCATGCATGTATGGGGAGTGCTCTTTGATACTTTAAAACAAGCAAACAGCCTGTCAGAGGAGATGAAAAAGGCCACAGTCTTGGAGTGTTGTACACACACTGTCTCATGGGAAGCAAATGAGTGCCTTGGCCTCAGACACGCTCACACCACATCATTTATCTTGTCCTGTGGAGTGTAATTATCGGAGTGCTGCGCAGTCACTCGGGCGGTCTGTGTCCGGGGAACACCCCAGGGGGGCTCCCGCCTCGGAGTTGTCCTCACTGCATGGTGGATATGCTGACCTGGAAGAGAGCCGAGACACTGGCAGTTTGATCGGTAACGATACATGGTATAAGTAAGGTTAAAAAATCAGTTGCAGCCCAATATGGGATGTCATTTGCCAAACTTTGGTAATCAAACAATTTGTCTGGCACATGCCATAACTACACTGTGATTCTAGAAAAAGGCATGTTTTGACCGTCATTGACGGTCATTCAAAAGTAACCACATATTCTGCCTTTCCTTTTTAAACAACAGAATAACGAATAGCATACTACTCTAACAATCTCTGCCAAATAAAGATATAAAAGTTTTTCTAAAGTTACTAAATATAAATAAATAAAAGCTGAATGGAAGTATTTAAATAAAACAAACTAATAAAAATGACAAAGCTCATTACAAAATTACCCAAATGTAAAATTGAAAACAGAAAATCTAAAAATAAAAACTTGTTCAAAGTATTAATAAGTGCTATAATAGTATACTAAAATAACACCTATAATATGGCAGTATGCTATTCTGATTTAGGCCTGAGTGCCTATAATGCAAAGATCCTATCCTCTTTGGTAGCTGTTTGCAGTGCCTAAGCAAAAAATTTTTTTTTGCTTGTCATGAAATCTTGTTAGCACTAACAATCTTGTAAACCAATTAGCACTATGCTAAGCTGTTGGGTTACTACCTGAAGACTGATTGAAAACAAAGAAAAGAATGTGCCTTTTCCATAACATTATGTGTATATTTAAATTATGATAACATTTATATTTAATTTATATTGATAATTGTAGAGCACGCATATCATTTGTTTTGTCAGTGCAATCGCTTAGAAGCTCTTGCTAAAGGATGGGATGCTAAAGAGCTTTCTCTAGGGCTGTGTCTGAAATCGCCCCACTATACACATAGTTCACTATTTGAGGGGATAGCCATTTGTTCTGATGTCCAAAACCATAGTGGACATTATCGAGTGCACTCATTCAGTACCTTGATAATGAGTGTAGGCTACTTGATAGTCTTATTATTGGGAGATAAGAGGGTCCGTGGCTCCACCATTGGAAAAAGTGTAACGGATAAGTTGGATCATGTGTGCCTTGATGTGTTTAAGAGCAAACATGTTGAAGATTAGCCGATAGGCTGTCGATTCATTAAATGATAAGCTATTTCCTCACAAAAGCGGTTTATTTAGTGTAGTGAAGCCTCTCCTCCTTTGACATCCATTAAAAAAATCTTTAGGAAGTCTTCCCCCTTGCCTCCGTACCGCAGCGTTAGCAGGCGTTACACTTTTACCAACTATACGTTTCACCAAATTAAATTCTGTATCTCGCCAGAAGATGCCATCAGCTATACTTCCGGTGCACACAGTGTCTAAATTCGCTCACTCTTTTTCATTCAATCATTGAGTGGACTATATTAATGGAGTATAGGGAATAATGAATGGTGGGGGGCTATTTCGGATACTATTGATCATGGAACTAGTTATCCATTATTTTCATGATCAATTTGATCAATTAGTTGTAGCAGCCCTACCTCACATGCCTCACAGTACAAGAAGGTTCCACCATGCCATTCACATAAAAGAGATCTGCAATTCAGATTCAGCCCATGTGAGACACTCCTCCAAAGACAAATGGATGGCTGAGCAGCTTTTCAAGTGTCTAGAGTTTAAGATGACTCGCTAAATCATATTCTCTTTAGTGTTGATTACCACAGCTTAATCGCTCTGCTCATTTTGTTTAGTGGTTAGGAGGGCCATGGGCTTTCCAGAATAATGATGGATCATTGGAGGACAGCCCCTAATAGTCGTGGACAAAATCGTGGTAAACTATAATCATATCACCTGTCTCCACTTTGGTAGCATCTTTTGTAAATGATGGTTGACAAAGTGCACAGTTAATTGCTTGCTGAAAAGTGCAGTGCAAACCAAGTGCTTGTATACAAAGCACGCCTGTGAATTATTTAGCTAACAACCAGTTCCCTTTAGGAGGTCTGGACACACAATGAGCAGGGCAGTAGATTGTGCAATTGGCATCATCATTAGACATTGCATTTTGGCATATGGTGTTTAAATCTTTTTCTTTTTAGCATGGTGAAGGAGGTATGGAGGAGGGTTTTAAACTTGTTCTTTAATTTTAAATGTTTTATTTTATTTTATATTTTATATTATTTTTTATTTTATTATTCTCCTGATCTCCAGATCTACCCCCACTTTGGCAGTGAGGTCATTTGACCTGATGGGAAGTAATTTATGTAATAAGTGCTCACAAAAGATCCCAGCTTTCAGAGGAGAATGTCCTCCTGAACGGCAGCCAATTACTATGCATCAGCTGCCTAGAATTCCCGCTCTTCCCTCTTTATCTCTTTTCTTTCTCTTACCCTTCCCATATTCATGATTTAAGACACTCTGACAGGTCAGGCTGCGTACAGCAAAGGGCGCCTAGAAGAAATATTGTAATGTTGGTCGTTATGATTTGCATCCAAATTGCGTCCTTTTTAAAGTTAAAGGGACTATGTGTAGCTTTTTAGGTATTTTATTATCTAAAATCAATATTTGTATTAATAAATATGCCCTCAATGGTGTACAAATACCTATGCCAATGATCAGACTAATCCTCGTAAACGAAGAATTTATTATCTTTATATACATGGGACGGGTAGGTCCACGGAGGCTTCCATGTAGTTCCGCCATCTTGAAAAACTATAATAGCAGAGAGGGACAAAAAGTACTAGGCCAACGCGTTTTCACAACGCGTTTTCGTTCAGAGCCAGCGTCACGTGACTGAAGCCAGCAGAAACGGAGGAGCAGCAGTGAAAGGCGCTTGTCACTGCCGCGGCAAGTTTAAAAGGATGCACTGCACGGTTATTTATACACCGTTCATTCATACATATGCTGAGTCACAGGATGAGTCCTCGTCGTCGAAAAAGTCCAAAATAGACCGTAAAAGGAAACGTGACCGGAGATTACAAAAACAAGGGCTAATGTCGGGATAGCTAATGCAGGAGAAAGCTTTCAAAAGAGACCCTGAAGTTGCCTGCTTTCTTCTCGACAGGTAAGTCAATGTTACGGTCTTAATTACAAGCTTTTTTTTCATTGCTTGGTTGTGTACTTTATTATATAGACAGAAGAACATGTATAGTTAAAAGTTAAACAGGCTCTTTGATGAATAGCAGCTATTGAGTAAAGTAACGTTAGAGAAGGCTCTGATGATGATGATATCTAACAATGCACGGACTTCAAAAATTATAACGAGTAAAGAAGGCATTACTACTAATTACCATAGTTAATGTTTTTCACAGTCAGTAATTCATACTGTAGCATTCTTTTTTTCGTGGTTTCAAGTTTCAGTTTGTTTTAAATATCAAACCTGTTCACCCGAAGAAAAACTCGAAGTGCTATTATAAGACATCCTGTCATAGCTTTTTGGTACATAACGGCTACCGTAGATGCAACGCGCATTTGAAAAAGTGAGGCGCTGGAGAGCATTATTCGTTTGAATGCAAAATACAATTTCACCACTAGATGGGAGAAATTCCTACACACAGTCCCTTTAAAAAAAATCTGTTAGTAGACAAAAATGATAGGTCGGAGCCCTCACAATATCAGTGCAGTAACTTTCAAAAGATATTTTTGTTTCCTGACAGCCTGATTGAAACCTATGCACCCCAACTCCTTGAAGTAGCGTTGCAGTAGGGCAGTCTGATTGGAGCTTGCAATTTTCACAAGTGCTTTTCAGTTTTGTGCAATATGCATGAGGCAGTCGGTGAACAGTCCGTGGGCGCTCTATGGGCGTGCCGTCTGAGACTGCACAACTACAATCATGGATACTAGATTTTGGGCTTCAAAAACTGCTTAGATGGTCAGTGACAACATGAAGCCTGTCACCAAAATAGATACTGTGTGTATATTAACTAAACATCATCCTCAATCAGTTCTTGCTCAATTTTCTCAGTTCTACCTCCCTCTCTCTTGTTTTTTAAAACCTATGCTCTTATGTTCCCCAGTAAGAGTTGTCATGGAGATCTATTTTCCATTTTTTTAAACCGCTTCTTACCTCTGGTTTTATTTTCCCTCTCTCTCTCTCTCTCTCTCTCTCTCTCTCTCTCTCTCTCTCTCTCTCTCTCTCTCTCTCTCTCTCTCTCTCTCTCTCTCTCTCTCTCTCTCTCTCTCTCTCTCTCTCTCTCTCTCTCTCTCTCTCGCTCCTCTTTCTTTGCTTTTTTTTACCTTTCATGATTTCTTTCCTCTGTGTGTGGGTTGCCATGGTTTCTCTCACAGAGTGTAGTTGAGGTGTGTAAGCCCGCCCATGCCTTTAGTTTTCATTGTGCTGTCAATCAGCCTGACATCTCTATTGACAATCTCAGCTTGACAAAACACCAGGAAAGAATTTTGACTAGAGCAATTTGTAAATAAAGTCCACGTATAGCTCTGGACTGTTTCACTCTCAGGACTTTTATTGCATTTAAAGCCCACATTAGACAGTATTCTGCTTGTTCTTTGTTTCAGATTTTTAGTTGCTTGACTTTTGGCTCACCAAAAGGATTTGTTCTTTTCCTTTGTTAATTTTTTTATTTATTTCTCTACAAGGTTGTATCCACATTTAGGCTGTAAAAAATAAATAAATAACACAGTTCATTGAATGCTTATTTATGTATTTGTATATACGACCATTCAATATATCAATTAAATTTGATCAAACTTGACAGTTATTTTAAATAAATGCTTTTCTTTTGAACTTTCTATTCATCACTACTGTTTTCAACATTTATAATAAGAAATGATTATTGAGCAGCAAATCAGCATATTAGAATGAATTTCTGAAGGACCAAATGACACTGAAGACTGCAGTAATTTCTGCTTAAAATTCAACTTTACCATCAAAGGAATAAATTGCATTTTAAAATATAAAACAGTTCTTTTAAGTTCTTTAACAGTTTCTTTTTATCAATTGTTCTTTCATAAGCATAAAAAAAAATCTTTCCAACCCCAAAATTTTGAGCGGTTATAGGCAAAATTATGTGAAAATGACAAACTTGGGTTCAAAGTTGGAACTGCCACTGCAAAGATAATTGTCATGCAAATTACTTGGCATTTTTTGGCTGTGCTTTTGAAACGTCAAGGTAAAAAGTTAAATTGGAAACTTTTGGAACTTTGAGTGCCTGTAGATGGCACTTCGTTCAGAGTTCTACGATTGGGTGGCGCTGACACGACTCATGTGAAAGGGTCGTCAGCTACATTTACAATCCCGTTATCACTCGAGCACTCAAGAGTAACTGTGCATAATAAACTTAAATAGAAAAGGTTGACTTCTTTTCAGAAGCTCTCCCATTTACTTCACTCTCATTCATTTTTAAACCTTGAGTTTCAAAAAGTCAAGGACTGAAATTCATGCTGTGTATCTCTACTTTGAGATCTATGCAGAATGGCTTTTCCCAATGAATGGCGCACTTGTCTTTGGCTTCCTTTGCTTTTGTGACACATTAGGGCAGATACTCTGCGAGAAAGAGCACGGACAGGTGCTAATGTGACCTATGAGACTGTGAGATGATGACAGGTGAAGACAATGCCTCACAGACACACCTCAAAGCACTATTATCCAGTCTGACAAGAAGTCAGGTGCATGTGTCCCCATGAAGTTAGGGTTTTTGATGGAGAGAGCCTAGACCTGCATGACTATTCGTTAAAAGGTCGGGATCTCGATTCAAACACACCAAAGAGAGCAGTTGTCATTTATAGGTATGAAACAGCTTCACAAACAGTCTGTTCAACCACAATATCGTTATTTCTGTTACAAATATTCATATTATCACAGAAAAACTGGGATAAAAGTTTATAATTTGGAAATAAACACTGATGTCTATGGAGGCGAACAAAATAGACTAAATCACTTTTTAAAATGGCACTTCAATTAACGATTGCATCAATTACATCGTTACACCATCAGGTGACGACAAGTACCTGTATAAAACGTACTGTATGTCATTAAAGGGATGGTCCGGAGTAAAATCAACCTAGGGTCCTTTGCACCATTTTGTTTAGGTGTCTGTTCAGAATCGTGATCTGTTTGAAACAAAAATGTGATCCTCAATTTATCCAGAATCGTGCAGCTCTAAGAGAGCCTTAATTCGATTTTTGCAGGTAAAATACAAACAAACCAAACCGGCACACTTCTATATATGCTTTATTAACTTGCTACGTTATGTAATGTTTTTGCAGGCCCATGATGGAGAGATTTTAGTTCACATCGATGAGTGTGTGCACACAGTTCGGTGTGCCTGAACCCTAGTGCAATGGAAGATGAGAAGCTTTGCGTATTTGTAGGTTTCTCGCTCCCATTTATTGAATGGGAGCAGTGACAATAAAGGTTGTGGCAGCAGATGCCTCAGCATAAATTTCACTCTGAGGAAGAAAAGATTAAAGCACCCAGGAGGAGATACATTTTTAAGAGAGAAGGATGAATAAATGCACGTCAGTTTCCTATAGTAATTTGCATGGATAAACTCAAAATAGATTGAACTGTTTCAAAACAACAAGCACTTCTCATTGTCGATTTGGTAATGAATGCGGGATCATGCCGTGGATGTGCTCTTTCCCCCTTCTTTTTTTAGCAAAAAATGTATCTCTTCAAAAGCTGAGTATGATAAGTAAGTGCATATGTTAAAATGGTAAATGTGTTGAATGGACATAAAATGTGTTCAATGAAACTAATAGAACTGCATTCTTATTGGTAGCTGAAAAGATAGTCAAAGTAACCAAAATATTTAATAAACAGATACTTGACGCCAGCTATTTATTGAATTTTATGAATGGAATGCGTTCGGAAAGTCATAACCTCATAACAATGTGAAGGCATGTTATTCTGTATACACAGAGAATACTGTCTGAAATCTGCTGGATGATGGCCAATCCACCTTAAAGTCAGCATGAAATGGAAGTTACGATAGTCTTTTATTCCCTATGATGACGGATATCAGAGTGAAATGGCTTCTCGGAGAAAAAAAAAAAAAAAAGTAGGGCGGGACTATTCATCGGGAATTGTTGGATCGTTGTTGTTTGCTATTGCTGCGATCTCATGTGACCCGCTCTCTTTATCTCTCACAATTTGGCTTTATATCTCACAATTGCGAAGTCACTGTTATGAGATATAAAGTTTTTTTTAGTTTTTTTTGATAGAAAGGGGCATCCATAGAAATCCATCTCAGCAGTTCTCAGCTTTTTCATTCTGAGGGGAGAAGCTGGTGTTTTTTAGCCCGGGGCCAAAACTCTAGCACTCTTATCTAGCAGAGGAACGTCTGTGTATGTTAGTGTGTGCAAGTGACAGCAACACAAAGGGAGCACTGACAGCGTGTTTGACTTTTATGTTTAGAGTCTATATCACGTCTCCGTCTTGTGTCCCTGAAAGCTCCGAATGGTCTGAATGTTTACACCATCTGCCCGTTTCATTTAAAGTTTCTTAAAACCCTCCCATCTTGCTGAATGCACAATATCAATCTTGCCACAAAAGAGCTTTTCTACACAAGCAGTGCCCCTTCTTGTATAATTCATCTGTACAAATAAAGAATTACTGTATGCTTTGCGAAGCTGTGCATCTTGGTTACTGTCATTTATTATTGTGCTTTTCCCTGGTGCATTATTGTCTAGGGTCCTTTGGTCACCTGTAATTATTTTTTAAATAATGAAGAAATATGTTGGCTGTCCTGGGTGAGCCATTTCTGTCTGATATAATGGAGTATGTATGCAGAAGCACTTTGGTTCTCTAAGTAGGCCGCTGGGATTGGGGATCTTCACACTTTGCTTTCATGAGCCCTGACATACAGCACCATCAGGGAAGATGTATGCACAAGCCGGTGAGCCCCGGCTACCCTACGATTCTCAGCCACCCGCTGATGTTCGGAATTTCTACATTCAGCAAAAGTGAAGCGACAACGCTATTTATCACAGGCTTATGAAAGTGGGACAGCGTCTCCTCCTTTCTTTATGCCTCTTTCTGGGTTCATCTCTATACTTACACAGTTTGATTGCTTGTGTAGGACGAGTCAAACCCCTGTGCGAGTTTGCTGAGGGCAGTAAAAGAGTGTTTCTTTAAGTGTCAGGTTTGTTTACTCTATTCAGTGCCGCTAATGTTTCTTTCAGGAGGGAGGACGTTTAGAGGTGGACATTCTGTCGAGGTTTAAGAGTCTTCAATTCTGGCTTTTTAAAAGCAGCAAGAGTTGCCGCTTGCAACACATTGTACTTGAACTGTAATATGACATATCCCAGTGAATACAGTAGGAATTCGATTTGGGAATAAAGTTAGGGAAGGACTAGATTTTTATCTATTTGTATTTGATTAGATTGTGAAACGTGGGCGTTACATATCAGCCAACAATGCCTAGATAGATATCTGATTGTTTAATATTGTCCAATAGCCTACATGGCCTTGGTGATATCATGAGAAAAGAAAACTATAGTTTCATTTGAAGAGCAGGTTTTTACAATTTGATAGTTTTTTGTTTTGATAAATAGGGTCGATTTTGATTCCATGTTGACTTTTAATGCAGGTAACAGGAGTTGGAAGCATTAGAGATATATTCTAATTATATTTTTTAACAGTTTTAATATATATTTTTTAATTATTATTATAACATTTCAATCTAAATAAAACACTCTGACTTTTTTTGTACATTGTGATGAGTTTTAATAATTAATTATTTAGAGCTTACTCTAACTAGGCCTGTCGCGATAATTAAATAACCGTCTGATCGCGATTATTTGATCTAACCGCGATTGTTTCAGACAACCGCGATTATTGCGCTCTTTTATAGGCCTACGGCACAAGGGGGAGTCATGGACCAAAATAAATAGACAAGCACTAATTACGTTTTCCAGCAATATATTCAAAGTCATCTGAAGCCATTCCATAGCTTAATGTGAGGGACAGTAGTATATTTACATTGTTAAATTAAAGTTCACAAACTCGTCTGCAGCTGTCAATCATTCCATTCAGCATTCAAACAGCGCGCGTCGTCCGGTTACGACAGGATACACGGTAAAACTTTCTCCAATGTGACATTGACGTTATAATGCTTGATCTGTAGATAAAGGACTGTGGATTTGCATAAAATGACTTTATTTTGCTGGAGTTTTTTGCTGTTTCTAAATGACTCGCTCGCTACCGTGTGCCTACACAGCACAAGGACTATGAATTGGCATCAGACGCACAATAATTGGAGTTTAAAACTGTGAAGAAACAAATTATCAATAAACTGTTGGACTGATATACACTAGGATTTGTGCCCTCGACATTTCTTCGCTTTGTGCCGTGAACTTTTAAATGCGCACTTGTGCAGCGCTGCGCACTGTGACTCCATGTTGCATTAAGCACATCATTCTGCACCCGCGATGCGCATACGCGCTTTGTTCCGCTGTTTTGAAGCGTATCATATTATCATGGTTTGTGCACATTTGTTTTTATTAACATGTTTAGATTTTATTAAATTACTGTGCAGATGTTTTCAAAAATTACTTTTTGCTGCTGATTTATACACTCACTAAGTTTAATAAACAAATTGTCATAGCTATTGAATATATTTATTTAATATTTAAAGGTGTTAACTGTAATCTTACACTGCAAAATGATAACTTACAAAGGATTAAATTCATCACAGTTATTTAATGAATGAAGCACAAAGCCCTAAAACAGACAATTAATCGGCATAATCGCCAAAGCCCTAACACAGACAATTAATCATCAAAGCCCTAAAACTGACAATTAATCGGCATAACCGCAATTATTTTTTAGACAATTAATCGTCAGCCAAATTTCATAATCGTGACAGGCCTAACTCTAACTCTGATATTAATTTTAATTAGAGATTAAGGAGAAGCATCACTGAGCATTTGGAAAAATGTTTTTAATGTTGTTTTTATAACCTGAGCTTTGCTGCAAAGTAAAGTGAATTAAATGTTAAAATCATTTTTCACTTGGCTGTATACCCAATAAACACTTTCTGGCATATCTCTGGCATTAGAGAGCAGTGACTGGTAGCCTCAATACCGCCTCCAAAAAATAAACAAAAGAATAAGTGAAATTTTGGACTCCAAGGGGAGTCGCTAGTGTCTGGCGAGTCTGATCTTTTGCCTGCACCTCTCCAGAGACATTTACTTTCCCCTCTCTGACTGCACTTTCTCTTCCATTTATTCCCTTCCAGCAGGGTTCAGTTGTTTCCTGTCTTTTGCTCAAAATCTACACGACTGCAGATCCTACATTTCAAGTCATGAACAGAATAGAATTACAATTATCATCCAAATCCACATGTTGAGCTCACAGACTATGAAAAGCTTCTATTATTCACCTCTAATGCATGCAATTACTTTTCCTTTTCTCAAGAATTTGGAATCATTTCAAGAAGCCAAACTTTTTTTAGCACTCCAGACGCAGTAAGATTAGTGTTTTCTTGTACAGATTACAGGACAGTATCACATCTGGGGTGAAATGAACATCTTTACAGATCTGTTAGTTATTACAAGTGCACATTGTTCCCCACTGTGGCCATGGACAGGACGATGTTTGGACAATGCAGGCTTTTTTCAATTGTTTTGGATGAAAGACACATGTGATTAATGAGATTAGCCACAGATCATGTTTTGGAGTATTTTAGGACCCTTGTTTTTCCTCCCAGCTCCCTATCATAGCTGCCAAAACGTTCTGAGATCAGGTTTTGATATGAGGAAATACCTTCTGCTAGAATGGCGACCAGAACATTCCCCTGATAAAAAGCACTGATCTGAAAAAATGAGGAGTAATCTGATTGGAGGCTAAGCTTAGATTTAAATAAGTAACACTGAATAAGCTTTTGGCTTCGTTGCAAGATCAACAGCTCATTTTGGTGTTTCCTTGGCCGGAGGTCATAAGCAAAGTAACAGGATCTAATCGCTCCGTTTCAGTCCTGTTTCGATGACCTACCTCTCTATGCTCGGAGAGAAATGGCACAGTTCTCTGTGTTGACTGGTCTTGCAAAACTACAACATGTGCAAAATGCACAAAAAGCCTCCCTTAGAACACTGGCAGTACAACCGTTTAGCTTCTAATCAAAGCTCATGTGAAGCGCGATTTGCTTTGAAAATGTGAAAAAATTATAGAGTGTGTCTCTGCTGTTGTGTTTTTATTGCCAGGTACCTAATCTGTGTAATAAAATTCACACTAGGCTTGAAATTGCCCGGCTTCCATTCAGTTAGGAAATGGATATTCATCTGTGTGCCGTATATGATGAAGGTGCCAATAAAACCATCACTTAGCATTTATGTGCACTGCAGGAAATTTGTATTGAGCATCAAACTTGTGTAATCTCTATGAATCATGCTCTCTTCTCACTAATGGGCAATATAACCCACTACTTGACTGTTTTAAATAGTTGTTTACCAAGATGGTGAGTAAAGAAGAGATCCTCTTCTCTTCAAGGCTAGAGGTTGAGCTTTTCCTGTAAACATTAACATCCTCTTTTGACTGTTGAATGGACATCCTCCCATTGCTCATGAATGATTTGTTCAATTCAAAACCTTTATTTCCCCACAGAGGTCAGACTTTTTCATCTTTAATAATTCCTTTTCTGAAGGAAGCAGCGTTTAAATATGCACAATTAAATGAATAGTCAGTAGTCATTATTTCCTCATCTATGTCTTTCTAAATGCTTATGGCTTTATTTCTTTTCAATGAAACACAAAAGGAGAAATTATGAAGTTATTACTCCACCACCTGCATGACTGCAACAACAGTTCTGTATTGTTGAACCAACGTTGTATGTGCAGCACAAGTTTCTACAGTTTTGTGAACTGGTTCAACTAATTCAGTGAATAGATCCTGCTCAAAAATCATTCGTTCATAAATCGGACATCACTACTTCTCTCATGAAGACTCCAGGAGAGATAAGTCTAGACTTTAAGTGAATAACAACTTTAAATTTCAGTCTGTTTCTCATAAGGCTGTTGTATGACTTAGAATATAAGAGTCATATGGACCACTTTTATGATACCTTTATGTTGCTTTTGTGTCCTTTTTGAAGTTTGAAAACTCATTGTGGGTAGATTGTGTTTTTAGGTCTAAGTAAGGCTCAATAGGAAGCTTCCTCTGGCAGGCGGTGCGGTGAACCCCAGTGTGCCGTGTGTGAAGCTGGAATTTCACCCCTAGCTTTCCTCCCACCAATCGATTGCTGTAGCAGTCAGTCATGAGGGACCACGAGCGAGCAGCACTGTGGCGCTCGCTGCCTCTTTGCTCTATCCTATTGATGTGTCCCACTTTCGCACTTGGGAAAAGATCAATGTGTTGCCTTTTGCTTCACTGTAAGCCCTGTCTTTCCTTTTTTTTTCTCTTTTTTGCCGGCTTCCTAGTCTGTTTTGTTTTATTACACATTTATGGTATGACACTCTCTCTCTCACAGGCTTTTCCGGTCCCAGTCCTACAGCAGAGGCATGGGAACCAGGCAGGGAAGCCTGTGAATTATTGTTTGTTTTTGTATGTCAGTATAGATAGTAATGCCTCCCTCATTTGGGGTAGCCTCAGAGTAGAAAAGTGACGAATGGATAAGATCATGTATGCTTTATTGACTGACACCGTCCTCTTTTAGCTTAATCTCGGCTAGCAGAAAACCAGTGGGCCTTTTTGCTCTAGTACTGTTTATAGAAAGCCAATAGAGACCACTGAGCACTTAAAAGCAGTTGTTTGTACACACTGGAAGAGTGGAGAGTCTTATTTCCGTGTTTTTTATTGACGTCCATGATGTTGTATGGTGGTAGCCATGAGAACGGTCCCAGGCTGAGCTCTCTGGAGATCGACTATATAACGATCCTGTCTCTTTGCCCCAGGGGGCTTGTCCGGTATGCAGGCTTAAATGCTATCTCTCCACCACTGTGGGACTGTGACCATTTTTCTTTTATTTATCTATTTATGCACTTCTGTATTCCTTTGAAAAGCAAATCTAAACAGTGTAGGAGGGTTGTGATTATTGCATGGAGGATTTTGATGATGATGATGATGATGGCTCAAGAGTTGGCATTAGCGGTCCTGGAGGCTCTAGAGATGCACGATATATCAGTCGGTGTTTGGTGTTTTAAGCCCCCAACGGCGCCTTCCAGGCAGCGAGGGGATGGGTAGGTTTAAGGTTGAGGGTAGGGTTAGCTGCCTCTAAGGAGCCATTGGGGGCTTAAAACACCATCGAGCTTGCATTAGTTATTGGCCAATATCAGAGATTTATTTTATTTATTCTAGGGATGCACCGATCCGATATCGGTATCGGCTCCGATACTGCCATTTTTGCCAGATCGGGTATCGGTCAGACGAGGCCGATCCAAATCCGATATTGTGCGTATACTATTCTGTGTTATTGTTAAGCCTCACAAAAGGCACACAAACATTATAAAGCACCATAAGTTTTCGTGCACAATATTATAAGTGTTCTGAAGCCATTATATAGTATAATGTGAGATATAAATTAATATTTAAGTCGTTAAATTCAAGATCACATAAACGTTTCCTTCAGCTGCGGCTGTCAGTCATTCTCCATTCAGCATCAAACAAGCGCGTCGCGTTCGGTTACGACAGTTAACACGATGAAACTCTCTCCAAGATGATTCAATGTTACTATTATTATACTTGATCTGTAGATAAAGGTCTATGGTTTCGCATAAAACAAATTTATCTTGCTGGACTTTATTGCTACCTTAATCATGTTACTTTCTACGGGTGTCTGTTAGATCACAACACTGGAGTAAAGTCAGAGCACTATTTGTTCTTCACGCGCACAGTAACTGAAATTTAAAACTGTTAAAAGAAAATGCTGAATAGACTGTTGCATAGATAGATACTGTATAATACACTACGCATCAATATGTATTTTCAATGCGGACTCGACGCGCTGCGCGCTGTGACTCGTGTTGCTTCAAGCGCATCATTCTGCGCTCGGGATGCGCATAAGCGCTTTGTGCCGCACTGTATTGGAGCCTTTCATATCATAATACAGTGACGAAATGAAAGATTATTAATAGCCGTTCTTGTTCTGTCCTATCTATCATATGTTGCTACCTCATTAAACAGCTGTGCTATACATTTAAAAAATGTCTAAATTTTATAGTAGGCTATATATAAAATAATTGCTATTTTTGATTTTTATCTTGTTTTTCATGAATGTATTTTACAACAATACAAAGAGCAATGTGTAAAGTTTTGCCAGATTTAGTGTTACACTTATTGTCTCTAATTTGTTCCCCACTAAACATCTTTTTTTTCCACAAAATGTTCAGATTTTATACAATTATTGTGCACTCGTGATTTTTCTAGACTAAATTTTACTGCTGAATTATCCACTAACCTAGTTTATAAAAGCATTTATGTCAGATTATGATCATATATTTTTTGTTGTTGTTGTTTTTCTTTTTTTCAGTTCTTATTATCAGTTCAACACAGAGTTATAGAAATTCTACTTGATAAAAAAAAAAAAACTGCGCTGGTATCGGTACGGATCGGTATCGGCTGATACTCAGAATTTTTGGTATCGGATCGGATCGATTCTGAAAAAATGGTATCGTTGCATCCCTAATTTATTCATATCTTTTGACATCGGATATTTAATTGTTCATGCTAATTCCTCTTATTTTTATTTTCAACACTTTAGTATTAAACACCACCATTAAATTTAATCTTCAGCAGTTCTCAAAATGAATATCCGTTTTTTTTTTTTATACTGCACATAATGTTGTGATGTTGTGAAATTTATATGTACAGTAGGCCTATCAAACATAACTGAGATCTCCACTAAAGAGATAGTTTACCCAAAAATTAGTCTGTCATCATTTACTCATTCCAAACCTCCATGACATTCTTTTTTCAGTAGAACAGAAAAGGAGATGTTTGGAATGGACAGTCTCAGTTTCACTTTCATTGCATCTTTTTTCCATACAGTGAAAAACTGTCATTCTGCCTAATATCTTATTTTTATGTTCCATGAAAGAAACAGTCATAAAGGTTTAGAACTGCATGAGGGCGAGTAAAGGACTGCATTTTCACTTTTGAGTGAACTATCCCTTCAAGTCTCCTCAGCTTTGAAGGAGCAACTACTGAACTCGCCATTTAAGAGCGTTTGAGAGAGTCTCCATCTTTCTGCAAACAACGCTCAGCTGAAAAAACATTTTGCTCGAGCTGACGTCATTGCTGCTAAATCCCTTTCGTCTGGTACTGTAACATCTTTGTAAGGTCAGAGGTCGATGTTTAACTGCTCTCTAGAGGATTCTCAGCATATCCAAGACTTTTCCATATAAGTCAGCCCCCCAGCAACCACCCAAACAGCAGAGATGGTTCACTGTCCCAGGATCACTTAATCATTCAAACTTTCATCCTAAGCTGCCCCTCACCGCCTCTTCTGCCCTCTCGGTTTCTCTCTTCCATCTATATTGTTTGTTTGTCACATGGGTTTATCTTTAGAAATATTCGATTCTTTACAATGATTAATTAAACTAGTCACAATACTATAAATAAAGACTTAATTTAAGCAATATATAGTTATTTAAATATAAATGTTTAAATATAATAAATCCAGGGGTGTTTCTCCTGAGGAGGCAAGGGAGGCAGTGCCTCCTCAAAAAATTTGGATACGAAAAAAAGACACAAAAAAACACATTACAAAAATAAAACGGCGTAAATGTTTCAAAATCTGACAATAAAACGTGTATAAATCACTGAATTAGTTTGTGGGAGGTGATTTAGAATGAATGGGGGAAAGTCACGTGAGAGGAGGCAATGTCTCTATGATTGAATATGATTGCTTATGGTTGGATATGATTGGTTTGTGCAATAAATCCCGCGTTCGCGAATCAGTCTGAATGAAAAATATGATGCTGTTAATGGGAAGACTAATTAAAAAGTAAGTAGGCAACCCACTTACAGTAGATATATACCACTTTGTCAAAATCAAACTTAAAATGGCCTGAAAACATGATGACTGTGGGGGGTTTTAGTGAGCAATCATAATCAGCTTGGTGAAATTAAAGGTACATCGTGTCTGTGACCCGTGTTACAGGTTTTGCAACCGAGCTTAATGACTGATGATCCGAAAATAAGTTAACTATTAAAAAGAACAGCTGAACATCAGTTCATAAAATTGTTACTGTCTTTATTTATTAATTTGGAATAAATGTAAAAATGCGTAAAAAAACACTAACTTGATGATATTTAGGTATACTTGGTTTTAATAAATAGAACATTACTTGCATTGTTAATATAAAAATACACAATAGAATTGTATTTTTTTGTATGCTATGTAAAGTAATGTTTATCTGACCAGGAAAATGTGACAACATAAAGTGTAACTGTCTGGGACATAAATTTACATTTGATTTATATATATATATATATATATATATATATATATATATATATATATATATATATATATATATATATATATATATATATATATATATATATATATATAAACATTAATAAAACTATGAGAACTTTTGCCTCCTCATTTCGGAACACCACTGCATGCCACTGTAATAAATATATATTGTATAACCTTCTTTTTAATGAAATGTTTTGCTTAGCAACAGATACTTTCTTCTGTATTGACACATCTGAATGAAACAGGTTATCGAAAAAGAAAAATGTAGGAAGATACTTGGTTCCATCTATCGTTTGTTGATTGGATTGAGCAAGATCTGAACGTGAGCTTACTGTCAATTGTAAGAAAAGGGGCAGGGTTTAAGAAAACTTAATGATTGGAGAAGTCCGGCATTTGTCACCAAGGAGAAGTCTGTAATTTCATTGGGAGGTCAAGTTAAGACATTTTGATTCAGAATTATGATATGAAAAATATGCAGTAATGAATGGATCACAATAAGATCAATAGATTTAGAAAATAGATAAGGTGAATTTCCTTTTCATGGCAATTTAAAGTGTGACTAGACTGTCCCATATTTTAGGTTGGCCATTATGTTTTCGGTTACTATCACTAAAATGCTGTAGAATGAAACTTGAGTCACTCCATCCGAACTCCGGTTGCAATTCTAATAGAATTTCTGCATTCAGGGAGACATCAGCATGTTGTTTTTAGTGTATTCAGCATCTTCCAAGCTCTGCGGTCACCGTTGGATTACCATGTCGTGAGGAGGTATCAGAGTAAAGAGTTTGAGCTAAGCAGGGTTAATGTCAAATCTCTTTCTGCTTCCTCAGCCCTTAGTTGGCACTGGATGTCAGTTTGTCAGACAACAGGCCGCCTGGGCTAAGTAATTCAGCGGTGTCTGGTTCTTTTTGTGTTTATATGCTCTGGGTCTCACATAGTAACCTTGGGACTCAAGGGGTCTCAGGTTGAGGTCCCTCGGTGTGAGAAGTGTGATGCTCGATTGAGAAATCTGCTGCTTTAAATTCTGAATGCCACTGTCCTTTAGAGACATCCTCCAGCCCATTTGTGACCTGGGGCACAACGTGGGGTGTGAGCGAGGATGCAAGGACTGATAAGTGTTTTTTTTTTATCTTCCCAATGTTGTCTGTTTCCATCTTGCAGTTTGCACTGTTGCTATTTTCATCGAGTGCTTATTATACCTGCTTGAATTAGTAAAGATTTGGACTGCAGTGACGATTTGATGCTTGATTTTGAATTTGCCAAGAAGCACCAGACGTAAGTTGTAAACAAGATACGAAGAAAGCCTCCTTAACATCAGTAAGGAGTTTACCGATGGGGTAAACAGTGGCCTACAGTAGCCGTGGACTTTGAATAACTTAGTTTAAGCTTACCAGTTCAGAACCATAACAAATCATATTGGGGGGAAAAAGAGACAAACATTTGAATTACATTGAACTCAACAGGAAGGGGATGGGAGGGTTGAGGTCGGTATAGATGGTTAAGATATGGTAATTTCAAGGAATTCTTTCTCTGTGATATTGTGGTCACTGGAATGTGATTACAGCATAGAATGTGGCCTTGGGATTTGTCAGATCATATGACAGCATCAAAGCCAAGAGAGATGATTGGGTAATGGGTGCCACAGGGGATGACTTTTAATTGCTTGAAGCTGTCTGACAGCATACCACAAATACACTACATATGCTCTGGTTTAGGAGTCCTTCAGAAGTTTTGGCTTAATAGCACAGTATAGAAACGGAGGAGTTTAATGTATCTCACAGACCGGAGAGGGAAGGAAGAGGATGACTTGAGGATATATGCTCAGGATTTGACATACGTATGTCATCCAAGCAAATGACCCTGCTGAAGACAGTCTAAGGTGCACGGCTGGTCTCCCAGTCTGGCCGAGCTGTGCTGTTTTGGTGGTTTTAGAGTGGTTTTGGGTCCTTAAAAGCTGGTCATGCTGGGAAACCAACGAGCTGACCAGTTAAACACCAGACTTAGCTTGCTAGGACCTGGTTTAAGCTGTTGTTTTCAAAGGACGAACCATGTTTTCCCCCTCAAGTAACTAAAAATAATATATTTCTGTTGAAGCACATAACATTTATTGTAACCTATAACTTATGCATACTTTGCTCCCTTTGCAGTTTTGATACAGGTGTATTACTTCTTAAGTTTTGTGGCAACTTGCTAAACCCAGTGCTCCTATATTGACAGGATGGGGGATCCATCGATTGTGTTAAGGTGACCTCATCATTATGAATTAATGAGGTGGAACACTAGCAGTCTCAGTTCCAGGTGGTCTCCTGATGTTTGTGCCTGGAGTGAAACTGAGACAGCACTAAATCTGCTGTACACTGAGCGCCTTCCAGTAATGCATGTCATTGAAGTTCCCCCCTCCCCCCTTTTTTCCCCCTCCAAAGTATTTTATTGGCCTGTCAAAGTTAACGTTAACACATAATTAAATGTTTAACACTTTTTTTTAACATAGTTGATGAATTTATTCAATTTGACATTATTATAGTTTTATTCTTGTAAGAGCTGCAGCAGTTGAACTCACAAAAAAAAAAAAAAACAGTCCCCTAGCAGAGCTCCTGTTTATCTCTAAATGTGGAAAAAAGACTTTCTTAATATTTAATAGAATTTTTAATGAGAACTTGAAAAATAATTAATCATTAGTATATATTTGAATCCATTGACAATTGTTTAATCCATAGTGTGTCTGTGTGTGTGTGTGTGTGTGTAAAACTAGGGGGACAAAGCCTAGGTAGTGGTTATTTTAAAGGGTTAGTTCACCTAAAAAATTGAAATTCTGTCAGTAATTACTCACCCTCATGTTTTTCCAACCCCGTAAGACTTTCGTTCATCTTCGGAACACAAATTAAGATATTTTTGATTAAATCTGAGAGCTGTCTCAATAGGCTGCTAGGTAATCGATATCTGCCATCCCAGAAAAGTTAGTAAAGACATTGTTAAAATCGTCCAAGTGATTACAGTGGCTCAACCTTAAGTTTATCAAGCGACGAGAATAGTTTTTGTGCGCAAATGAATGAAGGCAGTGTTGCAGTGTAATTTTATTAGTGTGAGGAGGAAAAAAGAAACTTTTATGAGTCAGCCATTCTTTTTAAGCAATCAAATTGCACAGTTATCTGGAAATAACAGCTACTGAGCTCTGTAGTTCATCCTACCTTATCCAATGTGTACACTGCTCCAGCATATGACAGGCACAGGCTAATTCTAAATGACTCAGCAAAAATGAGCAATAATGTAAACATTCAACAGCACTGTACTCTGTTCTGGAAATTGAAGGGGACTCCTGTGTGAGGTGGACAGTATGATGAAGTGTCATCTCCAAGCTAGATATGTGTTTGTATGTATATATGTATGTATGTATGTATGTATGTATGTATGTATGTATGTATGTGTGTGTATATATATATATATATATATATATGAGAGAGATGTGCAGATATACCCTTCACATGCTGTAGTTATATGCGCACAGAGCACTTGGGTTTCTGCGAAAGATATACATTATATGCATTTACCAAACATGCAGTCGGTGATGTAATGGCATCTACTGTTTAAGGTGACATTTATACCTCAATTAGGGTTTTCTTACCGTCATATTACAGTCATTATGATGGTGTTCACCTTCTCCATTTCTAAATTAGAACCTTTTTAACTGCTATGTGTGTAGCAGTGCTTGTATCTGTATCAAATACTCTGTAAGGTGAACTTAAAGAGTTTAGAGACTGCAGTAAATGTTTCCTGATTACTTCCCCGTCACTAGGCACTGAATCATTGCCAGTGACACTCACAGAGTGTGTAAAGACTTTGTAAGCTGTGTAATTGTTAATACTCTTTTTGATCAGAGCGAGTCGTTTGTAATAGCACGATTTCTCCACAGAGAACATTTTAACTGTTGCTTTTGTAATCCAGTTGTCTGTTCTACTGGATTTGGATCACAGATATTGCTAATGCTCTTAAGCACAGGACCATGAGCATTAGCAATGTTGTGGCCAATATGATGTAATTCTGTAAGATTTATGGACACCCTAAACTCTAAAGCCTCCTTATTCTTTATGAATGCTATTTCCCTTAGCATTTGCGTAGATTTTGTGTTATTAGCAGCTGATGTCATAGTTTAGGACTGTATGAAAGACTTTGTCAAAAGTGGTGTCTTGACATTTCACAAAAAATGGAATTACGTGTCTTTTTCAGCTTTAATACTTAAGGTGTGGTCACATTTACCGTTATTCAGCGGATTTTGTGAGGGAAATCCAGTAATTTCAATAAGAATCCATGCAATCACGATTAGGATGAGGACGTAAGATTGCTCACATGGATTTGCCATATTGACCAACAAAAAAGCTGTTTAATTAGAAAGTGACTTCTATGTGAGCTTTGCTTAATGCATTGCTAAACTGTTGACAGTAGACAATAAAGCTATTTACCTTCAAATGTAACCGCACCTTTACTGACATAAACAGTTTCTGTTATTGTTTCTGATTCTCAATAGGATGATACAGCATTGAAAGAAAGCTGTTTCTTTACCATTGCATGTTGATTTGGTGATACTTTAATTTTAGAGCATCTTCATCTTGCAGTGGTTGTCATAACAATAACTTCATGCGCTTACTGCCTTTCCCTTTTGTCCTCTCAGTTCAGCTTCTCAAGTTATCCTAGAATGCCTACTGCCTAGATAAAAATGTGCCAAAAACAAATTTGTGGAATAGTTTTATTTTCCAGTTGTTTAAAAAGTACACATGTAAATGTCCAAATCTACAAGCTGTTTTCTGCCATTTGCATTTAATTCTGCTAAGAACGTTGAGGATGCTGAATAAAACATAAGTGATGTGCTCAGGGGGAAGGTTGAAACTAAAGATAAGACAAAATAAGAAATAAAAAATAACAGGATACTCTACTTAGGTTGGTTTGAGACTATTTTACAAAGCAATGTTAGAAAATGTGGTCACCATTGCCATAGTTATTGTCACAGCAAATGCTAATGTAAATTTTTTTAGCATCAGTGGGTGTTTAAAAAAAAAAAAAAAGTATATATCTTTCTTGCACTTACATCATATTGTCTGCCACCGTCTTATCAGAGTCAAGATGGACCACTGAAATAATCAGAGAGAAATTACAGCCTGACTCCCTGTGTTTAAAGCTGGAACTCTGAGATCTCCCAGTTGCAGATTAAAGAGAAGTCGGTATGCTCTGGCACTCTTCCCTTCTGCTCTCCCACTTTCATTTTGCCTTGTTCTTCCCCTCTCCTCATTCCTCTGTTGCTTCCCCTGAGTCACAGTGCTTCTTTTCTCTTCAAATGTTGGAGGATATGAAAAAGGGCAACTGAGAACACGCGTTGCTACTCCTCAGATACCGGACCAGCCACTGTTATCCTGTGATAAGGATTCATTTACTAGTGCTCAGTAAGTCACACATAAAGGCATTTTCCAAAATAGTGCTCTTTAAGTGGACTTACAGTCCCGTGGTGTTCGTTTGCACTGGCTTGTGACATCCGTGAGACCGTAGGGTGTACCATTTATCATTTTATATTTTAGGTGGATTCTTATATTTGAATTCTAGTGAGAACTTCCCACTTTAAAACACTATGGAGAAAGTCAAACATGATCTAGACAGCCACATAAACTAAAAAGACTAATGAAAAGAGAAAACATCATCCTGCACCAAAATAAATTAGAAAGCTTTTTGAACTACTCATGACCACCTTTACTAGAATTCATCACGTTATATTGTTTTTATTGTGGTACATTTTGACTAACTTGTAGAATTTATAGTAGATAATCTATTAAGGGAATAGATTTTTCAATATAGATTTATATTACAGCTGTGGAATGTTGTAGCTATAGTTTCTAAATGTGTCGGTTGCTATTTTTCATAACAAATGCTATAGATAAAAAAAAAAGAAAGAAAAAAAGTTGACATTGGCCTAAGCATGGTAATGAGGAGCCATTAATGGTCTTACATGCAATTATATCCTTATTGTAACAAATGCAATAGTGAAACAATTACAAGAAGTATGCTACTTTTTCACAAAGGCAAGCAAGTTAGAATCAAGAGCTTTAAAGTATGGACCTTCTTCAGTTATTGACTAAACAATTGGTTTTCCCCATGTGTAAAATGTGTTCTGCTTATAATGACAGATAATTAGGAGAAACCTGTCTCTCAGATGTTCCGAGAGATGACAGGAAAATAACATTTTCAGTATAAGATCATTTTAAGTAAAGATAGTCTGACTTCCCAAGCAAGTGATTGTTGACTAGGCGATTACTTTATTGCAGTTGTTATCAACCAATTTTGCATGTGTGAATAATACCACAAAAGACCATTGTGCAAAAACAAATAACAAACAAACAATTAAACTTCACGAGGGAGCATGGCCCGGGACCCCGTTAAACGGTTCACACTTTAACCACCCCAATGTTCAAACCAAAACTACGCCCTTGCAACCGAGGGAGACCCACCATGGGAGGCCCTGGAACTTTTTTTTTAACCCACTTCAGGCACTGATTTAATGCCCAGATATTCAAGGTTGTCCAGCAGATGAAACTGACAGGATCTCTATAAGGCAGTTTATTTTATAGATTGTGTGGTTATGGCAGCCTCCATGACTGTATGAAGTGCAGCAGTAAAGCTTAGTAGAGCACATTGCTGCTGCTCTGTTTGGCACCAGCCATCGTAGTGTCTTAGTGCTTCTGACTCCAGTCTCAGCTGATTATGTTCAGTGGATATTTTATCGCTGGAGTGATGAATGGCTAACTGGTACACGTTTTGATTCTTGTATGGAGCTGCAGGGTCTTATGCCGAGTTATGCCGGGTCTTTTCCTTGTTGTTTGTCTGTCGGCCAGATCTGCTTTTAAAACAACGGGAACCCATCAGTGTAGTGGCTGACTGAATTGTTCTGTAAAGAAATGGCTAAAGGAAGAGAACCATGTACTGTGGTATTACCATATTTTTGGACATACTATGAAAATCATTAAAATATCTTTGTAAATTAGAATAAGCCTACATGATATAATGATACATGAGTTATGACTGTTTTCCAAGAAAGTGAATGGTGACCAGATACTGACAAACTTCAAAAATGACATGCACCAAAGCACCTTAAAGATACCATAATTGTAGTGCAATCATTTTTTTTTTTTAAATCATAAGATTAAGATTATTTTTGAACATGTACTCTGAAATTTAAATGTATTAAAATGCCTTAAATGGACTGATTCATCAAAATGTCTTCAATGACAAATAAGCCAATGCGATAAGACTTCCACACATGCTCAGTAAAGTTTTCTCTCCAATAGATAATGTATGTATTAATCTGCTTTTTATCTACTTTATCTCTAGTTAAATTTAACATGAATCCCTGTTAGCAACAAACTTATGTCATGGCTACATTGAAATTGAATTGAAAGATCTCATTTTTAAAATGCATAATGAGAATTTATTCAGATTTTTATTACTTCCAATACATTCTAGTACTTATAACAGTAATTGAGGTTTAACTTTTAACTATTGCTTTGAACACACATTATTCCTAACAGCTAAATGGATTTGTACCATCTGGTGAAAACTGTTCAGTAATATTAATAATGGAATCCTTTGAGGTGTGCTCATACTGGTATTTAATACACAATAGATTCATGTAATTTATTTTCAAGTGTTTTATTGCCCCTAGTAATTGTAATGGGAATGATTGTAACACTCCGATTAAATGTGATGTTAAGAACTAGGCCTAGTCTTTTTCATTATACAGTCAGTACAGTTATTTTTTTGATATGTTGATCTAATATGTTTACATCTAATATTTTTTATACCAAAAGTTGGATGGTACGTTTGTAGTTGTCTGAAAAGTTACTCCCCTACTGTTTGGCAGCCATTCACTATCATGGTACATTTCAAAGTAACACGGTATTGTGATATCATCATTGTATCATGGGTCCACCACATACTTCTTTTGTAAGGGATTCTGGGTATGTAATTGTGACTTATTAACTGTCTGTCAATTACATGCTGGTTTCAGGCTCAATTTATCATTGTGAAAATTGTTTGTTGACCACTAAATTTATTTGCTTTAGACCGATTAATGAGAATTTCAGTTAAACAACAGTGACATTTAGAATCCAGCTTGTTCTTCTCTTTGGAATGCTCATGATTATTTTTAAAGGGGGCAGGAAGGCTGTCTGTTTGCTAATGTGTGTGTGTTTGTGTGTACGTGTGTTTATATGAGTCATGGACCTACTTAATTGCCACGGTTTCTCAATGCAAACCAAAGCTGCTATACCCAGAAACTTGGCTTTTTGTGGAGAGAACTTCTTGGAAGAAAGATCTGATATTGAATTTTACTGGTGCTAGTCCATCAGTTTCTAGTGGCCATTATTCTTTTGTGAAAGGCTTACAAATCAAAATAAATATAAATCAGTGTGGGCTAATTTGGCTGTGTTTTGAATAACTAATGAGCAGCTCACTGTAGCTTCACTGGTGTCTCATTACAAAGTGATAATATGTGCTTTGTCTTTGAATGGTCTCTGATTTGAGAGCTGCTGAAGCTGTAACACTCCCAACCCTCGTTTACATGTTGTCCTATTTTTTTTTTTTTTTACTTTATAAAATGGTTACCGTGGTTTCCTCTCTTCTTCAGAGGAACCCAGGTGCAGGTAGCTCATTATAAGCCTGTAGCATGTGCATGCTTGTGGTTGTTTGCCAAAAGGCACCGGTGACCATATTTCTGTTCGTCTTGTTCTCCTCTATAGTCTGCCCTGTTAAAATGTATTATTTTATGATTGTTTCCCAGCATCAAACATTAACACTGATAACTGTGTAATGTTTAAACATATTAGTTGTTTTCTGATGATTTCCTAGCCTAGAAATCTAGACGCACCCTAGCGGCAGCAAAATGTACTTTGCAGCCAGTCTAGCAACTCTCCATTGACTTTTGAGCTGCAAAAACCTAAATTGGGTCAGGCCAATCACGTCGTGTATAGAGTAGGCAGGGGCGGGCTTAAGATAATGATGACAGAGTTGCGACGGTTCCCTGGCTTGAAAACAAAGAATGGTGGTTGCTGGAGAACAGTCTTTCGAATCGGCTTTGGCCGCGACTCTGGAGGACTTGGAGTTAAGTTTTTCTTTGAGAAAAGAGCAAAGAACGGCACTTAAGTCATTCTTAAAAAAGGAAAATGTGTTCGTAGTTTTGCCGGCCAGATATGGCAAAAGTTGAAAAGCTCTGGTTGGTTGAAGCGCTGTCCTATTGCGTGCAGGGAATTTGAAAGACAGCCGTTTATCCCGCCCCTCGGATTGAGCCGTGTCTATGGTGAGTTGCCAGACCTAACATCTTGATGTAGGTCTGGCTTGCCAGGCTAATGATTTCCAATAATCTTGCCCAAAGCTTGAAGAAGGTTATTTTCGAGTTTTTCTCTTCAAAGGATTCATCATTTATTAACCTTCATGTCATTCTAAACCTGTATGGCTTTGCCTTTTATAGATTACAAAAGGAGATGTTATGCAGAATGTCCATGCTGTTATTTTCCATACAATGAAAGTAAATGGTTGGCAGAGGCTGTAAAGCTTCAAAACTTACAAAGAAGCACCTCAGACCTCATTTGTGCAATTTGAATATGTGCATCATGACTCACATTAGAACCAATGATACTTGGCATGCCACGTCTTGATGCTAAATTTCAACAACTTCAGTCTTTTCCTCTCACAAAGCTATCATATGACTTCAAAAAGCTCACCATACATGACTTTTAAAATCTGAACAGATTTAAAACGCTAAGCATGAAACACTTGCAGACTTTGTAAATGGTTACGGAGAAAAACTGAGCACCATATACGCACCAAACAACTGAGGATCACACACTAACAGGCATTCAAGTTTTTCCAATCCCAACAAACTCACATCTATGAGATGTATGACAAAATAAGAACAATGTGTTTTAAAACCTCTAAATATCAAACGAGTTTGACATCCTCTAGTCTGAAGCTAAATAAAATCAGTTCCCATCTCACACTACATAATTTTCTGTTAAATCCGACTGCCGGAAATCTGCAGATTTGCTCTGACTTCAACATACCACTGACTCTTCCTGACTGCTAATCTGGACAAAAGTTGTGTTATTTCAGTCTATGGAACACATGAGTTGTATGGACTAGTTTAAAAGCACTAGTTAACAGCCCATGGTCACCATTCACTTTCATTTGTGTGGGAATAAAAGCATAAACGAATCCTTTTGTGTTACAAGAAAGAATGAAAATCAAGCATGTTTGAAAGACATTTCTTTTATGTGACAATCTTTTAAATAAAAGGGCTGCTTTCACCCTCTTATTTCTTGGTGACATTCTGCAAACCTGCAATTTTTTCTTTCCACAGTCATTCTCTGTATTTTAAAACATATTTTTGCCATCATTTTCTTTTCTTTGTTCTTGTATCTAAAACAATAATAATATGTGGCTCTTCAGTGAGTTGCTCAAAGAACAGCTGTGGTGTTTTAAGACTAACTGATCCTAAATTTTCGATCTAATTAAAGAGTCTTTTGTTTCCCCACACTATGCCATATGAACCTCTCAGTCTTATTTATCTATCTACTTTTTAATTTATACTTTAATTTAAACACTTTATGATGTGGTTCTTCTTTTTAATTGCTCACGCTGCATCAGAGAACAGATCCAGAGTTTAAACACAAATCCTCTCATGCGTTTCTTATGGAATAAAACCAAGTTTACAGCAGAGCTGTTTCTGTATGCTGTGTATTACAGGCTCCCCTAAGTGAGACGTGTACTAATTTGCTGGAAGGCAATGAGGTTCCACTGAAAAACTTATATTGGATTTTCTCAGTGCGATTATACCACCTCCATCCTTGCGAGAAAAGAAAAAAAGCCAAAATAACAAATTCTGACAAATTCAGCCAACTAGTTCAGTACTAGCACAATTATTTTCATCTGTCAGCTACAATAACCTTTCTCTGTTTGAAATGAAAAGCGTGCCGTAAGCTGAAAGAAGCTGTCGTCATATGCTTATCTATACTTTGAGTAATGATTACATTCCCGAATCCTCAATTTTAGAGTCAAATGATAAATCATATATGCCTATGGTATATTTTATGAATAGGCTGCCACAGTGCTAGATGGTTGGGGGTATTTTAAGGAGATATCTCTCGACTTTGACAGAAGAGTCTCTTCCTCCTGGGTAGGTAGATGTAGGAAGCTGAAGTAAAGAGGATGTGTGGGTGAGGAAGTGTTTAAAATCACACATGGAAGACTTGATTAGTACCTTTCACTACATCAGAGGATGTTGGAGGGAGAGGCCTTACATATCTTAGAATGGAATCGGAATCGGAATTTTCTCTTGCCCCCCCCCCCATGCTGAATAAAGGTTAATCCAGGCATGTAGAGTGTATTAACGTAACTGAAAAGCCATAGAGGTTGTTTGCCAGAACAGCAAAGCCACTGAATGTTATTTCTTGCACCGAAGCCATCTTTGTTTGTCAGGATCATTTCACTTATGGAGCCGCAAAGTCTAGAAAGGAATTCCTCAAGATGTTACCTCATTCTCTCTCAGGATTCACCCTAAACGTCCTCTGACGAGTCATGCTTAAACAAAACATGACCGCTGACAGACTTTGCTGCAGAAATAAACACCCCTCCGCCAGTGAAATCATCGGTTGCTTAGTTTGCTGTGATGAAGAGTTGACAGTTTCTCATACTGAGACATTTAGATCATGATCGAACTAATATTAAGATGTCTGGTGTAAAAGAAGCCCTGAGTGGTGTTTTTAATGTGAGGGATGTAATGAGTCTGGAGTAGAACTCTTGCCTCAACCACCTAAGTTGCACAGATGTAGCTAAACCTTTGCCAACATCGGAGTGTTTCTCCTAGTGTTTAGACCAGCAACATGTCACTATTTGTTTTGGTGTGATTTAGAGGCTAAGTGGTTTGGGCAGACAAGAAATAGAGCTGTGAGTTGTTTATCACATATTGCTTTCCTTTCTTACATCAGAATCTAAGTAGACGCTCTGGGCGAACATTCCATCACTTTCATTCTCTTTTATAGGGCTGTTCTGCATTCTTAGATCAAACATCTTTGGCAGAAATTCTGGCCGGGTGTATCCCTGAGTGCTGAGAGACAGCTGGGGTGTGGTGTTGGGTGGACGGGGGTTGACCAGTGCCCACCCAACAGGGCTTCTGTCCTTCATTTACATCTTCTGCTGGGCAGATTTGTGAGCTTACACTACCGTTCAAAAGTTTGGATCTGTAAATGTTTAAACTGTTTTTGAAAGTACTCTTATGCTCACCCAGGCTGCATTTATTTGATCATTACATTTATTAAATATTATTACAGTTAAAACAACTATTGTTTTAATATATTTTAAAATTTACATTTTGAAAAATGAATTTTTAGCAGCCATTACTCCATTCTTCAGTTTTACGTGATCCTTCAGAAATCATTCTAATTTGCTGGTCTGCTGCTCAAGAAACATTTATTATTATTATCACGGTTGTTCTGCTTGATATTTTTGTGAAAACCGTGAACTTTTTTTCAGGATTCTTTGATTTAATAGAAAGTTTAAAAGAAAATTTTTTTTGTAACAATGTAAAAGTATTAACTGTCCCTTTTGATCAATTTCATGCATCCTTGAATAAAAGGATTACATTCTTTCAAAAATAAAAATAAAATAACCTGACGCCAAATTTTAGAACAGTAGTGTAACTGACAGCTACACAGTTTACACTAAGTGTTCCAGTATTATTGCATGTCATCATTTTTTTTTCAGGATCTATGTATTTATTCAAAAATGTATTTATGCATAAAATGACTTGAATGCACCTTTTCTATAGCCGCTTTCCGACCGGAGGAACCTTTTCACAGTTCCTAGAACTATTGGCTAAAGTACCCGGATGTCAGCGTGTTCGCGCCGCAGGAATTAGGAACGATTTTAGTTCTAGGAACTCCATTTGGAGGAACTAATTTAGGTCCTACTTCAGAGTAGGGTCTAAACCAGCACTATAGAGAGCCTAAGTCCCTCCCCTCCGCTTCCGGCTCATGGGACCTTATTTCGGAAAAAATATGTATGGAAGTCAATGGCGAGAGACAACTTATCTTTTTATTCCGTCTGAACTGTGCCCTGAACTACACATATGATTTTTGTCAATTTAAAAGGTAATTATGAAAGAGTAACGTTTAGTTTTATGTGAAAATTGCTCAATGAACTACATCTCTCGTCTCGCACTATGTACGTCACAAGATCCGTTGCACGTATGTGTGTATTCTGGCTCAAAACACTCAGGCATGACGGCTTTACGTTACGATTATAATGTAAGACTATAGAAAAAATGACAGACGTTAGCTTCAGTAAAGTTAGCTTCATTGATTGAGAGAAAAGGTATGACGTCGCATGTGCGCCTTCTGGGTTTGTAGTCTTTGTAATTACGTATTTTCACAGTCTTATACCTCAGCAGTTTTACATCAAGCTGCGACTTTCTTGACTTTAAAATGTATCTTTTAAATTGACAAACATCATATGTGTAAATCAGGGCACAATTCAAACGAGATCAAAATATTTGTTGTCTCTCGTCATTGACTACCATATAATATTTTTCCGAAATAAGCTCCCATGGTGGTCGACCGGAAGGGGAGGGACTTAGGCTCTCTATAGGAACTACCCGTGACGTTAGTGTACGCTGATTGACCGAACGCACGCGGAACACCAGCACCCGCCATTTTTAAAACAGCTAGAATGTAAACACACAGATTATAGCCTATATATTTACTCCATAAACTAACTATACAAACATGGAAAACAGTGATAGATGGGTCTCTAAACCTTTATGCTGAAGAGAAAATCCAACGCAACTTTGAGGGGACCAAGTCAAACATCATGATTATGTTTATCTGCCAAGCTAGCAACACTGGACATCAACCACACGGCATAGGCTAATAACCTTTTTTTCATATACTGTCTACTTTCTATAACAGTTCTATCTAATAACATATTAAACAGTACAAATCGCTAACTAATAAACACAGAGAATTCGAGCATTGTTTGCTCTGGCGTTCTCAGCGCCGCCAAAATAAAGGTCCGTCGCGCCGTCAAAATAAAAGTCACCGTGCTTGCATCACTCCCTTACCCCTCCTACCAGTTCCTATGGCCACTTGGCCAGTGCGAAAGCAAACAGCAAAACCGAGTTTGGGGAGAGTAGTTCTTAGAACTGTTTAGAAGTGGACAGTTCCTAGAACTAAGTTCCTGTAACTACTTGGTCGGAAAGCGGCTTATGATTAACGTTTAAAAAAAAAAAAAAAAATTAATTCATTTTGATTATTTTGTTGGACATAAAGCAAAAAAATATCAGAGTGGTATAGTATAACCCTCCTGATTATCACGCGCTGGCTTGATAATCCAGACAAAGATGCTTGACGCAGATGAAGTTGAAATAACAACATTTAATTAACACCAGGAACCATACATATAAACACCAGCACCAAACATCAACACAAGACAAAGAACTGAACATAACTGAGGATTACGAGTACCAGGTGAGACACTAATTAATGAAGCAATGAATAACTATGGCAACTAACAAGATTACAATACAAAAGAGAAAGAAAACAGGAGCTAAACCACAGGAACTAAACACAGGCACATTAAGATAAAAGAATACCAAAATAAAAGTCCAGGAACACAGAGAGACAGTGAATCGTGACACTTATATCTTAATGAATGTTTGTAGAGACATGCAGGATAACTAACACAACAGGAAATAATATCATAGAACCTCAAGACATCTGTTAAGCTTGATTTTAGGTGTGTTTGACTTGAAGCGGCGCTGCACAGACCAATCGATTCGGTATCAGTCTGCGCAGCGCCGCTTCAAGTCAAACACACCAAATACTAGATCATTTCACTTTTTTTTTTTTTTTTTTAATCAAGGCATAGTTAGTTCAGGTTATAATGTGTCATGTGGTGTGACTGCCTAAAACAAAATGATATTTATGAATAAATAATTCATGATATCTGTAAAAAAATTACAATATTTACTATTTTATTATATATTTTTTTATGGTTACACCACATGGCATTTTATGTCAGTACATTTAAACATTTTGTAGAACCATTTGAAACCAAGCACAATACAAGGGTACTTCTAAGGACTTTTATTTGTCATCGATATCTGTATTATTCTTGTGCGATAGTGCTTTCTACATATAAAATGGAAAAGATCAGTCCTCGTGGCAAAATATTCATTAGAATATTTTTTTTCCATTATTCATTATATTATATTGTTATTCAGTATTCATTTATAGGTTGCCCACCCCAGGATGGCATCCTAGTAACGCCACTGTGAGAGGGAAGAGAAATTGTTAAACAATAGAAGTAGTAGGTGGTTTACTGGGTGACTGATAATAAATTCTTGAATATCATTCCAAACAGTCCCTGAGACCACAGTGGATGAAGCACATTATGAGTGTAGAATCTGAGTTTTTCTGATTTTATTGTGCTGACTGACTGAATATGCTTGGACTTGCCTTGCTGATTTAATTTGCAATGCACATGGATTTAATTATATTTGTAATCTCTGGAAAGTTGTTATCATTGTACTGAATGTTCCTGTCTGGTCTCATTAGCTCATTATTCTCAAATAGGTTGTTCGGTACCTTTTGAGTTATCGACTGCTTTTAAGCATGTGTGCCCTCTCGCCGCCTGTGCCTACCGGACCAGTAATAACTTAAAGCAGATTGATGTTTAACTGTTGTCGATAAGCTTCATTGCGCCTCTTTTGTGGATCCGAAACTGGTTTTATAGAAGAAAAGTCGGCTGCTACAGGGCCATTTGTATCACCTCCAGATCTTTCAACGTTGTGAACTATTAAAGCAAATATCTCGCTCTTCACTTGATCTTTTCGGCTCATACTTTTCTTAAGTGGTCAGTGCTTAAAGGTCAGGAAACAATCCCTCAATGCATTCGCAGCCACTGCAAATAGCGCATTTCATTCAGAGAAAGGCACATTGCGGTTTGAAACGGCTTCCTCTCGTCTCTAGACCTCGCCTCATAAATATTGTACAAAAGTCGAAAACTTGGAAGAAGAAAGAGGAGATGAGGCGGTGGGGAAGAAGAATAGAACGGAGGCGGAAAGTAGGGCAGAGAGGAGCGAGACAGAGCAGCCCAAAATGATGATAGAGGGAGAAGAGGTGCTTATTAGAGGAGTGCAAGGATTTTAACACTCCACACATCTGCTGCTGCTATTACTGTAGACAGCCCCAGTGAGGCATAAATGAGCAGTGTGACCCTTCAGTCAAAGCAACACCTCTCACATGACTACACCACGTTTAGATATGCAGCCAACACATTGTGAGGAACTTTGTGATGTTTTTTTGGATGGCGTTTTGCCAATGGACCCTTTTCACTGAGTGTGATGACACGTTTCAGATATCAACATCGCAAATAAAGTTTTTCTGGTAACACTTTACAATAAGGTCTTAACATTAGTTAATGCATTGGCTAACATGAACTAACAACAAGTTATGTGTTTTTTTTTTTTTTACCGCATTTATTAATCTTTGTTCATGTTAATTAAAAACATACAGTTGTTCATTGTTTGTTCATGTTCACAGTGTATTAAGTAATGTTAACATGCAACATTTGATTTAAAAAATGTGTTAAATGTTGAAATTAACATCAACTAAATTATAGAATGCTGTAGAAATATTGTTTAGTTTAACTAATGTAGTTAACTAATGTTAACAAATAAAACCTTGTAAAGTGTTACTGTTTTTCATATATTTTTAAATGTAATATACATTTATAACACACAAAATTAACAAACAAAACACAAATTAACACAGCAAATTTCATATAATTCTCTCTTCTGATTGCTGTAATTAATCTCTCTATATTTTTTCTCTTTTTTGGAAATGCTAGTGTATTCTCAAAAAAAAAGAAAAAAGATATATAATAAAAAAATTATATTTGCTAATTATAATATTTAAAATTATATTTTTCATCTCCCATTCACCACTATAGAAGTTTACCCAACTATGATGACTTTTCGCTTCTGAGATCCCCGGAAATGTGAAAAGGGTCCATGAAACTGGCTTTAGTCATCTGTCAGTTGGAGTCTTTGTTGCATTTGTTGAAGTTTAAAGGGACAATTCACCCAAAAATGAAAATGATGTAATTACAATGGAAGTCAATGGGGGCCAATGTTGTTTTGGACCCTGACTTTTATTGTATGGACAAAAGCAGTCTTCAAAATGTATTATTTTTCTGTTCCGCAGAAGAAAGTAAGTCATACAGCTTTGGAACGACATAAAAGCGAGTAAATATTGCCAGATTTTTTATTTTTGGGTGAACAATCCCTTTCATTTCAGATGTATCTGTTGGTGAGCCCTAATTAAAGGCATCATAGACTTTGTTGTTGTGGAAACAAAGACAGCACCATTTTGCTCAGAAGTTATAATGCCAGAGAATGTCCCGAGTGCTGTGTGAAGGCATTAATGCTATGTAAATTTGGCCGATTCTTCTCTCAAGTAGTCAGGGCTGCTCATCTTGTGTATATTTTCCCTGGATAGTATTTATACTTTTCTTTTCCCCTGGAGACTGATTTCTCTCACACATCTTATGGCAAAATTGAGTGTATGTGGTTATGCTATGTGCTGTGTAAATGTCTATATGTCTGGAAGTCAGGGTTTTAAGCAGCACTGCCCTGTTGCTTTTGCTTGTATATTCAACAGGATGTCTTTTAATCAATTCTTTAATGTCGAAAATCTGGTAATTTCACAAGCAGAGTCGCAAACCCTCAATTACTCTGGTAACCAAGGGTAACCTACCGGGGGAATTAATCTGAACGCCTTTAGGTTTATGAGAAAGAAAGGATTTTGAGAAATTTACTGGTGGCTTCTGAAGCTGAAATGAAACGGTGTGTGTATGTGTTTGTGTTCCCAGAAGAGCTACTCAAGCTGCCAGTGCTGTTATTTCTACGGTCTCTACACACTTTCACACAACAGAGTAGGAAGTGCTCATTTACAATTTTGATTTCATTGGCTTCAATCCTTTTCTTCTTCTTGTACAGATCTGGATGTGAAAAGGCTGGTCACTCTGATAGGGACTCTATTGGTTCGACAACTGATACATACAAGGATTAATGGCACTGAATATAAACTTTAGAGAATAAGTCACTGAAAAAGGATGCATAATGTATTGGTTAATATATTAGTATTCATTTTTGGATATATTTGATTTCTAATGGATAATTGTGCATGCTCTTTCCCCCCTATTTTTACATTTAAGTACCATTTGCTGCCATCTAATGCAACTTTAAGATTACATTTAACAGTTATTAGTGTTTTTTAAGATTAACTTCATCAAATCATAAAAAGAATATCCATTATATCATACTGTACATTATAATGTTGTGATGTCTAAATTCACTTGTAGCATTTAAAATGATTTGAGTTGTATTTTTATCTGCAATAGTGTAGAATCATAATATCAGTCATTTATCTGCCATAAAATGATCAGTGTTATTTTAGAATTATTATTAGTGTAGTATTTATTAATATTTAAAAATAGCTTTTGTTTTTATATTTTCAGTTTTCATTTCCATTTCCATTTAAGTTTTTAGTAATTTTATATTCTTTTGTCATTTATATTAGCTGTTTTATTAGCTTTTGTAGCTTTATTTTTATTTCAGTTGTTAATAATAACTTATTTCAATTAGTTGCCAATGTAACATTTCTCATTTTAGTTTTTTTAATCTAAAATTTATATTTTTTATTTTAGTTCAGTTTTATTTCAAGTACTGATTATGAATAGTTTTAGTATTAATAAATGATAATGACACTGAGAATTATCTCTTTTTGTAGCAGCGAAAATTGTATTATTGATAACCATATGAAAAAGGTATAATTGACTGCCAAGGGGTCCATTTACCATGACCCTTCAGGATATAACATGGATATAAATTACTAAATTATTAATTAATAATTGAATGATGTGTGATTATGGGAGTTTAACAGTAAAAATAGATGTGGTTTGTGTAGTCTGCAATGCTGATTGGTAAATTACTGTGCTCATCGTGGTCCTGATGGAGTACAGACTTGCATGAGGAGGGATACACAATCTCCCATCAGCAGCTCCTTACTGGCCGCTGAGATGATTAATGCAGTGACCTCTGTCAAGAGTTAATGAAAAATACCCACTCTGCCGGTATACCACCGTTCATCACGCATCATTATGCTGCTTATTTCTGTCAGTTAGCTATCCTTGATTTACTGTGTGTGTGTGTGTGTGTGTATTTCAGAATGCATGTGTTGATGTGAGGGGGCTATTCTTGTATCCTTCCAGTCAGCACCACATTAGACCCAATCTTGTGTCCTCTAATGGGTGGCCATCATAGCAGGATATCTATCTATCCATCCGTCCGTCCGTCTTTTTTCACAATAAACCTGTAAAATTATATTTTTTCTGTGAAATTTGGTCTTGATGCAAAAAGTGTGAAAATATTTAATTGTGTGTATTTAGAGTGCTAGGTATGAAATTAACTTAAGGAAATAGAGTTGATTCCAAATAAATTTTGGGCATTTTTAATAGACAAATTTAGGCTACGTCTACATTTAATCCGGATACATTTGAAAACGGCGTTTTCGTTTCAAAACGCTCTCCGTCCACACTAGCGCGTTCAGGCGTTTTCCAAAAGTTTCTCATCCACATTGAAACGTCGGAAAACGTTAAATTAACCCTACAGCGCATGCGTAAATCCTAACAAAAGCTCACTGAGATGATACAGATGGAAAAATGAATAATAAAGTGCGTCTCAGTGTGGACGGAAGGCCAAAACACAGAGAAAAAGATGCGTTTTCAAACGAAAAGGTATTAGTGTGGACAAGGCCTTAGTAAACAAGTGAAAAATGCCTATAGTTTAAGAAACCCTCCTATATTATTAAAGAACAAACCAAAATACAGAAGTGAAAATTAATTTGCAAGTTTAATATAATGAATTTAAATCGGTTAAATAAATGCTGTACTGGTAGTTTGAGACCATTACTATAAGCTAATATTTACCTGATATTAGATTTACAAGCTAGGCTTGTTTTGCCATGTTTTTCAGTTTGTTTGTTTTATGAATATTTAGATCATTTTAGGACTTTTCATGCTGGATATGTTTGGAGTCTGTGTTTTAACATGAGGTGTTTATGTTAGATATGGCTGGGTTAATCAAAGTCTTTTGTAGCCTCATTACAAGGGCCCGAGGCGTATTGAACTTTATGGTGAGTCAAACGCCACCAAAGCGCTGCTGTCAGCCTAGTTTGCATCAGCTTTTGTTTTCTTCTTCCTCATTAGAGAATACCAAACAGTCCCGTGGTCTTCTTCAGCCGACACTTCAAAGAAATAACTGTAATACATACAGTACACATAAATACAGGCCAATTGCTCATACTTAGGTGGGCAGGACTGACTGACACATACTTCATTGTCTGTATTTTTACATCATTACCAGTAAACAGGCTTTATTATGTCCTTATGTATTTTATGTACCATGGGAAATTAACTTGGGTTGTTTTTGTCAAATCCATAGTTCATGGCAAAATGAAATTTATGTCATCACTTAGGCTACGTTCATACGGTCAGTTTTTGGGATTGACAACCGCATTTTCTTACAGGTGTGAGTCTCAAAATGTCCCGTTCACACAGCAACTTACAGTAGCGTCAAAAAATACTGTCTGTATGAATGTGCAGCGGGAGTCAAGCGACGGTACTGAAAAGTCTTATCACTTTTGCAAGTTCATCTGTGAAATCTTCATTAACTGACAGCAGCTTTTACATCTGGTGGAGAACGGATTGTGAGTCCTGAAAATTTACGGGGCGTTTTTTTCTGGCAATCGTGTTTTATCTGATTTAAGCTGAAAGAGGTGAATATACGGCTACAGTAATGTTTTATTTAATCTAATTGTAGCGGCTGAATGGACTTTAAGTTTACAAAATTGTATAAAGTGCATGTGCTCAATGATGCAAGTGGCTCTTGATTATCCATTAGCCTTGAACAGTATCATTTTGAACCCTCATATGTGGGAGATCGCAGACCTTGTAATTTGATAGACTCGTATTGTGGTTGAATGCAGATGCGTATATCACTGAACAGCTGTTTCTGCCCAGCCAGACTGTCTCTGTTTCAGTCTCAGGCCCATTTAGCTCCTGAAGCCTAGGCCAAACTTCTCACTAGCATTACACTATCAATTCATCTGAAAGTGGTGAAATAGTTTAGTATTGGTCTAGACGGCATGTCTGGAATATTTATTTGGCTTCGGTCACTGTCTAAGACTGAGTAAATGAGAAAAACACATTTTCAACTATATAGCATTACATAATACGGGGGCCTGAGATGGGGTAAATCAAGAATTCAGTAGTCATAAAGTCGACACTGCTCACTTGCCAAACAAAAATGCTAGTGATGATCAGATCAGCCTCAAGTTTTGCTTGAGAAACTGCTTCTTGAGTGCGTAAAATGGAGACTTATATGGGACTGCCCCATTCCAGTGGGCCTTTCAGTTCAGTGACTGTGGCGGGTTCCACCTGACCTCAGAACAGCAGGAGTCCGTCTGCACGTGGGCTCCAGCTGGAATAGAGGGGCGGCTTGTGTGTGTGGGACTGTGACTCATGGTAACCCCTCGAATACTTAAGCGCACTCCACCTTCCCCAGGCTGCGGAAAACCGAGACTTCTCAAACGGGACGCTTTTTTTTTCTTTTTCTGAACCTGGGGGTATTAATAGCTCTGTTAATTGCAGAGAATCTCACGTGGAGTTTGTTTGTGAAACGAACAAGGCAAAAACGTCCCCCCAATTAGCTGAACTTTCGAAAGTTTGGCTGTCGCTCCGATGTTCCAGAATGTACTCTCGCTGCCTGAGGGGGGTCTATTATTGGGAGACCATTCAGAGGGAGGTGCTGTTTTCTGTCGGCCAATAAGCATTGAGCGCCCCTGTACTTCCCTGTTGATTTAAAGTAACGCAAACCAGATGAAGTCAGCGTGTGTTGCGTTAATGACGCTCGGGCCTCGGAACGGTTGAACGTCAAGTTGAGAAAAGTGGATCTTTCTAGAGTCTGCATTCCTTTAAAACCGCACCATGCTTGAAATATTAATCAAGACGATGTCTTAAGCATCCCAAGCTTTAATCAGACATTCAGTCTCTCTCAAAGCCAGCCTAAGATGTGGCGATAAGCCCCTTAATGAGCAACACTCAGATAAGCATCTTGTGCCGGCTAATTACAGTTTTCTATTTAGTGAAGAATATTTGACATCCACTGTAAGATAAGACGTGACGTCTTCTTTGTTACCATACCTCTTTTCATGTCTTTCGTTTTGAGTTGTTCAAAAAGGTACAACACGTGAAAAGCTTTCATATTTGCTTGGCTGATTTGTAAAGCTTTGAAATCACAGTGTATTTGTGCCAGGGTTTGTGTAAGAAGTGCTCTGTAATGAGAACTCTTCAACCGATGGCACGCTGCTAGATGTTTTCTTACCTGATTTTCTGGAAATGGTGTTGAGGAGATGCACAATAGCAACATTGTGTTGCTGAATGTGCATTTGGTATGGGATCTTTTTGCTTTGTGCTAACTCATGGATTATCAAGAACTCAATTCGGGAATATTAGTATAGGCTTTACTAGAGTATGACGAAGAGAAAAGCTTTTAGCTAGAGAATTTAATGTGAAATATATAAAAAATACACCAGACAAAAATAAAATAGTACATTTTTGCTTATTAAATTGTTAATATTGCGAAATACTAGTCATGCTTTATTGGAATGGTACATCAATATTCAAAACAATACAGTTTTGTCAATTATTCATAATAATTTAGACAAAAATATTTATATTTTATATTTATATATAATTATATTTGATTGTATTTCTTAATTTTTGGATTTTTTTTCTATTAATTTATTTTTTATAATAATTATGTATAATTACAATAAATATTTTAATATATATCAGCCAATAGAGTGCAACAGTTGGGTTCCGGAAGTAAAAACACCATTCATTTTCTCCATAGGGAAATTGATTTTGAATGGGAACTTATAAACCTTTAAAGACAGACCTACTGTGAGCTACGAGGTTGTTAATCGATGGTATTTGCTTCCCCTCAAGACGTCAGCCAGCATTATTTCAGCTTATTTTAAAATAATCGTGTTTAAAGGGATAGTTCACCCAAAAATGAAAATTCTGTCATCATTTACTCACCCTCAAGTTGTTCCAAACCTGTATGAGTTTCTTTGTTCTGCTGAACACAAAGGAAGATATTTGGAAGAATGTTTGTAACCAAACAGATCTCGGTCCCCATTGACTACCATAGTATATTTTTTTCCTACTATGGAAGTCAATGGGGACCATTCTTCCAAATATCTTCCTTTGTGTTCAGCAGAACAAAGAAACTCATACAGGTTTGGAACAACTTGAGGGTGAGTAAATGATGATAGAATTTTCATTTTTGGGTGAACTATCCCTTTAACAGTGGGAAAAATAGTGGAACAACTACATTACCCATGATGCTGTACAGAAAATTACACTAATCAGAGAGTTGAAAAAAGCAACACGTGCCAAAAGATCTTTGTTAGCTCTGCTCACTCTCATGAAGTACTGCTATATATAATCAACATTTGTAAATGAGTAGTTTTGTTTCTCCATCATTTTTAATTCGATTATGCTGTATTTTTGTCCGATTTTCAAGTACTTTGTTGCTTCAAATCAAAGTTGTAGTGTTGATTCACCTCGTAACTGATTGTCTTGGTTCATGGCTTTTAACTTTAACAAAGACTTTATTTAAAATCCCTATGGGAAAAATGAATGAAAAAAAAAAAAAAACTTTCGGAACCAGTGCCGCTGAAAAAGGGGGCGGGAGCTAATGCACTCTATTAACTTGCATATCCTTTATGGACGACTGTGGGTCACAGCTAGAGAACCACCTTTAATTCATAGCCAAAAAAGACACAATATTTGCACAATATTTTTCGGTGCTCAGAGTTGTTGCCAATGTAGAACATTATACATATCAGTCACTTACGACGATCCATTTCAGCTAAGATTTTACCTTGGAAGATATGTAGATGTCAACAAGCCCAAGATCTGGAATAGAGATTTTGTCAATTTTTGTCACAGAGTTGAAAATGTCTGTTTGCTTTTGTGTGAGTCATTATGTGCTATATAACTTAGCATGCATTTGTTTAAAAAATAATTTAATCTACTGTTTCTCCCACCTCCACACGTTCCATGTACCTCACCTTATCTGTTTATACATTCATTAGTTTACCTTGCCAAGATTTACCCTGAAGCCCCGAAATGATGGATTTACTGGCATCACCTTTATTGAAATACTTTACCTCTCACATATTATCTGAAGTTGTTTATGCAGTCTATGTGTTATTCAGAGCCCCAGGCTTTTTAGTTTCCAGTCACTGCTTTAAAACTTAAGTAGCTCTGGGCTCTGTTACATTGGGATGGTGAGGACTAATTATTTTAGGATTTGCTCTATGATATTGTTTGAGGCTTGATTAAATCATGTCATTGCTGCATCCTATGATGATAATGATGAATTATTCACAAATAGCAAAAGCAAACACAGGTGTTTTGAGATACTGCACATGTTTGCGCTGATAAATCTGCTGTGAATCTCTTTTGAATTGGGGTTTCTTGGCAGTTTGGGTGTTTTTCACATTTTTCACAACAAGATAATGTAGCTGCTTTCAGTGCATGCAGGTTTGTGTCCGTTGAAATTCTTCCTGGGTGACCAGTGTTTGAATCAAGCTGAAGGCTTTTAGATGCGCTCTAATAGTCCAGCACAGGAGTTTACAGGCTTTGAGATTTTATTATCAGATTACATCCACACATGGTCCTGTATATCAGTTTGTACGGTCTTTCTTGAAGAAACCACTTATTCTGTCACAATTCTTTGAAGACCCAAATTAAGCACATGTATAAGCACGCAAGTTATGTGGACTTTGGTTTTTATGGCCTGGAAATGGTGTGGAGACTGAAATAGCTACTGTGGGAGGGTTTGTAGTGTCATCGCAGATAGTGGAGCATGTCAGAAATGGTTATAAGAGCTTTGACCACGTGCAGAGAAAGTTTTGTGACGTTTAAGTCCATAATGAGGATGTGGATTGGCATCTTGGAAGATAAGTTATCTTAGATGCCCTTAGGGCATATAGTCTCCCTTGTAAGGGAGGGTCTGCTATTTTTTACTTTCACTTTGGTAAGAGATTATTCCCTCTTTTGTGCATGCCCCATATTTTCTTTAGTCGCTTGATATGTTACAGTATATATTATTACAGAACTTGCAGATTTTAAGTTAATTTGCTAACTCAGTAAAGTGGTTAGCTATGAATATTTTATGCTTTAAAAATGCGTTATGACACCTTTAAAAATTGGCTAGAGATGGTGATAATGATACTGTAACTGTCAAATAACAATGTGTTTTTTTTGGGAAAAGAGGAAATGCACAGAGCAGCTTATTAATTTCTTAGCCTTAGACACATTAGCTATTCTTACCTTAAACCTTTGACAGATAGCATTTCTGATGAATTGACTTTTTTGTCTTCAAGGTCAACTAAATGTTGATGTTTTCTTGGTGTTGTTAGCATGTTGCTAATGTGTTCTGAGTGATTTTAGCACATTGTTCCATAATGTTCTTGTGGCTCAGGTTTCTACTTTTATGCAAATCTGTGTGTTTTTGTTGTTGTCTCAATTGTATCTATTGGACAAGTTACATTATAAAATGTCATACAATTAGGACTTGGGGTTTATCAAGCACCGCTGAAAATAATTGCAGTACTGAATATATTAAGATAACAAAAATGTATGTATTAAAAATGCTTACATAGGGAAATTTACCAAAATAGCTAATACCATCACATACTTTCTCATATTACTTGTCAGTTGTTAGCAGATGTTCCTCAAAATGTTGACTGGAATTCAAGGCTTTTGTAAATATTGACAACAGAAAGGCTTGCCATATTACGTGTGAGCTCTGGAGGAAGTTTGCAGTAATATTGTGTTCTGTGCTCCCAGGGGGTGTATGCTTTTATCTGCCTTTAAAAGGGTAATGTCGGGGCAGACATGGAAAACTGCAAAAATAAGTGTTTCTGACTCTTAGTCTTTGTTAAAACTGCCTTTTTGTGCTTAAACTGATCAAACAATGTACATGGGCATGCATTTAATTGCATAAACCTTTGTATTATTGCTTGTAGCTGTAGTTGATGTGAACAGGTCACTCTTGTCCTGTGTTTGAGTGTTTGACACTCTGAAACTGAATGGCATTGCATAGCTGTGATCAATATTTGTCTTTTAAAAGTGTTTTTTCACTCGTCTGTGTTTTGTTCGCCGGGCTCCTTCAGGATTGGTCCGAGAGCAAGGGATTAAGCTGTTGGACTCTTAACAAGAGGAAAAGAACATCCATGTTGAGACAGGTCGGATACTATGGCCGAATAAGAAGAATGGGCCAAATGCAAATTGGAATTGATTGCTGATGCTGTGCTGTCAGCAGATGCTCTGCTTTATTTGCCTGACTGTTTGTTTATGTCATGGATTTTCAAACTGGGTTCCGGGGACCCTTATGGAGCCACAAGGGGACACTAGGGAGTCCACAAAAATATTGATGTCCAAATCTATTTTTTTTACTGTACTAAAGCACAAAAACATGCTAGGTTCATACTTATTTCTCCGAAAAACAATGCCACAGCCAGTTATTCTACTTTGAAATGTGCGTTCCGAGTCGGAACGTCTGTTTTTTGTTTTGGACTGTGTGATCCCACCTGCTGCCAATTTACCCAATAGTATTTTGACACCCCTGGTTGCCAGTTGGCGGAAAACGCAGCATATTGCAGCCATGAAAGCCAGCAAACAAACTGGGACAGAGATCGCAGATTCTACCCGACCTGAAAAGCCTCGGCATACATCTAAAAATCCCCAGAGGCATATTAAAACACGGATAAATCAACTTATCAACTTACAGTGCAAGACTCATCGCCTTCCATTGTCAGTTGCAATCATTCCTGTTGCTTGTCCTCAATTTGGCAACCCGCATGAGCGTCGCGTCTGAGGAGGAGGGGTGGGAGAAACAACCCTCTCTAATATTTTGAATTTGGACTGCAGTACCCATTTCAACCACTAGCTATCAATATTACATACTGCACCTTTAATGAAATATATTAAAGGTAATGTTTTCTTTGCATTAACATTCACTTAATTTGGCTAATAATACAACTATTTCATTTGGCTTTCCTAAACTGGTTTTGTTCAATTGACAACGTTAGTGTTTTATCTGTAACAAAAAAGAATAACAAATCTGCATGTCTGCATTTTTAATATCACCCTTAATCTTACATTGTATAAAATGTAACTTAATGTAACTATAAAACTTTTTTTATAGATGAAAATATGTAACTTTTCTGCTTTAGGAACATGGGTCCCTTGGCTATCAACATATATTGGCGCCCCAGGCATAAAAAAGTTTAAAAACCTCTGGTTTGTATCACAGAAGCATACAATTCCGGAAAGAAAGCCTGCAACAGGAAACATGGACGTCAAGAGCCTTGGAATAATTTGGATTTGATTATTGGTTCCCAACACATTTGCTGATATGCTGTATTTAGGGTCAGTTTTCCATGAAGTCTAAATGTAAATACATAGTTTCACGCTTACAGAAATATTAACATGTATGTGGACATGCCCCCTTGCAACCTCTTTATTCACCCCTTCCCCCAAGTTGGAGAACATCTGATTTATGTTAATTGTATGCTGGGATGTATGTTTATAGATGTACATTTGATGTGAATTTCTATTTGAAGGCATTGGTTTATGTGAGTGCAACTGCGCATGTATCCATGATTGTGTGCAACATATGTGTTTATGTGCATGCCTACAGCACATGTGTGTTTATCTTCAGTGGTTTCATGATTATGTTGATAGAAACAGTGTAGCCCTTCCATGGGGGTTTTGTGTGACATTTATACAAGATGCTTGAATAAGGTTGGCATTGATCACAGCCTGTCTAACGTATAAATAAAAATGTGTTGCAAGCCCATGGGCTTTCAGCATCCTCACAGAATCTATGTGTCGTGTGGCAAATGTCCACATCCAGTTGAGCTGCTGCCAGCATTTTCTTGACAATAGAATTCTTCACATATGTGTTTCTCATATTGCAATTGAGTTACCTTTGTAAAGACTTTCTTAAAGGCATCGGGAACTATGGCTGGGTCATATCTTGTGGATGTATATGCATATATGTACCGTTCAAAAGTTTGGGGTCAGTAAGATTTTTTTTTTAATCCATTTTTTAAAATACTTTTATTCAGCAAGGGCACTTTAAATGGAACAAAAGTAACAGTAAATACATTTGTTATGTTACAAAATATTTTAAATCAGTGCTGTTCTTTTAAAGTGTGCCTATTATGCTATTTTAAAGGTTCTTAATTTTGTTTTGGGGGTCTCTTACAATGTTTACATGCATCCAAGGTAGTGTTGCACGGTGTATCGATACTTCAAAAGTATCGCGATACTCAGAAATTAAAAACGTCACGATACCTAAATTTATCAGTATCGATACTTAAAAAAAAAAAAAACGCCCCCATTTGGACGTCTGTGTTTTTTTCCTGACGCACGCAGCAAAGAACATGTCATGGGACAAAACACTACAGCGAAATGGTTGCATGTGCGAGCACAAGTGGTCTACGACTCGTAGAAAAAGATGACGTGAGGAGTGACATGAAAGTACTTTGCCTACCTTGCTCTGTTGCACGGTGCACCGATACTTCAAAAGTAAATCGGAAATTAAAAACTATTAGTAGGCTATCGATACTTCTAAGAATGACCGCGTTCCAGATTTGTAAGGCCGGCGACACACTGGATGCATGGCGTGTCCGTTTTTATTTCGGCTCCCATGTTAACTGCCTGCGTGACACACGAGTCTCAAGCCGCTTGTCCACCAGCGTCGAGATTTCTGACGCGACGTCAAAGCCCATTCATTTCCTATGGAACTACGTCAGGCAGCAAAAACGCCCCCGCAAAGCATGATGGGTCGCGTCGCGTCGATTTGGTCAACAGCGGCGCTGCAAAAAAGTATCTCGGTGGATACTTTATGCAAATGAGAGCGTCAAAACGCGGGGCAGCAGCCAATGGAAACTCGGCGGCGAGAGTTTGTGTATGGCCGTTGCTATGGTTTCACATTTAAAGTACACACAAACCCCCGGCCCCAAGCAGCGAAAACGTCACAGGCGTCGCGTCGGAACAAAAATTGATCGGACGCTGGTGGACAAGCGGCTTCAGGCGCAGCTCGAGACGCGCGGAAAACGCGTGCATGCTAGCCTAGAACCGATGCATATTTTTCACACGACACGCAAGCGTGTTGGAAGCGTTTCCAGGCAAAATAGAATAGGAAAAGATGTTTCTATGTCATTTTGACACGAATACATATTAATAAATGACATTTTGATGTTTGAAAGTCATAGGTTTTGACATAAATACAATATAAATGTAATTTAAAAAAATATTATCGATTTTCAAATATTGCACCTCTTAATACAGAACGAAATATTCTGTAGCCTATTTTGCCGTCAACACTGCCGACGTTGTCTTTGCTGCTATATATTTATGTTTAACATGAAGTATAGGCTTTCCGCAACTCTATCCCCATATGTCAAATATATCACCAATGATCATATGTTACCAATATTAAACATTGTTTAATATAATCGCTGTTCATATTTTTATTCAAAGTTCAGAATCAAGATAAAGTTATTACTGGTAACTCTTATGTTTCTTATGATAAATGAGATAATGCTGCTAAATTTATAAACAATTTTACCTTGAATGTCATTGCTCTAATTTATTTTTTATATTTTGATATTTCATATTTTGTTCAAATGTTTAATATCTGCTGTTCATATGTTAATTTATTAGTGTGTTATATGATTAGAATGTTGTCCCAGTTTTAAAATAAAGCACAGCAATGATATTTGAGAGTGTTTCTCCCTTTTCAGGAAAAGTATCGAAAAAGTATCGAAATCGCAATACTTGACTTGGTATCGGTATCGAAACAATAATTTTGGTATCGTGACAACACTAATCCAAGGTCAAAAAACTGTTTTTTCATAGTATACTTTGCCATCACCTAATTTCTCAAAGAGTCTGAAAACGGTTAGTTTGAAGATTCAGTCCCTCTAAACCCCTCCTTTCCACGAGCCTACTCTGCTCTGATTGGTCAGTCTGTTGTGATTTTGTCTACCGCTTACAGCGCGTGTCAGTAAGAAACGCCTCTTACTATATGTTTTTCTGTATCAATTCCAGTGCAAATTCTCATCATTTTGAAGTGCATGCAAAGTGGATTTGCAGCACTGAAAACAACGTCTTCTCAAAGTGTCGACAACACGAACCAAACTCTTCCAGGCATATACTACAAAATAGGATGGGTTAAAGTAGATGTTGTTATATTAAAATGATTTCTGAAAGATCATATGAAGACTGGACTAATGGCTACTGAAAATTCAGATTTGCCACCACAGGAATAAATTCCTTTTTAAAATTAATTGAAAACATTTATTTTAAATTGTAATAATATTTCACAATTGTACTGTTTTCACTGTATTTTTTATTAAAAGTATTTTAAATCTTACCAACACAAAACTTTTGAACAGTAGTGTATAGTAAATATAACTTATTATTGGGATTGTTACATATCTCTATTTTTTTTTAGGTAATGAATAATGTTTAGAGGTTAATTTTGAGATTTGCTATTATTCAGGTGGACAAAAGTATCAAATAGAACTGCCTGCAGATTTCTTCCTGAGGAGAAAATATTTTCTGGGAATAAACAGAAAGCAAGGCATTCATTATTTTCATTATTCTTTCATAAACTGTAATTTTTGATATGAATACCAATCCACAAGGTAATAAAACCCTGTTTATTCAAATCGCATGTGTGATAAAACATTCCTTACCTCATAGTAAATTGGTTGTTATTCACAACTGTCCGTAGTATTTGTTTGGATGTGGTGATTGGTTAAGCATTGTGTTTATCATTAAAATTTGTTTTTACGTGCATATGATACACAGTTTTCCCGTGCATTTGACTTTATTGCGTGTAATACACACGCACCCCACACAACTAATCCTAACCAAATGTATAATACACACGCACACCACACACTACTACTAAACCTACATATGTGTATCCTATGCACGTAAAAACTCATTTTTGCGTATAAATTGCACAATAAACACAATGCATGCTATAGAGACACATTTAGTGTGACCGGGTTGGACCTACAGACCTGACAGGGCGTCTGCAGACATGGTTGAGCAGCTCATCATGGGGATTAAGCCTTTACTTTAGCTTTGCTAGCTAATTAACTTAATTTAACAGTACATATGCTGTCTGGATAGACCACCACTTCATTAAATCCCCTTCTACAGGATGTAACTTTCCTGTCTTAATCTTCCTATTTCTGTGCACATTGCAGTGTTAGGATAGGAAAGCTACTTCTAGCTAAATTTAAGCTTGGAAGGCTACACTAAAGCTACTTATAATCTGAAGTAGTTCTACTACGTACTCTTTTGAAAAAGTATTTAGTTACGCTACAAGTTACAAAATGTAGCTAACTTCATTGAAACAACACATTTAACTTTTCACAGTTGTTTTTGAAACCTTAAAGGTGCAGTTAGCGATTTCTGAGAAACACTGTTGATATTTGAAATCAACACAAACATACACACCCCTCCTTCATTGCTGGTTTTTTTTTAATCATAGCTGAAGTGAAGCAAAATACTGCTTCGCGAAAAATTAAACGAAGATGACAAATGTATGACAGGGAACTTAATAAAAATTTAATAAAAAAATGAACATACTGTACACGAGTATACAAGCAAGAGTTCGCTGTTAGTCGCCAGCAGCACAACCAGCTCCAGACAAACAATGGCACTCAAATCTGTCCTGTTACTATAGCTAACATTACAACAACATTTCCTGGATCTTTGAAACATAGCAATGTTACTCACATATGGAGCAGAAACAACGCAACCCCTGCGTTCATTTTCAGGCCTTCCCTCTTAGGTCTCACCAGCGCTGCAAAGCTTTTCTAATATTAACGTGGGTCCTAAAGCTCTTGCCTGATCATAACCCTTGTTTTTCCAGTGATATTGCTCTGACCTTTTCTTTTTTGTAATGTCTCTCAACCATCTCTCTTTCGACAGTCTTTTCTTCAAATCTCCCTCTTGCTCACTCTCTCTCCGCCCCCATCATGAGTGGACACGCCCTCTACTGCTGATTGGCTACAAGTCTGTTGTGGTGCTCGGTTCGATCCACTTTCAACAGCTTTTCTCAGAAATGTTTTACTGCACCCTTTTCACTTGACAATATTAAATTTGAACATAAATTTACACTACATACAACTAGTTGTGTGTTTCATTTACTATCACTATCTGATTCTACGGTGAATGTAAAGCTTTGTAGTTTGGTCAGGTGAATAAGTCTTTCAGCTTTACGCCTCTCCCTCTGAACTCTCTATATTCATCTCCCTGCTACTTTCGGTGCATCTGGGTGAATCATGTCTTTTCATGTTCTAATCACAGAAAGAAGTGTATGCTGAGTTCTCTCGCCCCTCGCCCACTCCACGCTGGTGCCCTGAATCTCGGAGGATTGTTGTGCCTGATTGCACGTTTTGTGCATATTGCCTTGGCTGGTCTTCTATCACTCTGCTTTCTCTTTCCTTCCATCTCCATCTCCTGTGGCTTTCTCCTCATTAGCCTCTTTAGGGTTTTCTGGCAGTCTGCACTGTAGTGGTTCCCTGTTAAGGACAGTTTTAGGTTATGGTGCCCATCAATGGAGTTATTGTTAGGTTCCATGTACTGTAATTCCACGGATATAGTGGGTCTAAGTGCATTCCAGCTGTCTCCTGCTTCTCTTCTGCTTACATCAACTTCACCACTTTGGGTTTTTTGAATTCCTTATACATGGGTTCTCTTTTAGTTTTTCAGCGGAGACTCAGTAGCCTACATTTAAGGGATGTGAAATATCCCTAGCAAGTTCTTTTCTTTAAAAAATATTAATTGAATTTTTCATTTAAAATAAATGGTAACAATATGTCAGGTATTATAGGATGGCATTTTGGTGTGTACTTACATTTGCTGTTTTTCCACTGTAAATTATAAGGGGGCTCCTTATACTTAATTCACATTTATTTGGGTTAATACAATACAGATTGACAGATTGTTTCAAAGCAGCTTCACACTCAATAAACAGGAAAATTAGTGTCAATGTTGCAAAGTTCATCAATTTTAGACTATTTCTGGCCTTTAACAATAAGTTACTGTGAAAGTGCATGTATTTTCTTGTTGAATATTATATAGATTGAAAGCGCAAATGGTAATTAATACTTCTAAAAAACATGTTTACGATAAAATTACATGTACAGTAATGCAATGTCACCTTAATTATCATTTTCTCACTGTACAGTATATGGTAAGGTAACTTACAATTAACCAGTTTTTAATGTAGCATCTTTTTCTGTATACATTACAAATCAGTGTTTTTTTAGCAATTCTAAGTACAATGCAGTATAGTACAGTGTTAGGTCATCTTAAACCAAAAAGAAAGAGTCCTTTTTGAATGCCTATAACGTTTTCTATAGTGTCTGCATAACTACAACGCGACCACCTTAATAAAAGGAGGAGCCTAGATATAAGAGCTACAATTACCATAGAAACTGGATCTCCTAACAACCCGGAAAATCAAAAGAGACCAAGTTTTGGTACACCAAGTGTAAACATACTGTCAAACTGAACCGTGTTTCCATGGTGAGTCGCTGTGTTTACGTGCATTTCCTATTCATTAAATTTTAGTTTTAGTTTGTCTCTGTCATGTGTGTGAGTTAGCTGAAAAGGAAGGGAGGATTAGAGTTTTTTGATGAATTCATGTTTTCAAATAGATACTGCCAATGAAAAATAGTCAGGGAATATTAAATGACTGGAAAGCTCTGCATGTTTTGCAAAGAATTTAGCTCCCTGTTGATTTTTGGGAAGGTCTTGTAAGTCTTGAGTAAACTTTAGGAGAGCAATAAAATACTCTCTTTTTGCTTAATTTGGTGGTTTGGAGGCACATTCTGTTCCTCTCATTTTAATGTTACTCGTATATCTTAAGATTTGATTACATATCTACTTGGGACACAATAGGGTGAACTACAGTACAGTGAATTTGTGATGGAACACACGTTAAAGCTTTCTACTCTCAGTCTTTGAGCTTTTTCTTATGCTACAGCTCACCTACTGAAAATGCACATGTATCAAAACAGTATTTCATATTCCGCATGACTGTTTGGTAAAATATGGTTTTGTGAACATGGTAACAGGTTTGTTACTGCTGCAAAGTGCCAAAGGGGGTGTTTAGGTGTCAATGGAATATTTCAAAATTAATGCATGTTAATTATTATTTTTATTTTTTACATGCACATTCACCAAATTTGCTAATATTACCATTTCATTTTGCTTAATAAAAAGTAAATATTGTCCAGATTATTTTCCACAAATTACCATTATAATGTAATGTAATGTAATATAATATAATATATTAATTTTTTTTTTTTTTAAAGGTTTTGAAGTTTGAAAATGGATCACGGATGGTACTTAAAACAGTTTGACACAAAGGTCTGTAGTCTATTGACTTGCATCTCCTGAAAGGGTTAAATACTGGAAAAGTATTTATTAATCATATTAAACTGAGGAATCTTGTTTGACACTGGGTGATTGCCTCACAACACAAGTGAAGTGCTGTCATTTGTTACGAAACAGTGGTTTATTTGTACTCCTACACATGCACATAGCGGTCAATCAGGGCCAGAAGATGGTGCAAAAAAATGAAAACCGAAAAGGGCCAACTACTTGTCAAGTTATATTTATGAAAACGTGGCTAACATGGATTCAGGAAACTCGTTCTCAAGTGGGTTATTTAGGATGCCCTGTGAGCAAGTAAGCATTCTGCTTTATTTACTGAGAATGATGGGTTATGACATGCCAGGAGATTGGCTGGGCTATTTTGATCGTTGCTCAAAAAGGGGTGGCGGGAGTTGCCTTGGATCCACAGAGGAGACGAGCAAGTTCTCTCTGAGGATCCCAGCCAGGGTGATATAAAGGGACTCCCGAGCAGACAGGGCCCTCTCCACTCTGACGGACCACCCATTCCAACCCTCCACCTCCTCGTCGCTGTTTGGGGTGAGAGGAGAGACTCTGAAATTAAGCTCCATGTCAACCAGATGGTTCCGATTCTGTCTGTTTGCTGGAGTCACTCTTTTGTCATTGCAGACCCGAGAGCCAGAGTTAATAGTGTTGTTAACATGTGAACTTTTGCTGTTTAATGTTTAACAAAGGCAACTAATAGCCTGTACTTCACATATACACCATTCCATTGCTTGGATTAAAGGATATATTTCAGGTTTATTTAGTCTGTTTCTTTCCTGTTGAAAAATACTGCTAGTGTAGGGAAGGAAACATGCTTACCCAAGACAACTTCAGGAGTGGAGATGTTCAAATTTTATTGATGTGAACTGTGAACCTGTTTCTACCGCTACCTGGTTTCGAGATTTTCTTGTAATAATATCATGATAATAATGATCTTTCGGTGCTACATCCTCTAATATGTGACCCTGGACCACAAAACCAGTCTTATGGGTAATTTTTTTTAAAATTGAGATTTATACATCATCTGAAAGCTGAATACATAATCTTTCCATTGATGTATGGTTTGTTAGGATAGGACAATATTTGGCCGAGATACAACTATATTGAGAAAATCGCCTTTAAAGTTGTCCATTTCTATTAGCGATAGTGCTGCATCCATTCACAAAAATAAATGTTTTATATATTTAAGGTGGGAAATGTACAAAATATCTTCATGGAACATGATCTTTACTTAATATCCTAATGATTTTTGGCATAAAAGAAAAATCTATCATTTTGACCCATACAATGTTTTGTTGGCTATTGCCACAAATATACCCGTGCAACATAGACTGGTTTTGTGATCCAGGGTCACATATTTTTATCTAGAGCCAAATGTGCTTCATTCAAGCCCTTTCTGTTCTGTGCGCATTGCTTCTCTCTACCGCTAAAGATGTAAAGCACCACATTAAGAGTTGAAGATGATGTGGTTATTTTAACAACAGTAGCAGAAACACGGTGAGATTAAAAATAGATATACTTTTGCTAAAACGCTGCAGAAAACGAGAATGCAGCACATATAATTATTTTGATTTGTCATACAGATGATGCTCTGACAATATGAATATCACAATATGATGATAATAATAATAATAATAGCTTGGTAAAACATCTGATCTGACCTTTTTATATTCATATCCAGTTGGGAGAAAAATATACTTTTTTGGTAAATATTGGTAAAAATTCTGAGAAATCACTGCTTTGGCTCTTCTCATCTTTGATAAGCACTACGGCTGCCCCGATGGAAATGCATAACTGTCCCAAAAAAGTATTGTCCGGACCTCTGCTGGGCAGGAAATATAGAGGCCGGACCTCTTGGATCTTTAATTGAATACCCCTATGGTATAAATATAATAGTGGTGGATCTCATGTTTATAAGTATTTTTATTTGTAAAAACCATATAGACAGCATCATTTTTTTGTCAGATCCCCAGTAAAGAACTGCAGTGTGTTTCTCAAGACAGATAATTCAGTCCTAACACAAGGCCAACAGCTCTGTGCACTGAATACATAATATTTTATTATTTGATCCATCCAGTATTGTCAAAGCTCTGCCTTCTTTCGCTGAAAGAAGTCGAATTGTGTTCTCTCAGGCATTATAGGAGATTTTTGGTTCTTGCGGTACTGGAACATGCTGTACTTTTCTCATTCTCCTCTGATATTTGAGTATATATTTTTTCGTTCAGAGTTAAGCTGTGAGGGGATCAGGTTTGACAGGAGTTCATAAAAATCACAAAAATGGCAGAGTCCCTCCATGTCCTTACTTTGTAGCATGTGTGTATCCACTGTGAGAGCTGTTTATCTTATGCGGCCTGCCCTTTTCCTCAGTCTTTTATTATATCTGTCCATATAGATTTTTTAAATGTAGTTTACATCTGTCTTCAAGGCGTATTTTGTAGTTATATTGCACAACAGTAATTGCTCGACTTTCAGTGTCCTGAAAGATGTTACACAATTTGGTATCCCTAAATCTTTGACAGCGGGAGGTGCAGTTCACACATTTTTGCTTTCCCCCACGCTTCTCTTTCATTGTTTTTCTTTATAATGGTGGTGGAGTAGTGAGTTTGATGTGTAATTAAACTCGAGGTTCTGTGGGGTGCGGACTGGATTGATTCCATTCCTAGAGCATCCGAACAAATGGGTTTTTGGAGTGTGGATTTATGGGGCAGTGATCCCGAGGTTACCCCGTGAGTCAGTCCTAGAGCTCCTCCTGTCCGATTTTAGGGAAAAATCGGGTCCATCGGAGACGTCCAATAGATTTCTTAGGCGCCGAAATAACACCACAGACACAGTTCCTTGCTTTTATTTTGTGATTATTTTAATTCCTTTCTGTAAAGCACTTTGAAGTTAAACTCATAGTAAGCAAGCCAATCTCATATCTTGCTTGACCTTGGTTTACACCATTCAAAAGCTAATTATGGTGATTTTGCCATTTCCCTCTTCAGCACATTAAAGAGTTCTTAATAACAAGGTCATATTAAGACAACACATGTCTTTCACTTTCTATTTTATGCCGCATTAATATATTCAACACTGACTCTGACGGCCCCATCGTGGTGGTCGTAAGCTGTGATGATAAATGGCTTCTAAGAAGCACTGCAGGGATTGTTTTAGCCATCATTTGGCGCATAGCAAAAAAGAAAGAGCGAGAGAGATGCAGACCGATCTCAGGATATCAAGAGAAAACACGCACAAAGCAAGGTCTCACCTGTCGCTATTCTAATGTATACTAATGGACTTTGACTGCTCACGGGTGTGTGTGCGTGTGTGTGTGTGTGTGTGTGTGTTTGAGAAAGAGAGTGAGAGCAGGTTGTCACTAATGATTCTGAATAGGTCTGTTTTAATCTTCACTGGACTGCAATTCTCCTCACTGTTTCAGCCAGAGGGAAGACATGATCTAGTCTCACTCTAACAAGCCCCATATAAGCTAGAAGAAACAGTCAGCCAGGAATGCAAGAGCAGAAAGACCTTTTTTTTCTCTCCCTCAATTATATAGATTAATGAGTTAAACAATAGGAAATTCCAAGATTCCAAAGCCCTTTTTTTAATGTTTTAGTGGAATCTCTTCACAGCATGTGAAGGGAGTTTTGTGACTGTCACTACGAATTTTATGTGGGTGGATTTCAATCATTCAAACTGTTTCTGACACGTTCCCATCAACAATTTATGTGTCTATTGTTATCATCATCCCTCTCAAAACCCCTTCTGAGATCATTATTGTTACAAGTTATGAAATTGCAGTGGGCCAAGAGATTTTCCTTGAAAAGCAGATGTATCCCAAAGAAACCGGGAGTATAGACTAGAGTGTCCTCAGATAAATTTGTACTTTTTGGGATGGTCAGATCTGAAAGATTTATGATCTACATAGTTTTAAGATTAATGCTGTATCACTGTCCTTTTGCATAGTAGAGTATGAGAACAGATGGAGAAAATGATTTCTGCTAAAATATACATGCCTCTCATACCAGCCTAACATGAGCATTTAAACAAACAGAATTACATAAAGGGGTTGAATATTGAACTTTTTAAGGAAACGAAAACAGGCAGACAAACATGAGCAATACATATTAGACCTATTTCTGTCATTTGTGCTTTTGATCAAAGTTCTCGTGTCTGGAAAAATCTGACGTTATTTTTTGATCAAAGTACTTTGCTGTTTGGAAGAAAAACTTGTGCCTTTTCTTGTCTCTTAAAGGTGAAGTGTGTAATTTCTCTGCCACCGGCGCACCAAAAGAAGCGCAAAAACAATGAGTGAGTGATGTTTCAAATGGCTCCCTCCATGCATTAATTACACTTCAGCCTAAGATATACTCAAGATTTGACGCAAACACTTAGCGTACAGCCAAATTCATAGCCTTTCAAAGGATTCTTAATTTGATAGCATGCACAAAAACAGATGGTCGACACATGCACACTAGAAATTATCATCTTTTTCCAGAGTCTGTGCTATTTCTCTCCAGAAGTTATGACAAATGATGAAAATGTCTTTGTAGTTGTTTAAAAAGTTGAGGGTGTCTCTTTACACACTAATACAAGCGCTCTTCAGTGTGGCCGTCTGTTGTTTTTACCATCTCCACTAGTTTGTTGTTGTTGCATTTATTTTCTTTAATTTTTCTGTGAAACAACAGACCGGGCCAGTGTTGCCACCTTGTGGACCAACTAATTAGTGCAAAAAAAAAGAAGAAAAAAAAGTGATGTATATGTGAGAGCTAAGAATTAAGAATACGCACATTTAGAAAGATCAGGCTGCACACATAGTATGCGTATTTATGTCATGCATATGCTATGAATACCCTAGCATATGTATAAAAAAACACATGTTGGGCTTTCACCATTAAAGTTACACTTTTAACATGAAAACGCTCCGGTTACGACTGTAACCTCGGTTCCCTGAAGAGGGAACGAGCGTTGCGTCGAGTTTGACGCTATGGGAACGCTTTGCGTGATGACGTCTTGAAGCACATGTAAAATCAGTCCAATGGCGTGGCGGAACGTCAGAGGCGGGTGACGTCACGTACCAGGAAGCTATAAAAACCGGCCCGAAACAGAAAATGACAGCTTAATAAAGTCTGAAGTCGTGCTGACAGGCATGAAGGAGATATGGCAAGGTGACGCAACGCTCGTTCCCTCTTCAGGGAACCGAGGTTACAGTCGTAACCGGAGCGTTCCCTTTCAAGGGAACTCGCGTTGCATCGAGTTTGACGCTATGGGAACGTCTATACCAACGCCTCCATAGCTACAAATGTCTGTCCTGTGTGAAATCTAGTAGAGCAGCACTAGGATGACAAAACATGAGACCCTGGAGCAGAGTCTAGATCCAGAGAGTAGAACCTGACGAAAGTGTGCGGTGAGGACCAGCCTGCCGCATCACAAACGTCCTGTAAAGAAACTCCTGAAATAAGGGCCTTAGAGGCCGCCATACTCCTAGTAGAGTGCGACCGGACAGCCAAAGGAGAAGGCTGCCCAGCCGCCTCATAAGCAAGTGAGATAGCCTCAACCACCCACTTGCTCATTCTTTGCTTAGACACCGGGCCTCCCTTGTTAGGGGAGCCAAAGCAAACAAATAACTGATCACTTCTACGCCACAGGGCAGCTCTGTGGACATAGGCGTCCAACGCCCGAACTGGGCAAAGCAAATTATTAGCCTCCTGGTCCGCATTCTGGAAGGGAGGAGGACAAAAGGCCTGCAGAACGATAGGTCTGACCACATTAGTGGGGACCTTGGGGATATAACCCGGTCTGGGATGAAGAAAAGCTTTCACCATACCCGGAGCAAACTCTAAGCATGACGGAGCAACCGACAATGCTTGCAGATCCCCTATTCTCTTAAGAGAAGAAATAGCCAGAAGAAAAAGAGCTTTCAGAGTTAGAAATTTCTCAGGAACCTCCTCAATGGGCTCAAAGGGGGCCAGGGACAGGCCTTGTAGTACAATGGACAAGTCCCATGGTGGCACCCTAGAGCGAACTGCAGGCCTCAGCCTCCAAGTGCCACGAAGGAAACGAGATATTAAAGGGTCTTTCCCCACAGACATTCCACCCAAAGGAATGTGGTAAGCACCTATGGCCGCCACATAAACCTTTAAGGTGGACGGGGTCAGACCTGCAGTGAACCGGTCCTGCAGGAACTCCAGCACTGTACCAATTGGGCAGTTAACTGGGTCCAACCGACGGTCACTACACCAAGAAGTGAAGACTCTCCACTTCAGGGCATAAAGTTTCCTCGTGGAGGGAGCTCTGGATTGTAGAATGGTCTCAACAACCTCAGTTGAGAGACCTGACTCTATGAGCTGGGCCCCCTCAGAGGCCAAGCCCACAGGTTCCACAGTTCTGGGCGGGGGTGAAATATTGAGCCCCCTGCCTGGGACAGAAGGTCTCTCCTGACGGGTAACTCCAGAGGATGCCGTCGAGGAGGGAGACCAGATCGGGAAACCATACTCTGCCCGGCCAACGCGGGGCTATAAGAAGCAGGCAAACCCGGTCCCTGCGAACTCTCTCCAGAACTCCCGGGAGCAGAGCAACTGGGGGAAAGGCGTACAGACGTAGCCTCGGCCACGTCTGAACCATAGCATCCAGTCCCAGAGGAGCTGGATGCGTGAGGGAGAACCAAAGTGGACAGTGAGACATCTCTCGAGACGCAAACAGATCCACTTGTGCTTGGCCGAACTCCCTCCATATCAGCTCCACCACCTCGGGGTGGAGCCTCCATTCCCCGGGCCTCGGCCCCTGCCTCGACAGAGTGTCTGCTCCTATATTCTGGACCCCGGGGATGTAGGCTGCTCTGAGTGACAGCAACTTCCCCTGGGACCACAAGAGGATATGGCGCGCCAGATTGGATAATGGGCGCGAGCGCAGACCCCCTTGGTGGTTGATATAGGCGACTACCGACGTGTTGTCCGTATGCACTAACACATGGTGTCCCCTGAGATCTGTGATAAAGCTCCTCAGAGCCCGGAAGACGGCTAACATCTCTAGGCGATTGATATGCCAGGAACGATGATGGTCTTCCCACAGACCTTGAGATGAGCGACCCTCCAGGATCGCTCCCCAACCCGTGAGGGAAGCATCCGTCGTTAGCAGTTTGCGACGACAAGGAGCTCCCAACACTGGGCCCTGGGACAGGAACCAAGGTTTCTTCCACATAACCAAGGCACGTAGGCATCGCCGCGTGACCTTGATTGTGCGAAATGGGTTGCCCCTCGGGGAAAACCCCCTGGTCCTGAGCCACCACTGCAGGGGCCTCATGTGCAGCAGTCCAAAAGGTATCACGTTGGAAGCTGCTGCCATGAGACCCAACAGTCTCTGGAACTGTTTGACAGTGAGTAGCTGGCCTAGCTTTACACTTTTCACAGCTGCAAGGATGGACTCTATACGTGGCGGTGACAGGCGCGCCTGCATCGACACTGAGTCCCAAACCACGCCTAAAAAAGTGGTCCTCTGGAGTGGAGAAAGCACACTCTTCTTGGCGTTCAGCCGTAACCCCAGCTCTTTCATGTGGGCGAGAACAACATCTCGATGTTGAACCGCCAACTGATGCGACTGAGCTAAAATCAACCAATCGTCGATGTAGTTCATTATGCGAATACCCTGGAGGCGCAGCGGCGCCAGAGCTGCATCCATGCATTTGGTGAAAGTGCGGGGTGATAAAGCTAGGCCGAATGGAAGAACACGATATTGGTAAGCTTTGCCCCCGAAAGCAAACCTCAGGAACTTCCAATGACACGGACGGATGGAAATGTGGAAATATGCGTCCTTGAGATCTATCGTGACAAACCAGTCCTCGGATCTGATCTGTGGCACGATCTGTCTCAATGTTAACATTTTGAACTTGAGCTGCATGACTGAATCGTTCAGAATTCGAAGATCTAAAATGGGACGCAATCCCCCGTCCTTTTTTGGAACTATGAAGTACCGGCTGTAAAACCCGGTTTCCCTGTCGGAGGGAGGTACATATTCTATGGCCCCTTTCTCTAACAGAGTGTTCACTTCCTGTCCCATAACCAGAACCTGCTCGGGGGCCACCACTGTGGGCAGGACCCCCATAAACCGAGGAGGGCGTTTCTTGAATTGTATCAGATACCCTCTTTCCACGGTCTGCAGGACCCAACGAGAAACATTTGACAGTAGTTTCCACGCTGTCAAAGATTCTACTAGAGGTACCAGCCTCTCGAGACTGGTTTCTGGATTTTGTTGTTGTTGAGCAGTCAATTCGACGCCCTGTAACGGCGCACCGGCAGGGAGCGACCGAACAGACTGCTCTAACACCCTCCTCGGAGGGGGCGGGCATCCCGAGGCCACTACGTTTCCGGGTGGTCCTTGAGATATGTGCTCGCCGGAGACCGCTGTGCCCTGTAACACCGGAGGCGGCAGGGTTAGCAGAACGGTCCCCTGAGGGTACCGAAGAGAGACGGGCACCGTAAAAAGAGGTGTTAACCGCTCTGCTTCGGGGGGGACTACCCTCATTAGTCCTGAGCCCTCGGACGTCAGGATTTCTTCCCAGCAGCCTTCTTGGCGGTAATAACGGTCCGCAGATCCGCTTTACCCCTCGAAGACTGCTGGGTTTGAGCGCGCCCTCCGTGTCCCCGAGATTTTTGTGGGGGAGCACGGGAGGACACGCTCTGCTTCTGAGTGGCACGGTGCTCAGCGCCCTTTTTAGAGGAGTGAGGCTGCTCCCGCTCAGCAGCCTCATAGAAAGAACGGCGGGGAAGAAGCTTTTGGAGAGCAGCTGCTTGTTTAGCGGCTTCTTGAGATTTTGCAACCGCAATATTCACTGCATCCCCAAATAACCCGGCAGTGGAAACCGGAGCATCTAAAAGAACATGTTTCTCTTTGTCCTTTATATCGCTTAGATTGAGCCACAGATGCCTCTCAGTGGCCACCAGGGCTGCCATAGACCGCCCGATAGATTTAGCGGTCTCCTTGGTGGCCCTGAGAGAAACATCTGTGGCTCTGCGAAGTTCAGCCACAGTGTCGGGACCAATTCCCCCGCCCTCCTCTAAATCCCCCAATAATTCTGCCTGATATGCTTGCAGGATGGACATCGTAGACACGCTGCAGCTTGACCAGCGGCTGCATACGATTTATGTACCAGGGACGAAGTCATTTTTACTGGCTTAGAGGGAAGTGTAGGAGCCTTCAGGGAAGATGCCGTTGCTGGAGAGAGATAGCCCGCGAGCGTCTCTTCCACCCTCGGCATCTCCCCATAACCATACTCTTTATACTTAGAAATAGAGGAATAGAGAGAAGTGTGTGGTGTGTATACTCTGTGAGACACTGGTTTCCCCCACGATCTCGACACCTCGGTGTGGAGATCGGGGAAAAACGGCAGGCTCCTGCGCTGGGGCTGAGCACGAGATGGCAGGAAGCGTTCGTCGAGCTTACTTTTCGAACGAACGTCCTGCCGATCCTCTGGCCACTCAATAGATAGTCTGTCAACCGCTCTAGTAATGACATCGAGCAGTTCCTCAAACGCATGAGACTGAGGTGGCGAATCCTCAGACTCAGCTTCAATACTCACAACATCCAACTCCTCAGAGCTGGATAGTTGCAGTACTGGTACCTCTATCGGGGGGGAAGTAACCGCAGCGCGTGCTTCCACACCTTGATGAGAGGCACTGGATCTATCAGAAGGATGCTGAGATAAGGCAGAGCCCGTCTCAACATCCACTGATAAATCCATTTGTGAACCCCAGGACTGAGATCGACGCCGTGCCTCGGCAGCGGCGGGACCCGAGCCCTGGGGAACGTGGTCGGGATAGAACCGAGCCAGGCGGGATCGGAGTGTACGCAAAGGAAGCGCACAGCAATGCTCACAGTCACCACCCTCGAGTGCTGACTGGGCATGCTCCTCTCCCAAACAAACAACACAAAGAGTGTGTGTGTCACCTCCCGTTAAATAACGCGGGCAGGGATGGACACACACTCTAAACTGCTGCTTGCTCGCCATACTGAATAATATAAATATATATACAGACAACACCAAATAAGACAGACAGATTTCAACACAGAGCGCAACTGAAGACTCAGAAAGCTGTCATTTTCTGTTTCGGGCCGGTTTTTATAGCTTCCTGGTACGTGACGTCACCCGCCTCTGACGTTCCGCCACGCCATTGGACTGATTTTACATGTGCTTCAAGACGTCATCACGCAAAGCGTTCCCATAGCGTCAAACTCGACGCAACGCGAGTTCCCTTGAAAGGGAACCCTTATTACTCCTGCAATTTTATGTATTTATTAATGAAATATACAATTTTCCTTGATCTTTTGACATGTAAGAGACATTTAGGAGTACTGTAAAAACATCCTGTAAGTTTCAGAACTCAAAACGTCCTTGTTAGTCCAAAAACAGCTTTTATTTAAAACCAAGCTTTGAAAATGACTCGTTTCAGATTTTGTCACATTATGATGTAATAGTGTGTCTAAAGACCACCTCTGCAGAATCAGATCACCGCCTACTTCTTCATCATTGCATCTTTGGCCCCACCCACTGTCACGTTAGTAAGATGAGAAGAGAGATACAGGATCACTGGACTAAAAATAACATTACCTTCCAAAGAATCCTTATGCTAGAAAATAGCTTATTTATTTTCTACTATGTGAATGTCTCAGTCGAGCTTTATTTTTTTGTTCAGGACATTTCACTGTGGATTCTTTGGTAAATCAGTCACAATTTAGGCACAGGCTTTTCAAACAAACTTTTAATGTAAGATATGGACCTGAAAGTAATTCCGCATGTAAGTAACCGTGTTAATACTAGTGCCTGATCTGTGATCAGTGATTTCTGATATGTATCGATTCATGTACATTTAGAATTTCTTTGTCTTAAGGCGAGACACGGCAGGCAAAAACATCGATTTTTCATGCAGTGGTCAGTTTTGAGATTTTGGGCTAGTTTACTCCTTTTAAATATGTGTTCTTTCAAGCTGCTATAAAGAAAATGCTGAAAATATACATTAAGATGTTTATTTTATTACATTTTGTTTACTTGCGGCAGTAAGTTTCTCCCGAATTTACCAGGAAGTTAGTATTCCAACGCCACATGCCGAGCTCCGTGAGCCTCCGTCTGTTTACTTAAGTCTGTCATGACCGGTATCGCTGTAAAGCTCTGAGTCTCCTGCATAACGCGATGTAACCCAAATATGGGCATTTCCTTTCTATCAGTAACCAATCGTGAATGTCAAAAAGGGGATTTAAAGCTAACTATGATTTCTCATTTAGAGCTATTTAAATCTTTAACTGCCGTTTTCTCAAAATTAGTTTTTTGTCATTCTCCAGTACATACATCTCAGCCTATGTAGCACCTATGTACACCAAACTTTCCAGTTATACACTTAGCAGTATTCTGAAGATATTTTCAGAGGGATTTGTTAATAAATCATTCCTGGCCTGATTTATGTGACATTTTAATCAAAAAAATATGGCTAAAATCGATTTTTTAAGGCTATGGACAGTATATTTAGATTTTCTAGGTAATGAAAGCATATATCCTGAAATCCCTCTGAGTTTTTTTTTTCATCTTGTGTGTAAACAAAATGAAAAAAGAATTTTGCACCTGGCTTTATCATATGTTCAGATCTATCTACCGAAAATATATGCAAAATCGTGCATATTTAATGAGATAATGCCTAATTTGCATAATTAAACATACACATTTCTAAAACTTGTAATACATTTTTTTTATATACTTGTGTAAGTAATCAACTGAGGAAGTTTCATGGTGATATCTATTATTTAAAAATTTTACCCTATTCACCTGTAGTGTCTCGCCTTAAAATCGTTTTTTTGCTGTTTCACAGCTGTTTTGCTGTGTCAGTAAATTAAGCCATTGACTAAACGGTCAACTTTACATCGTTTCTCTAAGTAGCATGAAAATAATCTGTAATTTCAATTGTGATTAAATGCTATACAGAAAGCGATCAAAGAACCCCTCCCATTATAATCGCTGGAGCTGTCAATCACACAGCACGAGTTTATCAGTGACTGAGTTCTGGATTATAACTCCCGTTATAATCAATGATGCTGTCTACACTGCACAATGAATCTCTTATTTACATTGTGTTTGCATTGTTAGTTATGATGAAAACGTTTGTGAGAGTGCAGAAATTTAGTTGCAAAGATGAGATCACTGCATTAATGCACTCAACAGACATGTCTGTCATCGGCTGCAATGCTCATCCCCATTTAATCTGACCGCTGTAATAGTAAAATTTTAGTAAACATTTTTGGGAGAGTTCCACATGTAATACTTATTTCATAGATAGATAGACCGACAGACAGATGTTTAGATAGGTGGATGTATAGACAGAGATAGATAGATACTGTAGATAGACAGATGTGTAGATGCACAGACAGACAGACGAGGAACATGCACCAGTGAAGTAAATCGCATCAATTATGATTTCATGTTGACATCAATACAAAGCAAGCCTTCACATTCTATTGTGACGAGTGAGAGATGCATTGTAACTCTCAAGGGGATTTGTGAGCATTTGCCACAACCATGACTGTCTCTAATGCGCTGCGTGTATGACTGTGTTCAGTGATCTAGCATGGATTTGTCTGTGACCTGTCACTGTTTTGTAACTCAAGGATGTGCGTTTACCTCACAGAAGAGTGCATACTGGAGGGCATCTTAAGAGGAAGCAGCCCACTGAACTGGGACCAGTTTGCTCTCACGATCTTGCCTTTTGTTGTTTGCTCTGTGATGTAAAAATAGCTCTGTGGCCCTTTGTGTCGGCACTCTGATCCTAATGAGATGCCGTCCGTATTTTGGCTTTAAAATGTTTTATTCATTATCCCTTAGCATAAGGGGGGGGATTTTCTTTCTATTCCTGATCACGCACAAGTGAATAAACATCCGCAGATCATATTTTTCAACATATGTCATTTACCTCAGGGTGCAGATGGTGCTGGAGGTCATGATTGCTTAATTCAGACCTGGTTGCTAAATAATAAAGCTTTGAAATGGGAAGATGTTAACTTGCATTTTTGTAATGTTTCAAAACATTCATTTCATTTACTGTAATGAAAGGGGGAAAATACTCTTTTGTTTATGAAAATATGACCACTGACAATCACCATAATCATTGCTAACTGATGCAAACTGATCTCCTCCGATAGCACGTTTGGGAAATGTTCACATTAACATTCAGCTCAATTTTCTTGACGGATGATCTTCTTTCTCCATAAATGATTTCCGTTGCTATTGTGAGTCGGCTCATATATTTAGGAGACATGGCCTTCTGAAAATCGATCAAAAGCCAATACCTGTGTTAATCCAATCTTTCTTCACACTTCCGAGGGAAGACACATGCTATTTTCTCAGGGTAATAAAATTGTTGACATTATAGTGCTCTTTCTACTACTTCTGTCATACAGTAGAAGAAAATATGTAATAATATCAATAATATTTATGCAGGAGTGTAATTTCACCAACTTTCCACACCATCAATATTTTATATTTCTCTTAATCATCATTTTTATATTGTTTTTCAGTTAAAATACTGAAACATCTCTACAATAAGATATATTTATTGGCGCAAAATTGTTTTCATTTATTTGTTTCTACTTCAAAAAAAGTTTTGCTTTTCAAGTAAATGTGCCTTATTCCATCCATCCATCCATCCATCCATCCATCCATCCATCCATCCATCCATCCATCCATCCATCCATCCATCCATCCATCCATCCATCCATCCATCCATCCATCCATCCATCCATCCATCCATCCATCCATCCATCCATCCATCCATCCATCCATCCATCCATGAGAATAATTTCTGTGTAAATGTAACTTTCTGTGTTATAATCTCGTATGATGGGAAGTTACCTACTCCCATTTAAAATGTTAGTGCTTTTTAGTGGCCTGGTGTGCTCCAATGGCTTATCATTTAGCACCTGTGCCCCCGAGACAGGCTGCCGGAGGCTTTGAGGATATGTTGGAGGGATGGAGAGAGGGAAGATGAGGGTTGAGTCGACCTGATTGTCTCCGTGCCTCAGGGGCCCTGTTGGCGAGAGGCAGATGCCACCATGCTCTGACACAACCATTGGCCTTGTCACTCTTCCAACACCATTAGAGACACAGACGCAGCAGTATGTACTCTCATTGAGGCTAAACCAAATGCATCATGTATCAAATCAGAGAGCTACATACTTCATCATGCGTGAGGGTTAGTCCATGTATTATAGAGCTGTATTGGAGTGTGTGACTGGGTGTGTGCGAGTTGCCAAGTGCATTTAAGATCAATTACATCGCATTACTTAATTCCCAGTTTTAGCGTCGTCTTGGGGTCCATGCTTGCATGTGATTAGCTGTATGTATATTACGTTTCCCATTGTGCCAGTGGAAAACTAACATGCTTACAGCAGACTCGAGCCAGGAAACTCCTCTGCTCCTTTGTGCTCTGAAATGTCTGTTGCTAGGCAACATTAGCTTTCATCATGGAGACTCATAGTTCAGCAGAATAATGTCTCAATTACTGTTTTGATGACAGGCATTAGAATGGTATAGCAACCAATTTATTGGTTCATAGCAAAAATGAGTGCTAAGTTCTGAAGACTTAACCCTTTCTTATCTGAAGTTAATCTTAGCTTCAGAAGTAATGCCCACGGACACGCGGCACACTTGTCTGGAAACAATTCAGGAGTTTCATCTGATTTGGTTGAATTCTACAGGATGTCCGGGAAACGTGCGCGTTGCGTTCTTTAACGGTCTGCCTGAAAACAAATGCCGTGACACCAAACTCCCTCATGGAAGAAGAGCGCCGTCGTGTTTGCAACTGTGACAATGAGCGCTTACCAGGATCAACTAAATGCTGGATTTTCAAAAGTATGTGAAATTCACGGCTCCATTGTTGTTGTAAACTTGCACAACCTTTTTGAATGAATAATTTATAGATGCATTCCGGTCTGTTATTGCAGGGACATCGACTTTACATTTTCACGCCCCTAAACATGTCGCGGAACAAAATCCGATTTCACGGATCCGTGTGAATGGGGAAATGCAAAGAAAAAACGTTTCAATTTTTAATACATTGTTGTCGTGTAAACGCACCCTTATTTATTTTATCAATGAATTAAAAAAAAATTCTTGAGATTTTAGTATCAAAACTATTTCATTATAATTATTATTAAATAGTTTCGCTAATAAAATCTCTATGCATTGATATTCATGCCATGTTTTATTTAACCAGATATATGCAGCAGGAGAAATAATGCATGGTGTTGTGATGCACTGTTAAACTCAATTCTTCAAACAGAAGCGATTGACAGTAGTAGAGCAATGCATTCAGATGATGAGTTCTTGGCAATCCCTCTACAAGGGTGAACTCTGGTCTTTCCTGCTACATCAAAACAGCTAATCCTGCCATGGAAACTCCACTTCCTAATGCTAAATCAGGTCTTTGCACTCCTGTGCACATCTCCCTTGGAAGCAATTTCATGTTATTTTTAACAATTAAAACTCCAATGTTAGGTGTCAAAGCATGGCTCATAGCCATCGCAGGGGGCAGCATGAGTCAGCAAAAACATTCTCAACTGAGTGGCAACAGGGCTGATCGGTTAATAGGTTTGATAGACTGCTGCTCAGCACGTGTGTGTATATGTGTGTCAAGTAAATGCTTTTGGATTATGCTTTTATAATTGGAACATGGAATATAAGTGGAATATTCTTGTGTATGTAAACCGTTAATCCATAATATCACCATGTACCTCTGTAAGGCTAATTCTTTATAGGGTAACTAAGGGCTTTAAGATATTTGATATAGGATTTGAAGCGAGCACTGTTGTATAGATTAGTGGAACATCTGTAGGGAACAGAGGAGAGGATATAACTGACTCGGAGTAGTAATGGGGGCTCTAGTGTCTCGTTCATCTTTGTTGGACTAAGTGGACTCAACGCTCTGAAGAGTCCGAGGCAGATAGAGAAAAGACAGAGACACATTGAGGTACTGCACGGTATGAACAGGGCCTTAATTGAGCGAGTGAACAAGCTAATGCTCTGCGGCAGAAAATCGTTGTCTCTTGGCAAAACATGCTTAGCTTTCAACGTGTACAGCCTCTGCAAGTGTGAAATGTTTGGCACATTCCAATTATTCCTTATTGCCCTCTTAACTCCATGTCATGGCTCTTTGATTCTTAGTTTTGGTTGACTTATTGGTGATGGATAAATTAATGGCTTTGGGTGTAAAGACTGTTCAGTCAAGACACTTCTAAAGCGATTTTGAAACTGGCCTGACATGCACTTGCCTTTTTACATTATTTCTACCTGGTCTAGGAATGGGTGATATACATAGAAAATTCACAATGATTTTGCTGGCAATATAAAATTACGCAGCACATGCCAGTGATTTTACTGTGCTTTTTATTTGGCCATTACTTTTTCTAAAGATTTTGTCTTCTGCAAATCCCTATCTCAAGATATCCAAGTATAAGATCAAGATATTTTTAATAGCAACTCAGATTTTAACTGTCAAAGGGGGCATTGGAGTTCAATTCCTTTTCATGAATCAGTTCAAACTTTCAGTGAATCAAGTAGTTATTTAAACATTGATTTGCGTTATGTTCAAAAAACTTGAGAACCACTGCCTTAGTATGTTTTTTTATATTCGTTCATTTTATTATAAATATTAGTATTTGTCCTAATGTTCATTTACTGAAACATTTAATGTGCCTTGATTGTTTGAACTAGATTTGAATTGTTTTTTTAGTTTTTGCTCTCAGTAGTGTTTTGAATAATTGGTTTGATTGAATAAATGATTTCACCCCAGCTAACAAAAATATGTTCTAAGAATGTTTCGCTAATGTTCCCATTACGTTATGAAAACCCTATTTCTGAATGTGTTTTTTTTTTAAAAACATTCAAAACGTCCAGATCTTTAAATGTTTTAAAAATGTTTTTCTTGGTTATACTAACATTAAGGGAACATTCCATTTGATCATTCTACAAGTATTATGGGAACATTACTTTTGAATGTTCTCTGAACATTCTGAAACAAGTTGTAATATTTAAAAAATGTTAGATGAACTAAAGAGTTTCACAAAATAAGTTCCATGAACGATGAATAAATAATGTTTTTTCTGCAGATGTCTTGAAAACATTATGAAAGACAATAACTGTGATAACTGTGAACGAACATTCTATTAAAGTTAATGAAAGAACGTTTCTTCATAACTTTGTGAGTATGTTGAATGTTAACCAAAGTTCTGAGAAAGTTCTCTGTTACCTGGGACTGATTGTGGGGAAAAAATATCTGCCTTTTTAGAGCAAATATATTAAGCCTACATAAATATCCCGATATCTATTTAAGGTTAAATAGAATCTGAATGGTCCTGTCCTACTTTTTTGTCATTCATGCTTTTGCTACAATCTAACACTAGCCCACTTCGATATCAACACATCAGGTTAACAAATCCAGCAACATTTTTAGATCTTGGCCGTTTCACCTCCTCTGCGGTGCATGTTTATCCATGTGTTTTGGTTAGAACTGCGTGTTGTGTTTGTGTCCCACAGCGAGTTTCTAATTTTGAACCTTGCTTTCCCTCAAGTTCCCTCTTTATTTTTAGAGGAATTTGGATTTCTACACTTGACAGACAAGCAACAGTTACTCGCAAACTTTTCTAGCTTTAAGCTTCTCCCTGGTGTAAAGCAGAGATTGGCTCTTTTAGCACTTCAGCAGTCAGATGTCCCCAGTTTTGTCAGCGTTCCATCACAAGATTCCTTCCTCACTGATCCACAGAGACTTGTGATCTTGTAACAGAACTGCCGCTTGCAGGAAGTTGACTCCAAAGAGAAGATGCTGAGGAAATCTTAATGTTTTTATAGCCATCTGCCCTTTAAATTGCTTCTGAGGGTTTTTAATACTTCTCTCAAACTCTCCTTCCATTTTAGATGGAAAGCTGAACCTGGCAAATGCTTTTGGACTACGGCCCCTGAAGCATCTGTGCATAAATGAAGGCACAAAATATTTATTCCTTAAATTTCCACTAGATTAACCACTTAAGTAATAAAACTAAAGTGGCATTTAGTGTCTTAGAGCACAGCAAGTTTAAATAAATAAATTATGATATTTGCTTTACACATTGTATGTAAAATCTGAGATGGCTAAGAGGCTCATCATGTATTTTTGCAGAGCTGTAAGAGGCAGCAGAAAACGTACACCTCCATCTGCTCGCTAACTGTGCATACGTCTCTCTATTCTATTGTTTTATGTTTCGTAATGGCATTCTGCAGAAATTAAATGGTGTTATTTCTGTTGTGTTTTTATCTGGGAGATCATGCAAGACTAATTGTTAACAGTGAGGAAAACAAGGGACTGTGCGCTCTAGATGAGACTCTCTTTGCTAATGCACTCATGTCGAGCTGTGATTTAAAGGCCTTGATATCATGTCATCAAACAAAAAATAGTGGTTGTTGACCAGTGCCTGTTGAGCGGCAAAAATTTGGAATAACATGAGCGTGAATATATATGAGAGATTTTTCATGTTGGGGTGAACTGTCCCTTTAAGGGAGTTTTTACCTCAAACTCTCATTTGTTTACCCTAGAGGACTGCAGCTAACTTTACAGTTACATTTTAAGTGCACTTGAGAAAGGAGCTTGCCTGGCATAAATACATTCACATTCCCCATAGACTCTTTCCCAAGTCCCTAGAATCACATATCTGTCTTTTTTTCACAGCTTTAGACTTTTACATGCAGAAGTTTGACAGATGGGCTTGTTTGAGGGATGAGGACATATCAGATGTGAGCTTCATGTCTCTGAAATATTGACTGATTTCAGGCCTATCCTGTGTCAGATCCATCTCTGCCAATGTAGATCTGTAGAGATGGAAGTTGGCTAAATCTTAGTCGATTCTGTCCATCAGATTATTTAATTAGTTTATAATTAATGGTGTTAAATTATGCATTGAGGTTTTTATGGATTGCTTCTAGGGTCATCTTACACATATGGGATGTATATTATTATATACACTGTAAAAAAAAAGTGTAATGTTACAGGTAATGGTCTGTATTTTTTTTACAGAATTTTACCGTTTTGTCATTATACAGTGAATGCCTGTTATTTATCAATTCTGTATTTTTATGGTTTTTGCCTGTAATTTTGTGAAATGGTTATTTGCTGTAATTTAACGGAATCCGTCTGGAAACTTTGCTGCCAGAGATTTACCGTTTTTTTACGGGATTTTTTTTTACAGTGTATATTAGAATACATTTTTCCCATTTATTTACTTATTTGTTTGCTTGTTTGCATTTTAGGTGTATGCACTTTTTTCCTGGATGACTGAAACTTATTTATGCAGCTTATTAGCTCATTTTTAAGATCACTGACTCACTCAGTGTATGTATGTATGTATGTATGTATGTATGTATGTATGTATGTATGTATGTCTGAATGCATGTATGCATGCATGTATTTATGTATTTATGTGTGTATATAGGTTTAGAATTTTTCACTTTTTAGTCACTGGTTACTCAGAAACATTTTTATGCAACTTAACTTGTTTTCTTATTTAAGATCACCATTAATTAATTAATTAATTAATTAATTAATTTAGTTCACGTGTGTTTTTAATTAATTAATTTTATTATTATTATTATTATTATTATTATTAACATTCTAGGTTTAGACATCCCCCATGATTACACTGACATTTTATTTATTTATTTATTTATTTATTTAGCATTAAATATCAACTTAAATGGCTAAACTATGGCTTAAAACTGCCATGTTTAAATAGCCATGATGCTTCTGCCCCAACTCCACCTTGATTCAAATTAAAGATGCATGATTGCTTACTTTTTAAGGTATAATAGTTTTACCAAGTAAGTCTCAAGATTGGGTAGAGAGCAAAATGTCCTTTCCTAATGAGCGTACTGATGACTTCATATCAGGGACGTGTACATACATTTTGAGGGGCAGTGGCCCAAGCCAAGAAAAAGGGCATAGACTGGAATGTCAAATGAATGTCGACACCGTGGAGGAGCGAAGGGAACTCGGAGTGCGGCAGTTGTGTGAGCGAGAAATGGAAACCCTGGAGTGGATCAGGATTTCAGATTGCATTTAGCGTGGATTGAAATCCACTCCGGTCATATACAGTACACTCCCTGCAAGAGGGGTATCTCAGCCCATGAGGGCGAAGGGGCAGTGGCTCGGGCACAATTGCCACCCCACTGTCCCTGCTTCATATCATGAGGTGGTTTTTGCATTGGAGCAGGCTGGGCGTTTTAGTGCAGTGGGACCAGAAGACCTAATTCTGAGAGGGTCTCAGCACAGGACCATGTCAGGACGTGTGACACTGGAGAATGTACGAGCCTGGGATGAAACATAGCTAATGCCAAGAGCTCTGAATTAAACATTGGACGGATGAAACACGGCTATTAGCATGGCATTCATCCATATGGGCTCCTGAGACCCTGGAGAAAGGGCCACTAAACATTTAAAGCGCCTGCATGAACACATTTAGACTCACAGAGAAAGAAGGATACCAATATTATCAGTTTGAAAGATTGCAAATGAATGAACAGATGGTCTGGAACTCGCATATGAAAATAGCCTACCATGTGCATTACACTATATATTGTTGGTCTGTTCAGACCAGTACTAAAATGGATACTCGGTGCATCTAGTTTCTAGGATATGCATTTAGCTTTATTACTTCGTTGCTGGGTTTATTATCATTGCATGTCCTTGCAACAGAATTTCCCTATAATTCTGCATCCTGCATATACGGGACGCCCCCCTCATTTCTTTTCGTTACTTAGCACAAGATAAGTTTATACCCAAGCCTAAGAGCTTGACAAATCTGAGCGCGTTGCATATTCAGCCCACCTCTGTCACTCTTTCAGGTGTGTTTGCTAGCATTAGTCTGCAAAATCAGCCTGGAAAAGCTGCAGAATCGCACACACACGTCATATTTTTTATGCCTCGTTCCTTTTTTCCAGCCTGTCAGAAGAGTAAAAGTACGGCTTTTTAGAGCATGAAGGCAGCCTCATGTGGGAATTGGGCTCCACATAAACACAACATAAAGAGTTGATGAGGTTTTGATCTCACCGTTGCCTGTGAGTGAAACCCACCTACACTCCTCCTGCAATGGTGAAGGGGATCCACGTGAGAGAAAACATGTGTCTGCTCATGGTGCGCAGTGGAAGCGGTTAAGGATCACACAGCATTTTTAAGCTCCTTTCTCACTTCAGATTCTGCCCATTGTATGAGTTCACTTTGTTTTTCCAAATTAAACCTTATGAAATAATTTATAAGCACACGTTCCAGTGTTCCCATTTGTTGTTTATGAGGGCTTGTCTGGATATTACTGTCCACAAGTCTCTTCATTTCATCTTTTATTACTGCTTTCTGGCAAAGAAAACATTTGCAATGTCTGTGACTTGCTACCTTCATTAACGCTTTTAATCCTGCGGGGATATAAAAGTCGCAGAAGGCTCTACTGCTGTTTTTTTTTTTTTTTTTTTTTTTTTTTTTTTTTGTCTTTAAAAAAAAAAACTGTACATATAGTTTTAGTTGCTATAGATTTAAATTTTAAAAACTGACATATAAGCTGACAACTTTAGGAGGATCTTTTGACAACTTGCTGGATAATGTGTCTTGTGGTGGGTTGGCAGTTTTTTTTTTTTTTCTGAAATGCACCTGGCAACTTCCTTATTATCTCAATCTTTTCATATAGGTTCCTATGGGAGATTCTATGTAGAGACAGAAACAGTCAGCCAATCATTATTGCATAATAAACCCTGATAGAATGACCAGAACTCCTGCTTACCAGGGAAAATAAATCATTTAAAAATCAGTATTGCATGTTATATTTCATGCATAAATAAAGAGTCAAACTAGCAACGTGTGGTAGATTGACTGTCAATGGTCAAATATACAGTTTATTGACCATTTTGCAAAAATATTGCAAAATATTTGTGAGAAAGTATTCTAGAGAAAGTATTCCGTTCAAATGCTTGGGCTGATTTCTTAAGAAGTCTCTTATGCTCACCAAGGCTGCATTTATCATTTTATATATATATATATATATATATATATATATATATATATATATATATATATATATATATATATATATATATATATATATATATATACTGTATATATGTGTATGTATATGTATGTATGTGTATATATATGCACAGTCTTTTACTGTTGCTTTTGATCAGTTTAATGCATCCATGCTGAATAAATTTTCAGTGCTGACCCCAAACTTTTGAACAACAATGTACTTATTGTACTTATGCATAATTTATTAATAAATCCTATTTTGTGTATCATCCACGTTTTACATTGTTTTTGAGTGATTTTCCTCACATAGTCCACGACTTCAGTTCCACTAACTCTCCTCTGCGCCTCTTGTTCAGTGTATATAGATCAATGATGCCTGAGAGAAGTTAGCAGCATGTAATTAGTCTTCTGCCTTTCTGGGGGAAGAAGACACATTCTGTCTGTTTACATTATTCATGCAGAATACATTACAGCCTGAGCCCCTTTATGCAACTGGAGACGTTCATTATGGTCAAGAACTGTAAAATACTGTAAAACCAGTGTTGAGGCTTTATACCAGAAACTATTTCAGTGAACACAGAATGTATCGGGGGATACATTATTTAAGTTTATGACTTCTCATATATCTGCACACAGCACTAAGGCCGGTTATTTCATGATGCCATTGTGAAAGTGTGATCACATTAGAGGCCCGTATGCCACTGTAAATCCACTGAGCGTTTTCACTGGATGTCTTGTGTTGCTGATGTCATAGGACAATATATGGTTTTATTGTTGACCATGATCAGAGTTTCTCCTGGCAGGAAACTTTCTTGTTTGATGGCGCATCATCTTATTGTGTTTTGGCGACTTTAATGATGTCCCTTTGGGCCGTCCTCTGACAGTAATTGTGAAAAATGAGCTGGTTTCTGTCTGGGGCCACTTTGCTTAGACGGCACCCCGTATAGGCATTAGCATTCTTGTATTTAATTTAGATGTAAATGTGTGAGCTCGACCCCTGGATTGGTATGTGCCATCCGCAGAACCCGCCACACCGACCCCATGATCAATTACTAGCGGTGAGCTAAAAGGATGAAGGGAACTCTTGGTCATTTATTCCCCACAAGAAAAATAATGACAAACATAATGACAAAAGCACCTTTGGCCCAGTAACACATTTAGCTTTACTGACCTTGTTTACGTGACAGAGAAAGTGATTTTAGCCTTTGAAATGTTATTTGTTAAAGCTGTAATAACTGAATTACGTGATCGCTTACAATAATGCGCCAATTTATTACAATTTCATCATCTTTTCTTTTCCAAAACTACAGAGACTCTAAAAAGACACAATTATATGTTACTGCTTTGGAATACCATGCTTTGTGTTCCCCCAAGAAACCTGCCAAAGTAAGCAATGTTCCTGGAGCAACATATTTTGTCAATTTTGGAACAACATTCCTGTCTGAAAATGTAGTCCTAGCCCTATCCCTACAACTAAACCTAATACTACCCATAACTTATCCCTAAAATCAGAGGGAAATGATAGGTGACTAACACTGATGTAAAGGCACCTAACTCTGGTTGAAAGCCTGAACATAAACTGTAAACTCGTCCCTTAAATCTGATTGGTTGATTGTAATGTTTTTCCAGGACCAATAAATATGTTGATTGAACATGCTGTACTTGGTGAAATTACATTCACCTTTTCAGTCTAACACAAATTTTTCAGAGGAAATGCAAAGGTTTCGTCAGCGAACAGAAAGTTTCTTTGGGGAACGCAAAAGCATTGAAATAGATTTTTCCTCCCATCTTATATTTTTTCCCTCACCACGTCCATTTTGGGGCTCCTTACAAGTAGTATTAAAGTATCAGTATTAAAATGGAAATTACTAAGATGTTTTTTTATAATCTTAGAAAAAAAAGTTCCAGTGATGTTCTATATAGAACCCTAGAGTTCTTGACTCAATTTTAAAGAACCATTTATGCTCAAAATATTATATAGTATACGTGGAAATGTCTTAAATTATTGCATAATACTTTCACGTTTAACTGGTTATTTATAATTTTTCTAGTTATAAAGTGCATTTACAAGCTTTTTAATTCATAACATTTAATCACAAGAAAAAGTGAATTAAAATGTATTAAAACTAAATCCATAATATAATCCTATGATGGGAACCCCTGTATTAAGCGCATGACACAACCCTTTCATCTTCTATATAGAACCTTTTCTTCTAAGACTGTATAACAGTGTGAAAGAAGGACATCATTTAAACAACAGAGATATATCATTAAAATTTGCAGTAGTTCTGCTTTATTCTAACTCTTAATCGCTCAGCTTAGCAACATTAGATATTGTTGAAAATATTATGTCTGCCGATAGCTTGGATGCGGTATCTAGGCTGCAGTAATGTAATTTGTTTATATTCAGGACATATATTCTGTTTATATTCTGTGACTTCATGTATTTTCTGTGTACTGTTCCTTAACTTCTGCTTCCCACATGGTTCGAGAGGGCCAGCATGTTGGTAATCCTGCTGAACTGCGTTACTCTGGGGATGTTTCACCCTTGTGAGGACAGCCACTGTGACACAGAGCGATGCGAGATACTGCAGGTAAGTCTCATTCTTAGAATACATCACCTTTTGTAACCCCATGCACTTAAAATAGATCAAAGAATAGATGGAAAACAAATTAAAATGTAATTGGTCACAGATTTGAAGTTAGTGTTGAAATGAAATCAAACAACTGTTACAACTCAAAAACACAAGGTTATTTTCGGGCGTTTGTCATCATCTCTCGTGGAGCGCTGGGTTTCTCTAGATATCCTGAAGCATGTTGTGTTGACTGACTTCCAAAAGACACAGGAATGCCCCAAACCACATGTGGTGATAGGCAACAAAAAGATCCTCGTCTGTAATTCAAAGCAGATTATCACAGGAAAGACACTGCTCTGGTTTATCGTTGACTTGGCAACATGGCTCAGGGACTTTGATTTCAATCTGCTAAATTCCTTTTGCTTTGTTTAACAGATGAGTGTTTTGCCCTAAGGATATCAGAGAGCTATCTTTTTTTTCCCGCTTTGTATCCTCTGCTATGGATGTCTTTTATCATTTAAGGACCCAGCAACAATTCACTTTTATTCTCCATAGGGGACATTGATATTGTACTGTATATACAAATATTGGGGACATTAGCAGAGGAAATTGGTATTTAATATACTGAATGTGTATATGTAAACTACAGTTAAAAGTTTGGGGTCAGTAATATTTTTTATGTCTTTGAAAGTCTCTTATGCTCACCGCGGCAGCATTTATTTGAAAATAATTAAAATAATTAAATATTTTTTTTTAATGAAAACCAGGTATTTTCATTTTTTATGCATTAAATAAATGAATAATAAATAAACTTTTCTTGGTGAATATAAGACTTCTATCAAAAACATAAAAATCCTTCCAAACTTTTGTAATAGTAGTGTGTTTAAAACAATGATGATCCTTTTTTGTGTGAAAATTTGCTTTTCTGCAGTGCCTCATCTTCCTATACCTGATGTCTCATTACAAAAAACAAAACAAAAAAAAACACTTTTATCAGATGTATTTTATGTTCCATATACTGTCAAGTGAAGAAAATTCTAACTTCCCAAAACTATTTTTTCCCTGGCTCTCAGAAAGTTATATAACACTTTCAATCTCTCTTTCTCACTGTACTATGCAATTCCTCTAAGGCTATGGGGGTGTCATAAGCATTTGTAGGGCTATATAAAAACAAATGAGCCTGAAAAGGCCCAGCCCTAGAGAGGATTTAACCACATTAAATGAAGTGCTTAAAACACGACTTCACAGCCACTCATCCAGGCAGTCATTGAAATCAGGCACTTCAAAATACAATGTGACTGATTGTGACATGAGGTGAATCACCTCTTATTTCTGAGTTATTAAGCTAATGGTTGCTGTAATGAATGATACTAATCTGTGATCTTTACATTGTGACAGCGGGTCAAGTTCACTGTACAGAGTGCCTGTGAGACGTGATTAAAATATTCTTTTCAAAGGCATACTGTCACATAAATCATCTATCAACTGTACAGTGGCTTGCCTCTAGACTGGATTTTTAAATCAATATTGACATACTCTTGGCAAATTACCTGAAGAAATAATTGTCTAATGCACATAATCTCTCAAAAGGCTATTATATTTTGTATCTGTGGTAGTGTACTTGTGTGTGTGTGTGTGTATTCATATTAAGATATTAATTAATCTATTAATCTAATTAATCACAAATTAATTGCACACCAAATTAAGAGATTAAGAGATTCATTATTGTGTTAAATGAGAAAAGCATCAAATTGACATTACAAAAAGTAGCTTTAGAAATAAATATTTTATTTGATTCAACATAATTTATTACACAATTTTTTTGGCTACAGCGACCATGATCTTAATTTTTTTCAGAGGCTACATCTGAATTGGTATTTATATATATATATATATATATATATATTTGCAGACAAAAACAGTTTGGTTACCAACATTCTTCAAAATATCTTTTTATGTTCCACAAAAGAAAGAAAGTCATACCGGTTTGAAACAACATGAGGGTGAGTAAATGTAAATAAACCTAATTTAGATTTTTGGGCAAACTATCCCCAAAACATGAAAGTATTTTTTGGAATGAAATGAAACTCTAAATAAGAAACTAAAACTGCCAGTAGGTGACGGTAAATGTCTAAATGAGTAAGTCATCGATGCTGAATTTGGAACCACATACTCTTACTACTTTTACCACATCTTTCTATATCAGAAATAGTAGAAGTATGCGGCCCTGAAAACTTGGGATTTTTTTGCTAAGAGTTTCCAGGAACCATCATCTTTTACTCTCTAAAATGCCTGGGTGAGATTGATTCATTTCCATGGATAATGCCAAGTTTTCATTTGAATTTAATGGGCACAGATCAATTTCTTTGTTTGATTTTTATTTTGTAAACTTTTTTTCTGAATGATAGCGTAACCCAGCTAAACCCCAGAGCGTTTGGATCGTTCCCCTCCCTGCTTCTCATCGGAAATAAATGGCCTGGGCCGTTTCATCTTTGAGATCCGAGATTTCATAACGATTATCTTCTCCAACTGCTCTATCAAATCACTCTCCCTCTTGCCATATGGGAATTAGTGTGCTTTGCCAGAAATAAGATTGCAAACCTGGTCATCAGGAAATTTACAAAGACATACAATCAGCTCCCATCACTGTCAGGGAGACACGCCTGGGCTCCATAGCTGACGTGACTCAGGTTAGCCCTCGGCATGAGCTTGAAAAGAACGCCTATGGTGGAATAATGGAATTCAGGGAAATGCAATAAAGCCGGGGAGCATTCCTGCCATCTCTCTCTTTCTCTCTGTGCCCCTTCTCTTCTGCCCACACAACCACATTATCATTTATTTCTTCAGTGCTTTCCTCTGCAGTTTTGGCAGTTTTTATTTCCGGTCATAATGTAGTCACCTACATGTAATTCTAAACACAGATATTCTTTCTCCTGTATCTATATATATTTGTAAAATGTAATGTAAATATAAATGTATAACACAAAAGAAGATATTTTGAAAAATATATGTCATTGAAAAACATCAAATATGACTTCTTACAATAATAGTCAATTTAGTCCAGTGCTGTTTTAATCCCCATTGACTTTCATTGTGTTGATAAAAACATTCTTCAAAACATCTACTTTAATATTTCACTCACAAAAAATGAAAGTCATACAGTTTGGAACAACATGAGTTTACCCTCATATAATTCCAAAAGTACAGTGAGGAAAATAAGTATTTGAACACCCTGCTATTTTGCAAGTTCTCCCACTTAGAAATCATGGAGTGAAATGGAGTGGAGGTGGACATTTTAAAGGCAGACTAACAGGTCTTTGAGGGTCAGAATTCTAGCTGATAGACATGTGTTCAAATACTTATTTGCAGCTGTATCATACAAATAAATAGTTAAATCATATATTGTGATTTCTGGATTTTTTATTTTAGATTATGTCTCTCACAGTGGACATGCACCTACGATGACAATTTCAGACCCCTCCATGATTTCCAAGTGGGAGAACTTGCAAAATAGCAGGGTGTTCAAATACTTATTTTCCTCACTGTATCTGACTTCTTCCATGGAGATGTGTTGACGAATGTCTACGTTTACACTTGGCATTAACATGCATTCTGTATCCAGATGTTGTCCACATAGAACATGCATTGAATTGCTAGACTAAATATTTGTGATCGACAAATAAATCACAAAAAAATCCTGTGCTATATATGGGCACTGCCATTGATAAAGTCTAAAGGAAAGTTGTTTTACGCCACCAGACCATTTGAAGCTTCTACCTTTCGAACTCTCCCGTGGTAAAGGCCTATTACAGACCTAATTTAAATATTGTGCGGGAAACAGAAAGCCAATTATTTATTCAGATAGAGAGGCCACTGGATGTGAACAAATGTAATTGCGGCGTTTCCTGATTGGCTGATGATCCGATCTGTTTGTTCGCATGTTAATGGCAAGTGTAAACCCAGCCTGAGCTGTTCTCATAAAACTGAATGGTGACCAGGTGCTAAAAAGCACCTTAAAACTAGTCCATAAACAACGCATGAGCTATTTCCCCAAAACCTCTGAAGACTTACCATTATTATAGATTTGTGTAGGCTGATTCATACTGCTCCTATAGACGGCAACCAACAGCAACATTTACCAAATTACAGTACATCACATCTTTGACATTCCTGATCGACAAAATATCTACAAAACCTGACTGACGTGTCTTTTGGCACACATTTTTGGTGTCTTTTTAGCCTTATGACATAACATTTAAGTCGTTACCCACCAAAAATCTTCTCTCTCATTGTATATCTCACTTACACATGTTCAAATACGTTGTGTCAAAACTTGTCGCATTATATTTGAAGTCAGATATACCAATTGTCAATTGGTTGTCATGTGTATTGGTTTTGTAACCAATTGCACTGAGGCACATTTGAATATGCACATATTGAAATCACACGAATATTTAAGAGCTACGAGGGGGAAGAACTTTTTGGTCTGTTCAACATGCAATCTATCCAATGGCTTTAGAAGATTTTTAATGTGGTGGACGAGTCTTATGAACCACTTTTACATGTTCATGATGCTTTTTGTTGGTGTTTGACCTTTAAAACTTCTGGTCACCATTTACTTTCATTGTATACAAAATTGCAGCATGAACATTCTGCTTAAAGGTCACATTTACCGAATGTGTAATGTGTAATTTCATTATTTATGAAATTCAGCCATTTCAATACGAATCCGCATGCTCGGGAGTTTTGCAGGAGGTCGAAAAAGTTCCACATTCAGATTTTGCTCATGTTCAAGTTGGTCAAGCGAACTGCCACTCTAACTGATAGAAAGCTGTCTGCTTTGAATGTGGCTTGTGCAATGCTTCAGACATAGCTACGCTATTGACAATGGACCATTTTTTTGCCCACAAAATGTTGCTGAAATATCGCTAATGTGACCAAACTCTAATATGTTTGATGGAAGAAAGAAAATAACACAGAATGAAACTCATGAATGACATGAGAGTAAGTAAATGATGATAGAATTCAATTTTTAGAGTGAACTACATCTTTAAATGTTTAGTGAAAGCAGCATATATAACCAACATATATCAGAGACTACATATGCATTATTGTGTTGATTTATGGTAGTGTGTTGATTGGTGTTTTCCTGCTGCATTGTACACGTCTCTTCACTTTCCTTCTAGACTCCATGATGTCATCGGCATAGCAACTGCTCTCTGCACACATGAATTAGATGAATTAGTAAGAAGAACACAGAATATATTTTTGTTTACCCTCAGTGAATATGTGTTGCAGCTTCCTCCTCTCTTTGTGTGTGTGTTTGTGGGGGTGGACGGATAGTCTGAAGAAGTTCTGGATTTAAAGAATTGTTTGTTTTTTTTCCTCCCAAAGAAAAAGGCCATCAGTTGCACTAGAATAACCTTCTCACAGCACAGACAATACACCACTCAGCTATTTGTGCAACAAAGAGGATACCATGAGAAGATTTATTCAGTGGCAAAAGATCACCGCACAAGCACAAACACCCTCGCTTCCACACGCGCGGATGAGACTGACTCTTTCTGCAAGCTATTTTTGAATGCTTCCCCAGAAATATGAAAGAGAAGGATGACATGTATTAAATAGAAATGGGTGGATGAGATGTGGTGAGAAAAAGGAGGGGAGGAGGAATATGGGAAGAGGCTCTCTGAAACAAAGGAGATGAGAGACAGGGAAGTATAAAGAGGAAGATATTCATATAGTGTGTAGGGGGTGTGTGTGTGTGTGAGGGTGAAAAAGCACTGTAGAAAATATTTAACCCCTAAGCTCTGCTTTCTCGCTCTGTGGAGAGACCCTGGGAGTGTTTTGTCGAGGGGTTCCCCTGGTCCGCATCGTTTATCTTTGGAGGGAGCTGTTGAAACGTAGAAGGGCCCGCAGAGATTTGTAGAGCTGTGCAAGCCAAGAGCTCTACATGGACTGTGAACAAAACACATATATAATTTAACAGTCACTGTTGTTTCATATACACGATACTTATGAGATGGATCCATCTCTCTTGAAGTACTGGGGTCAAGATCAGTCAATAATGCAGGGAGTTCTGGGCCAGTTGCACTGATGGACTGTCTTTTGCCTTATCAGATTTTTTTTCACTTAATCTTATATTTAAATAATTATTTATTTCAATAATTTGCAAATTATGCCAGTTTTAATATTTGTTTATTTGTTTGTTCATTTTTATAAACTACATTTTACGTGCATTATTGGAAACGCAATGAAAAATAAATGAACACACAAAAACAATAATAAAATAGATTGAATATGTTTATTATGTTTAATATGTACAGTACTATGTTTTTTGCTAACTTTTTTTCTCTTACGCTGCCATATATATTGAGGTCGCTAAGGTATTGTCACAAAGATAACTTGTGATTACTAAGGTTATGTTTTCTAGCTGGTTTTTAGATAAGTGTATTTATGCATTCATAGCTGTCATCGAGTATAGCTATAAGCTATTACTGTAAATTTACTATAAAGCTTTATAAAACACATTTTCTAAAATATTATGCTTTTTTATTTTTATTTGTATAGATATTTTATGTAGAATTTTTATTCAAAAACAAATTATTAAATGCATATTTTTTATTCATATATTTTTGCTAAAAATACTAAGGTCACTTCAATAATGTCACTAATGTTACATTTTCTAGCTGGCTTAGAAAGTTTGCTTATGAATTTATGGCTGTCATCGAGCTATTAGCTAATGCTGTAAAATAAAAACCTTGCAATTATTTTTGAAGAAAGCGTTTAATGAAAAACATGTTAAAACATAGTTTATATATGCCTATGGCCGAATCACAGCTGTGCTGATATAGAGTGATATCACACGGCTTGTTAAAAAAAAAATTCTTACGCTGCCAGAAATAGTAATAGTCTAGCCTGACTGGAAAAATGGAAAACATCCTTATTTTGAGTAGAGTTAATGTACAGGATATTTTTGTTATTAGTAGTGAAATTATTATTATTTTGTGTTTATGTGTTCACCATATGTTCGCATTAAGGCAGATAATTAGAGAACATTAGGGCATAGTCTTAGGAGATCAATCTCTGTCTGAATAGACAGTCTCCTCCCTCAAACCATTAATGTAAAATGAAGTCTCACAGATTCTCCCCTCATCCTCATCCTGACAGTATTGTTTATGGATGTGTCGTGTGTTACCATTAACTTTGAATTGGCAATAACTGTAGTACTCTATAACCCAAATGTCCACTATACAATACAAGCAGATCAGGGATGAGGTAATACATTAGTGCTTGGCTCTGAATAATATCCAGCGCGACAGTAAATGCTCTCCACTGCGGCTTAATTAACATTCCCTGCATTATCAGAGTGCAAGAGCTTTGGCTAGAGGGAATCCCTCACTTAAGAGCTTTGACTAATGTCCTCTCTGGCTGAGAATGCCCAGGTGTCTTTCAGTGACAGTCAACCTTGAGGAAACAAGGGTCTCTGTATGAGTTTGCATGGCCGCTGATGTCTCAATGACCCAGCCTTTATGGTCTTTACTCAAGAGCTGACTCTGACTGAGCTTTTTGCATCTAAATATTTAATAAGGCATTTACTTCATAATGTTCAGAAATGTCTCCTTTTCTCTCTTAATGCTGTATGTATTCATACTACAAGCTCCTTATTGCAGATCAGTGTCTGTATATATTATACACAGCAATTTTTTTTTTCTTTTAATGTAAAACACATTTCGAGTAACACAAGCGGAGGACTAGTACAGGATTTGTGGGTAAAGACTTGGGTGAGTTGGCTGTTTGTGCCCACTCACACTTACCGTGTAAAGATGAGTCAAGGCTTAAAGCCTTCAGCTCATGGACACACACACCATGCTGTGACATCAAAGTGGAAATTTAATATTCATCTGCATATGCCTTTGGAGAGTTTATTTCTTTATTTATAAGTTGTCCTTAATATAGCATGAGTCTCCCGATGAAGAAAAGAACATTTTTGCAAGCTCTGAATTGGCCAGTGCAGGATTTTAAGCTTTTTCTAACCCTTCGGATATTTCTCTCTTCCCCCCAGGACTTTGATGATTTCATCTTTGCTTTTTTTGCCGTGGAGATGGTAATCAAGATGGTTGCACTGGGCATCTTTGGGAAAAAGTCTTACCTTGGAGACACCTGGAATCGGCTAGATTTCTTCATTGTGTTGGCTGGGTGAGTCCTTCTACAATGACTTTACTCAAACTTTTCTTTGAGTGAAAATCTGTCTGTCTGTCTGTCTGTCTGTCTGTCAGCTAGATAGACATGGTTACTATGAACTGTCATCTTGTGGAAATTAAAGAGCTAGATTCTCCTTTTATGTTCACCAGAAGAAATAAAATGTAAAGTAAATAATGACAGAATTGGGATACAGCTTGTTCCTATTATCACCTTATTCTTCTGAATGAGTCACGTCACACATGGTTAGCTGTCGATACCTAATTCCTTAGTGTGTCTTTGTGAATGTCCGAATAATCACTTGATCAGTGATCACTTTCTACGTTTATGTGTATGTGTGAATCTCTACTCTTCATGCTGTTGTGTGAAACACTTTAATGTGAAGCACTGATCAATAAACATGGACTTGTAAACACTATAAAACAATGAGACGCACAGTTAGCTGTGTAAATGTGTACCCTGGTAAATATAGTAAAGAAAATGTGCATCACTAATAAAGATATACAAATGTTTGCAAAGGTCAGAAGAGACAAGCATTTTAGTGAACAAAGAATTGCAGGTTGTTAAAGGAGCTGTATGTAAGAAATGTATTTCAATTAATCATAAAATGGCCCTGATATGTCACTAGACATTAAGAAATCATGTTCATTTCAAATACTTATATCACTGACAACAGTAGTCCGGCCAGGATATTGTCATTTAAAAGTGAAGTTGCAGCCCTCAACTGATGTTGATGTTGTCATGTTGTGTTTTGGCCTGATGCCCCACCCTCCACCTATCTACCAATCACGAAGTCAGAAGTGTTTTGGCATCCGGGTTGCCAGCTCTGTTCTAGTTGAAAGCTCCTTGTAGCAGCCTACGTTCCTGCTGGATCCTGCAGCCTATCTGGCAACCTCGAGTCGGGGGGGGGATACACTGCTCTACAGTAATTCGAAAGTGATTGCAGTACCAGTTTTGGTCACAATCTTACATACAGTTCCTTTAACCATAGCACACACACACACACACACGGCATGACTTGGCATGATGTGTGCTTTCGAGAAAACACAAGGACACTCCCCTTTTCCATTCCATGAAAATGCCAGTCCCGACTGAATGGCAGCATGGGCTTTATTGCCAGCTTTACTACCTCTGACATAACCTCATGTGTCTTGTTGGTAATCTCACAGGATTCTTTGTTGAGATGGAAATCAGCCCAGCATACGGAGCATATGGAAGCACATTCAAGAGACATCAGCCAAAGTGTGTCCACAAGATAATCATACAAGAGTGACAGACTGCTGGCTTGCTCCATTTTTGGCTTAAACTTATTTCTCACTGGGTGTTTGAAATGTCTCCAGATGAAATACTTACCATCAAATCCTTTGGTAATTTGCGACAGTCTACATCATCTTACGGTCCTCAGCAGTTTGATCGTTTGTGGTACCTTCTGAAGAATCTGGCAAATGTTTGGTTATTGGCTTTACAAAAAAGTACTGAGTAGTACTATGGTACTGTAATAGTATCATGTGGTTTACCATGGTTTTTGATATATACCATGATTCTGAAATGGTATTTACATGATACTCCAAGATACTTCCACTACTGTGGTATATGTCCAAAAAATACAATGGTATAATGATACTGTATGTCCAAAAACAGCAGTGCTTGGAACTTTTTGGTACCAGTGTAGTAGCCTACCTTGTCAAAATCATGGCAGCACCACAATACTTGTTTGTGATGTCTCTGTTTAATTTATTTTTTTGGGCTTTGGCAAAAATTGGCAACCAAAGTAACATAAAAAGAGTAATTAATTATAAGCCAGAGAACTTGGAGGCATGGTTTATATGAACGATTTGTTTCAGTTTAAAGGTTAACATTTAGTGATTTTTTTTTTCTTTTTCTTTTCTTTTGGAGAACATTCTGACTCCAATAAATCACAAGTCTAAAACTCATTTTAGCCTGCTTACTAAGTGAATAAATTGGTGCTGGTGGTTCAACTGGATGGTTTGGTTCCCAAACCCCCCTTCACGGAGACATTGTTTTGCTGAATCTTGTGTTCTTTTCTATCTGAGGTGAGCCAGAGAGCTTATAGAAGTCTAAAGATCTTGGCTGCTGTGCTCTGGATCGAATGTCTTTCTGTGTCTCATCTGCAGAGACATTGAGGCGAGCCTTCTCACTTCTCAATCTTTCAAAGCAAACCCTTAGAGAATGCAGACCCTCGATACAGCCCACCAAGACGAGGTATCAGTTTCAGACACCCGCAGCGGTTTGGCAACTTCTGCTGAATCACTTTTAAATGAGTCTGCCCTTTTCCCATCCAGTCTTCACACACTGAGTTTAATCCACAAAACTTCCCAAATCCACAGGGCTTCTACAGGGATTGCGACAGTGTCTTCAGTGATCGTTTCAATGCTTTTTAAATGCTCTATGAGACAGAAAAACTTTTATGATTTTTAACAAGAGATTGGGTATAAAGGCATTTTTAGAATTTCTTCTAACGTACTTTGCCATAACCTTGATGGAAGTGAGTTTTATGACTTTTTCCATAATGCTCTACCAAATATTGCATACTTTGACAAGGAACCAATATGTTATTATTTCAGGCATTATTCTCTCATGCATTTTCTCTCTACTACAGGGCTGCACAAAACTTTGGCCTAGACAGGAAAAGAACACAAGACAAATTTGGTATTTTCATTTTTGCTTAAATATATTTTACTGGAAAACCTTGTGATTTATGTTTAGTATGGAAGCTTCATCATCAAGACCAGACCCAATAGTCTTAATCTTCTCTCTTCTCCTTCCTCTTTCTCATTCTATTTATTCTACAGCCTCTTCCACATCCTCTTCCACATCCTCTTCCACAACCTCACCCGCACCCGCACCCGCACCCGCACCCGCACCCTCACCCTTTCCCTTCCCTTCCCCTTCCCTTCCCTTCCCTTCCCTTCCCTTCCCTTCCCTTCCCTTCCCTTCCCTTCCCTTCCCTTCCCTTCCCTTCCCTTCCCTTCCCTTCCCTTCCCTTCCCTTCCCTTCCCTTCCCTTCCCTTCCCTTCCCTTCCCTTCCCTTCCCTTCCCTTCCCTTACCTTACCTTACCTTACCTTACCTTAATCCTTTTCACATCATTTTTTCATCTTCCACTTCCACATTCATATCTACTTCATTTTGTATTCCTCTTCCATTTTTACATGCACTTCTGCTTCCACATCTACACCCCCTTCTCCTCGTTTTCCTCTTCCTCATCCTCTCCCCCCTTTCCCCTCCCTTTCTCTCACTTAGGTTTGCTCTTTGCAGAAGAAAGGTAGTAAAGGTTCTGATAGTCTGCCTGGAAGCATTGCAGGTCTCTGTCTTCTGACTCTGACAGGTCTCTGAGAAAGATTCCTCAACTCATGGAAACTCACTGCTTATTTTCGGTTAAACCCAGCAAGCCGACCTGAGAGTCATACTTTAGTGTGTTATTTGAAGAATCTTTTTGTCTTTCCCATAATGGCCTTTTCAGATGAAAGTCTTGGTGAGAAAATGATGATAATTTACTTTCCTTCTGGGTTGTTTGACCTGGCATGCATTCTGTTTCATGTAGACAGCTGTCAGTTTCTGGTCAAGTCAATAGTTCTAAGGCTAGCACAACCTGTCAACTTAATTGTCATCATTCATGTCAAGAAAGCTGACAGTTACTGTCTTCTATGTGATTGCCACCAGAACATGCTCAGTCGGACTTCTTTAGAAGCTTTCACAAGCCCATCACTCAAAACCTTCAACAATAGCTAAGTTTATTTTTTTTCTTTTCTAACAACTGAGAATAGAGTTTAGAGGCAAGTCTGCTCTAAATTGAAAAGCTCCTGAACAGGTCATGACCCACATCGGCAGTGCTAATGGAGTCTCCCTGTGTCGGAATGAGGATTCCGTGTCTTGGTATAGGAGGCTTCAGGAATGCTTTTTGGCTGGGAGGCTGTTGATGACACTGGACAGCATCCAGCACTTTCATCTTAGGAGTTCTTCATCTCATATTTGTATATGGAGACGCCTGGAACTGATAACGCAGTCATTCACAGGTACTAGCAGATGGCTGAGAGCTTCCACACATCCATCAGATCGAGATCTATTTTTTAACCTAAAAAGAAAGGATGGCAAAAACATTTGCTTTTTACTGACCTTTTTGTAACAGGATTTGGTGAAGCAAAAGCTTAGAAATAATAAAGTTTGATTTGATTTATTTTATTTTCACAACAAAAACATAAAAAACAGTGTTATACGTTTCACAAAAAAAAAATGTGATGGACAATTGCCGAAAAACCCTCAAGGGGCTTAATTAGTGGCAATCTCCATAGAAACAATTATATTTAACAAATTAAAAACATATTATAAAACAATTAAAATTGGATTTAGAGCACAAACCCATATGGAAAATTCAGACAACTTAGTAGCAACAATTTTACTCTCTGTTTAAACTGTTCTTTAGAAACCTCAATACGTGATGTGGGAAGACTGTTCCATACCTTTGACCCTCTGTATAATATACTAAACTGTGTTTGAGTTGTACGAGAGTAGGGAGGCCTAATAAGACAACTACTACGAGTCGGATACTGGTGAAATTCATTATTAAAAATAAAAATATTACAAAAGTGCTGGGGAAATAACTTTTTTATAGAGCTATAAACGAATAAAGCAATTTGAAGTTGATTCACTTGATAAACACTAAGAATACTTGCCTGAGCAAACAGTGTTTGGGAGGGGTGTCTACGATTTACACAAAATATTATTCTTAAAGTTCGCTTCTGAAGTCGAAAAATAGATTCCAGTTTAGTTGGGTGGGTACTAGCCCAAGCAACATTACAGTAATTGATATATGGGTACAACATTGAGTAATACAACATAACTGCAACTTTTTTGTTAATCAAGTGCTGGATTTTTCCTAATATACCGACCACTTTGGCTATTTTTGTACTTATGGCACTAATATGAGGTTTCCAGGATAAAGAGTCATCTAGTTTAACGCAGAGGAAACGAGCAGATCTAACATTGTTAATGGAAAGATTATCAATTTGAATTTTCATTGAAGATTTAAATGTGTCAGACTTAATACCGAACAATATATAACTTGTTTTTTTTTATGTTGAGTGACAATTTGTTGGACTTGAACCAAGTACGGTAGATAACTTGTCAAGTTCTTCATTAACTACTTTTATTAAAATTTCAGGGTTTTTATGGGAATAAAATACACTTGTATCGTCTGCAAATAAAATTTTAGAAAGTTTATCTGAGACATTAGGGAGGTCGTTAACATATAATAAAAACAACAAGGGACCCAAGATGGAACCCTGTGGTAAGCCGCACTGAAGGGGAAGGGGAGGGGATTCTGTCCCATTATAGTTGACAGTTTGATACCGGTCTGAAAAATAACTGGTGAACCAGAGTAGTGACTTGTTTCGTATACCATAATGTGAAAGTTTTTTTTAACAGAATGAAATTGTTAACGGTATCAAATGCTTTTGAAAGATCCAGAAAAATACCTCAGTCAAAAAATGGACAAGTGCCATGTAAGTGGAATGTTGTTTCCTAAAACCATACTGGTGTACATATAAAATATTATTTTTGTCCAAATGTTGAATTAATCTTGTGTAAACAAATTTTTCAAGAACTTTAGACAGGACTGGTAACACAGAAATTGGTCTATAATTGTTAAAAATAGCATGGTCATCTTCTTTATAAACTGGTGTAATTTTTGCTATTTTCAACTCTACAGGCACAATTCCTTGGTCTAGGGAAAGATTAAAAATATAAAGTAATGGTTTAATGATATCAAGGTAAATTGCTTTTAATATTTTACTGTCAATCATATCATGTCCTGGTGAACAGTCTCTTAAATTGATAATTATATCTCTGATCTCATCCTCAGTAACAGATGTAAAGTTAAAATCCTCAGACATTGGAAAATTCATGTATTCTAGTGGTCCAAAATGACTAGATGGAATTTTAGAAGCTAATGTTGGACCTACATCAGAAAAAAAGGCATTAAATCTTTTGGCAATTTGTTGCGGATCTGAAACAATAGAATCGTCAATCTTAAATTCATTTGGTAACTGCTTTTTAGAATGTTTTTTGTGAAGAATACAATTGATGGTTCTCCACAAGGAAGATGCATTGTTTTTGTGTTCGACTAATTTCTTATTGTAATAGTGGGTTTTTGCTCCTCTTATGGCATGATTTAATCTGTTTCTGTATTTTTTGAATTGCAACAGATTAAATGGAGTAGGACAAAGAATGTTTTTTTTATAGAATCTATTTTTGATTTTCAGGGACTTTATGATAACTGGAGTTATCCACGCAGTACACCCAAAAATCATGCACTCACTCATGTTAATTCCACGTGACTTTTTATGATGCCTTAACATTGCTTTTGCGTGTTTTTTGAAGCTTGAAAGACTCATACAAACTGTAATTGTATTGCTCAGTAGAGTTTGTCATTAACCACCTTTTGTATTCCACAGAAGAAAGCAATCATACAGATTTAAAACAACATGAGGGTGAATAGGACGAGACAAGGACAAAGCATTACGAACAAAGGTTATCAAATGTTTCCTCAAGAAAAAAGCCTGTTGCAGGTCCCCCTTATTCATTTATTTTTCGACCCATCAGAAGAACGCTCTTTCGCTGAGGCGCACCGAGCAAATCAGGTTTCCTCTTCATCTATTCGAGTTATACGTCTGCATTAACTTCCATTATGATAATTGTTCTAAAACAGTGACCCTGAGCCCCAGAGTGGGTCAGTGGTGACATAGTATACAGTCAAGGGGAAAGATAGATAGGAAAAAGAAGGAATGAACAAAATCCTGACTTCATTTCTCATTAAAATGGTGGGAAAGGTACTATTTTCTTTCTCAGACATTGTTTTTCTTTGGATAGGAAGTCACTTGTTTGGCTTAGGTGTTGAGGTATTGTTTTGAAGAACACTTATTTGAGAAAGAGAAAGAAACTTGTCATTTTGCTGTTCTGAATCCGAGGCTAGGGGCAGATTATCCTGTTCCGACCGCAGTAAATCAATCAGTCTCGTCCCATAAAAACAGAAGAGCACCCCTGACGGCAATTGCGTCTGAGAGCTTGTTAAGAGAGAAATATATAGAAAAGCACAAGACAGAAATATAAAACTGAAGAGAAGTATTGTATGTTTGAATCTCTCTGTCTGTATCTGTTTGATAGGTGAGATAACTAGACAAGCCCCGTGGAATCAAAATAGAAATGTTGTAGCTTTTTGTCCATAACTGTTAGCTCTGAGGCAATCTATTTGCTAGTCATTTAAAAGTTTATGAAACTTAGCTAAACTGGAGACAAATGCATTTCTATGTACACTACTGTTAGTAAGGTATTCTCTTATGTTCACCAAAGCTATATTTATTTGACTAAATGTCAAAACGGTAATATTGTGAATAGTATTACAACTTTAAATAACTGTTTCATATTTTAAAATGTAATTTAGTCATTTGATGGCAAAGCTGAGTTTTCATAAAGCCATTACTCCAGTCTTCAGTGCCACAATCATTCTAATATGTTGATTTAGTGTGGAAAAAAACTTTTTTTATCACAGTTGAAAACAGTTAATCGTGCTGCTTAATTTTTTTTTTTTTTTTTTTTTTTTTGTCAAACAAAACTGTTGCTAACATGCTAAACTGTGTTAGTCTTTAATTGTCATACAGATGCACTGTTTAAATTCATTTGTAGATGGTCTAAAATGACATAACAGAAATAAGACAAAGAATTTGATTCACGTGGACAGACTGAGAAGGAAAGTGAGGACAGCGGATGTGTGCGTGTGTTGTTAGGGGTATCTTCCTTCTCTATCTTAATGGAGAGCTGATTGTTCGGAAGTGAACCTCCTCTGAAACTCGCCTCATTAACCTGCCAGGTGGTGGAAGACACCAAGCTATGATTGAACTGAAGCCAGGACGGCTGCTTTGAAGACCACAAGGGACTTGGAGAGGATGGAAAGAGAGCGAGAAAAAGAGAAGCATAAAGCATCTGAAATGCAGCATATTCTCGGTTGCTGCTTTTTTTCCATAAACCAACCAATCTTGCATTGATCATACAGAACAATATAACGTATGAAATGGAGTACGTCCCAAAAGAGCTGGTATTTCTAATGCTGCAGGAATTTAAATGTCTTTCAGTCCTTTCAATAGTCTGTTGTGTAGCTGTTCAAACAAGACACAACAGCACGCTAGCTCTCCCGGGTGCAGCCGGAGATCGAATCGAGCGGATTTCTTATGGATGAGGAAGGCCACATTTGTTTTGGATCCGAGACCCTTGACTCGCTCATACTTTTCCTATTATAGTGACCTCGCAACTGGCATTGTATACGCAGCGTGGAGCCGTTGTTGATTGTGCGACAATGTTGTCAAGAAACACAGGGATTCTGGGAAGGTGTGTCATCCTTCACCACGACCGTGCCAAACACAAACAGATAACAGAAGAGAGGTCTAGGTGCTGACTGGACAAACGCCCAGGCCTGACACTTCACTTTTTGTTTGTGTTCGCGAGCAGCCATATTAGTGATTCATATGCGTGTATGAAAGAAGTAAGAGACTTGTTGACGATATCACATTTACACACGTCCACCTTGTTTAGACGCATCCTGCGTCCCTCTGGGACATTTTTGCTGAGTGTCCTCACGCATGTCCTGTCTCTCTCCTTATTTACAGGCGTTTTGTCCTTAGAGTCTCTCTCTCTCTCTATCCCTCTTATCCCTCTCTCTGAAATCTGTCCTTTCTCCCTATCCACTTTGTGTTTTCCCCTTCTCTTTTGATATTTTCGTGTTTTCTTCGTTCCCATTCCTTCAAATTTTAGTCTTAGTCACCAGTGTTATTATTTTTGCAGTCCAGTTGCCAGCTGGTTTCCATCAAGCCCAATCAGTGCCTTCAAAGCTGTTCTGCACATTTCAGGAGCAACAAAGTCAGAACACATTTCCTCACTGCCCTGCTTGGCTAATGGGGCTCGCACTGTTTGCACGTCACCGACTTCACTCGATCCATATTTGAGAGGGATGGAGAAACACCCCAGATCACGCAGCTTTAATCTAAGCAAGTCACGTGACCACGAGGACCCTCATTAACATGCGCGTATGCTTATCAGCATCAGCTTTGCTTAGAAACTCGATACGTATACTGTACTAATATAGTGTATTTTAAGTTGTTGTATGGCCAGAAACAGTTATTGGGTTTGCAATTACACGGTTGCAAGCTCACAGGCACATAGAGACACACACTTTGTTTATTTTCTACAAAAACATGCAATTCTTTTATGTGCCTCACTCCGAAGTTCACATGTGTGGAGCAGCTGTGCATGTGTTTGTTTGCGAAAGCTCTACATTAACCTTCCTTCCACCTCTCTTTGACCTAATTGAAAACGATTCAGTGTAATTGTTTGATGAATCCTGATAACTTTCAATTGATCTACAGTATGGCGTTGGCAGTTCGGCAGAAAACACGCCACTAATGCGTCTGGGCTGTCAGTGTTTATTTGAAAATATTGCTGCCCTTTTATGCTATTCTGCCATAGTAAGGGATACATATAGAGGATGTTCATCAGCTTGAAAATCAAATTGATTTTTCACTTTAGGTGGTATTAAAAATTCTAATAAAATTCAAAATGTGGATTAATTAACAGATTCCCCTGGATAATGTGTGAATGCATATATTCACATACTGTATCTTGCTTTATTAAAAGTTTAACTCTTTTTGTTTGTGTGTTTACAGGATGCTGGAATACTCTCTCAACCTGCAGAATGTTAGTTTCTCTGCTGTCCGAACGGTCAGAGTATTACGACCTCTTCGAGCTATTAACCGAGTGCCCAGTGAGTACAATATCAGCAGCCATGTTCGAAATGCACTTGCACACTTTGTATTAAACCATACACTGTAACTTAATGAAGGTGGTCTGTTATATAATAATATGTGTACATGTATTAGTTTATATTGATTTACATCAATGATGAGTAAAAATGTAACGTTACATTGAAAATATTTACAAAAGTGAAATAATAATAATAATAATAATAATAATTTAAAAAGTGGTGATGTTCACTTAATAAGGTTCCTTTGGTTAGTTAACAAATTTGTTAACGTGAACTAAAATGACCAAAAATGATATTTAAGCCATGATTTACTCACCCTCAAGCCGTTCAAGATGTCAATCTTTTTTCAGACGAACACATTTTCAGTTATTTTAGAAAATGTCTTAGATCTTTCAGTGGTTATAATGTGAAGCAATGGGGTCCAGCTGCTTCAAGTCCGAAAATGTACATGCATCCTTCTCAAAAATAATCCATCCGGCTCCAGGGGGATAAACGAAGGCCTTCTGAGGGTAATCCGTGCGGTTTTGTCGTAAAAATATACATATTTAAAACTTTATAAACGAAAATAACTGGCTTCCGGTGGCGGTCGGCGCACGTTCATGGAGATGGATGCTGGCATATGACGTAGGACGTAGCGTAGGAAGCGTCGTGACGTAGAACGAACGTTGAGTTTTGTTTTGCTCTGCTCTCTGGCTGCGCTGTCACGTTCGTTCTACGTCACGACAATTCCTGCGCTACGTCCTACGACATACGCCAGCATCCATCTCCATGAACGCGCGTCGACCGCCACCGTAAGCCAGTTATTTTCGTTTATAAAGTTTTAAATATGTATATTTTTACGACAAAACCGCACGGATTACCCTCAGAAGGCCTTCGTTTATCCCCCTGGAGCCGGATGGATTACTTTTGAGAAGGATGCATGCACAATTTGCGACTTGAAGGAGGTGGACCCCATAACTTGACATTATAACCACTGAAAGATCTAAGACATTTTCTAAAATAACTGAAAATGTGTTCGTCTGAAAAAAGATTGACATATGCATCTCAAACGGCTTGAGGGTGAGTAAATCATGGCTTAAATATCATTTTTGGGCGAACTATCCCTTTAAAAAAAAAGTTTTATTTGGTAATATTTATTTGACCTGACCTAACGTGAACTTTGAGCAGTTGTGTTTTTATTAACATTAATAAAGATTAATAAATGCCAAATGTATTGCTATTTGTTAATGTTAGTAAAGGCATTAACTAACATTAACTTATGAAACCTTATTGGTCGAATCAGTGGTTTTAAATGTGCAAAATCAATGTATGATTTTAATCTTAATTGAATGAATGTTCAATTAAGGTGCATTTGTATCACTTTCTGTTGTACAAAATGGGAACTTAACTCTGAACTTAAATTTATTAATTCCCTGCATTCAATCAAAGAGTGTATTAAATTCTGAATGTTCTATGTTGAATTGCATTATTTAAGCACTGTGGTCAATTAATGTAATTTAATCAACATTTGAAAGAGAAATGTAGCCTGGGCGCAGTCATATAGCAGAGGAGTTCATGCCATTTTAGGGACTTTAGATTTATAGATCATTTTCCTCTTCATTGCTTTTTACGGCTTCTCTCTTTCCACACACACTCACACACAGAAATAATAATAGAGACTGGCTCACACACATTCACTCTCTTTCTAAGGCAGGGTGATGATATTTCATTGGCCACATCATTATATACCGGATGTTTTAATCACCCTCTGTGCCAAGGAGATGCCCGCGGTTCCCCCGCGGCTCTTATTTCACAAGCAACTATGTCTGGCCGATCCTGCTTGATGTCCCTATTTGTGGAGGGTAGTAAAATGTATATTGAACAATGGTAGTATTTAGCTGGAATGTTTTGACTAGCCCTGACAAGGTTTTGGTGAGGGTAATTTGTGTGGGGTCCCGTTCAGTTCTCACCTCTCTGGATATGGTTCAGTATATCAGTCCGACAGACAAACAGCACCCATATATAATCACTGGAGATGGCCATGTTTCTCATAGTAGGCTCGGGGGGTCAGAAATGGCATCCAGCTGCATGCCTTCTAGTTCGTTTAGGAAACAAAAGTGCATCCATTCATATCATCATTATTGCCTAATTAATACCTGTGCCAATCAGAGACAGGGGGTGAAGTGGTAGCAGACAGCCTAATTCATTCAAGATAATTGAATGAACCTAATTCAAGAGCCACCCAGACTAAATAAAGGCCTAATGTTTGCATTAATTTAGTAATTATTTTATCTCTAGCTCGCCTGCTGCGGACCATCACTGGAAGAATTAATTTTTTTTAATTATTTTTTTACAGCACAAAAACAAAAGAGGGAACAAAAGCATAATAGGAGAATCCTCAAATCATCAATCATTAAACTGTCAAGCTGAAAGCTATAGCTGCATTTCATAAACATTTTTAAATTCTTTTGACAGAAAAAGTATTAGAATAAATGGCCAAGTATTGGTGGGCATTCCCACTCTACATGGCAATTTTATACAAATAGGGTCTGGAAGTATTTAATTTAATTTAATTGAATTTAATTTAATTTTATTTTATTTTATTTTATTTTATTTTATTTTATTTTATTTTATTTTAATTGATTAATTAATTAATTAATGTATTTATTTATTTATTTATCTATCTTTAAAAAAAATTGACATTATTTTTTTATTTTTATTTTTATAGTGACTAGTTTTAAGAAGTATGGGGATGAGTGAGGCAGTGCAAAAAAAATGATTCAGGCAGTGCAATGGACTATAATTTCTGTAAGTGTAGTCTGCTTTTTCTGTAATATATATTTTTTATGTATTTATGTGCTTTTAGTAAATATTGTAAATAGTTTATAATAATTATAATAATAATAATAATAATAACATATTTAGATCAAGGTGTCCTTAATTGTTACAGTGTAATTAAACATTTAAGTACTGATTAATATTCATTAACTATATGTACTTACTAGGTTTAGGATTAGGGTTTGGTTTAGGGTTAGTTGCATGTAATTATGCAAAATGTATTATTATTACTATAGTAACTACATGTAACGTGTAACAAGGAGACTAAAAGTTTTATCTATTTTCTTTTCTTACAGTAACTTCAGTAACCAAGTCGAATGGTTGAGCTTGTAATTTGCAGACTTGTCACTTCTACTGTTTCACATCACCTTTTTCTATGTCCTCTATACCTCAGTGCCCTCTGTCTTTCTGTTCTCTTTGAGAAGCTGTCTTAATCAACATCACATTCTGTTGTTCTGCACACCCATGGTTTGATTGATGAAGGGACAGGCCAAAACTGTCAGTCGATGACAAACATGTTCCCTCACAAATCAAAATACTCAACAGTGCTGTGATGTACAGCTGCTTCACTCCGCCTTGTCTTTGGTGTGCAGGTGCGAAAAGCGATCTCTTAAAAGGTCTGTAATATGTAGACCACTAAATGCCCTTTTACTCCCCCTAGAAGGTGGATTAGTCTGTCAGAAAGTCTAGAGCTTTTTACACTTCATCTTGCGGATTAGAATTCACCATGATTCCGTCGTTGAGGGCGGTTGGAGGTTAATTGGAAACCCGCCTCGCTGCCCACTTGTGTATTCTATTATTATTTTGGGCGAGGAACAGCATCATGTCAAGTGTCCGCCAGTGGTGATGGTGCGGTCATCTTTTTCAGAAGGCCAGCAGTAATTGGAGTGGTGGACATGTAGACTGGTAAAAGACATGAGGGCACTATTGGAGGGAAAGAGATGCAGACACAGAAAGAAAGGAACTGATAACTCTGCCTATCGCATGAGTGACTATTTTTATGAATTATGGAGATGAGAGGTGAGGCAGTGCAACAAAGAGTGAATCACACAGTGAATTAGACTGTATAATTTGTGTAATGTGTGATTTATAAGAGAAATGTGGACCAGGTGGATGGCTTGACATTTCACTATTCTGATGGATTAAACAACAAATCAAAACAAAATCTTTTTAACGATGTTTAAAATGCATGGTTGCCCTTCAAGTATACCATTTGGGATACATTTCAAAAGAATGATATGGATCTTTAGAAAGGAAATTGGCCTCCCTGGAATTATAAAAATATAATAAAATTATGAAATATGTAATAGGCCTAGTGATAAATATACACAGGGTGGGCAAACGTTTGGATTATTTTTGAAGTTATGTTTCACCAAGGCTGCATTTATTTGATTAAAACTATGAAATAATATAACAATAAAACAATAAATAACAATAAAACTCTATTTTAATACATTTTCAAATGTAATTTATTCTTGTGAATGCAAAACTGAATTTTCAGCATCATTACTCCAGTCTTCAGTGTCACATGATCCTTAATCATGTGACACATCATTCTAATTCATTAAATCATCCTAATATGATGATTTGCTGCTCAGTTATTAATAATGGTTGACATATATATATATATATATATATATATATATATATATATATATATATATGTGTATATATATATATATATATATATATATATATATATATATATATATATATATATATATATATATATATATATATATATATTGTATATATGTATATATATAATTTTTTTTCTTCTTTTTTTTTCTTTTTTTTTCTGCTTGGTGCTTAATGTTTTTGTGAAATCATGATACATTGTTTTGTCAGGATACTTGATGAATAGAAAGTTCAATAGAACAGCATTGTATTTCAAAATTGATAAGAAGAAAGTCTTGAGCACCAAATCAAATGCAAATTAGAATGATATATCTATGAGATATATTATACTATATATAATTATATTGTGTGTGTGTGCGTATATGTCTTATGGCAACGCAGATGAAGTATGGATTTTAGTTATAGTGCAAAGGCGCATCAATAACCCATGGCATGGATGGAAAGAAGACTGGCAGTTTTTAGAGATAAATCAATGTGTGATAACATTACTGTTAAATATCTTTTTAGCATCAGGCTATTCATTTTACCAGCTTCTCCTCAATGAGCTTTGTGTGATGCAGAAATGAAATCAGTCACAGTGGTTTGAGTGTTTTCCTTTTACAACCTTATTGAATTAATATTGAGAAGATTAAGCTTCTCATCTCTTTAGTGAAGTAAGAGAGTGCCAAGTATCAACACCCTGGTGTTAAAACGTATCAGCAGAACAACAGTGGAATCGACCCCTGTGTTTATGTGGTGTTCATGTCCCCTCAAGCAATTTTAATTAAACGTACAGAGAAGCTGCTCTTTTATTATCTGTGAAAGCTTATGAGAAATAAATAGATAGCATGGTTATGATCTCTTTTTTCGCTGTGCTTTGTTATTGAGCTTGTTTGGTGCATGTGGATGACTCCAAAGGGCAGAGAGATCCCAGGAGTCTTCTTCATAACACAGGGACCCGAGCACATTGTGTGGCCCTGGAGACTTTCTCTTTTAACATAATAGAATGGCTATGGCAGGATATTTACAGTCTCCCCTTGGGGAATACTCTCTCTCTCTCTCTCTCTCTCTCTCTCTCTCTCTCTCTCTCTCTCTCTCTCTCTCTCTCTCTCTCTCTCTCCCCCCTAAATAATCTTTTCAGGAGGAGTTTATAAATGAGTTAAGCCACCTGCGTAGAGCGAGACCTTTGCATTAGTGAACTGCTATAGACTGACATAGCTGAGTCAGATAAGGAAACGGGTAAACAAGGAGTCTTTTTGGGGAAATTAACTAGGTTTCATTTATGTCAATATGGGTGTTAGTGCAGTGATAAGGAAAATAAGGACTGGCATCTGTGGAATAGTCATATAAAGGGGAAGTATGTCATTTTTATGTCCTCCCATTTTCAATGAAATAAAAGTAACTTCAATAATAAATTCTTTTTCGAATGTAATTTGTGTACAATTTAACATCAAATTGTTGATTTTTTTTCAACTTTTCAGCTTTTCAGCTTTTGAATTGTGCTTTTTATTGTAAAAATTGTATGTATATATATATATATATATATATATATATATATATATATATATATATATATATATATATATATATATACATATATATATATATGTATATATATATATATATATATATATATATATATATATATATATATATATAATAAAAATGTATAATAAAAATGTATGGATTTACTTTTTTAAGACCTTGATAATCGATTTCATCATGGTACTTCTTTATCCTCGATTTTCAAAACATTTTGTTGACAAAGCTGTATGTTTGAGAGGTCTATAATATCTCTTTACCTGTTGGAATTCCAAATAATTTTAATGACAGTTTCCCCGATGGTGCAGGACCGCCTTTTAAATAGACCGCCACTATTTAAAATCTGCCATTATTGTTCATGAGGCGCAGCCAATAGTAAATGCCATGTGACTGTTGAATCTGACGTTGCAAATGTTGCATAGTGTAATATATTTTGGAAAGTGACACAATTCAATGAATTGCATACATAATTTGGAAAATCCTAAAATGAGTTCACAAGTGACATTAACGAAGAACGTAGACTAAAGTTAGCTCAATCTCATTCTCAGACAGCCCATTATCGTATTGTGAGGAAACTCACATGAAACTCACACAACTCCATCTTCTTAAGGGACCAAGATTCAGGAAGGTGATTTTCTCCAGGAAATACACTTCCCTGTGGGGAATTACCTCTCAGTTTGTAAGGGACACCGATCTGTGCCGCTGTCACTGATTCAATGCTTGTTAAGCCCTGACTTGGCAAGCTTAGCTAAATTGCTGTGCTAGGGTGAACTCCACAGTCATTTGGAGTCACTAATGACCGAAGTTAGGAAGTGATTTTCTGTGCAGAAATCTCAGAGCAGTGGATTATCCACGAGAAACGCATCGTAATTGGAAGAAACACTCCGCATTTCAGAGACCTCGGTTGTTGTTCTGAACTCACCACTTCCTAATTACAAGTTAATAGATACACGCTGATAAACACTCGCAAAACTGCACTGCGTTTCCTAACTTCCCCCGACACAAAAATATTTTGAGGCCGTGTTTCTATCAGGGCGTCTCATTAGTGAAGAGTGAATTTAAGGAGCTAAAACCCATCTCGAAGAGGACGGCTTTGAGAAAATGCAGCATCTGCACAATACTGAGCTCTGTAAACCCACACAGCACAGAGCCATTTTATGTGATGACACGGATCTTCTATTGTCATTCATTCCTGTTAATGCCTCACTGCTTATCGCCACTCACTCTTCCTCCAAATGTTGAAATAGCAGCCGGCCACAGTTATCACCCACAGACTGCAGGCTGCCGGGGAGCACCGGCTGGATTACCCTGCTCCACCAATTACCTGCCAAACCCTGAACAGGAAATCATTTCCATCATTTATGCTTCAGTCAGCTGGCATTGTGGTTTGACACAGGGCAGATATATGGGAGAAGCCAGGACAACAGTGTCTGAAAAACTGGATATCAGCAGAGATTTTTACTGGCACGTATAAACAATCATACTGTAGGTCTACAATGAGCCTCCATAACCGTGAAATGGAGCAACAGTTTGTTCAGTGCACTATAGTTTCATATGTTTAATGAGAGCAATATGCATGTGGCAGGATCTTTTTATTATAATAATGGTTGTTTGTGAGTGTGTGTGAGGGATGAAATAATACTACAGTTGCTCTTTCATTGTGTTGCAGGCATGAGAATCCTGGTGACGCTTCTGCTGGACACACTCCCCATGCTGGGCAATGTGCTGCTGCTTTGCTTCTTTGTTTTCTTCATCTTTGGGATTGTGGGAGTCCAGTTGTGGGCCGGGCTCCTCCGCAACCGCTGCTTCCTCCCTGAAAACTTCTCCCTGTGAGTGTGATGACATGGGCTTTAGTAGCAAGGTCACGGTAATAATTTACAAGTGACCTCGGGAGTCATGAAATGATGAGGGTTATAATGTGAAAGCACATTATTGTAATGATGAAAGGCCAAATGTAGGGCTGGGACGGTTACCGCATTACCGCAAAAAAAAAAAATAAAAAAAATAAACACTGGCCTTCACATGTGTTCACGTTGTGTCTAATGACATGGATTCATTGATTCTAATGACATGGATTGTGTCTAATAACATTGTGTCTTATATGGATTCAAGGTTTTCTAAACAAAACTTATCATCAAAAGATGGAGCAAATCCGACCGTTCGCAAGTTGTTCCATGACACATAATAACATTCCATTCGTAGGCTATTGACTATATAACCCCTTATTTACACACTGTGGCGCGTTACGGCTGCGACGCGGCTATTGGAGCTGATCGCGCCCACTCAATGCTTGTGTTTACAACAGCCACAACGCGGCGCGTTTCAGAAGCGTCTCTCCGCGCCGCTTCGCTACAGATAGGCGCCTAGTCTATTTTCGACGGACGCCGCGTCCAAGCCGCACCGTAAATAAAAAAAAAGTAGGGGTTGAGGTTTAAAGCGGTTTACCGCAATACCGCGGGAATTTCTTGCTTTTCAACCGCGGTAATAAAAAATCCATACCGTCCCAGCCCTAGCCTAATGTCAACACCAGTTCTATTTAAATACGATTTTATGATCCTACAAATTGAAAACAATAACGAGCAATACATAAATTAACAAAAACAAACCTGTCTTCCTGTACAAATCTGTCTTATAGCATTTTGAATCTGTTTTACTTTTTATTTTATTTATTGCTATTTATTTACTTTGAGTATTAGTGTGTTGTCCATTTTATGTTACACATTACCCTTACTATTTTGGGCACAAATAAAGTCAGATTTCACACAGGACCCATTGGAAGTGATTTCCTTCCAGAAATGCATAACCATGTAGCAGACACTATCTTATATTTAATGAATCATAAAAAATGAACTACTTTCGTCATTACTACTTCCATAAATTCTCAACCATGAATCAATTCGTTTTCTTTACTATCTAGCTTTGTAAACCCCACAGCTATCATTGCACTAAGAGCATGAATTAGACCCCATGGATTCACGGCCTGGCATTGCATTTTGAAGGAATCGGCTGCCTCACAGAGATTGGCTTGAAGCTGTGATTATGTAACATTAAGACGGTCTTAAACTGCTGTTAAATTGCTCTTAAGAAATAAATATTTCAAGGGGCAGGGTTCTTTTGGAAGGCTAGGATTTGTCCCAATGTGTAATTGAAGGTACTTGTGCAGCTAATTCGCCTTGGCACTTTCTCTCTGAGGTGAATTTGTGTTGACAGACGGCCCAATTATCCAGTGTCAGAGCCAAACGCCATTAAAGCTAGGCCTTGCTCAATCGCTTTTCTTCTGAAGATAGTTACCGTTGATCTCGCTGCAGCCTGACTGCTGCTTAAATGGGTGTTTTCCCAACCCTAGGAGAAACTGAGGCTGAGCACTGAAGTCTTCATTGGCTTAGTTATTGCTCAGTGCACATTTGATTTATTTGCATGAAATGTCTGAACTGTGTGTCTATGCATTGCATACTTTTGTGGGACACACATATCCTGGCCAGTTGCTGCACTTAAATGATTGCAAATGAGGACTAGAGCTGTCAAGCTGGAAAATGACAAAAAAATAATAAAAAGAATCATAAAAGTGGTATACTGTATATGACTGAAACACTACATTCCAAGTTTTCTGAAGCATAGTACGATTTGTGTGAGGCACATAACAAAATGTTTTGTTTTTCATGAACTAATCATTCGGTAACACTCTAGTTTAGGGTCCAATTCTCATTATTAACTTTTTGCTTATCAGTATGCATATTACTAGGATATTGGCTGTTTATGGCTAATTTTACATGACCATATTTTACATCCCTTAATCCTACCCAATACCTAAACTTAACAACTCCCTTACTAACTGTTAAGCAGTAATTAGGAGTTTATTGAGTCAAAAGTCATAGTTGATAGTACTAGTTAATAGTGTGAATTGGACCCTAATCTAGAGTGAGGCCAATCATTCTTCTGACATGGATATTCTCAATTACCTGGTTGATCCAGTTCACATAACCGGTCTGAATGATTCATTCACAAGTTCATTTCACTGACTCAATGATCCAACCTAAAGATTTTAGTATGTTCATCACATTAAGGTAATGTAAAACACTGTAAATATAGTGGAAGAGTGGTACGGACCACGTTTATGATACTTTTGTACTTTTGAGCTCTGTGTGCCATTTTTGAAGCTTGAAAGCCTCACTGCCCTTTCATTGTAATAAATACATTTTTCAAAATGTGTCATTTGTTCTCTCTAAAAAAGAAGAAGGTTATATGAGTTTGGAATGTCATGAAAGTAATTACATTTTACATTTTTGCATGAACTATCACTTTAAGAAATAATTATAGATTAAAACGATCTCTGCTGATAAAACGTGACTCGTGTTGTTATCTTTTGTACAGGCCTACCAGTCTAGACTTGCACAAGTACTACCACACAGAAAACGATGATGAAAACCCATTTATCTGTTCTCAACCACGGGAGAATGGCATGCGCCTGTGCACCTCCATCCCCACTCTCCATGAAGAGGGCCGACAGTGCCAGCTGGACATGGCAGCTTACAATAGCACAGACAACACCACCTGCGTCAACTGGAACAAGTATTACACCAACTGTTCTGCTGGAGAGGTCAATCCCTTCAAGGGGGCCATAAACTTTGACAACATTGGTTATGCCTGGATTGCCATCTTTCAGGTCTGTCATATGTCTTCTTTTATTGATGATGCTATGAAAACTTATACAAAGACCTATAAAAACACTTACAAATGCCTTAATATGACAGTTTAGTCAGGTTGCACAATCTATTGTTACCATATTGGTTGTAATCCGGTATTAGAGATTCGATACTGAAAATTTAATTGTGCTAATTTTTCCATTTATATTACCACTGACATCATCTAATGCTCAAATTAATCTCTAAAACACATATAATTTAATAACACTGTTAAAATATAATCTTTAGCAAAAGTGAATGCCCATTTTTTTCATACTGCACTGTACATTATATTGCTGTGATTCCTAATCACTTGTAGCATTTAAAACTATTCCATCGATTTTATTTACTGATTTATTTGATTTTCACTAACAAGTAAAGAATTTTAATAGCAGCCAAAAGATGAAAATCATTATTAGGCTCATCGGCCAATATCAGTGCTTTCCTACAATTTACAGTTTAATGTAAAGATATGGCTTCATACAGCCACCAAAATCTGAGGCACTTTGATCCAACAGTGACATGTAATTCACTGATTAATCCAAACTGAGACTAAATTTACTATCTTTAACCCAAATGTGCTTACCTCAGTTTCCCTGACCGTTCAGTGATATTTTAAACGCCTTTAAATATTAAAGCTTATTTGCCCTGGGATTTTAGATTAGCTCTTTTAGAGTCTGGCTTGAAGACAATTGCAGGGATCAGCGGTCTGTATTAATTTTTTGTGCGTTTTTTTTTATCACAAAAGGTTGATAAGGTTTTAATTATTCTACATCTGACAGTATGCGCCCACTGATTCTAATCTCAAATTGAATTAAACGTTTACTTCTCATGTTTACAGCACATCAAAATAGAAATCTATTAAATATTTAGAAGACTGTCATGTACTGAACTGTGGAATGGCCCGATGACTTAATGTTCCTTTTGCAAGCGGCCAATTCTGTGGCTAGGCGCTTAATTTTTAGTATCTAAAAATGAATTAGCTGTCTGACAGCCCTTCATCCTGCTAGCACACCCAATTGCCCTGTAAATAGCAAGCAAAGTGCCTTTCCTTTCCGGTTTTGCCTTTCCCTGTTTCTCCCTAATCTGTGACAGATTAATCAAAGGGAATGAAGAGTGCATGCTGGGTAAGGTGTCCCCCCCTGAGCAAAATATATCTGGATTGTCGACCTAATCATGCATGCTACAGAAAGTACAGAGTACAGAAACGAAAACTGATCATGGGAGCAAATAATCAGAGATTATCTATGCTTTTAGTTTGCATGTCAGTGTATTGAAATGAGGCACCTACCAATGTTTTTTTCACACTTGAGGTTGATAATCGGTATCTAGAGTTCGAGTAAAAATAGTTTTATATAAAAGTAATGTATTTTATAAACTGCCTCTCATGTGTATAAACTGCATAAGCTGCACTGAATCACTTTTGTTCTTTCCTGTAGGTTATTACTCTGGAGGGCTGGGTGGACATCATGTACTTTGTTATGGATTCACACTCCTTCTACAACTTCATCTACTTCATCCTCCTGATAATAGTGAGTGACTTTGGGCTGAGCTGGGCAGACCAGGAAACATTTATGAGAGTGATACCTGACCAGGCAGACTACCCTATACTGTCTCTGGTGTAAATGTGTGCGTCAGACAAACTTAGACAGCTCACTAGACAAAGACAAGAGAAAGTAGTTGCAGTTGTATATGTCTATGACATGTAATGAATCATGTTTTGTTTAAGCCTGGAAATCCAGACCTAAATCTGAAAGATTAATGGTCTGGCATCGACTAATGAAAATCGGCCAGCTCAAGGGGCGGCACCAAGCATGCATTTGAAAATCTCACTGCACGCAACTGGATAACACTACGACCAATCACAACAAGCCCCATACGCTTAGCTACCAGCAGAGCTAACTGGTAGATTAGACTCTTGCCGTATCCGGGCGGCAAAACAGCAAAAACACCCTTCTTGCAAAGGAACGATTCGAGCGCCGTCTTCTGTTCCTCTTTTTGATAAAAAGCCCAGTCTAACTCGTTCATTGTAGCGGCCAAAGCCGTTTCAAACAACTGGTGTTCATCCATAGTCATCTTGCAATGTTTACTAATGACTTTGACGTCACAGCGCTGTCGTCATCTGTTTAGCTCGCCTCTGGCCCGCCTATATCAGATAACCCAATGTGATTGGTGCAGCTCGGATACAAGGGCATATTTAATGAGCATCATTACTCGACACCAGAGTAAACTCGCTGAGCAAATTCAACTTGTGCTCTCGTGAGAACTCTGGATTTCCAGGGTAGGATTGTGATAGTAATGGAGACAAAACTGTTTAAATATGTACATGATAGGCATTTAGGGGTATTTAAAAGGAAAATTCACCAAAAAATGAAAATTCTACCATCGTTTACTCACCCTCATGTCTATCCAAACATGTACGAATTCCTTCTACAGAACACAAAAGAAAAGATTTTGAAGAATGTTGGTAAGCAAAACTTGTCTGACTACCATTGTATGGACAAAAAACACTGAAACATTTCTCAAAATGTTTTTTCTTGTGTTACACAGAAGAAAGTAAGTCTTTGGCGTTGTTCTGAACTTCCAATCTGTTAATTTCAAATCCTGTTAGCACAGAAAATAACCATTGATTTTATACTTGCTATTTTTGTCATGCCATCCTTTCTCGTTGTTACAGTAACAATGTTGTTAATGAGCAGTGAAGCTCTCTCCGTTCATGGTCTACTCCACTCCCTCCACTGTTTTTCAGGTGGGCTCGTTCTTCATGATCAACCTTTGTCTAGTTGTCATAGCGACGCAGTTCTCTGAGACCAAGCAACGGGAGAGTCAGCTTATGAAGGAGCAGAGAGTGCGCTTCAGGTCCAACGCCAGCACGCTGAATAGCTTCTCTGAGCCAGGAAGCTGCTATGATGAGCTGCTCAAGTACCTGGTCCACATTATCCGCAAAGGCATCCGACAAATCTGCCACCTCATCCGGGTCGCCGGTCGTAGGGCAGGGCTGCGGATATGCGCTTCTCCACCGCTGGAACCGCCCCCTACGAAAAGACGTCGACAGAAGCAGCGCCAGGGATCCGTCCGACACGTCATGCACCATCATCACCATCACCTCCACCATCACTACCATCTGGGCAATGGAAGTGTCCGAACCGATGTGGGCAGAGAGGTGGACAACGGTTCCCAGAGTGGCAATGTCAACAGCTCTGGGCGTCTTATGCTACCGGTCATTATCCCTCAGCAGGAGCCCTTTTGTGGGTCTCTGGTCCCAAGCTGTGCAGAATCTATGCATAGTGTTTATCAGGTTGCGGGCCACCTTGAACCGCTGCGCTTCGGCCCCTCACCTTCTCCCACGGTGCTCCAGTCATATAAGAGGAACTCAGTGCCATTTGCAGCTCCAGTACATAAGAACTACCCCACGTTACAGTCATCTCTGGCCTTAGAGCAGCTCAGACAGAGAATCCTGGAGCCAGGAGGAAGCAGTTGTACTGCTAATGTCCTTACCAACCTAAACATACCCCCAACTCCCATCAACACCTCACAGTGCCTGGTGGAGACACAAGGTCCTCCTGGTAAATGGATTTTAAATGGAATTACTTGAGCTGAATGTGTGACACATGGGTTTAGAGTAAGACTGGGCGGTATGAACAAAAAGCACTGTATGAGTAATTTAATATTTTATTCATATTATAATCATGGTAATACTATACAATATAGTTAAATTTGCTGGAAATTCAACCCTGAGATGTCTATTCGATAATCTAGTTAGAAACTTGAAATTAAAGTATAACATTTTTCTCATTAAAAAAAAAAATATATATATATATATATATACAGTGAGGAAAATAAGTATTTGAACACCCTGCTATTTTGCAAGTTCTCCCACTTAGAAATCATGGAGGGGTCTGAAATTGTCATCGTAGGTGCATGCCCACTGTGAGAGACATAATCTAAAAAAAAATATCCAGAAATCACAATGTATTATTTTTTAACTATTTATTTGTATGATACAGCTGCAAATAAGTATTTGAACACCTGAGAAAATTAATGTTAATATTTGGTACAGTAGCCTTTGTTTGCAATTACAGAGGTCAAACGTTTCCTGTAGTTTTTCACCAGGTTTGCACACACTGCAGGAGGGATTTTGGCCCACTCCTCCACACAGATCTTCTCTAGATCAGTCAGGTTTCTGGGCTGTCGCTGAGAAACACCGAGTTTGAGCTCCCTCCAAAGATTCTCTATTGGGTTTAGGTCTGGAGACTGGCTAGGCCACGCCAGAACCTTGATATGCTTCTTACAGAGCCACTCCTTGGTTATCCTGGCTGTGTGCTTCGGGTCATTGTCATGTTGGAAGACCCAGCCTCGACCCATCTTCAATGCTCTAACTGAGGGAAGGAGGTTGTTCCCCAAAATCTCGCAATACATGGCCCCGGTCATCCTCTCCTTAATACAGTGCAGTCGCCCTGTCCCATGTGCAGAAAAACACCCCCAAAGCATGATGCTACCACCCCCATGCTTCACAGTAGTGATGGTGTTCTTGGGATGGTACTCATCATTCTTCTTCCTCCAAACACGTTTAGTGGAATTATGACCAAAAAGTTCTATTTTGGTCTCATCTGACCACATGACTTTCTCCCATGACTCCTCTGGATCATCCAAATGGTCATTGGCAAACTTAAGACGGGCCTTGACATGTGCTGGTTTAAGCAGGGGAACCTTCCGTGCCATGCATGATTTCAAACCATGACGTCTTAGCGTATTACCAACAGTAACCTTGGAAACGGTGGTCCCAGCTCTTTTCAGGTCATTGACCAGCTCCTCCCGTGTAGTTCTGGGCTGATTTCTCACCTTTCTTAGGATCATTGAGACCCCACGAGGTGAGATCTTGCATGGAGCCCCAGTCCGAGGGAGATTGACAGTCATGTTTAGCTTCTTCCATTTTCTAATGATTGCTCCAACAGTGGACCTTTTTTCACCAAGCTGCTTGGCAATTTCCCCGTAGCCCTTTCCAGCCTTGTGGAGGTGTACAATTTTGTCTCTAGTGTCTTTGGACAGCTCTTTGGTCTTGGCCATGTTAGTAGTTGGATTCTTACTGATTGTATGGGGTGGACAGGTGTCTTTATGCAGCGAACGACCTCAAACAGGTGCATCTAATTTAGGATAATAAATGGAGTGGAGGTGGACATTTTAAAGGCAGACTAACAGGTCTTTGAGGGTCAGAATTCTAGCTGATAGACAGGTGTTCAAATACTTATTTGCAGCTGTATCATACAAATAAATAGTTAAAAAATCATATATTGTGATTTCTGGATTTTTTTTTTAGATTATGTCTCTCACAGTGGACATGCACCTACAATGACAATTTCAGACCCCTCCATGATTTCCAAGTGGGAGAACTTGCAAAATAGCAGGGTGTTCAAATACTTATTTTCCTCACTGTATATATATACATATATATATATATATATATATATATATATATATATATATATATATATATATATATATATATATATATTAAAAGATTATTCAAAGCAAATCAATAAGTTTGGTCCTTAAGGGCAAAAACCGCCGTGTTGTCTCTCAACCTTTCATCCTTTGATGTGATGTACATAGTTTTGCAATTTTCAGCTATTAAAGCAAATTAAAATGTGCAATAAATTAATCAAGAAAATTAAAGTGTGTGTAGATGTATATGTGGAAATTATGATTAAATGTTGTGTGATTCTTTAAAAATAAATACTTATGTTTTTTTTATATTTTGTTTTGCCAGAATTGCTGAAAATTGAAAAACAATAAACCAACCATAAACACAAAAAACATAAAAAAAGTGTGATCTGCAGTGGTACTTACTGTTACAATACACCTTACATTCTTTTATTTGATGTGCATATTTTTGCATATTCCAACTATTATATCAAATTAAGTGTTTTTATTTAAAATTTTAACTTTGAAAATTAGCATTATTTCTATGTTAAAATTAACATTAGACAGATAGATAGATAGATAGATAGATAGATAGATAGATAGATAGATAGATAGATAGATAGATAGATAGATAGATAGATATTTTTATGCATTTTTTTTTTCTGATGTATAATGTCTTATACATTTCAGGCAAGATCGTCTGCAAGGATGCCCTCATGAATAGCAGTGGCCCAAACTTAGAAACCACTTTGACCTTTGACCCTGAGACGTGTCCGTATTGTGCCAAATCGATGGGAAATGACTCAGAGGGAATGGATGGGAATGAGACGGCAGACTCTGACAGTGAGGGCGTGTATGAGTTCACACAGGATGCCCATTATCGGGACAGCAGAGATACCAACAAAAAGAAGAAGTTTGCATTAGGAGCTCGAGCAGCAAAGGTGGTCCATTTCTGGAGGCTGGTGTGCGACACTTTCCGTAAGATCGTGGACAGCAAGTATTTCGGACGAGGAATAATGATCGCCATTCTCATTAACACACTAAGCATGGGCATCGAGTTTCATGACCAGGTTAGTGCATGTCTCTATGCTGTTCTCACTGATTTGATATCTGGAAACCCTCAAGATAAAATTATGTCTTTGCCTCTATTTTAATTCCAAGTAATTGCATCTTTACATATCACTACATGGCTTCATACCTCAAAATTATTGGTACTTTATCTCACAATTGTCATAATTTCTCATAACTATCTTCATATCTCACAATTGTTTATTTAAATGTAATTGTGCTTGTAAATCTAATAAATCGGACTTTATACACTACTGTTCAAAAGTTTGGGGTCAGTACGATTTTTGTTTTATATAATAATATTTTTTTAAATAATATTTTTACTCAACAAGGTTGCATTAAATATATCAAAAGTAGACAGTAAAGACATTTGTAATGCTACAAAATATTTCTATTTTAAATAAATGCTGTTCTATTGAACTTTCCATTCATCAAAGAATCATGAAAAAAATATATATCTTGGTTTTCTAAAAAATATTAAGAAGCACAACTATTTTTAACATCGATAATAATAAGATCAGCAAATCAGCATATTAAAATGATTTTTGAAGGATCATGTGGCACTAAAGACGGGAGTAATGGCTGCGGAAAATTCAGCTTTATTGAAATATATATTCAAATATATTAACGTAGAAAGCTTTTTTTTTTTTAAATCGTAATATTATTTCACAATATTCATGTTTTTACTGTATTTTTGATCAAATAAATACAGCCTTGTTGAGCATAAGAGACTTCTTTCAAAAACTTTATAACCAATCTTACCGACCCCCAACTTTTGAACATAGTGTATGTCATATTTATATTTTTTCAACACATAATATACCACTCTGCCCCAACTGCCCTTTCCTGCAGTATTACGGAATGCAAGACTTTCTGTATGCAGCATGTTTTTGTTGTTTAGCATTGTAGGGGTAATTCACCATACTAGAGAATGAGCACGAGTCTGAGGGCTGCACTGAAGAAAAAGGGCAACTGGCACACATCTGAAATTCATTGTACTGTGTTTACACAGTGTGCTCGCATGCCTCATGCCTTCCAGATCCTTTGGAGAGCACACACCACAGTTCATGCCCCCCTCGCTCGTGATTGAAGTCATAACTCAGGGCTTTGACATGAACAACTAGGAAAATTATCAGTATTTTATGAGACATTGCAACTTTGAAGGATGATAAAGTGATATAGAGTTTTGTATTTTTCACAGAAAATGGTTGATTCTCAGACAAGAAAACAACATTTATCATCACTGACTCTGATTAGAATGATTTATTCTGGTCATTTGAGTGTTATTCAAAAAAATATGAAATAAATGGGAGCGTCTGCTGGCATCCAGGAGCAAATATGCGGGCAATGTAAGAATTTTTGGTTCTCTACCTTGTGAACTCAAGTGACCACCCTACCAAACGTGAATGTGTTTTATTAGATAGAGAGTCATCACATGAATTCACTGGATGAAATTTTCGGGGGCACCAAGCAGGAGCAACGTTTCTCATTTGTCCCCCCTGACTTTGACCCTGGATGGAGGTAAACTACTATTCAAAAGTTTTGAGTCAGAGAGACTGCATTTATTTGACCACAGCTACAGTAAAAACAGTAATATTTTCAGCAGCCATTATCCCAGTCTTCAGTGACACATGATCCTTCAGAAATCATTTTAATATGCTGATTTGGTGCTCAATAAACATTTCTTATTGTTAATAATACTGAAGATAGCTGTGCTGTTTAATATGTTTTTGTGAGGATTATTTTTTTCAGGATTCTTAGACGAATAGTAAGGTCATAAAAATATATTTTAAATAGATATTTTTTGTAACATTATAAATGTTTTTACTGATCAGTGTAATGCTTACTTGCTTAATAAAATTATTCCTTTCTTAAAATAAAAAACGGTAATGTACAGTATATTTTAGCATGCGAGAATGGTGGACCTGGAATGGAAATGGGATCTAGTGCTTTCCATTGTCTATACTTGTCTCCTTCGTTGTTTGCCGTAGTCTGAAAGAAGCTAGCGCACTCACAGACAAACAACAACACACGGATGGCATTCCTCTCCCCCTCAGGACTTCTGCTTCTTTTGTCTCTCCTCTCGTTTTGTTCCCTGTAAACTCCCGGGGAATTCTGGCAGTGAACGTCGTCTTTACGGCGCAGTCCATCTGGAGAATTGGAGACTGAGATAGAGCAAGAATTTGGATGCATAAGGTCACTTGGGTTTTCTGATCCCCATAAAACTTCCAATCTGGCTAATTGCATCTGTTCATTCCTGAAGCTTCTATTGCCTTTTGTCTTTCAGACTTGTCTGTGCTCCTCTCTTCCGATCTCTGACATCCTGCATTACTTTTTAAACCCACTTTGGAATGAAGAAGAAGCTCTCGACTGCAACAATTCTAGCTTTGTTTGCCAATCCTGGGCTTGAAATGTTGCTAGTAGGGTTCGAAACATTATTAAATGCTGTGTTGTCCAGTTTTGTTATTCCATTGTGCGGTACAGATGGAAAAATCACACATTTCTGGATGAAGTTAAGATCAAGTGGAGTTTCACAGAATGTAGCCAAAGGGGGGAATATGTGAATGACTGAAGAAAAAAGGCAGAAGAAGTTTTGCTACATTGATCTGAGCAGTGTTCTGTGCAGCCTCCTTCCAGACCCCGCTCTGTGTTTCTTGGAGAGGAGACATGTTGATCGCTTGATCTTACGCATGAAAACCACACAAAACTTGACCACATGGCAGCTATTTACAGAGCTGAAGTGTGTGCTTTTTATTTTAGAGGTTAAAAATAAATCCACAGGCACATCTCCATCTCTCTTTTCCATCAGTTTTCACATTCTACCTTTAGCCCAAGTTGTTCAAAAGCTCCTCAGCCCATTCTGTTTCGTTTAGTTCTTGGCGTTGCTGCTGTTTCCCTTCCATTTCGAGCAATATATCTGTCAACTGTTTTATCCAAAAAGGGATATTTGCCTCCCATAATATTGCACCCATACAACCAGGGCCTAAAATTAACACTTGCCAAGCGCCAAATGTGAGTGAGTATATGAAACGACGCCAGTTGACGGTAATATTTTTATGCAATGGTGTCAGAACACGAACGTGAACGAATGTGAACAACGGTCGGGACAGTTGACAGGCAAGTGCTGCATCGTCCCGAAAGTTTAAGCCTTGCCAATTTAAATACTCAAGCGCAAGAAGACGTGAAAGGGAACTCAATTCGCTACTCGCTGTGTGGGAAGTTTTATGTACACAAACATTCGAAGCGCATCTAGAAATCCGCATCAGATAGTGCGCGAATACTGAATTGAACCCTTTCACGTCGTCTTGCGCTTGAAAACGCCCGTATTGGCGAGTACCCTTGTAAACATAGTCAGTTATGTCTTAAGTGAACATGAACAGTTGAGAAAAAAAAACATGTTTCAGTATATTGGATCCGTGCATTAGCTCTTAAAGTGACAGCAGCCTAATATACCTGTTGCCATCTGTCCTTAATGTTAATCAAACAACAAAAGGCAAAGAAAAATTACTCACTGCTCTTGACTGAAAAACTTGACTTGCAAAAACAGTTTCATGGCTGGTAAAAAGAAAATATTTATGGCCGGTAAATTTTCTTAAGTCACTGGCTATTGGCAGTAGGGTGGCCATTTCCCTAACACCAAAAAGGAGGACACTTTGCGGCATTTAGAGAGGCAAGAATAATTGCATAGGACTCTAAAGTGGTCATTTAAAGCCAATAAAGATTCTAGAGTGTTTTTTTTTTTTTTTGCCGATTCAGCGCAACTCCAAAAAGGAGGACAAATGAGTGTCCGGCTTGAGGCTGCGCCGGACAGGGGGCTTAAAATCCAGACTGTCCAGCCAAAATCCGGACGTATGGCCACCCTAATTGGCAGCTGTGTCAAAAAGCAGTGATGTGATTATCCCTTCTCTGAATATGAAATGTTGTGCCTCATAGGAATATTGCTCTGAATTTCCTCTGTTTGGAATATTGACAGATTTCAAACATTTTCAACTTCTCAACCCCTTGTTGTGGTGTAGGAGATGCTACAGTATGTGTCACGTACCATGTTTATCTATACCCTGTTTTCCAGCTTAAGTTTCTTGTTGACATACTTGTAGGTGAATTATTTTAAGCTCTTAATCTTACATGCGCTATGAATTCATTTAAGTTTCCCTGCGGACTGGCGGTGCAGGTCTGGTTCATAGTTTAGAGAGGAGGATGTTACTGTCTTATCCCTCACCCTGTGTTATACATGAATAAAGAACTGTGTCTTCATTCAGGGACATGAATATTTAGCATCATAAGAAAATTCCACACAATTCCAAGCCACTCATTAACCCAGTACACAATCTCAACAAGCATCTCTGCTGGGAATCTCTCTCTCTATGTGTCTTTCAACCTCTTCCTCCCACGCTGCCCCTTTTCTTCCTTTCCCTTCCTGATGTGCTATTGGGGCATAATGGTTATTGTTGCTCTGGCTATGAAAGTTAATGAATACAGAGGGTGGCTTGCTTTGTATCAGGACTTGCCCTGGGACTTCACACAATCTTTGTAATGATAGTTTGGCCTAGTTATAATTGCAAATACAGCAATGAGCTCCTATCCTCAGATCAGAGCATATATGTGGGTGTTTAACTGCATGGGTTTAACCAAATGCAAAAATTATCAATTTTGTGTTAGGAAAGAAATGAAATATATGAGCCCTTTGCGATATGCAACCCCAACTTCCTGTCTCAATAGAAAATGTTGTGGGGTCTTTAAAATGTCAGTATTTTGTCCACTGCACATCTGCCTCAAGCATTTATTTACTTATTTATCTTACTTAGTTGTTTTAGTCTATTCAAACCATTATGTGGTGAACATGTGGTGAACTTTTAGCTTGTCTAAAAGCCATTTTAGCCATAATGAGGTTTACATAATGAGAGGAAATGAGACCAGCTAGTTTATGCTTCAATGAAACGATCTCAACTGCTCGTCATGGGCTTAAATTATTTCGAACAATTTCTGTTTCACTGGATGTAAAGCATGTACTCGTCATTGTTGGTAATGGGGAAACGCATATCTCATACTTGGGAAGTGGCCACCACAGTGGTGCTTTTGCCAAGGGAAGGTTTTTTTTTATTTTATTTTTTTATATGAGCACTGTAAAGCTTTCCTCAGAAGAGAACAACCTCTTCAGCTTCCATCAGTGACAACTGAACACAATGACCCATCAGGGGTCTCTAAGGCTACGTTCTCACCGCAAGCCTTAGTGGTCCATTCTGATTTATTGCTCATATCTGATTTTTATTATTTATTTATTTCACATTATGTTTTTTTAAATGTGGCCAGTATCAGATTTGAGTGTGAACAGGTCACGATCCTGAATTGAACCACATCCGCAAAAGAACAATGACAAAGTCGGCACGCAGCACGGAATTATACAGATGTAAACACAGAGGTTATACTGAAGTCAGCATTTACATGAGACAGACATTTACAGACAAGGATAAGGAGGGCAATGTTTTTCTCACAGTTTTTCAAAGTTTTGCTTGAATAGAGCTGTCACTGTAATACTTATGAGTATTCCATATTCACAAAGTGACCGAAGAACAACTAGTAGGTAAAATCTTTGTAGTAACTCCCATCAGTGGAGAATTGTGACTAATGTTGACTATTGAGCGATGTAAAAGTCGCATGAATTCCGATGACTGTTCAGACTGAGGTCACATTGCAAAACATCGGACTTGTATGTGATTTAGGACCATGGAATATATTTACTGTGGACCTCAGTGTATGTGTTCATTATAAGTCTGTATGTAAATTAGAAAATATTAACATAAACCGGAAAACAAACAAATAGGTGTGTATATATACAGACTCACAAATAGATTTTCAGATTTGAAATGTGCACCCTAGATTATATATACATATACCTGTATGTTTCCCATGGCACAGTGCTTTGTTTATTGGAGCTGTATAATTAGATAAAGGGACAGTGATCTCGCGTTTGCTATGTGCTGGAATGAGCAGCAGCTGATAGCGGAGTGCAGCTGGTGAGATATGGCCCTTTAAGAGCAGTTCATCTGAAGAGGGGTCTGAAGTTCAGGCTTGTCTGAGCTCCCTGTCTGGATGTTTCACACCAACACTGTCTTAACATAGTATTTTTGAACCCTTTAAAGGAATAGTTCACATCAAAATGAAAATTGTCATCATTTACTCACCCTCAAGTTGTTTCAAACCTGTATGGATTTCTTTCTTCTTCTAAGCGAAAAAAAAAAAGATATTTTGAAGAATGTCAGTAACCAAACAGTTGATGTACCCCATTGACTTCCATAGTATTTTTTTCCTACTATGGAAGTCAATGGGGTACATCAACTGTCTGGTTACTGATATTCTTGAAGTGAACTATTCCTTTAAGTAAAATAACACATATTAGGCTCAAAATATCCTTTATTTTTTATTTTTTTATGAAGCTCCTAAGAGGACATGGTGATGGAAAAAATATGAGATGGAAGGAAAAATAATATTAACCAGAATTTTTTTTACGAGCGATCACAACATTTCTCAGGGAATACTTGGGGTGCATTCACACTTGGTTCGATTTTGATTGCTTTTTTTTTTTTTACTACTACTATCACCATGTCCCTCTATAGGGGCTCCATAATTTTTTAGATGTTCTAGACATAGAAAGTAAAGAACTGAGAAAAAAATGAACGTCTGATGTTTCGTGAATCAAAACCTTTCAAAGAATTCAGCGTTAGTCTTCAGCCTTGCCGTTCCCGGAAAAATCACTCCTGCAGAGACTGGTGTGTGATGTACTCTTCCCACAAGTGGTCCTGATTTGAACTGAAGGGCCTCACCCAATGAAGAGGCCAAGTGCAAGCTCCTGCTGGGTAGACGGTGCCCAACCCTCAGCTGCTCAGATCCAGAAACAGCTAAAAAAAGAAAAAAAGAAAAACTGCTGGCTTTCTTCCCTACCTCTGTGAAACACCACAAATAGCCCCACACTTCATCATCGTGCTCCACGGACCACTTCTAAATCTGATTAGATTACATTTAATTCTATTAGCTAATATAGATGTTATTTTTCATTTCATGCACAGTATGTAATTGTATTTTTTCCTCATTACTTTGCGGAAACAATCATCTCAGTAAAACAATTAGAGTGGCTACATAGTTTTTTGTCATCATTTAAAGCTCTGAAGTTCGGTGACCTGTCTAAATGTCTCTCTCTTAAAATCACTGTTAGTTTTCATAGGCAAATAGTTGCGTGCTTGGGGATGTTGTGTTTTGTTTTCAGGCGTTTAAGACTCTGTTCATTAAACCCAGCTAGCTGTGATGTTTCAAGAATGTGTTATGCGTGCTGGGTCTCTTGCCCAGTCTCATTTTTACAATCGAAAAAAAAAAAAAAAAAAAAACTAAGCGAAATATGAACCGGCCCATATGTCTCTCCTTCAATTCACCCCTGCCTCATAAAAATAAATAAATAAAATCTTTTTTTCTCTGCATACCGAACTATCAACTACATCAATTACACCAGGGAATCTGCTGTTCTTTCTTTTTAGTTCACCTGCATCTGAATTTTAAGTTCAGCTTCCAGTCATTCGAGACAATGTGCTCTGATAAAACAAAGGAACAATGAGAAACTTAGTGTTTATGATGTCAAAAAGTTAATCCCCAAGTTTGTTTAACTAGCACAGTCTGCACCGTAATCTATTAGGAGATATGAGGCCATGAAAGTGTGGGTCTGTGTTCTGTTTAATTAAATGAGATCAAAATATGGCTCAGGCCATTTGGAGTTGAGAAAATTCGAATAAAATTCGTTTTTAGAATTTATTTTTCTTATGTAACATATTATTTTCAAATGCTTTGCGAGTTTTTGTATCAAATAGCCAGGCAGACCGAAGAGTGACACTTCTGGAGATCTGTAGTCTGTAGCTGTTTCGGATGGTCTATAGAGATACATGCATTGAGACAACCTCTAAAAAATGCATTTCCATTTTCTTGCATTTTGCAATATCTTCAAAGTGTATATTGTGTTTTTTCATATGCACCGATGTATTAGCCACCGATTTTTGATAAATGAAAAAGGCAGATATTAAAAAACAATTATTGCATAATCCAATGGGTTAAATAATTAAATGCTTGCCTAAACAAAATTAAATCTCTACAAAATATAGATTGTACAGTTTAGTGGGGAAAAAGTAGCCAATCTTTTGCTGAAGTAGCAACATATATATATTTGATATATAAAGCAACATCACTGGAATTATTTGTTAATGAGTTTATTAAGAAATAATTAATGTTCTATAATAATAAGTAAAATATGAGTTAATGTTGATATTTGATTACAAAAAAAATAACCTCTGAAGGTTGTCATGTTGTCTTTTTTGTTTGTTGTTTCGAGCTTTTGTGCCTCTCTTATAATGTTGGCCTGTTGAATGTTAAATTGATCCAATACATGTTCATTGAAAATTATTTGATGTAGCAATAAGATACTATAACTTAATGCATGTGTTTTTGAACTTTGCTGATTTAAAACATGATCAAAGCGGTCTTTATCGACCTAGGACATCATTTACTACTCTTCCCCTCATTCATTTTTTAAAATCACAGTAAGCATAAACTTTTTTAGTACTCCAATTATGTCTGTTTTCTAATTCGTTTTTTGTAAAAGTGTATTGGGTCACTAGCGACCCGAGGAATGTGATAGTGTTCGTATATTTTTTCTGCACAACAATAATTAAGTGCAATGCACCTTTATTCTTAAAGGTGGCAATGACTTATATCATAATTACCGCAGGTATAAAACAAAAGAATACACAAGTATAATCAGCAAAACTTGAAATGGCTCAACTATTTACTGTAGAGCGAGTACTGTACGCAATCAAATATTAGTCTCGCTGTCACTTGATGGTGGATCTGGTGAAGAAGCTGTCAGCGATCAAAATATGAATTTTAAAAACACTGAAAGCGATAGTTTAAAGAATATGGTTGAGATCGCAAATATGAGCCAGATGTTTAATATATTGGGGAAATGAGCTCTGACGATGACAGTAATGATGGCTAAAACATCTGCTTAAATTGATCCCTTTCCAGAAGGAAACGAAATATGGTTTATTTTATTCTTTTGTAAGTATTATTATATAATTATCAGGAGAGCTTAATACTATTACGGCAGTTAGAGGTTCATCCGTGTTAGATATAGATCCGGGTCGCTAAAAACCTAAATGTAATGATGATTGGCGAAACACTTGTGCATTTAAGAGTTAATGACAAGAGTTAAAAAAAGAAAGTTCAAATGAGAGTTCAAATATTGGTATCGGAACTGGCTGATAGCTGTTTGTTAATTACTTTAGACCCTGCAACAGGATATGATGTCACAAACTCAAAGATGTCAAAAATAAATGATGAAGGCATGGTAAGAGTGTTTCAAGATTGTTGTCAAAATGTGTTATTTTTAATAACCCATGGTACATAAAATGATGGGGATGCAGGTAAAAGAATTGCCCATATTTCACTGCTGAAATTTGTTATTCTTTTTCAGAGACTGTATTTGCTCAATAAAATAATGTTTTAATGAAAATGTGTGTCCTTATGAACAGCCTTCCCTCCTTCTTTTCTTTTTATATTTCATTTTCAAATGAGTGCCAGGAGCACGGTTTTCAAAATCATCATATTTGTAAGCAGTTCATCTTGCAATTATTCTCACTATTATGACATGATGTGACCTTCGCAACTGTACTGATATGGCGCATCTCTGTGATAGTCTGGGTTTTTATCTTCTTCTCTCTCTTTTTTTCTTTTTCAGCCTGACGAGTTGACGAATGCTCTGGAAATCAGTAATATCGTCTTCACCAGTTTGTTTGCGCTGGAGATGCTCCTAAAAATGCTGGTCTATGGTCCATTCGGCTACATCAAGAACCCTTACAATATATTTGACGGCATTATTGTAGTAATCAGGTATACATCATCATCCTCATTCCTTTTTTAGAACTTTTAAATGTGTGTTACAATAATAACGCTGCCTGCATCACTGTTTATTGATGTTCATCTTCATTTCTGAAAATGCACACTGGCAGTGTGTTATATCACAACAGTGACAGCCAGACAGAATGCAGCTATTATTGAATGATGGGACATCTGTTGCCTGTTCAGTCTGATGACTGTCAGCTGTCTTGATGAATGCTGCAATTTCACGCCCATTCATTCACAATTGCCATGAATTAGCATATACTAAGACTTCTCAACATGCAAAAGATTTGGCATGGTACGATGTTATGATGGTTTCTTGCATTTATTAATGCTCATCATGTTGCATAGATACAGTCACCAACACACACTATTCTGGGGGCGTGGTTTAACGTGTGTGTGTGGGGGGGGGGGGGTTACCATAGTAACGCAATCATCCTTTGATGGTAAAACAAGCAGCAAATATGTAACAAGCACAAAATAAGCAGCTTTTTTTAAATGAACAAGAATGATGAAACATCAAATATTAGTTAATTATTTAATAGACAGTAAAATAATAATTGAAATGAATGAATGGAATCCAGTCTGATGGAATTCAGTCTCCTCCACACAAATGTGATGTGTTGTGAATCTGCATACCATTCAAAAGTTTTGGGTCGGTACGTTTTTTTCTTTTTCTTTCTTAAAGCTACACTGTGTAGGATTTTCTCCCATCTAGCAGTGAAATTGTTTATGACTACCAACTGAATATTACTTTCTAGCCCCTCCCATTCCGAGGGCGTTTTAACTCCTACGGTGGCCTTATTGTTTCAAATCTGCCGGCATTCGCAAGCAATCTCCCCCTCGCATTCGTCACGGTGCCACTGAGTGTCAAAACGCGAAAGGCGAAGCTTGAATTTCCAGGTACGTCTCTCTTTGGCTAATGTATTTTCAAGATGGAGGCGCAACATGGCTGCCGCCATTCGAGCGACTCGCTCGTATGTATTCTAAATGGCACATTCTACGCTTACGAGAATTCTTGATTAGTTGGTAGAAGTAATTACACATTAATGAGCACATATCATTTTGAAAGAACAAAGTGTTTTTTGCTAAGAATCAGCTTAAAAAATTACACAGTGTAGCTTTAAGTCTTTTATGCTCACCTAGGCTGCATTTATTTGACCAAACATAGTCAAAACAGTAATATTATTACAATTTAAAATACATGTTTTCTATTTATATTGTCACGTGATCCTTCAGAAATCATTCTAATATGCTGATTTGGTGCCCAAGCAACAGTACAGTGCTGCTTTTTTTTCTTTCTTTTTTTTTTGTGGAAACCATGAAGTTTTTGGTGAATGAAAAGTTCAAAAGAACAGCATGTATTGGAAAAATATATATTTTTAAACTGTATAAATACTTTGCTGTCACTTTTACTATCAATTTAACGCATCCTTACTCAAAAAATATGCAGTAACTTTACATAAAATAAAAATTGTCATTCTGCTTTTTTTAAGCCAATATTTACTATTTGAGATAGCTTCATATATTCAAATAGCTGGTGGCATTTTTTGCTTACTTTGAAATGCAACAAACCGCTCTAACACCGCACCGAAACACGTTGGATTGTTTTTCTTTCAAGAAATTACCCAATCTATTGGATTTCTCCCCTCTAAAGGGTAACTATGGTAGTCGGGATATGTTTAAGCATTGTCCATCTTATGCATTCTGCCAGATAGTCAGATCTGTGTGTTTATATGTGTTGACAGCGTCTGGGAAATTGTTGGTCAGCAGGGAGGAGGTTTATCGGTGCTGCGGACCTTCAGACTCATGCGGGTGTTGAAGTTGGTTCGCTTCATGCCCGCCCTACAGAGGCAGCTGGTGGTCCTGATGAAGACCATGGACAACGTGGCCACCTTCTGCATGCTGCTTATGCTTTTCATATTCATTTTCAGGCAAGATTAGAGATCATTTTGTGCAGTTTGAATGTACTGTATTCTGTCCATTTATTTTTCCTTTAACTGTATTTTTTTTTTTTTTTTACAGTATTCTAGGCATGCACCTGTTTGGATGTAAATTCGGCTCTGAGAGAGATGGAGACACTCTTCCTGACCGCAAGAACTTTGACTCTTTGCTGTGGGCCATTGTTACAGTTTTTCAGGCAAGATTCTTGCATTTTACACAAACTGCTATTCCATTCAGGCAACTTTTCTCATCTTGAGTGATCCGATCATAAGTGGACATCACTAAATACAGATCCGACATGTTTTGTGATCCCAAGTAATTATACATGGTCATATGAAGCACATTTCAAACACATGTACATGTTCAAAATGTTGGAGTCAGTATTTTATTTATTTTTTGTAAGAAATTAATACTTTTATGAAGCAATGATGCATTAAATTGATCAAAAATGACAGTTAATATATTTATAGGTAACACTTTATTCATTAAGGCTCCATTTGTTTACATTAGTTAACATCAACTAACAATGAAAAATTATTGTTAAAAACAGTATTGACAATTCACAATATTGCGGTTTCTACTGTGTTTTTTTATTCAAATAAATGCAGCCTTCTTTCAGAAACTTCTTTCAAAAAAATCTTACACAACCCCAGTTTTTGAACATGAGTGTAAATAACAATTTGATTGTGTATTTGTTGCTGATGTTTGTCTAATATGTTGATGTTCATCAGATATTGACTCAGGAGGACTGGAATAAGGTACTGTATAATGGGATGGCCTCCACCTCTCCAGTGGCTGCTCTGTACTTCATCGCCCTCATGACTTTTGGAAACTATGTCCTGTTCAACCTGTTGGTGGCCATCTTAGTGGAGGGATTCCAAACAGAGGTAAAGCCATTCTCCAAACTAGCCTGAACACTTTCATCCTCTTTTCCCCCCCTCCCATTCACTTTGACAGTCTGTCTTCTCCTTTTTGTTCTTTAGAGTCTAGCACATAATCCAACACCATATCTTTCTTCTTTCTTTCTCCTCTAGCTCTCTCCTGTCCCCTTCGTCTAACACTATGTCCTAAACAGTCACGATGTGACAAGATTCAAGTGAATTTAAGCAATTTTTCTGTCGAGACTGAAAGAAAAAAATGTCGCTTGACGCAACAAAATCACAGCCAATCTGTTTGTGTGCTTTCTCACTTCCACTCCACAGAAGAGTGTGAAACTAAGAACATGTACCTTGAATTTTCATGACTAAACAGCAGCCTTTTTATGATTTTCTTTGAGGTACTTGAAGGATTTGTCATATAATTTGCCCTGTAAAACTTTTTTATCAATCTCTTCCCATCCTTTTTTGAGGTTTATTATATGTGAAGAGCGATGGTCCAGTGAATTTCGTGTGGGCAGGGATATGAAGCACAAAACCACTTAAAAGAGATACTGGTTTATTTTCAGAAAAGAATACTAGCATCCTACTCCTATGGCATAAATTCTAAGAGTTGTACGCTAGTATGCTATTCTGAAGTTAGCCAGTATATTGGGGTGAATGGGAGAAATCATAATGGTTAAATAGCAGCTGTGAGAAGTCTTTCCTTTCAACTTTTTTTACTTAAAATGTAGTTTAACCAGACCAACGTAATATAAAAAATGTAGGGGTGTCTTAAGTTGCATACTTATGCACCTTTCTATGCTATTTTGTGGTAAAAATACTGTGAGTAGTGTGTTCACGTTAAAAAAAATCCCAACAATAGTCACGTTCACACTTTATATTTATCATAACTATAATAACTATACTCTCCATACCAACGCACAATTACAAGTGTTATAAGTGTGCGCTGCAGTAGCATGTGCAACCTTTAATGTTCAGGTTCTTTAAAGTTGGATGGATTCTGATTGGCTGCCAATGTTTTCACAACTCTCCAGCTGGAAAATAAATTCTGGAAGTGATTCCAATGTATCATTATTCTCCGTCAATATTGTTATAGCTGTGGCGTGGACTTCCCTATTCTCAAAGAATTTAGAATGATTATTAAAACTTTATATTTATCATTTTATATAATTTATATGTACTATATCATCCTTGGTGTGAACGGGCCTTAATAAGTGCTCTTTGAAGATGTAGTTATTTAAGAAAGTGTGGAAAATATCATACACTAGGCTATAGTACATGCTGTGTAGTTTAAGTGCATAGTGTATAGTATGTCATTTGAGCTAAATTCATAATTTGAGCTGAAATGTTAAATACACAATACCATTTTTGTCTTTATTGTTGATTTAAAAATATGTTATGGATACGTTATCTTGACAAACAGCTTTGGAGATTTTGGTCTTTCTTATTTAAGTAGATAAATAGTCTAGATTAGAAAATAGCTGCCTGGGAGCATTTCCAAGATGGCTGCTGAGAAAACTGAAATGGGACTTTGTGCCATAGAAGTACAGAAGCAACTAACAAAACATAGTGTCATTGTCACAACTGGTTAAGACAGACACTTGGAAAGCCTGTTGCTTTGTCGCATTGTGCCTGGTTAGGACACTATGTAGTATTATTTATTCAACTAAGTGATGAGTTTCTTGTTCTGTGTATAATAGTACCTACAGAGGTATAAAGTCCAGGTTCAAAGTAAAGTAAAAGTCCTTCTCAGTATTTTGTTCCAATCACCTGGATTTGCTAATTAGCACAGTTTTTCATGGGTGGAATAAACATGTATGGCAGGACTTTTACTTTCTGACCCCTGGACTTTACACCTCTGAGTACCTACTCCACACTCATGCTCGCCCATGAGCGCTCCTTCTCATCCTCCTTCCTTCATTCTTTTGCTTTATCGCCTTCTTTTTCCATGATCTTATGAGACAACTTATCTCCCAATGCATAGCAGCCATTCTTCTCTGACAGAAAGACAGACACACACACACAAAAATGGCCAGGCTCAGGATAAATCAGAGATATAAATGTTATACCTATGTATCATTTTGGGTGGAGGGCTTGTTTTATTACTGTCTCTTTGGAAAGAGACAAACCGATTCATGCAGGATGGCGTGTGTATGCAGTGCAAAAAATCTAGGATTTTTGATCACCTTTATTTGTACGGTATGAGGTATGATGAACTATTGAAAATAAAACTTTTGTTGTTTAGCTTTTTAGTGGATGCAAAACCGCTTATCTCATGATAAATGTTAGTGTAAATCTAAAACCTTAACAATTTATTATATCCTCTTCTCACATGGTCGATTTAAAAGATTCGTAAAAACTTTTAATGAAAAAAAAGTAGCTCTAGATTTTGATTGATTGTTCCAATAAGCAAAATCATTGTTAGAATAACGAACTATGAATCAAAAATCTTAAAGTGCTTTTTCTGTAGCACCTCATTAGAGCAACTACAAAAGGAACAGCAAATCACATAATTGAAAATTGGTTTGTCATTCATTTTAATTTGCATAATGGTAGTGAAAGAGAAAGTTCTAAGTTTGGATGAGCAGACACAGACTTTTAGTCAACATGAGAGAAGGTGATATCTGGACGGAGCTCAGTTTTTCGTTTTTTTCCCCTCTCTAAAAGATGAGCGTGCCTCTCCTGTGCCTGCCTGCCAGATAGAAATATCTTTTATACTGCGTCATGGCAGTTTAGAGGAAATTATGTTGCTCAGAAGCCTTCAAAATCAACTATCCACTCTTAAATTAGAGAGGATAGCCCGCACTCAGCTGACCCCTATCTGCCTTTACCTTAGCGAAGTGTATCAGATATTATAATCTCATCCCAACTGATGTAATGCCCGTATTCTCCGGCTTTCCCGTACAACTGACGAACACTGTTGACTTAATATCTTTTTCTGCAAACTTCATGTTTATTTTTAGTTGGTCGAACTTTTCAGTGCGTCAGGGTTGCTGGGGAAACTGGTGGGTGAATGACGCGTGTGAAGCAGAGAGATCATGCACCAGGATGAATGTCCCCTCAACGGCGTAATGTCCCGTCCACTGAAGCAAAAAGCTTCACATAGTCGCACTGCTGTAAACAGACAGTCTTGTTCGGATCACAGCGTGCATGTCAGATTATATGTCAGTGTGTTCAGTGAGCATTACAGTGAGCATTATCTTACTACTTAATTTGTGTCCATCTTTGCAGTTGCACCTATATAGGTCAAATATACTGTACACCTCTAATCAGTTTGGGGTTGGTATGATTTTTAAAAAAGGAAATTGTTTCTTATTCTCACCAAGGCTGCATTTATTTGATAAAAAAATAAAAATAATAATAATAAAAAACAGTAATATTGTGTAAATAACTTGTTAAATCTATTTTAAAATGTAATTTATTTCTGTGATGGCAAAGCTGAATTTTCAGCAGCCACTGACTGGAGTCATATGATCTTCTCTCAGTCTTCAGTTTCACATGATCCTTCAAAAATCATTCTAATATATATGCAGAATTGGTGCTATTAATGTTGAAATCATTTGTGCGGCTTAATATTTTGATGGAACTGTTTTTTATTTATTTATTTAAGCAATAGAATTTTCTAAAACAGTGTTTTTACTGATCAATTCAATGCATCATTGCTAAATAAATGTATTACTGACCCCAAACTTTTGATTGGTAGTGTAATTATGTAACTATGCCACCATAAATGCATGTATTATTTATAATATAATATAAGTAAGGAATAATTGACGACAGGCCGTTGAATTATTAGAAAAATAATGCACACCCGAGGTGGTAATGCGGTCACGACGCGAAGCGGAGTGGCCGTTCACCTCGGGTGTGCATTATTTTTCTAATAATTCAACGGCCTGAAGTCAATTATTCCGCTTATACTACAGTTACCACACCTCGAAACATTGTTCAGATTATGTATTTCAAGACGTTTGTAAAGTTTTTGTCATTAAAATGCTCTTGTATGTAGGACTAATTTCTTACGCATCTAATCCCATGCCTCCGTTGCTAATTCCAAAACGTCATTTTAGAGTTAGTAACGGAGGTTTGAGCCACTGATAGCAGACTAATGCTGGGACACACGACTAGCTGACACATTCTCTGACTGTTTTCATCGCAGCAGCAGATTTTAAACACCGACTCTGAACACAGACTGAACGCGCTGAACACGCGTTTGGACATGATCAGTCATAAGTATCAAATTACATTCATAACCAGCCTTAAAGTATGTCCCCGGCTTTATGCAGTTATTAGAGAGAGATGTTGCAATAATGAGACAGAAAAGCATGTGCGTCATTATTATTTTTTTATTTATTAATTCAATTCGTTTTAATTAATTCGTTCATTCTTTTTTTCTATTATTGACAGATGACAGTAGACTAGCCAAATGAAACACAAAGCCCTTTTAACAACAAGTAGGCCTATCAATAATTATTTATTTGTTAAATTATCTGCAATAAAAATCCGTGCTGCAGGACAATCCATTTATTTAGCCTATATTTAGTTTAATTTTCTATTGATTATATAGGACTATATGCTTTATTTATTAAAATTAAACTGCATGTTTCCATTGATTGTGAAGCTAGACATTGAAAATTGCAGATCAAGCGCATGAGGCTAAATGCTTTTTCTTGTTATGAATTGTATCCTATTTTCCGTTATTACCGTTGACTACGCGAAGTGATATGGAACTGTAATGCGGTCAAGACCTGCCTGGAACTACTTTAGCCGTGCGTTTCCCTGAAAATAATGCACACCTTAGAACGTTTGTCAACCAATCAGATTCAAGCATTCAACGGCCCTGTAGTATAATATAATATAATATAATATAATATAATATAATATAATATAATATAATATAATATAATATAATATAATATAATATAATATAATATAATATAATATAATATAATATAATAATCATCTGAAAGCTGAATACATAATCTTTCCATTGATGTATGGTTTGTTAGGATAGGACAATATTTGGCCGAGATACAACTATTTGAAAATCTGGAATCTGAGGGTACAGAAAAATCGAAATGTTGAGAAAATCGCCTTTAAAGTTGTCCATTTCTATTGGCGATTGTGCTGCATCCATTCACAAAAATAAATGTTTTATATATTTAAGGTTGGAAATTTACAAAATATCTTCATGGAACGTGATCTTTACTTAATATCCTAATGATTTTTGGCATAAAAGAAAAATCGATAATTTTGACCCATACAATGTTTTGTTGGCTATTGCCACAAATATACCCGTGCAACATAAGACTGGTTTTGTGATCCAGGGTCACATATAATATAATATAATATAATATAATATAATATAATATAATATAATATAATATAATATAATATAATATAATATAATATAATATAATATAATATAATATAATATAATATCCCCAGCAACCCCCCTAAATTGTGAAAGAATAATTTTCACTCATGAATTGGCACCTCTGAGTCCAGACCTTAAATTCATTTAAAGTATTTGGGATGTGCTGAAGCAGACTTTACAGAGTGCTTGACTCTTGCATTGTCAATACAAGATCTTGACCTTGATGCACCTCTTGATGGAAATAAATGTGGTGATGTTATTTCCATCAAGAGGTGCATCGACTCCACAAACTCACTGTACCGAGCATACTAACAGCCTAAACTCCACCCAAAATGCACAATTGTTTTTACTTCAACAGAAGTATTAAGTGAAATGTGGGAGTACAATTTCTCATAATTTTGTCTTTTGTCAATTTTCTAACACTTTTTTATGCTTTTTCCCCTTTCTTACCTTTTCGCTCTGTGTGTTAAAATCCGAACACGTGTCCACTATAGGAAATAACCAAGAAGGACGATTTGCATGGCCAGCTGAGCTGTATTCAGCTGCCTATAGACTCAGGGGTATGTAGCTCTCCGCATGATGTAACCTAGTGAGACTAACCAGGAGGACCTCAGCGTTTGTGGACAGTGTCACTTGTGATTGTTTCTTGTAGAAGCAGACTTGACTCAAAGTCTTTCTTCAGGTTCACTTGCTCAATGCCTGGCGGCAGAGTACAAACCTTGTAGAGCCTCATGCTTTATTTTATCTGGCTGAAAGGATGTGTTTGGGCTTATGGAAAGCCTCAGCGAAATCAGACAAAGCCAAACAGACTGCTGTGCAAATAAGGCAACTGGGAAGTCTGTGTGAATAGGTCTCAAAATCGTTTAATATGCAGATACGTTTCTTAATACTGCTTTACTCCTTTAATCATTTTGATCTTGTAGAATTGCTCTGCATGGTATAATCATATTTTTTATTCAACTAGACTTAAAGTTTTCCGCTGGGTTCAATAACTCAGTCCATTCAGTGAGCCAGAGCTGAGTGGAAGCACTTGACCCTGTTGAGGAGACTCTGTCTGTTTGTGGTTCTGGACATCACATCCTGTATTTGTTTTCATTCATACAGCTGTGCTAGGTGACATTAGCAGTGGAAATGCCATGAAATGGAGAGCACCAATGGCTATGTGCACTCTCTGAGAAAATGGCACTAAAGCTGTCGTTGGGGCGGTACCCTTTCAAAAGGTCCCAATATATACCATATAGGTACTAATATGCTCCTTTAAGGTACTAATATGCACCCTTTATGTGTAAATAAGGTACAAAGGTGTACCTTTTGAAAGTGTACCGCCTTAGTCATCTGTTTTGGACCTTTTTTTCTGAGGGTTTGAACTTGTCTCTTACGTCTTCCAGTCCTTCACCTCGACAAACAAACTAATAAACCTCTCCTCCGCTAGTCCTTACTCAGGGGCTATTAGCAAATCTCATGTCAAAACATGCCTGAAATCTCTCTATCAGCAAGGTTGGTCAAGCCCAGGAGAATTCCCAAATTAAGACCTGTGATTGTTAAGCAGCAGTTGCACAGCAACCTTAATGTCTTAATTGACAGTAGAACCCCAGTAGGCTTTCTTTCACATCTTGTACCTGACCAAAGTAGTTCTGGCAAACATAGCTTAATGGGATCGTACGAAAATGTCAGACTGAAATTTAAGTTATTCAAAGAAAATCTTGACATTTATGAGAAAAGTACAACACAATCTCATGGTGGAGGTTCATGCTTAGTTTTTTTCTAGAAAATAGTTCAGATTCATATGAATTTACTACCAATTCGCCAAAACATAAAATGAAGAGTTCAGATGCAAAAGCCTCTAAGTGCCATCTGAAATTTTCTTCTAGAATTATCATTTTTATAAAGCTTGTATATTTAAGTTAAGTAATTTCACTTAAATGACAATTAATAGGTCATTTGCATTGCCATTTAAGTGAAATTATTGAACGTAAATATACAAGCTTGATAAAAATGATCATTCTAGAAGAAAATTTCAGATGGCACTTAGAGGCTTTTGCATCTGAACTCTTCAAATATACGTTTTAATACATACATTTTCATGTAATTTCATGAAATTTTCATTTTCAAATAATACATTTTCATGAGATTGGGTTGGAAATGTAGCTATGTCTTTTGACTTCATGTTTTGACTACTGTAGGTGTTTTATATTTCTGCCACGTCTCTTTGCTCAGAAAGATCATGTCGGAGTTTGGGCCCAACTGCAGGTGGTCGCTTGTTCCTGAAGAAGCTTTGTAGTGCCTTTCTGCTAGTTCAACCTATCACAGCTGTGTTTTACTGTTCACTGTTGTTGAGAAGGGTCAAGGAGTCCCTCTTGTGTCTTGACTTATGGAGCTTGACTCCAGTGTCAAAACTATTTCAAGTTTGATTTTTGTTGCCTTAGTATCGTATATATTGTGTTATTCCCTATTGACAAGTCCTATTCACTGTTTTTCATTGTAGTTATGATGTGAATTAATTGCTGTTCGATTGTAACGTGATTAGTGTTGCAATAATCCCATTGGCTTCAGTGAAACTCAAATTTTGCTCTGTTTTTGTTCCTTACCCATTTACACACCCATTACTAATGCATTGATTTTTTTTTCAGAGACCAAAACACACAACGCTTTGATTCAGCTTGATGTTAATACGTGAAGCCAATGGGATACATTGTTTCGTAGGTGCAAGGTTTGTCAGAATAGTTTCCACTGTGTCTCCTCTTTGTCTTTGACCATTATCTCCATTGAGTACTGTGAAAATGCTGAATATATGCTGAAATGTATAAATTGAGTTTTCTATAGGCGTTTTCACATCAGGTAACAACACAATGAGGGGGAAAAATGTTTAATCCTTTAGCATCTTTATCATTTTGTATTTAAATTACAACAGTCGTCCACAAATAGACACCTTAATGGTCAAACTGAGAGAGTGATCCATGTCCTTAAACAGTGGTCTCTGTTTTGACAAACCACCCAGGGTTGAAGTTCTGTGCTAGACCACACTGAAACACTCTCGGCATTTAGTCATTTTGAGACTAGCCCAAGACTGGGGACGAGGAGGACACAGGCCAAACAATGTAATGAGTACTCTGACAAAAATAGCAGTGTTTATTTCTCCTGCTTGATCATTGGAAGTGCCTCCTCTACTGGTTCTGTACCTCCAGTGAGCCGAGAAAAAACCCCAAACATAATTGCCCGCATGTGGATGTGTCTTACGCTAATATAGCAGGCGGTCTGACCATGAGATCATCTGCTTAAATCTATACAGAAAGATACATTTAACTAATTTTTAGCACACGATACTTGTGGTTTCAGAGTGGTAGTGCAACCTGGTGCTGTCAAATGCATGCCGGCACTGTGTTTTTGTGAATTACCCCAGATAGGATGTCTCTCCCTTAGATACCAGTCACCCTCTGGCCTTTTTTGAGGGCCGCTGGGGTGGGGAGACCACACCCTCACTCACCTGCCTGTTCCTCACCCTGCAATATGATTCCCTGAGCCTCAGCAACTCTAAGACCTGCTAACTAATGTTTGTTTATCTTCCGCATTTGATACAGGGTGATGCCTCAAAGTCTAACTCTGACGTAGATATTTATACACGGAGCTTGGATGATGTTTCAGGATGTAAGAAGGATCTGTCGGCATCATCCGGTGAGACCCACAGAGCATTGTTTACATTGAAGCACATGACATATTCAGGTCTCAACAATATTTTTTTTTCTTTTCTGCTGGCCAGTAAGATTTTTACTTGCCCTGTCAAAAAATGAACTGGCCCCACCCAAAATAATGGTTGATTGATTGATTGATTGATTGATTGATTGAAATATGTGTTTGTTTATTTGATAGAAATATTTATATTTATCATTAACTGGTAAGTGTTCTCTACAACAATTTTTGTGCTTTTTTTCAGCAAGCTGGAAATTGTGCAGCTATACTATAAATCCATGGTTTTATGAGTTTATAGATTTATGAACTCGGGTTTGTTTCAGTGGATCATCCCTATTGTTTAGTCCTGATATTGTCAAATGAGCTTGTCTAAAATATGTAGCCATAGAGTATACTGACATTGTTTTTGCAGGACACAAGCCATTATTTTTTTTAAATATTAAACATGTGATTAAAGTACACTCTTATATTTTGACATCCACAAGCTAGCTTTGTGCTATCCCAGATACCCTTTTACCCTTCTAACAGTGGGTTTATACTGTGTATTTCTGTCTTTTTGACATAATGCATCATGGTCCCTTTTGAAGATTAAAGGCTGTTTGAAAAATTCATGCTTGAAATAGTCCCTAATGCATTTTGCAGCTGTCTGTCATGTTTTATAGTGTCAGTGATGTTGAGCTTACTATCCCTGTCCCTTCCACAGTTGTGCCCATCAATGGCCATGTGGATTTGAAGACCAGCCTGACCCCTCCCCTCATCACTCATACGGCTGCAACACCCATGCCTGTCCCTAAGATATCAGGAGGAGGAGACCCTGCTCTGGGCTACGAATCCCGCAGAGGCAGCAATGTCTCCATGGATCCCAATGGCCAAGATAAATCTCCGGTCAGTAACTACCGTTCTCTGATAGAGAAAGTTGGACAAACTACAGTCGCATCTTCCTTCCTTCCTTCCTTCCTTCCTTCCTTCCTTCCTTCCTTTGCTGGAATTTGCTGTAATTAATTGCAATTAATTGCATTCCCCCCAATATATATATAATAGCTTTGTTGATTGCTTATTGAAAAAGAATAATATATTGATATATTGATGTTTAATATTATTTTAATAATATTTTAATTATAGTTTAAATATTGATGATTACAATATTTAAACTATAATTAAAATATTATTAAAATAATATTAAACATCAATATATATCAATATATTATTCTTTTTCAATAAGCAATCAACATAATCAATTTAACAGATTTTTTTTTTTTTTTTTTTTACTAATTATCAAAATAAAAAAAGTGCTGCGTTAATTGCGTTATTTTTTTTTTACGAATTAACGCGTTAATCTTTGCGATTAATTTGAGATGTTTAACGCGTTAATTCCCCCAGCCCTAAATATAATATAATATAATATAATATAATATAATATAATATAATATAATATAATATAATATAATTGAATTTATAATAATGTAAATAAATGCATTTGAACACACACCAGTAGTTTTTTCTGTACATGTGGTGGAGTTAATTTTTGCTCGAAAATGTTCACACTCAGGTTTTAGAGTTAGCCAATGCGATGTAATTCAAGAGTGACATGTTCCTTTCCCCGTATTTCTGCAGTCGAGTGCGCGGAGCTCCCCCAATGCCCCGTGGAGTTCAGCCAGTAGCTGGAACAGCAGGCGCTCCAGCTGGAATAGCCTGGGACGAGCCCCCAGCCTCAAGAGGCAAAAACGGCAGTCTGGCGAACGGCGCTCCTTGCTGTCCGGCGATGGCCAGTCCAGCTCAGACGAGGGAGAAGCGGGAGAGAATGCAGGCGGTGGGGGGATGTCCGAGGGCGATGATGCCTCCCTCACCAGGACGGACTCTCTGGGACACAGGCCTCGGCACAGGCGCATGGAATCCCTGGAGACGCGTAGCTCGTTTGATCTGCCTCCAGACACCCTGCAGGTGCCATTCGTGCATCGCTCCGCCAGCATAAACAGCGCCAGGCCACCCAACTTCCTCAGCAACGGGAAGAGTTCTCCATCTACAGCCACCACACAGTTCTCTCTAGATGAACCCCACAGCGAGGATGACAATGCAGATGATGAAGGAAATCTGGTGAGAAAATTACACTTGATTTATTACAGCTATTTTTCTGTTCCTTAGTAGATCTATCACAAATGTCTACCAATTTTCTTCTATTCAATTGGTTGTTATAAGATTACAGGAAAAAGTATATCTATATCTTCTATTTCTAACGAAACTAACTTACTGATCATATAATCTCACATGATCATCCATCTTTCAGAGTCGAAACGCTCGTTTCTTCCGCTGGCTGGAGCACAAGCAGCCTGAATGGTGTCGGCAGAGGGTTACATGGTCGCTTTACCTGTTCCCCCCACAGTCACGGTGAGTATCTGATGCTTTCTTGGTCTTACCTGCTGAAAAGACCATCTAAAACGTTTTCAGGAAGGGAATGCAGTCCTATGGATCCCATTCTACATCGAGGAGGGCCTACCATTAATTTGTCATTTCATGTGTTTTTCACCAATAGTATTGGATGACTTTTGTTGACATTAATAATACTGATGTTAATTGGTTGATATCCCAGTATAATTTATGGTTTGGTGTAGATGGTGTACTTGAGTCCTATATTAGTCCTATATTTCTAAATTCACTTAATATCTTATGCAGTGTTGCTTTTTTAGATATTTAAGATATTTTAGATATTTTAACTGAAAAAAATCACAAAAATACTTGTTAAGAATAGGATTTTTGCAGTGTGGGGGTCCCTCATAAAAATGTTCTCATGGGTCCTATAAATCTGACATGAACATTAATTTCCCAAGATAATCTTTGTTCTTTATTGCTGGTCAAGTAATATTTTTTTTTTCTGTAGGAGCTAGTTGACCACTTCCTGGTTAAACTAGTTAATAAGTCTTGTGGGGACACAAGCTCTCCAGCATCCAGCATATACTGGTTATTTCAAAAGCTGAATCACGTTTATCATAGTATGATGGCTCACGTTCAGTACAGGAGTTTAGGTTGCCCCTAAGCCCTAATAAATACCCTAATTAAGATGCTCAAGGGGTGAGAAATATCCTGTACTTTTTATCCTCTCCCTTAGGCATCTTCTTGGTATTCCCCTTCTTCTCATCTCTTTCCAGTGCTTTCCATCTTTGAAATGCATGTCTGCTCACATTAAGCTCCACGGAGGTTTCACTTATTAGAGAAAGAGGAGAGGAAAGAAGAACTCAGCATTGCATGTTACACTCTGTCAGCGCTTTACTAATTAAACATCAAACAACCTCAGATCATCCTCCTCCTCCTTCCTGTGCGAGCCCTGGATGATGCAAGCTATCACCACTTTACGCTGTTATGACATACAGATTGGCATACATTGGTGTCACCAAAACCAAAGCAGAAAGTCTTGTGATTTTAGTATGTCCATCTGTGCGTGTCATAAGCAGGTCTGCGGTTATGTAGACTCTTTCTTCTGATGTAAAACAAATAATTTGGTTGTCAGCTTGCTAGTCTTACAAGATGTACCATGTTATATTGACAATCAAAGAGATTTAATATGTAAGACTGCATTAAGCGTTTTGTTTTGCGTTTTGCGTTTTTTATTTATGTATTTCAACTTTCAACTAAGATACCATTTAAAAGTTTGGTGTAAGATTTTTTTTTTTGTAATACATATACCGTATATAAAGGGCCAGATTTACTAACAGCTTGCGCCAGCGCAAAGTCGCAAACCCTCTTTTGGTGTTAAAAAAACTACTGACAGGATTTACTAAAGACAGTGTAAAATTAGCACTAAAAAGGCGTGGACCATTATTTTTTTAATTTTTTTTTGTGGCTGACCTTATTGCATATGCATTTGTGGGAGTTTCCCTTTTCAGATGCAAAATTTATGGGAGGATAGTATTTAAATGAATCACGCAAAGTGATTTACTAAGCTAGTCAATTTATTGGTATTTGCCCCAATATTTACCGCCCAAAAAAAGCATGTCTTAAACCAGAGACTAACTTGCGCTGCTTTGTTAGATTACGTTGGTCATTATGGAAATTATCTGGCTGTGTCTGTTCTTTAATTTGCGCGTTATCAGTAGATCACGCTCAGAAATTTCCACTCCCATCTGTGCTTTTTTGGAATTGCGCTCTCATGCTAATTTGCCCTGTTTAGTAAATCTGGCCCTAAGTTTGATGAAAAAAAATGTTTTTCAAAGAAGTCACTCTTAACGTTGTTGCTCAATAAGGCTGAAATTATTTGATAAATAAACAGTAAAAGTTAAATGATTACATTTAAAACAGCTTCCCACCCCCCATTTTAATACATTTCAAAATATTAAAAATATATGTGACCCTGGACCACAAAACCAGTCACATGGGTCAGTTTGTTGAAATTGAGATTTATGCATCATCTGAAAGCTGAATAAATAAGCTTTTTATTGATGTATGGTTTGTTAGAATAGGACAATATCTTTGGCCGAGATACAGCTATTGAAAATCTGGAATCTGAGGGTGCAAAAAAAAAATCAAAACATTGAGAAAATCGCCTTTAAAGTTGTCCATTTATGTTCGCGATTGTGCTGCATTCACTCACAAAAATAAATGTTTTATATATTACGGTAGGAAATTTACAAAATATCTTCATGGAACATGATCTTTACTTAATATCCTAATTATTTTTGGCATAAAAGAAAAATCTATACTTTTGACCCATACAATGTATTATTGTCTATTGCCACAAACATAACCGTGCGACTTATGACTGGTTTTGTGATCCAGGGTCTCATATTATAATGTAATTTAGTTTAAAATATCCATTATTTGATATATTTTAACTATAATTTCTACTGAAACATAAGCATTGTATAAGCAATGGATATTTGCTTTAAATATTTTGTAATGTCTAAAGCTCATTTGAATTTGTTTTAGATCATTAGATGTGACGACATTGTACTTTTGGATGCCTGTCTGAAATCTTGTGTGAAGTTGCCATAAGAAGCACCTGTGAAGTCATTGACTAACTGGGTAGCGAAGCAGCGAGGCAGCTGTCTTAGGTTTCAGACACAGCATTACGCTTCTCTCCCCATTTCACCCCGGCATGACCACACTCCCCAGCATGAGAGATCGGGGCTGTGAGAGGCAGGTTGGCATGACAACAGCGCAGAGTTTGCCTTCTGTTCCCACTCAGTGTCGTTCTTAGCATGAATTCTTTAACATCAGGCCAAGTCTTGAGACATTAAAGAGAACCGAGCACTATTTATTCATAAAAGAAGTCATGCTGGCGAGCTGTATGTCTTATGGCAGACACACGTTCAGCATAAGTTTGTACTGTTTCTAACAGAAGTTCAATTGCACTGAAAATGAGGGATGCTTCATTGTGATGAATGAACCTCAATTAATGTCAGCCATGATTGTTAACATCTTTTAGCCTACTTAATACATTAAATGATTGGACTGCCAACAATGTAGCATTCTACTCTCTTAAACATTTTAAGGCATAGTTTACCAAAAAATTAAAAATTATTTACTCACCCTCATATAGTTTCAAACCTGTGGTACATAAATGAAGATATTTTGAGAAATGTTTGAATATTCTTCAAAATATCATCTTTTGTTAGAAAAAAGTCAGTCATACAGTACATAATTAGTACAACATGATGGTAAGTAAATTATGAAAGAATTTTAATTTTTGGGTGTACTATCCCTTTAAGAAAAACTACTGTAGTCTCACTAAGGAACTAGTTGACATTTGTGACCCATCTTTCGTGGGAAATCACTTTTTTAATGAATTCATATTAGAATCAGCATTATGTCGACTGTTTGCATCACTCAGCTCACTATATCTGGTGTGATTATGTCTTGCAGGTTTCGTGTGACATGCAATAAAATCATCTCTCACAAGATGTTTGACCATGTGGTTCTTATCATCATCTTTCTCAACTGCATCACTATTGCCATGGAGAGGCCCAGAATCGACCCCTCCAGCGCTGTGAGTAATGTAACTTCACGCACACAAGCACGCAACCATGTCTTTCAAAACAACATTTGCTGAAGGCATGAGTGGTCAGGTCATTGAGATGAGTGTTGTATGCTTATTTTTAATTAAAAAAAACCTTCCTTTTTATAATCTATTTTTTATACAGCTTTTGTAGAAGGGGGATTTTAAATTATTTAAATAATACTCAAAAACAATTACGTGTGAGTTTAAATAAATGTTACAAGGTTTTATCCCATGCTCCCTCTTCCTCTATTTTATTTTATTTTATTTTATTTTATTTTATTTTATTTTATTTTATTTTATTTTATTTTATTTTATTTTATTTTATTTTATTTTATTTTATTTTATTTTATTTTATTTTATTTTATTTTATTTTATTTTATTTTATTTTATTTTATTTTATTTTACCTAAGACCAACCGGTGACCCCTGGATGTCCAATTTAAATTTTAAAATGTATTTCTAAATGGACTTTTTTTTTCTATATCATATCATATATCTTGTTTGGTTGAAATGGTTGCTTCTATAGAGAGTTAAAACAAATGTAAACAGTTTTTCTCTGTTGACAGAGATGCAAAAGTAGCCATGTATTCTGGCAAAATAAATATTTTGCAAGAAACATATACAGTAAACATCTTTTTTTTTTTTTTTAGGCTTCTTAAAAGCATGAAACTGACAAAACGCAGAAAGTCTCAGTTCAGGATAGTCACTAGTGAAGTGTTTGCAACTGTGCACTTTCTTGTGAGTTAATTTATAATGTCATAATTTTCTTGCTGCTCCAGAGTGCATGGAGTCATGTGTAATTTACAGTTAAGTTTTAGCTTTTTTTTTTTTTTTTTTCACAATCTACTGCCCACAAAGCAAAGGTCTGCATGTGCCAGCTGAAAAACTTCGCCTTGGTGATGAATGTGAATGCTAACTGACACATTGAACTGTATATTTTTGTAACATCTGTAAGTTCCAGATTCTAAAACTAGCATGTCCTATGTGGGGTGATATTGGGGAAAGCTAGATGTTCTGCTAGGGCCTGAAAATAAAAAGTGGATTATTAGACCATTTGGTTTTACAGTTCTTTTAGTAGGCCTACAGTAAAATGGAAAAGATTCGATTTGCTATTGATGCTTTCTTACAGACCCAAAGGAAACAATCAGCTTCGCCTAAATTCTTTGCTACATCTCATTATCAGTTTTGTATGTTTATACTTTCATCAGTTACATGTTCCCTCGGGACACCTACTGTAAAACAGAAGAGCATTAGAAAAGAAGGCAAGAAAATTGTGTTTAATCTCTTTTCCTTCCTTACCTAGATCATAATATGATAGTTATGGGAAGAATAATACTAGTTAAACTTGCTTCATTGTGGCATTGGTAAACAGTATATGAAAAAACAGCATTTTTTGGTGGCTATTTTCAAGGGTTTTATGACTTGGCAGATCAGCAGTGCTGCAAACCTCCTTGAAAAGAGACAGCAGATGTCCATCATTTTTGCAGCTACCAGATTTCTGACATTTCAAGGAATGTATTTTCATAGAATGTTGCCCACTAAGACTTTTCACTCTCTCTTGTACCAAAAGAGTACATTTTCAAGCTCTTTATTAATTCACAGAAAAGTCTGTTAACCCAAGTCAAGAGCTACTTTGGACCTTCTAACCATAATGAATTAATTATCCTAATACTAGTTCTCATTCTGTAGTGATTTGTGAGCTGGTTCATATAGAATTACAGGAGTTCCTATTGTGAATGTTCCACTGTTCCATTGTAAATATACCTTTGATAACATTATGTAATCTGAACAAATATGCGTCAACCCAATTGCATGTTGAGCGTGTAAAGGGATGCATACGTTAGTATTATTTTTATCCAGTGATGATGTGTCTGCCTCTGTAACTGCTGAGACGAGAGAGACCCACAGCGCTCCACATGGCAGAGAGCAGTAGTGCAGATGACCTCATCTCCAATCAGAGCTGGAGGAGTCCAGATAATATATTCCAGTATACCTTTCTAATCCAATGATACTGACTCACTCACAGAATGAAATGTCAGACATTAGTGAGTTAGTTTTTTTGCTATTCATAGATTTGTATTTAGTTGTTTGCATTTATTTACACACATTCTTGATTTGGAACAAAAAAAATGGATAAATCAAAACCCTCCCCCCCCAAACTGATGAAGGATTCTGTCAGTAATGGAAGGATAGGACCTTAAACCCTCTCATGTGCAAGGATTTTCTGGCACATTAAATAGCATGGAAAGGTTGTTTTCCGTTGTGTTATTTTCCAGCGGTTTAATCCATGTAATCCAGTTTTTACCATGAGTGCCTGTGAGCCTCTATGATATTTGTTTACTTCCCCCAAAAGACATCATGTCAGCACTTCACAGAAGCTGAAAAGCTCGACTTCTTTTCCTTCTCCGCATGTGACTTTGGGCAGATGGCGCATTGGGTTTTTGCTATTTAAAATCTCAAATGATGTATTTGCATATAGGCGTAAATACACAGAAAGATTGTTATTGTTAATGAAAGACATGAAAAAAAAAAATTTGAAAAGAAAAACAAATCTAAATTATAAATTGTTATAACCAAAATAAACTGAAATTTCAAAAACCAAAACCAAATAACAATAGATGATGTTGCTGCATTGCATGTCATGTCATTTATGAATCTAAATAACATTTCTAAATGTTTTCTGGCAATGGCCTGTAAAATGTTTGCTAGAGAATGTTCACATTTCAATATGAACCCACTGTGTGATATGACATTTATAAGTAATTGCAGAATCTCTGGACCAGGTAAAGTTAGTTCGCTCCAACTGTCGCTACAGAATTGTGTAACTTTTGTTGTAATAGAACACCAGTGTTGAGCTTATGCAAACCATCTCATCTCCATGACAGACTTGATCTATAGTTACAGGTACCTCACTGAGCTCAGATGTGTGTCATCAATATTTCATATGGAGACATTTTTTCATTTGGGTATGAACAAATGCCATCAGACTCCCCACCTGAGTCCCCTCTGAAGACCAGGCATGAGCATGTCTTTTCAGTACCCAAAGTAATGGGAAGAGAATGATGAAAATACCAAGGGGAGTTTTAGCAGCTTTTGATTACTCTCTCTCTCTCTCTCTTTCTGTCTCTAGTCACGTACACACTGAAAATGCATTGACATTTGGAAGTGGATCCTAAATTGCTCTTTGCTAATTGCTTTTGATTCACGCTAATTCGATAATGAATCATTTTGATCATTTGGTGAACGAGTTTGTCCAATTAAAATGGACTTTTTCATATAATATAATTTTTATATATTTTGTTATCTTATATATTTTGTCATCTTTATTTATATGGTAGCACTTTACAGTAAGGTCTCATTAGTTAATGCATTAACTAATTAATTTAATAATTCACAATAAGCAATACATGTGTTACAGTATTTATTAGTGTTAACGTTAGTTAATAAAAATACAACTTTTCATTGTTAATTCATGTTCATTAAACCATTAAATAACATTTACATATACAACCTTCGTTTTTAAAAATGTTTTAATAAATGTTGAAATTAACATTAACTATGATTAAGAAAGTAGTGTTTTTAGTTAGTTCATGTTAACTAATGTTGTTAACAAATGGAATGTAAAATTTTACCATATACTGTATATTAATTTAGTTGAGGTTTATTAATTTGAATGTTTATTAATTTATTCTTTATTTATGGAAAAAACATTTTTTAAGCTGTTTTAACCCAAATGGACTTTAGTACGTAGCCTAAAGAGACATTGTGATGGGAAAAAAATGTGATTGGAGGAAAATTTATATTTCAATGCTTTTGCGCTCTCTCGCAAAAATGTATGCGTTTCCCCAAGAAACACTGCATTCACTCGCAAAATATTTCAAAGTTTCTTGGCGGAACACAATAGTTTATGCAAGGGAACGCAATTGTTTTGCAAGAGAACAAAGTTTCTTGTTGGAGTGCAAAAGTTTTGCCAGCAAATGCAAACTTTATTCACCACCATGTCCCTTTAGGGGCGCCGTACTTTAGCAACCAGAGATTTTTTTTTTTTTTTTTTTTTTGTAAATGTTTTTTTTTTTTTTTTGGTTTTCTCTGCCAAGCTAGAAATTACTATATATATATTTTTTATATATATATAATATATATATATATATATATATTAGGGGTGTAACGGTACGCAAAAATCACGGTTCGGTACGTACCTCGGTTTTAAAGTCACGGTTCGGTTTATTTTCGGTACAGTAAGGGAAAGAAATGCAAACATTAAACTGCAGGTTGTTTATTACTATAAACTTTTTTTTAACAATTTGTTTACACTTTTTTTAAACACTTTTTAATAAAATATAATAAAATATATATAAAATAAAAAAAAGAATAAGAAATAAAATACTGCTGCAAAGTTCTCCACTTAATAAAATACTCTCAGTCTCAAACCAATATCACATAATAAATTTAATGAAAAATATAAATAAATAACTATGATTACAGTGCAGCATTACCAATCCCAGCTTGTAGGCCTGCTCATATTTAAAAATTAAGACTGGGAAAAAAATGAACTTTAATTGCACAATTTGCTGTAATTAATTGCAATTCCTCCAAACTTGTAATCATCAATAATTAAACTTAGAATCACCTAATTAAATGAAACACCAGGGAAAAAAGGAACAGAAAATAGCCCTATATTAAAATAATATTAAACATAAATATATCAATGTATTATTATTTTTCAATAATCAATCAACAATCAATTTAATTTTTTTTCCATTTTTTTTTTTTACTAATTATCAAAATAAAATATATTCCTACAAAGCTAGGCTATTATTACCAGAGCATGTGATCAGAGCAGGTCATTTTACCATTGTTGCTAGCGTGACTATACCAGCTCAGCAAACAGAAGTCTACTACTGAGAAATGTCACCTTATTTGAGCGGACTTTGCTTTTCCAGTGCATGATCGGTACATGATTGGAGTGTTTGGGCCGTTAACGACAGAGCAGAACGTGCAGCGCAAACACGGAGTCGAACATTGAGCAGAGAGCGCAGACACGCACGCACGCACGCACACACACACACACGGAACGGAGAGTGCGGCGGCGCACACGGAGCGGAAAAGCTTTTTTTCGCCCTGCAGTCGATTTCATTGGTTTCGGTTACAGTGACGACGGGTAAAACTAAAACCAGACGGGCTCTGGTAAAACTTTAGAATCAGCTGCAGGGCGGGATTTGCGCTGAACGCGAGACTTCCACCACTTAATATGTTCGTGTGGAAACACGAAAATGTACCTATGTTCCGCACACAAAATATTGCATTCAGTCATTCGGTACACACGTGCACCGAACCGAAAGCCCTGTACCGAAACGGTCCGGTACGAATACACGTACCGTTACACCCCTAATATATATATATATATATATATATATATATATATATGTGTGCTACCTCAGACATTCAGTAACCTTTAAAAGAATGAGAGTGAAGGATGTGGGTTGTCTGACCCTTCTCTTTCAGAGACCAAACACTCTGCTTCTCAGACATGCTCTTCCTCATTCATGAATTCTAACCCACACATACACACACGGTTCACTCCACAATGAATGAAAACAAGCCTCAGAGCAGAATGGAATGGCAAAGACGTCAGTCTGTTTTCAGAAACAATACAAACCGCAGTGATGATGTCAGCAGGAGGCTTTCTCAGAATGAACAGGAGTTTAAGAACATGGTGCCATGACCCACTGAAACATGCATTAGCGGGGGGTCATGGGAAAGATGGCCCTTGGGCCCTGCTACTCAGACACAGTAGGATAAGGATAAATAATCCAGAGAAAGCATGTTCTCAGCACTCCGCCGTGAAGATCTCCGCTGCTTATTTTGCTTCCACACCACTTGTTTAAAGTACAGCTTCTCTTCCTCATGCACCCAGAATCCTTTGCAAAAAGCTGTTTATGACTGTTTAAAAACCAATGATTATTTGCACGGTTGAATGAATCCTCAATACCTGTTGACTTGAAAAATTGAAAAATGGCTTGTGGCTGAGCCGAGGGCTGACTTGAATTGGGATTCTCATTCTGCTGCTACATTTCTATAAAGAGCCCAAACAATCAATCTCAGTAATAACATCGAGCTATAGATACTGTAATTCAGCAATCGATTCATCTCTCAAAGGGACCATGGTGAGATATTAGCAAACCTCCAGTTAACTGGCTCCTAACTGAGACCAAACTAATAACCTTTGTGTAAGCAGCACACATTGTTATCCATTAGGCCTTCACAATCCATGCATGCCTGACAGAGACAGAGCATGCATATACACAGTGGATATTAATCTTTTCTGTCACCCATAATGTAAACGGCATTGTATTTGTTTAATGTATGTTCTCTTTGTCTTTATGATTTAATACGGTGGAGCGTAGAGAGGAAGGTGAAGGGAGAAAGAGGTGCAATGGGACCAGGGCAGGTTTAAACACTAGGAGGTGGAAAGGTTTAAATTGCTGACCATTTGTTTTGTATTGTACTTCAGTGGTCAGCTTCAGTTTGGTTTGGTTTTGTTCTACAACTTTGTACATTGCTTTTAGGGCTGCTTGATTGGATCATTTCGAGGCAAATACCGATAACCGATATTGTAAGACTGACTGATCTTATTATCAGTATACAGAGTCTTTTTTACTTGTCATGCAGCTCGAGTCATTACATTTTCTGCCTTTTTGGGGTCGGTATGATTTTTTTTTTTTTTTTTTTTGTTTAAGTGCCCACCAAAGCTGCATTCATTTGATCAAAAATACAGTAAAACAGTTATATTGTGAAATAGTATTGGAATTTTTATGGAACCATTAAAGGGACTTGGTGATGGGAGGAAAAATTATGTCAATGCTTTCGCATTCTCTCGAAAATGTTTTGCGTTTCCTCAAGAAATGTTGCATTTGCTTGCAAAATGTTGAGTTCTTTGTGAGCTAACGCAAAAGTTCTGTGAGCAAACACAAAGTTTCTCGTAGGAACACAAATGTTTTGTATGGGAACGCAAAGTTTCTTTGAGAAATGCAAATGTTTTGCGGGGAGCGCAAAGTTTTTCGTGGGAACGCAAACGTTTTGCGGCGGGAGCTCAAAGTTTCTCGGGGAACACAAACGTTTTGCGGCGGGAGCTCAAAGTTTCTCGGTGGAACGCAAATGTTTTGCGAGGCAACGCAAAGTTTCTCGGGGGAACACAAATGTTTTGCGAGGGAACGCAAAGTTTTTGGGGGAACACAACTTGTTTTGCGAGGGAACGCAAAGTTTCTCTCGGGAATGCAAATCGTTTGCGAGAGAACGCAAAAGCATTGAGAAATACTTTTTTCCTCCAATCCCATATTTTTTCTACGGAGCCCCTGAGGGGACCTGTGCAAAAAAAATAATAATACAGACTTTCGCGTGCGCACGAGAAACTTTCGCGTGCTCACGCGTTACAATTTCCGGTTTGCGTTGTAGCGTCATTAATACAAATGTGGAAATATGGATGATGTATGTATCATTTATGTATGTATTACATTGCCAACATGGGGGAAACAAAATATTAACATGAAAAAGTACAAAATATTAAAGGGATAGTTAACAAGAAAGTGAAAATATTCACACTTGATCCAAACCAGGAGGACCTTCTTCTGAGGAACACAAAAGATGTTAAGCAGAATAGGCATTGGCAGCCTCAGTATCCATTTACAACCATTGTATGAAAAATATGAAAGCAAATGATGACAAAGAAAGCTGATGACTGTTCAATGAACATTCTGCAAAACATTTTTGTGTTCACAGAAGAAAGTCTGAAAAAGACAGAATGTTTTAAATTTATATAAAATATAAAATATAAATTTTAGATAAAGGTTTGCATTTTTTTATTCAAACTGCAATTGGTAGTGTAATTGAATCAGTGTATCTTTCGTTCAGTCGTTTTTTTTATTTAATATTTAAAGTAGAAAATTAGAAAAGAGTTCCTTTTTCGTTTTATAAACAATATTTCTATATTTCGTTCTGAGGTAGAAAATTGAATAAACAGCTTGAATATTCGATTTCTAGTCAAGTCAAATCGCCTTCATTTATATAGCGTTTTTAACAATATGGTTGCAAAGCAGCTTTTGCATACATAATAGGAAATTACTGTAACAGATTGTTTATAGGCTTTACAACAGCTCTTGGATAAAGTTCTACACGTCCACATCATGTTATTTTCTTTCTTTTTCAAAGGCATGACATTTTGTAGTCATTTTGAATATACACAAATAAAAATATACATTTTACTGTTTCGAATGACAGAGTATGAAATGATAAAGTATTAAGTTATTTCCCCAGCTGAGGAACAAATCCAAGTGATGGCGCCGGCAAATCGCGCTTTAACAACAACATCGGTTCACTTCTGGCATTAACTTGACATCGCAGCCTGTTCATTATTAAATTATTGTTAATTCCTGTTCATTATTAAACTTTGGACCAAATGAAAGATGTGCGAACCCAACTTTGCGGTATAGTTTCAGTTTCGATTCAAATAAATTTGTTTAGGCTTGGCGTTTAAAATAGGCTAAACGTTGTTTGTAATAAAGGGCACAATGGGCTATTTTTATAGGCTACTGTATTTTATTTTATTTTATTTTATTATAAGTGGTTACTTATTTTTCATTTCTTGTTGTTTTCTGATACCATTCATTTAAGGATTTGGCTAGCCAGTAAGGGGAAGTAAATTAATAGTGTTTATAATGTTAATGTTGAATTTTATTTACAGGTCTTTTACACTATTTCTGAATAGACTAGCCTAATAACATAATGCGTGTTTCCCTCTCAACATGACCAAGTGCGCCACGCACAAGCGCGCATCCTTGAGATATAAATTATAGGCTAATACATTTTAATAAAAAAGGCCTACATCATAAAACTCAGAAGAGTATGTATTTTAATATCTCTGATGTTCTCTGTTCTCTGGTTGTTAGAGTCAGTCTGAATGACAGTTCATATTTTGTATAAACAGTAACAGTATAAATGTCTTTACTGTCATGATCAATTTAATGCATCCTTGCTAGAAAAAAAACAAAAAAACATTAATTTCTTACCCCAAAGTTTTGAACAGTTTCTTCTGGTGACTCTGAAATACACAGAATTTTCATAAATTGACGTTTTATATTTTCAGAGGAGTTGTTAAACATGAGATGAACAATAACACACTGATCCGTTTAAGGGAACTATTTCACTCCTTACGAGCACATGGCTCTTTCTGTACATCAGAATGTTAATTCACCTGTGACGATGGTGTTTCTGGTCGGGTGAGTCATTACACAGGAGTCTCTAGATTGAGTCATATGAGAGCATGAGGATGGAGTCTGTTGACAGCGTTACTGTCTGCTGTAGAAAGAGGAACAAACAGTCCTGGCTCAGGTCAGAGCAGAGAGCTGGAGAGGACAGCACCTGCTGTGTGGGAAGGCTGTGTGGCACAGACAGAGGGCAGGGGGAGCGGGAGGTTTTTGTGTCTGCGGTGTCGTTTAATTTTATGTTTGTGGACCTAATCTCATGTCTCTGTTTACTTCAAATTCAAATGGAAACAAACAAACATCAAATCAAAATCATTTGCAGTTCCATCACTAACCCCAATCTGGGAACCCTGTCGTAATGTGATATTTAATGCGGTTCATGTTGTTGATAAGAAAGGGATATATTTTCTTTCTCTTTGTGTTTTATATCATAGGTCAGGTCATAGTTAGGTCAAAAGTAATCTAAAAGTAGTCCGATTATATTACCTTAAATGTGTGATGCAATGTAGGCTATTACGTTACTAACTACAATTTTTGTCATGTAATTTGGAATTAGTAACCAACTACAATTTCTAATTCCAGAACTTATGCTGGGACAGTAAAGGTTTATTTCCAGAGGTGCGATGCTGGGTGACAAACACTGCTAGAAAATACAAATACTAATTATTGAAGGCAAATTTTTTACTAACATTTTGTACATTCAAAATATATATATGATATGACCCCTTTAAGAATTTATTTTATCGTTATTTTCTTTTATGTCTTTGATAATGATTTTTTAGATTTGATTTACTTATTTGGACTTGAGATAGATAGTTTCAGTCATGAAGCTGTTACTTATCCATTTGTTTCCCACTGTGTTATCTAGTAGTATCCAGCGAGGATGCTGGATGAAATGTATTGCATGCGGTGTGCGTGTGAGTGTGAGTGTGTGATGTTAATGCCCGTGGAGTAAAGCGTGGGCAGAGTCTTAGTCCAATAGATGCCTTCACAGGAGACACCTCTAATGTGTTATGCCACACACACACATATGAATCTTCTCTGATCCAGCACTGACTCACCCGTCACTTTCCCTGCTTGTCTGGTTCTCTCCGCAGGAACGCATCTTCCTGACGTTGTCCAACTACATATTTACTGCCATCTTTGTGACCGAAATGACAATAAAGGTAGGTGACGGGGTTGGCATTTGTCTCTGTGTGGTGTATTCTCTGACAGAGGGTGAACTAACACATCGCCTGGGCTAGAATACCAGTCAAAAGCAGACTAACTTCAGTTCCCTGCGGCTTTTATAGTGCCGATCTCTCTTAGATCAGCAGGGCTAATGGAGTCTGGTGAAAACATGTCCTGTCACTGGCTTTTCAGATAACCAGGCTTGCAGCCTTTTTACTGTACTTTAAAAAGGCAGTTCAGCCAAAAATGAAACATCTGTCATTATTTACTCCCCTTCTTGTTGTTGCAAACCTGTATGACTTTCGTAATTCCACTTAAAAGGCATTTTCAAAGTTTTGATTGTCACTCTTTTCCGTGCAGTTAGAATGAACAAGCTTAAAAAAAACATGCAAAAGCATCATAAGTGTAAAGTTGTTATGCACAGAAAATATTTAAATTTATGACAGAAGCAACATCTGATCCATAAACAAATCATTCTGCGGAATCATATCTTAATAAATCATCTGATGATTCATTTATAAAAAGAAAAATGTGTATTTATATATTATATATATATATATACAGTTATACACATCAGAACATGGTGTGTGTGCGTGCGTGCGTCCGTGCGTCCGTGCGTGCGTGCGTGCGTGCGTGCGTGTGTGCGTGCGTGTGTGTGTGTCTGGAATCATCAAAATAAAATGTTTGATGTTTCATTTTCAGAAATGTTATTGTCGGCACATTTATGTACTATTCATGCATTTCAAATTTTTATAAATAATGAAAACAGATGTGCTGCTCAATATTTTTGTGGAAATACATTTTTATGAATAGAACCAATAGAAAAAACAGATGAATAGAAAGAACAGAATTGATTTGAAACAGAAATAGAAGCGATACACTTGCAGTAGTTAATAGCTCACAGAATAATCATAATCACAGAATATCAGTGAATGCAACTTCAATTTCTGTCTGTTCCTCACACAAAGTTATTGCATGGCTTCAGAAGACTTGGATTAGTGCAGAAGTGTACTTTTATGGTGCTTGAAATCTTCAGTTGCCATTCATTGCTGCACCAAAAAAAAAAAAAAAAAAAAAAGACTGACTTCTCCTTTTGTTGTTTTGGAGAAGAAAGGAAGTCATACAGGTTTGGAACAGCATGAGGGTGAATAAATAATGACAATATGTTTTGTGTGACCTATACCTTTAAGTCACTGCTTCCCTTTGACAACTAGAAAGTCTAAACAAAGACTACAGCAGCAAAATATTAAACTGCTGCCAGTCAGCTGAATTAAACATTTGAACATATGCTGCCTTATAAAGGTCCTAAAAAGAGCACACTGACATGAAAAGTCTATTAAGTAAGCCCTGCTCTCTATTTTCCACTCTTCACCACACTATTTAATACTAAGTAGGGGGGTGGGGGTGGGGGGATTGTCTGCCAGACATTCAAATGACTATCGTTGAAATGGAAGAACATGTTGAGGCCTCTCTGGAGAAGACAGAAAAGTTCATAGGTGTCAGTCACAAAGGTCTAGGGTTTCTATTCTGGGGCCCTGCTTTATGCCAGGTCACGCCCACCCAAGAGAATTCAAATGAAAATCATGGCAGAGAATAATCGTACTCACTGGAGGTTAATTAACGGCGACTGACAAAAACTTTCCGGGTCGGATAAAGATGACAGGGCTGTTGAAACTCCTGGCTTTTGTTGCCTGACATGCCTTTGTTCACTTTGAGGTCTGATCACATTGTGGTTTGATATATTCACCAGAAACATCATTAGGAGCTGCGCATTCATGCTTAGCACTTTTTAGTCAGATGATTCTCACTCCTGGTTTGTTTATCTCAGCTATTTTCCTTCCCTCTGAGCCCTTTTATATGGCAGCTGTATGCCAGTCTAACCTGATATGTTCTCAGAAATGCCACAATAGTGTGAAAAAACTAATAAAGAACTGAGGGGAATAAGAGTGTTTCTTCCCAAATTCAGATTTCAACTTTCTCACATTTCTTGTCATGTGCATATTCTTTTTGTGGGTTTCTAACACAGTAATATTTTGAAAGAAGGGTGCATATTTTTACCAAATTGTATGCACTTTTTAACATCTGCAAGATTAATTTATGAAACTATTGTAAATAAAGTTCATAATTGTGATTGATACAGAAAATATGGTTTTACAGATATGAAAAGTATTGCCTGTCCTTAGTTTAATTATTTATATTTTACATATTTTATGTATACATGTATAAATTTTACATTCATATATTCAGAGTTATAACTATATATTCAGAATTACATTTATATATTCAGAGTTTTAACTATATATTCGGGATTTACATTTATATATTCAGAGTTATAACTATATATTCAGGATTTACATTTATATATTCAGATTTACATTTATATATTCAGAGTTTTAACTATATATTCGGGATTTACATTTATATATTCAGAGTTATAACTATATATTCGGGATTTACATTTATATATTCAGAGTTATAACTATATATTCAGAGTTACATTTATATATTCAGAGTTATAACTATATATTCAGATTTACATTTATATATTCAGAGTTATAACTATATATTAAGGATTTACATTTATATATTCAGAGTTATAACTATATATTCAGGGTTACATTTATATATTCAGAGTTATAACTATATATTCAGGGTTACATTTATATATTCAGGATTTACAATTATATATTCAGAGTTTTAACTATATATTCGGATTTACATAGAATTATTTCCTGTTTGGCCCCCCATAATATATATATATATATATATATATATATATATATATATATATATATATATATATATATATATATATATATGTATATGTATATGTGTATGTATGTATGTATGTATATATATATATATATATATGTATGTATGTATGTATGTATGTATGTATGTGTATATATATATATATATATATATATATATATATATATATATATATATATATATATATATATATATATATATATATATATATACACATACATACAGTATATGCAAAAATTAGAACTATTATGACACAATTTGTCCATCTTCCATTGGTCGGACAAACAGATAAACCCGGCAAATGCCTCATTTGGGATAGAAACTGTAGAAATTGTTTTATCATAAAAACATGTACACAGCTTGGCGGCTTTAATTGAAATTGTATTTAACATTTGTTGGTGTTGTGAAGGTGGTTGCTCTGGGTTGGTGTTTTGGGGAGAAGACCTACCTGAAGAGCAGCTGGAACGTTCTGGATGGCATGCTGGTGATGATCTCTGTGATTGACATCCTGGTATCCCTGATCTTCAACAGCGGCACTAAGATCCTGGGCATGCTGCGGGTGCTACGTTTACTGAGAACCCTGCGGCCGCTCAGGTACGCTGATCACAACATCCATTCAGTGCTACATTTAGTCATTACGCTAAATAACAGTTACAATTACATCAAAGCTTTAATGCACAAATGCACCACCACCTGCCTTGCTGGAGGCAACATAAACACTTATATGTACTTTAGGTCAAAATGCTAGATTTGCACATCTTAAATCAGTATCCACTTTCTTACAGGAAGCATAATTAATGTAAAGCCTGAAGTTCCACAATTAGCCTCTTCCTCACTTAGATGCATCAATTAGCTCCTAATTGATGCAGTATGTAGCTGTGTTTGTGTTTATGCATATTTATGTGTATTTGTGTGCATATGTGTGTGCGCCTTGCACTTTTCCTCCTGCAGAGGGAACTTCTGGAGGCCTTCCCTACTCTTAAATATTTATGACATATCCAAGCAGAAAATCAAAATCAAATATTCAGCTTTCCTGCCCAATTTGCCCACAAAATGCTTACACTGGTCTTTCACCCCCAGTCGCTCCCTTCTCTCTTTTCAAGTTCGGGGTCAACTTCCGCAAGTTACTCATGCTACCAAGAGATTTGTATTAAAAATACATAGTTTTCCAGTAGTCGTGTTTCAGTTATGTTGGTACAACGTTATAGTGAACAAATGCGCTGTCAGCAACATTTCTGAAAAGGAACTGGAAAGAAAAAAAAGACAGTTTGGTTTTGTTTTCACAATTTATTCATGTTTCCCATGACAGATACAAGGAACTTTAAAAGGTTAGACTTTATTTTTAATGGTGACGTGGTTACATTGTACTTACTCCAATACGTACTGAGTAATATTAACTACATCTACTTACTATTGAGTTATGGTTAGGGTTTGGTTTAGGGTTAGTTGTAATTATGCATAATTTACTGTTATTACTATAAGTAAATGTAGTAATGTGTAACTGCGTCACTTTAAAATAAGGTATTACCCTTTAAAATATTAAATAGGTAAAATCAACAGCAACAAAAGAATAATGATTTTATTTCTGCTTATTTTTGATGCCACATGTATATTCATCATATAATTTTTATATTGCATAAATGTAAATTATATACTTCATACCAGGTCTGCTAATTAGTGACCTCTGGTGTGAACTATCCCTGGCCCGCACCTACTTGTTTTTTTCAGATTCCATGATTCCATTTTCTAGTCTTTTTTATGTATTTATTTGCATTTTAATGTGTGCTGATAAAGCAGAACAGTTTACTGAACTGTACTGTGCCAAATAATGTTGAGGTATTTTGATGAGCATGACGGATACGTCTCCCAGCAAATCTTTTAATGCATTCTTCACTAGTTTGCTAAAACAGCTAATGAATGATTTATGTCACAACCCCTGAGCATCACTATTACTCCACTGCCACTGAATAGTGCATAGAGATCCAAGCATGCCTTAATAGATAATGAATAGTATGTGGAACAAAACTTGAATTCCTTTTTTATGTTTTTATTCCAATAAAGTATTGCATCCACTAGTGGCATATTACATAAGGTGAATTAACCTTTAAACAGTATGTGTGATAAGGTCCCATTATAACTAATGACAGTTGCTTCGTTTGACTGTCAGAGAATGTAGAGCACCCGGAGAGGAAAAAACGCCCTGTAAATTAAACATGAAGAGGTCTGTGTTTTCACCTCGAGCTCCTCTGCTTGAACATTTTAAAGATTCTCACACAGAGTTTCCTCCACTGCCAGAGCGCTCTGCTTCAGAGAACTTTACTGTGTGTGCACCGCCGAACACCTATTGAAAGTTTAACTTCTTGATTCTTCCCTAGACAGACTTTATAATGCACCTCTGTGTGAAGTCCAAGTTGAAATCAAAAGAAAGACAAAGACAGCTGTAAAAAGTCTCCACAGCGTGGGCCCAACAACTTCTGCAAAAGTCAATGCAGGGAGGGGTGGGTAATCCAGACCACATGTGCATCTGGACCAGTGAGCTTAAAGGGACAGTTCACCCAAAAATTAAAAAAATCTGCTATTGTTTAATCACTTCGATATCTTTCGAAACTTGTATGACTTTCTTTATACCTGTCTTTTAGCAGGTTGTCCAAGCTGCTGTTTTCCATACAATGAAAGTGAATGTTACCGTGGTTGTAAAGGGATATATTTTTAATCTTTAAATAAAATTGAAATAGATATTTTTTTTAAATAATTTAAATACTTTTTTATTGTTAGTATGCAATTTTATCATTCATATTTTTTACATGATTTTTTTCATTAGACTTTTTCCCCCTCCAAAATAATTGTTAATACACTACTGTTCAAAAGTTTGGGGTCAGTAAGATTTAAAAAAAAAAAAAAAAAAGGTCTCTTATGCTCTCAATCATACCATAAAAAGTAATATTGTGCAATATTATTACAAAACTTTTTGAATTGTTTATATTTTAATTCAAATGAAATTTGATGAAATCATTGATGATCATGACTCATGATTTTCAGAAATCATTTGAATATGTTGATTTGGTGCTAAACATTTCTTCTTATGTTGAAAACAGTTCAATATTTGCTTAATATTTTTGTGGAAACCAAATATTTTTTCAGAATTCTTTGATGAATTAAAAAGTTCAAAGTAACAGCATTTATTTGAAATAGATTTTTCTTTGTAAAAATGTAAAAGCCTTTACTGTCACTTTTGAACAATTTCATGCATCTTTGCTCAATAGAAGTATTAATTTCTTGAAAAAAAAAAAAACTTTCTTTTTATTTATTTATTTATTCATTCATTTATTTTGACTTTTTAGACAATTCAAACAAGTTTGACAAGAGAGTAAGTAAATAAAAAAAAAAAAATTAAATTCCTTTTATGGTGGGTTGATATGCCCATTTATTCATGTGGACATCTGTGTTTTATGTTAATGTCCACGTTCTCCTTATCAAGTATCAATGGCATTGTTACGGAGAAGTGTGTGCGTTTCAATCTTTAGACAGGATGATTTATGCGTTGTGTTAAGGGGGAATGTGCACACTCTGTAAATTCATCAACTCTTTGACCCCCAGGTTAAACCTCTCCACTGTATGTTGCACTGCACATCACCCTTGCGGATCTAAATTAATCTCAAAAGCGCATAAAGAACCATCCATCCTCCACTGTCTGCATGTGCCCCAGAGGAATAGACCCTCCCTTAAACACCTGACGCCAGCATCTATCTACTGATATCACTTTGTTCAGTCTCCTAGAAGTTCCTGCTTGACCTTATTGAATGCAAATAACTCGACATACAGTAATGTACCGCTTTTTTATTGCTTGTGCTCATTAATTCTCATTCTAATTACAGTCCAGTTTCTTTCACAGTGCATGTCCACTCTAAGGCATTTGTTAAACTAATCTAACCATGCTTGACTTGAAACAAGTTAGTTTTTTTCTGCATTGTCTATTTCCTGTAATTACACGGACGAAAAATTGCACGAAAAGACGATAAGGACAGATTGGCTCTTTCAGATTTCATCTGGAGCTGATTAATTTAATTTACATATCATCGCTGCAGATGTCCTTTATGCCTTATTGTTTTTAGATAATAGCTTGTGTAATTGTGAAGTCATAATTTCCCTATATTACAGTATGTGAGTGTGCTAGGGAACAGATTCAGTCATTAATTTCTCACTCTGGTGCATTAGAACAACACCAGGGCGAATAAATAATGACTGAATAATTGGGTGAACTATCCCTTCAATATCTCCTTTTGTCGCCTACTAAGTCATACATTTGGTTTTATGCTTTTGTTTTTACTCCCTGTTTTCTTGATTCGTAGTTGAGATTTATTTTTAACATATTTTTTGTCCTTTGACGGGTGTCCTCAGATTGTGTGCTTGCTGTGTGTGCGTTTGTGTGTGTGTGTGTGTGTGTGTCACACAGCTTGAATCCCCCGAACTGACGGTTCCCAGCCCAACTGCAGCATCCTTTAATTACAGCCAGGATGAAAATGTGTCTCTGTGTTCTGGGAATAAGAAGCTCCTTTAGAGCTCTACTTATTGTTCCCTTCCTAATATATTTATTTATTAAAACCTTTCAGAACAAAAAGACCCGATCAGAGCGATGCATATGAGAAACTCCACTTTTCCGAAGACTTAAGAAAAGACGTAACCATAATACGTTTCCAGAAACTAGAAAAGTCACATCAGCATCACATTATAAATCTAGGACCACCTCCCTTCTTATCATCTTATCATCCCAAAATGCCATGTTATTTACAATAGTACCATTGTATATATATTTTTTTAAGTACCATATGATTATCATACTATGGTAATCATTCAGTACCATTACTGCCCACTTTACTGTGCTCTTTTTTTTAAATACTGTATATAAATATACACTAAATTGCACAAAATCACATAGCCTATTTACACATTTTCATGAAATAAATCTATGAGCACATAACTTCAATGTGTTCTGTAACGTTTACTGTATTGAAAAACATTACTGGCAAAACACCTCATGCACTAACGCCCTCTATTGGTGAGGGGTTGGAATTTAATGGTGTGAGGACCAGTGTTTTTATTTATATGCAGTACTATTATAGTATTTATTATTATTTTGAATTAGCTTTTATTTTTTCCCGTTTTCTTTTTAATTTAAGTCAATGTTTTTAGTAATTTTGTTATGTGCTTTTATTTTTATATTTTTAATATTTAGCTTTATTTCGTTTTTTAAATACTTCAACTTATTTCAGTTAGTTGCAAAGGCAAAACTTCTAATTCTCAGTAAGTTTTAAGTCTTTTTTATCTAGTATTCATATTGATTTAATTTCATTTTAGCTTTATTTCAATTCTCGTAACAGTTTTAGTTAACAATAGCACTGGTGAGTACACTGTGTGTACAAGGCATTTCATTTCACTGGATTGTCCCTCTCAAATTCACTCAGAGATGAGCGTGGGTCTAGACATATTGATCCTTCTCATCGTTTGACATTTCCCTAATTGATTTTACGGTGTTACCTGAAATCCCCGAAGTGAGCTTTGATAAATACGCTTGAGCTTGTTGAGAGATGCACGCAGATATTCAGACAAACAAAAGACAGAGCAGCCTGTTATCTGCATTCCCTTTGGCAGATTCCTTTCTCTCTCAACCAGTTACTTTGACTAAACCTGATCGGTCTCTTTAAACATGGCCTTTTCTTCATCCTCAGACACTGATACAATCACAGCACACTTCTTAAGAAGATCAAAGCTGTGGATCAAATCCGTTTTTTGCTGCTTTAGCTCAGTACCGTGGTGAGATCCCGAGCTACTGCTTTAGGTCCTCATCGTGTCCCAATAACATCAGTTCAACACAAACAAGGCCGAATTTGTCTGCACTACATTTTAATTGTTGGTCTATGTAAACATGCATTAGAGGGACATCTTTGACTGTTTTAAGACGGCATGTAAACCATACTTTCTGTACCCTTTTAGTTGTTCCCTCCACAAGAACTCGTCCTGTGTGAACGGCTGTAGCTGAATTCCTGTTATAGCTGTGTATTTGTATTACATATGTTATTGTGTATGCCTTTGTGAGCAGGTGTCTTTGTGTCACTGTGAATGCTACCCTCCTCAGAGGTTTGACAGGTGCAGTTGTGTGCCGGATATCGTGCCATTAATAATTAGGCTTCAGCTTTATTCTGGCGGTTTAATTAAAATTGTCTCCTTTCTTTACAGCACAGAAAGTTTCCCTAGTGCGTTGCGGTTGCTTAGCATAATGGCTAGGGCATGAAATGTTTGCTGGTAATATACTGTATTGTTATTTATTATTAATAATAATGTTATATTAGTAAGTAAATGTAAATTATATAATTATATAACAGGATATTATTTAATTTTATAAAATGTTCCTTTTTTTATTATTATTTCTTTTAGGAAAGTTGTTTTTGTGTTGGGTTGCCACTTTATTTCCAAATAAAGGCTCTTGAAGCAAACCCGGTTAAGAACCAGCATGTGTTGCTTAGTGTGCCAGAGTGTGCTAGATCTGATTTTAGATCTTTACATAGCAATGAGTCAGCTCTGTTGAAGATCACAAACTAAATTTTGTTTGCTCTGGATTCAGGCTCTTGTTTTGTTGGATCTGAGCATGGCATTTGATATTGTTGACATAATATTCTTCTTGAACGTCTTGAATCCAGGACACTGCACTACAGTGGTTTGCTTCTTACCTTGAGAATAGGATTTTTTCTGTAAATTTCGGAAATGTTTCCTCATCACCTGCTCCTATTTCATGTGGTGTGCCCCAGGGATCCATTTTTGGACCTTTATTTATTTCCCTTTATATGTTTCCTTTGACCTACATTTTTCAGAAATACAACATTTCTTATCATGGCTATGCTGATGATTCTATGTTTTACCCTCCAGTGAGGCTTGACACCACTGTTTCTTTTGATGTTGTATAGAAATGCATAAATGATATTATATTGGATAACAAATCATTTTTTGAAGCGTAAAGATGATAAAATAGATTTTTTTTATTATTATCTCGCTTACAAGTTGACTGCAGTCAAACTTTTGACTGGGTCTAAAAAGGACGACCACATTTCCCCTATTCTAGCATTCCTCCACTGGCTTCCCGTTTGTATATAAGGCTTTTTCTGGCCGTGCACCAAAATATATAGTGACCTTCTTCAGCCATACCTTCCTGCTAGAACACTCAGATCTTCTTATCCTTTACTTGTAACTCTGCCACAGTGTCGCTATAAATCAAAGGGTGATCGGGGCTGTTATGTGGCTAGGCCCAAGCTTTGGAATAGTCTCCCCTATTGTGCGAGGTCTGCTCCTTCATTGGACATTTTTAAGTCTACTCTTAAATAATACTTTTATTCTTAGGCTTTTGGAAATTTGTAAGAGTTGCTTTTACTGTGTAGATTTGCTATTGTATACTTTACAGCACTTTGGATCAATTTTTATGTGTTAAGTTTAAATGTGCTTTATAAATGAATGTTGTTGTTGCTTAAACATCTGTTCTCCTGTTTAATTTTCAGAGTGATCAGCAGAGCTCCAGGACTGAAGCTGGTGGTTGAGACACTGATGTCATCACTCAAGCCTATCGGGAATATTGTGGTCATCTGCTGTGCCTTCTTCATTATTTTTGGCATCTTGGGAGTTCAGGTGAGTAAAAACAAAAACATATATATATATATATATCCATACAGAAATCACCAGCTTAAACAAGTTTAAAATAGTTTTCTGGTAGTTTTAGAGAGATTTTGAGCACTTTTCAGCTTGGTCAGCCTGGCAGGCCATCTTAATCCAACTTCACCTCACAGTTATAAAGTGGATATAATGTTTCTTGCTTGGATCACACTATTAAAGTTAAAGCTTAGGGATTAATTGGAGTAATTCCTTCTAAAAACACCATATATAAAGTAACACGTAACATATGAGCTCTGTGTGTTTAATCCACAAGATTGCCTTTAAGACTCTTAGTGAGAGTGAAAGAGGTGGTGCACAGAACGAATACATGATTTTCTGTCATTTCTGTAAATTTGAAACATACTCTTCCTACCCACAGTTGAATAATTTGACTATGATTAAAATGTTCTGTTTTCCATACTTCCACAATTTACATAAGACCGTAGGGGAACACCGATGCAATTTATCTTCCATTCTTCCAGGAAAAGATGCCTGTGCTTTTGTGCCTGTGTAAAATGTGTCATGCAGTAACATTGATTATGTCCTTGTATGGTTTCCACTGAACACTCATACTGGACTTTCTGTAATGGGGACATAATCATATTGTATAAGGTTGTAACAGTGTCTTGAAATTACTCATTAGATAGCCTAGCAATTTTGGGTAAACGTGTTATGTCGGTCAAAAAAGTACTACATTATTTAACAGTGCATAAAGTTATGACATTATTGGCATATTCTAATGTCAGTACTCATTAAAAAAATGTAAAATTAATTTAATTATTTAGTTATTTCCTTTAAAGAGCCTAGCGTTGTCTGAGAAATGTTTTTCCAAAAATCGTTCACAGAGAAAAAGAAGGTTGGTTGTGTGCTGATAAAATTGCTTTGTGTTTTTTCCCACAGCTATTCAAAGGAAAGTTCTTTGTGTGTCAGGGGGAGGATACAAGAAACATCACCAACAAGTCAGATTGCTACCTTGCTCAATACAAATGGGTCCGACACAAGTACAACTTTGATAACCTTGGGCAGGTAAGCACTTACATTTGCTCTATCTCAAGATTCTCTTTTAAATGTACCTAGAAGCGACTTGTAATGCCACTTCCAATTTGAAAATAATCTGTTATGGTCTCGTCCCATTTTCAACAGTCAAATGGAGCCATTGAAGTCAAAGGTTTCTTTTAACCTTTTTTTTATCATCTTTCACCTCCCTCAGGCTCTCATGTCCCTTTTTGTTCTGGCTTCCAAAGACGGTTGGGTGGACATAATGTACGATGGACTGGATGCTGTCGGTGTCGATCAGCAGGTATTGACCGTATCAGAAGCTCCTTTTACCTGCATAAAATGTTATTGTAATGTTATTTATATGGATTTTCATGCTTGTTGATTCACCTTGTGATACATTTGATCCACAACTATGGACAGTGCGGCAACCTTTTCATTTAAGTGGGTCACAGTTTCTAGAGTACAAACAAACTGTGGGCCAGAATATATCCCAGTCCTTCGCATTCTCTAATAACAGCAAACTCTGATTGGACAAACCCCATGAACTGAATCAGAGCTGAAAAATCCATGATCAGCATTTCTGTCCTAGCTTCAAAGAACTGCTTTCCCATTCATAAGTTCTTCTGTAAGCTCCTTACTGTCCATTCATCAGATCTCTTTGAAGTGCCTTATTTTACACTCTTTCCTCCAAATGTCTATTTTATAATACAATTAGAATTTTCAAATACTTTCTGAATAATAAAAAGTAAATTTTTTGCACGAAAAGGAAGTCTCCATGCTTCATGTGTGGCTGTGGGCTCCTGAAATTGTTCTGCTCTAATTGAAAAGAGGCCAGCCCCCTGTCCTAGCCAAGGCATTCATGTGCTTGAATTGGAACAGATATCTCTTCCTTAGTGTCTGCCATGTGGCCTGTGCCTCACCATTGCATGCAGAATGCTTAATCTAGCTAAAGGCAGGCGTTGAGTCTCCAGCAGGACAAACCTTTGAATTGAAGCGTTATTGGTATCATAAATCTCCATAATTCTTAACCTCAGGCTACTCCTGCAGACCTGACCCAGATCGATCTATCTATCTATCTATCTATCTATCTATCTATCTATCTATCTATCTATCTATCTATCTATCTATCTATCTATCTATCTATCTATCTATCTATCTATCTATCTATCTATCTATCTATCTATCTATCTGTCTGTCTGTCTATAGTGAGAGAGAGAGAGAGAGAGAGACTGTAAAACAGTGAACCTAAATTCTTGTTTGTTAATTCTTGAGTCTTTGTTCAGTCAAGTCTTTGTATTGTAAATAGAATGTATTATCAACTCGAATTAGTTGATTTAAGTTGGCTCAACATGTTGTTTTATTTGCCTTGACAATAATTAAGTTCAAAACTACCTGTTACTCAGGAGATGAACAAAAGCTTTTAAGTTGACTTTAATTGGAGTGAATTAGTTGAGTTAGCTTAAAAAGTTGAATGTGATGTATTATTTTAAGTTAGTTAATTTTTTCTTTTCTATAGTGTATTTACACTGCCATTCAAAAGTTTTGGATCAGTAAGACTTTTTAATGTTTTTAAAAGTTTCTTTTGCTCACCCAGGCTGCATTTATTTAATCCAAAAATTCAGTAAAAACAGTAATGTTGAGAAATATTATTACAATTTTAAATAATTGTTGCGAATTTTTAGCATCATTACTCCGGTCTTCAGTGTCACATGATCCTTCAGAAATCATTATAATTTTCTGATTTGCTCAAGAAAAATGTATTTTTATTATCAATGTTGAAAACATTTGTGCATATTTTTTTTTTGATGAATGGAAAGTTCAAAAGAACAGCATTTATCTGAAATAGAGATCTTTTGTTTGTGTATGTGTGAGCATGTATGTATATGTATGTATGTATGTATGTATGTATGTATATGTATGTGTATATATATATATATATATATATATATATATATATATATATATATATATATATATGTGTGTGTGTGTATATGTGTGTGTAACTTTCTAACTAGCTTAACCACCACTGTAGTCTGTTCATTGACGTGTTGTGTTTATCTGTGTGTTGTAGCCCATCATGAATTACAACCCATGGATGCTTCTCTATTTCATCTCCTTCTTGCTGATTGTGGCTTTCTTCGTGCTCAACATGTTTGTCGGCGTGGTGGTCGAGAACTTTCACAAGTGCCGGCGGCACCAGGAGGCCGAAGAAGCCAAACTGCGCGAGGAGAAGCGCCTTAAACGAATGGAGAAAAAAAGAAGGAGTAAGGAGAAGGAGCTAGCTGGTCGGTAGCCTTTCCACACCTTTCTGAGTCCTGCTTGATCATTTTGATTTGACCGCGTGCTAAATTAGATGCTAATGCTAATTAGAGTAACCGGCGTATGAGGAATGAGATGCTCGGGCCCCTAATTAGCTAGGAATCCAATCCCCGGCTTGCCCCCCTTTTGCCTGGGAACGTCTCTAGAGCATGTCCCATGGCTTGCATGGTGATCTGCTTACTGAGAGAGCAGGGTGTGTGGTGGACCCCTGACACAGGGGTCTGCCCACCCTCCTCATCTCTTGCATGTAGGGCAGTGAAGTCTGAGAAGTAAATAAAAATCCAGTCTTGTCACACTCAAATTGGTTACATCCATCAGCTGCCTGCTCCAATGCTACCCAGGATGCACGGCGTGGTATTGATGACCTTCTCTTTTGGTTCCACTTCCTGCTATTCTCAGCACAAGGCGTTAGCATTAAAGCGACTTCATTTAGGATCTCTGTGTGGATGCTAGCTGTTGTTTCGACATTGGCTTGGACATTGGTCCAGCATGTTTGATCTTTAAGCAACAGTTAAAATGGGAATTTCTTTTTTTTAAGCCCTTGAGAAATACAGATGTAAATAGGTGATCTATAACTATAACTATATATATATATATATATATATATATATATATATATATATATATATATATATATATATATATATATATATATATATAACTATAACATTTGAGTCGGACCACAAGATCAGACACAAAAACTCAAGCAAGGAAAACAAAGCTATTCTCATTGGCACACACCAACTTTTATCACTTAATCTCAGTTCAGAGGTCAAATTTATTCCCCTCTAAATGTCCTATCACACCATACTTTCTTATTAAGATCTTTATTTGATTTGCGCATTAGCTGATTAGTGTGTCCTTTTGTTTTATAGTGCTATCATGCCATCAGCTTTAGCTGGAGAGGGAAAAGTGCTTCATTTTACCCTCAGTTCTTCATCTTTTCTTTTTGCTGCATATCTAATTTTCCGTAGGCGTGAATGTCTGACGGGATGTGTCAGGTTCCTAGGGTTGAAATGGGATTAAACCGTGTGTCAGCTTTCCCTGGCTCGATTAATATTTTGAAACTTCTTTTTGAACGTAATATCTAAATATCCTGAGGTAACTTTGTGGACTTTTGCTATTAAAAGTTGAGCAGAAAAGTTGTGGTTCCTTTCAGGTGAACTTGTTGGTGTGACTGTTATCATAAACTGAATAACTTTACTTGTTTAGATATTTCCATCCACAAAGCCCACAACTATCTAGGACTAATAATCTAGAGTTTAAACAGCCGGGATAAATAGATTTAGTATTAGAGTTTACACACAACAATAGGGATTTCTTTTTTGGACTCAGAATATTTGGAACACCCACCGGCATATTCTCCCAGAAAATCCATCCTGTTTCAGCACCTTTTACGGTTTCTTTGCTTGCCCTACCTGATTAACATGGTTTCGTTCTTCTAGATATAATGCTGACCGGTGTCAGTTGGTCCAGTCCTGATCACACACAAGGTACAGATTGTATATGGCATGTCTATGTGTTCACCGTGGTGGTGGTGGTTTGGGATGAGGGAGGGGGTGGGGACACCGGGTGGGAGGGCACCATCAGCGCCCATGTTCTCACCTCATCAGATATGATCTGGCCACACAAGAATTGTCTGTGGACGTGTGTATGTATGGTTTCCACACCTCATCAACAGTTCCAGCCAGCCCAGCCTCAAGCTCACACAGGGGATGGATAGAGAGAGAAAGAGATAGAAAAAACGCAAATGTTTTTTTTTTTTTTTTTTAATATGGTTATAGTTCTTGATGAATCAAGTTGAACTCACCTCAGCCTGCAGTAAGTGCTTTGGTGGTATTATAGGTCCGATCTCTCGATGTTGCCCCCAATGTGACGCACTGTGGCTGACTGTTCGAAGGGAAGAGTATCACTGTTAATGTCTTTAGCTTTTTTGATCTGTCTGCTTTAAAGTTCTCTTATCGGTTTGATGTTGTGGCATAGTGATTCACTTCGTTTTGTGATGTTACCCCATAACACTGTTTTCAAAAGTTACTGACTTGCTAAACACAACACCACACCGTGCTGTTGTTCAGAGGCTGCATGACGTGTTGAAACTCATTTGTGACTTATGTGAGTGAAATGTTTGTGTGGCACACTTGTTCCACTTTGACTTAAGAAAATGTTGCTGTACTGGGCTGCTCCACATGATTTTAACTGATACAGTAACTTGATTATAGCGGAGTTGTTTGTATATAAGAGGATACAATACAATATTTGTTCCCTGTACTTCTCAAGTATGTACAAGCTTGGGTTGCAACTAACAACTATTTTGATTTATCGATTCATCTGTTGTTTCAGTTACTCCCCATTTAAAACCTAAATTTGATGTTTGTTAAGAAAATGTAACTGTAATAGTGACATGTACACACTCGCTCTCTAGAAGTGCTTGTATTATAATATATTTATAATAATATTTAATAATATAACTTTTTACTATATAAATAATTGCAGCCTTGAAGAGAATACAAGATTTATTTCAAAAACATAAAAAAAATTACTCCAAACTAGTGTAAGTAAATGTGTTTCATGAAAAAAATTATGCTTTTACTGCTTGTTGTTAGTTGTTGTTGCAGCCCTAGTATTAGCCATATGTAATTGAAAATTAAGTTAACCTGACCGAAATGGCATTTTATTTTTTGGATACATTCCCAACTTATGATCTGCTGTGCAGAAACAAATATCAATGACAGTTTTTAAATAAAAAAAAAACATTTTTGGCAGTTATGTAACAAAAAGCAGGATCTTTTTGTGCATGGAATATGTTTACTTGTTCTCAGTGTAGCTGAGAGACTCTTATCTCTCCCCTTCTGTCTGTGTTCTGCCTCGGTGAACAAGAGCTCCCTCATGAACCCCTTTTTTTCTTTCCTCCCTGCCTTTCGTTTCTTTCCTTCTCTTTCTCGCTCTCCAACTTTCTTTTGTCCCTCCTTGCCCCTGTTCACCTAATGTTCTAGCAAAACATCTCTTTTTTTTTCCTTTCTCAATTATCCATTTTAAAACCCCTTAAATTTTGTTTTATTATACCACTGTTAGATGGAGACTCCTTATAAGAGTAAAACTACTAATGTGATAATTATTATAAATTTGCATCAGTTATTTACATTATTTACATTTATATATATATATAAATAAGTGATTAATTTTTGCGATTAAATAATATGGCAGCAGCTAATAATCATATGTAATGCATCCACACCAGAAGGTGTCAGTGTAGTATCCAAGACCACTGGAATAAATAAGCAAAAAATAAACAAAAACATACTTGCTGCATCCAAAATCGCATACTATATAGTAGGTACTACATTTGGTTTGAAACTTACTTTGCGACCTTTAAAAAAGTATGTTATGTATAGAAAGAATGTGTGCAGTATGAATGAAATTCGGACATATACCACTTCCGCCATGTTGTCATTGCCATGTGACCTACAGCGGTCAGTTGCGTCGCTTCACTTACATTCACAAATCCACTGCGGTGGTCTCATCACGGGATGGTAAATTGTAGGGATGTCCAGATCCGATCACGTGATCGGAAATCGGGCCCGATCACGTGGTTTCAGACTCGATCGGAATCGGACGTTACCTCCCGATCAGGACTCGGATATATATGTATATATATTCTCATTATTTTTTAACACATCTATAGTTATGCGGTGGCACAGAGTTAGACCCTTTTGACTCCACACAGAAACAGCAACGCGTGCGGCATGACATCACTTTGTTGCAAAGACGTATGATGTGTAAAACCAAGTGAAAAACAAGTGAAAGCGCGGGCGCACCGCTGTCTCCTTCTTTCCACAAGCGCTTGCTCTCCCGTGGCGTCTGTCGTTGCTATGCAACCATGAACTGCGCTCTCCATGATGACAAGGAAGTATCAGCAAAAGATTAATAGATTTCTAGCCCTTGCATTAGCTTTACTACTAGATATATTTATGGAGATGAAAAATAATAAGGCGCCCTGTACAGCTATGATCAGCTGTTCGGCCGAGCATTCAATGTTGTTACGCTGTAAGCTGATCAGTTGGTTCGTTGCTGCCGCGCTCTATCACTCGCACACCATAAAGACTAGAGCAACATGTTTTTAAAGTTTCAGTTTCTTGATTAAAATGGCATAATTTGGAAGCGGATAATTTCTTCACAAACAGCTCATTATGACTCAAAATGATAGAATGCTGCACCTACTACACTCGATAGTGTGAATAAGATCAGCGCAACGCAGACCACTGCATTGACAGCGTGAAACATATGATCTGTCTACAGCCTGAAGACAGAGAAAGCCGGTCCAGCACTGATTGAGGAATTAAATTCGAATTAAATTCGAAAATAAAAGACAGTTTGACATATTTTTTCTCGCATCTGTGATTTTTTTTTTAATCATTTGCTCTGAGATGAAGCAAATATATTTGTGCGGGAATTTCTCGCACTATAAAAGCTAACCTTGCAGGAAGGTTTAAATTATGCGCAATCCCCACATTCCCGCACCGAAAATTCAAGCCCTGCAAAGGTGAAGAATTTATGTTATTTATTACATAAATGATTGTTCAAGCTACCTCACAGAAGTGCTCTGTTTGTAAGAGTTGTTGAATGTTAAAATAAGGTGAATTAAATAAAAAAATAAGGAACATCCTGGATCTGTTTTTTTGCTGTTCTTTATTCTTTTTTATCGAAGTATCGGATCGGGACTCGGTATCGGTAGATACTCAAAATCAAATGACTCGGACTCGGACTCGAGGGCAAAAAAACCTGATCGGGACATCCCTAGTAAATTGTCCATCGAATGCGTACTTCAGAATCTTCAGTAGGTCAGTCGGGTACTTTTCGCTTACAGTATTGAAGTCTTCTTGTACACACTTCTAATGTAGTTGATATATTCCCCCTTTCCACCAGAATGGTTCGTGTTCTTGAGCCAGTGTTTCCACAGACTTGAAGAGCAAACGGTGACGTTACGCTACTATGTGTTGTATACCTGACTATATCCAGTCTAAAAAAACCATTGGGCATCCCGGTGTTTCTGCTGGCAGTGCGGCACTTCTGTTTTGCTGTTCACGGTATCTGGAGTGATTCTAGCGAAACGGCGGCCCGGTACACTCATCTTTTGTTTTCAGAGATATATTGAAACTGAAACCATTGGTTCACTCGTTCTATCACTATCTATCACGCTGGGTCTCTCTCGCATGCATAGTTTTATAAATTTAGATATAAAGAGCAATAGTACAACATTATTACATTGCTCAACGAGACAGCGTCAGCATTTCTCTTCCCTCTGCTTCCCGGCTCTGTTTCAGACCAGCAAGTTTTTAGGGCTGGAGTTAAACCGATCTTCCCGTTCCGGAACCCTCTTTTCTGCAGAGGAAATGCGCAGAGCGTTTCGAGAATACCCGCAACAGAACCATGTTGGTGGAAAAGAAGTGGTACTGGCCCTGTCCCAAATGGCACACTTCATGTGCACTTGTGGTCTTGTGGACTTTGTAAGTAGGGTGTCAGATTTGCCATTTTAGGTTTCAGAAGGGTGCTCACTAGCATTCCCTTTGCAGCTGATATGCGCCCTCGATTCACACTTGTGCCGAGCCCGCGAGCTCCGCATCAGACCACATTCTACACGACAGTCAAAGCGGCATTATGCCATTAAGTTGTGGACTTGGGGGAAGATTGAGAGGGCTTAGAGTTCTGTTTGGGACAGGGCCATTGTTTTGTATAGTAGTTGTATTCGCTTATATATTCTAACATGAGAGCTCTGCAGATTAGCCTGAAAGTGTAATTAACATATTTTACCCTGAGTGTATCGATCACACTTTTTCCATATATTAAACACAGTTCACAGTCGCACACGTCAACATTGTTCATAATGATTGAGTTATGTTGTCGCATTTGGGATGAAAAATGACAGGCTTCATTTTGCTTCTAATTAGAAGACAATGTGTTAATTACTCAACCTTCCAGTTACACAGTGCCTCAGCATATTTTATAATTCTGTTTTGGATTTCTTTTTGGGAGAGGTTGGGGGTGTTACCCCCCCATCAGTCTGTCTCTCTCGATTAGCTTCTGTTCCTGTCCTGTTGGACTGCCGTCGCTCTGTATGCTTGCGTATGGGATCAAAGGGCTGGTTAATCATATCTCACTGCAGTAGGGCTGAAACCATCTGCCTCTCCTCTACCTGTGTCCTCCCCCAGTCGCCATTTATTAGCCGTTCTCTGAGGTGCCTCATCAGAAATGTGTTCTGCCAGCAGTTTGCCCGGACACACTATATTAAGGCATATCATTTGGAGGTGTCCTTGATTAGGTAACATCTGATTTACAGTAAGTCCTTTTAGGCTGCAGCATGGTATTAATTATTATCCTGCTACTATCGAAGGATGTTTGCTATTTTCCATCCATTCAAAATCTTGATGGTGCATCATTGATGAGCGCAGATGAAATCTACAGAAGGGTCATTCTCAATTTTTTTTGTTAATTTTAGTTTTCTCCCATAAAAGCTTATGGTCTGTATATATTAATACCTTGATTATTAATAATCGTAAGAATTACTTAACTTTTGTAATTAATTTTATTTCAAAGATGAAGCAAAGGATGTAAAATCAGTGTAAAATCTAATTTTCATAAAATATTATGTAGATGTCAAAAAACATAATTGATGAGGCATACTAATTGGCAATTGGCACACATTGATTGCAATGATTACAGTGCATTGTCATTTAACCCTTTTTTATATTAAATCGTGTAGCATCAAATGATAGAGTGAAGTAAATTAACTTTTTCAATGTGATGTGAATAATAGATTCTTCTTACACTTTACTTAAATATTTCATTCAATTTATAAAAAAATAGAAAAATAAAAAAGATAAAGGACAAGAAAATTTGTGCTAGACAACCCCCCCCAGTGAGCAAGCCAAAAGCAAGAGTGGCAATGACAAAAACACCCTAGGATGTTCAAGTATAACTACTTTGTATTATTTATTATTATTTATATTATATATTTTGCTGCCTAACTCAAAATCATTGTTGACAAAAACACCCTAGGATTTTCAAGTATTGTAACTACTTTTTTATTATTTATTATTTATTGTTTATTAATTATAAATAAACAATTATAAATGTCAAAAATTGTGTACCATATGAAGGGGACTATATTGTTTTGGATTACAGAACAATCTCTTTGTCATGGTCTGGAATATTTAAAAATTTTAATGACTGAAAGCTCATGTTTGTCATCATATTTTGAGAATGACCCTGCCATTTTTTCAGTTCACCTTTTCTGGCATTCTACATTCTTATTCATAGCTGTAAGCGCAATCTAATTTGCTAAAGTACCTAATTAATGAACTGGGATGTGAGCTGCTGAACGTCATTAATGATGGATGTTCTAATTCTGCAGATCTACAGGCTTATTCATTGGGTTCCATGTGCAGAATCAATGTACAGTTACATTTGTGTAAAAAACAATCCCCCGAATGAAAATTCGCCTTAACGAAGCGCATGAGCTCAGCATTTATTCAATTTGTCTTTCTGCACCCACGCAGAACTGGAAATGACCCACCTATCTTTCTTTTCATCTCCAGCAGACTAGTATACAGTCTCTCGACTAATACTGGGGGAGCAATGAGACAGCGAATGACAGAGGGAGAAAATGAAATTACTAAGTGTCGTGTAACCTCCACTCTTGGCAGCAGAAGGCAGCACGGTCTCTTATGTAACCTGGCAGCTACAAACACCATTTCCTTTCTTCCTACTGCTAGTGAAAATGACTCAAAGTCTTCTTTATGTAATTTGGGCAAGCAACAGCCCCCCAAATTAAACAGATGGCATAAAGTTTTCAGCTGAAAGAATTACTTTTGCTCCGATATATGTCATGAAATGATCCTTTACCTTTAGATAGTTAATGTGTCAGCTCTATTGATATTCTAATAGAGTTGCATTTGGACATTGCGCATATTTAATGCAGTTTGTGATTAGGAAATACATGGGTGGGTTATATAAAGTCCATGTAACCATTTTGAAATGTACTGTATATAAATAAAAACTGCTCATTAACTGGAATAATTTCAACCTCGGGTGAGGGTACAAGACACATTCCACTTAGTTTGATTCTGATTTAAAATGCATACAGTGTCCTACATTTCAGCAGACTCATGCCTTTTGGCAAGAAGTGCACCTAATCTCTTTATGGGTCTTCATGGTTCATTCTGTATAGGGAGAAGGTTTATTAACAGATTAGATCGAGAACAAAGTTAAGTCTTCTGCAAGAGTTGCTGTAACCTCTTTGTGCGACTTGATCTTTTTGTAACCTCACAGAGATTTTTCACTGATGTGGCTGGCTTGTTTGTCATGTTGTGGGAGTGGAGGCTTGACAAATACCAGCCGAGAGAGGGACGTAACGCTGTCTGGGTGGTTAAACAAGCCATGTGAGCTACAGTATAGAAAGAAAATTACAGGGGAAGAGGTAGAGATATTCTGCTGAAGTAGCACCACTTGAGCAGCACAAGTGAACTGTGTTTGAAACTAATGTATCAATGATTATAGATGTGTATGTGATTGGTCATATAGATTTTGTTTGTTTTAGCAGAATCAGTAAAAGTGCAGGGTTTTTCGCAGACGAAATCTTGTAATTTTAAGAGGAATCCATGCAATCAGACAAGATTTCCCCTTACAGATTTTACAAATTCGCTGCGTTGACCAAGAAATAGCTGCTTGGTGGCATATGTGTGAGCTCAGCTGTACTTCTTAAATTTACTTTTTTGCTCACCAAATAGTTGCCTAAATTTCGCTAATGTGACCGGACCTTAATACATGGCCAGATTTATGCATTTATAAAAAAACGACTTATAAATGTAGAGTAATACAACATAAGTAACAACCAGTGTTGGCGAAGCTACTTTAAAACTGTAGCTTGCAAATTCATTTTTATAACCGTATAGCTGACTTGTTATTTTTTCATGTAAGACTGAAAAGTATGAGCTGAAAGTGATAAAAGTGATCCTTCTATTTTTTCTTTTTATGATTCAAATATGCAGTTGCTCTCTCTGGACCAACAGTGTTTGCATTTGGAGGTTTTACCATGAAAAACTTATGGGATTATGTTTCCCTTTTGTGTTGTAAACAGGGGTTGACTGTCAAAAACCAAACATATTACGTCAAATGAGAACAGGTTTTGATATGCCAGGCACTTTAACTAACCTCTCATGTTGAGTAATATAGAATGACATCACTCTCGCGGCACACATCATCACCGTTGCCCATCCACCAAGCCTCTGCCATTCTACCTCCATCTCAGATGGCCCATCTTGCTCAAGTCAGACTCAGAAAGAAAGTGTGATTTGTCTGCCAGCATGATATATTATATGTGTGTCTGTGTTTTTTGTCTCACCTTAGTCTATCCTACCGTATATGTTTGCTGGTGTTTGTGTATGAATGTATTTTCTTTACCATGCTCTCCCATTACTGAATATATGATTTATTTATTTCTCTTATAATATATACAGTATATATATTTTTTTGCTTTAAAATTCTCCTTCTCCTCTGTTATTTTCCAATATTGCACCAGTTTTAAGAAGGCATTTAGTCTGTCATTTCCTGTTGGTTTTGACTCTGTGTGTGCTGGCATATTGTGCCAAAAAAAAAAAGAAAAAAAAGTGCAGTGTATCTGCCAAACTAATTTGTACATTTGGGTGCATCAGCAGTATGTCCAGCAGATATCGACTCATTACTTTTGGAGCAACTCATTGACCATGCACTTCAGGGGTGTAAAACCAGCCTCAATTTAAAACCATTCGGCTTAGAGCAAAGAAAGCAGCAATTTGCTGCCTTCCCTATTCAGATGGCTGTTTTTATCATCTTTGCTTTTTCCCCTTTCTATTTTTGTCTGACATTTTGCCATGCAGGCTTTAGAATTTTTCTCTGGCTCTTCCTTTAAATAACAGTCTAGTCCTCCCACTGCCCACAATTCCCCAGTGCTCATGACTTTCACCCCACATGACTCATGATGTCTGCATAATGGACAGATATTTCTCGAACATATGTCTTAGTTGGTGTAGTTTGTTCACTCTAGGGATATGTCAACCTTTACATGAATAATCAACATCAGAACATTGTTGATGTCCATATTTAGACCCTAACCCTCAGACCTTCAAAAATATCAACTATTATTTAAAAAAAAAGAAAAGAAAAAGTAACAATTTCCTTTTTTGTGTGTGCAAATTTTTCTGGTGTTTGTAGAGTACAAATAATGTTGATAATGGACCAACGTTTGTCTGTATTTCCCAACTGACTTAGCTTCTGAGGTACTACCTGCTATATGGTTAATTTCTTGGATTTACACTTTCCACAACCTCTCTCTTCTCTATTGCGCATTGTTAAAATATTTCTGAAAGGGCTTTGGACCTCCTAAAAGATAGGAAGATTTACACAAAAAAAAGAATCATGTACATTTGATTACTGGATTATTTATTTATTTACATTTTTAATGTATATTTTGTATTCATATAAATGTACATGTATATAAATATATATTTCAGCATCTTGTTTCGTGATGGCTCTATCAGCTGTATACTTTTTGCAAATATTAAAAAGAAGGGTGTTCATGCATTTGCCATTAGTAAATAATTTTATGGGGTCCAGAGTTCCTCAATTTAAAGTTACTTTTAAGAACTTTTTTTCCCCTCCAAGTGCACGTGAGTTGCGGCAAAGCCAGAATCATGTTGAAAGCATCAAGACCAGCATGAAGTCTCAATGTGTCAAAGGCCAAGATATTTGTTGTCGTACCCTCCTTTTTGGGGGTTGATGGGTATTGCACTGAGTTTTAACAGTTAACATTTCCAGAACTGGTGGGCGACTAGTGTTTTGTGGCTAGATTCAAATGTGGTATCATTCAGCCCAAAACCTTCAATTGCCTCACCCAATAATCTGACCGTCATTCTCAAATGTATTCATAGATGGAATCGGAATGGGCTAAAATTGCCATCTAAGCAAAGAATGTCTCATTAAATCATAGTCATGGTATCATTAGCTTGTGCCATAAAAATAGAGACAGAGATGGAGAGGTCCCAGACCCACATTCTCCATCGCTATTTCATTCTTGTGTTGGTTAAAAATAGTTTGAATCCATTTTCCTTCTCTTTAAATTCTTTTAAAGCTGATTTGGCTGATCTGGACGTTAGTTGGACCCATTGCAATGGCATGACATCAGAGTGGCACCGCTGCCACTAGGAAACAAAAGTTCAATCCATTATCCAGTAAATAGGATGCCAAAACCTTCCATTTCTCCCAACTTGGGGGGGGGGGCATCTAATACGAAACTCTTTCGTTAAACTCAGTGCGGTACTCAGTAGAAATAAACATGGTTATGGGAGACTGCTTTCCCTCTGTCACATATTATTAGTATTATTATTGTGTTTAAGAGGATTGGAATTAGCAATGTATGCAACAAAAAAAAATACTGAGATTTGTCCCTCTGATAAGTCACACTTTTTTGAATGAAAGTGCACAAAGGGAGAGAGTCTCACTACAGAGGGTATAGGAGGGATGTAGTTGAGTGGGGGTGTCCTATGGGAGCTGACCTGTCGACTGTAAAACCAAGCTGTGAACATACACCTGTTCCCATCTCAACTGTCCTCCGTAATTGAGCACCTTTAAAACTGGGGCAGTCTACACAGCAACTGTTTTCGTTCCCAATGAATGGTTTTGTTTGCTGCCCCCCTGGATACTGTTGTCTGCAGCCCAAATAAATTAATTTAGAACACATGGGTTAAAGAGCAGAACATTGACCTCATCGCAGATTGTGTTAGATCCTAGGAGTCATAAAAATAACAATAAATAGGCTAAATAAATAAATAACTAAAGTGGCAATGTTAAGCCAAGTCTGGATATTTAAGATTCATAAGCTGTACATTATGAAAAAGCAAAGGTAATGTTGAGTCAGCACATTTAAAAACACCAGGAGCATGGCTTCAATTAGCAGAATTAAAGCCAGATGGGTTAGAAGATTCCTTTAGTAATTACCCGCAGAACCAGCATTGCTGACATCTTGTCCTGAGAAATCAAAGCAGAGTGACCCCATATACGTCACATGCATATTTAATAAATAGGACACGACGAAGGTGTGCTGAGTGTACGAGTGTGATATTGCTTTTATACGTTAAATAAACAAGTTAATATTAGGTAATTAACATCTGAGATATATTTCCAGGTTTTTTTTTTTTTATAAATTTTTTTTGCTAATGAAAACAATTCCAAACAAAGTCAAAAACAGAACTGTTGCATGTTTGTGAGCAGAAAACAGTAGTGGCGTTTTGTTCAGTGTTTTCAAAGAAATCGGTTGAGTCAGTGATTCAATGACTTAACATACTCAAAATAGCATACTATTACTACTACTATTTACTATATTCTACTACTACTACTATAATACTACTATTTTTGCCATATTTTTATATGGAAGTAGTGGTGGAGTGGTATGCTAGTATGTTTCAAATTCAGCCAGTGTCTTGTTTTGTTCCTGAATGAATTGGCTTTTTTTAACAAATCAGTTGATTGATTGAATCATTGACTCACTCATTAAGACAAAATGTCTATTTAATAGTCTATTTAACCTGCTGAAAGAGTCACTCCCAGAGTTATTATTGTTAACTAAATCGCTTTTGTTAAAGCTGCAGTCCGTAACTTTTTTTGTGTTCAAAATTTAAAAAAATGTATATAATAAGCGAGTACATCATGAATCCATTTTCCAAACCGTGTTTTTGTCTTATCCTGAATCACTACGGTACACCTATAATAAGTGTTTATATTCTGACTATTTTAGACTGGTTCGGGTCGTACCGCTGCGGAGTTGCCCAGTACCTGCGTGACTCGTCATAGACACAAACAGAGAGAAGTAGCTCCGGCTACAATGTTCTTCCGCAAGATGCATGCAACCGCTTGAGCGCCAAAAGTTACGGACTGCAGCTTTAATTGAAATCAAGCTGAAATAAAATATATAAATATCAAATGAGCTAAATGAAAATGAGAAATCTTTGAAGTACTAAAATTACTAAAACTAAACCTGAAATAAAAATAAATTAAAGCTAAATAGAACTATTTAAAACAAAAGAAGAAAATAATTGACAAAAGCACATCACAAAATACTAAAACTTAAGCTAAAATTACAATTAAATCTGAAAATATAAAATAAAAGCTAATTCAAAGTCTGTATGGAACGCACAAACACAGACAATGGCTTACTTGTAGAAATCTCTACATATTAAACTGAGATTAACATCCAAAAAATTACTTCACCTTTAACAAGCAAATAATTTGGACATGTTCTAGATGAGTCATACTCATATTCACTATCCAGTGGGGATGATTAAACAAATACTGCTGATGTGGCTCCATTATATATAAAAAAGAAAAGGTTGAATCCAGCACCTGTTCCTTCAGTCCAGTGCTGGTGCCAAGAAAAGCCTGGCTAATGGGCTGACAGGACCACAGGGAACACAGCTGCCGCTCACAGTGTTTCGAGATGATAAGCCCCCCCGGACCCCTGCTGCTCTGCCATCCCTTCAGTCCTCTCTGTCCTCAACGAAAAACAGAGGAAAAACACAAAGAATAAAAATGGATCAGAAAGACAAGCATATGCACAAGTCCGTCCTTGTGGAATGGAGATTCGTTAATATTTTAGGGAATCTCATTAGAATGTCCATGATGTAATAGGACAATTTGTTTTATTTAGGTATCTGTGAGTGAGCAGATCTCAGGCACAGTGGCCCTGCAATCTGGCCTCCTCTGCCTTTGATTTGGCATTGAACACAGAAACAGTTAAAGGAGAAGTTCACACGAAAATGAAAATTGTCATTTACTCACCCTCATTTAGTTCAAAACCCATATGACTTTCTTCTGGATGATTCAAAGAGAAATTTCAAAGAATGTTATAGCTCATCAAAAGCACCATTACCAAAGTATCATAAAAGTGGTCCATTCAACTCATCCACTATTACAAGTCAAATAATACAAAGTCCAATTTATTGTTACGCACTGAAAAGTTTTGTAAGATTTGTAAATTAATCATTATTTTGAGTGCAATCAGTGACTGATCCAGTTCATAAAACTAATCTGAATGATTTTCTCACAAATTGGACTGATCCAGTTCTCACATTCAACTCACTGACTTAATTATTCATTTGCAGTGATTACCTCTGATTCCTCACACAAAGCAGTCTTTACTGCTTTACTTTATCATATTAAAACTTTAATATGATACACAAGTCATATGGGCCAGTTTTATACTTTTATTGTGCTTTTGCAGCATTTTTAGAGACCAATTATAATATTAACATTTGTTATTGCATTGGTAAAAAGCGACCAGCTCTGTCTTCAGAAATTCTCCTTTAGGGTTTTACAGAAGAAATAAAGTCAGGCAGGTTTTTGAACAACATGAGAATGAGCAAGTGCATTTTCATTCCTGGGTGAACTTATACACATATGTTCTATCTCTTAGCTACTTCTCTTTATCGACTGGTTATTTCCCTCTCCCCCTCTTTTCTCAGTGTGGGCATGAGTGTGTACAAAACCATGTTTGTTTCAGTGCAGTTATTTCATGCTTCCTCCCTGTTCCCATGGTATTTCAGAAGCCCAGAGTAAACCCTATTACTCCGATTACTCACCTACACGGCTTCTCATCCACAAGATGTGCACCAGCCAATATCTGGACCTGTTCATCACGATAGTCATCGGCCTCAATGTCATCACCATGTCCATGGAGCACTACCAGCAATCTAAGGTAGTAGAGCAGAGAGAGTGCATGCGCTTGTTGATATTTCATTAAGGAATAAACTCACTGGATATGTAACTGCAGACAATTTTATTATAAGTTCAATTCAACGCTATCTCACTTTATGATTCTGCATAATATTTGCTGATTAGGCAGCTAATGTTTATGTACTCTTTTTGCTGTACTGCATTTTGATTATATCATAGCGGTGAGTATATAATTTTCTCTATATTATTATACTTATTTGCACTTTCATTGTGCTGCTCCCAGGACATTTTATACCATTGCCTGTGTATACAAAAAAAGCCTTATGAGAGAAATGCCTCACCAAAATAAACCACACTGTAGTGTATGTACTGAAATGTATGCATATTCCCTCATCAGTCTCTCCCCCTCGCATAACACTAGAGACAATTCATGAATATTCAATAGAGGACTAAAATAATAACATGAGTTAGCAGAAAGCTCTGGGAGATTACATTGGTTTCTGTGAATAATTTGGGTGGTGTAATATGTTCTTTTCATTCCTTTATGACAAAGGTCACTTTTTCACTATAAAAATGGTTATTTCAACTGGTTGTCTGTGTATATATATACTATGTATGTATGTACAGTATGTATGTATGGTATGTTATCTCTCTTCAAATCAAAACTAGTGTTTACAATCCCTAGTCAACTCTGTTGGGATGATTCCCAGGTTTTTCACCCATCATTAATGGAGGTCCGTGACCTCACCTGTGCAGTCTGTTTTAATTAGAGCCCGGGTGGCCTGCAAAACACTGAAGCAAGTGGAGCAAAGGGGATTGTTAGGCTTTGACCACTAACACTCATTCCGTGAACAAAATCAATTGATTTTCTGGTGTGTAGTCACACTTAGCCTGGACTTAATTACTGTGCGGTGGACGAGGGAAAGCTAGATCCCTGGCAATGTCCACTGACTGTTTTCGTTGTGCTAATAACCACCTTTAATAACTCATCATCTTTTCCACAGATTGACTATGAATTGACCTATTTGGTCATTCATAGATCACAGTTTGTGTGTTTATTTATTGCTCTGAAGGAGTAGAAATATGCTTGTTCACTTCTGTACTTTCACTGTTACGTTCTCTTTGCAACTTATCTGCTTTAACAGGTCCTGGATGAGGCTCTGAAGATCTGCAACTACATTTTCACAATCATATTTGTGCTGGAGTCTGTCTTCAAGCTTGTTGCCTTTGGATTCCGCCGCTTCTTCAAGGACAGGTAGTAGACGTGACCCTCTCAAAAGCTACACCTAAGGTAGTTGATCCAAAACAAATTAGAAATTTACAGTAAAGCCATTCCCATGGAGGTGCTCCAATGCCCCTATTTCTGTTTTCTTTTCTTTTTTTCTTTTTGTGTGTGTGTGTGTGTGTGTGAACACAATAGGGTTTTTTAGTAGTCCTAAAGCCACATCCTTTGAAATGATATCACAGCTTTGAGATTCCTTGGTTTGCCTCTGATTGTCAGAAGCACATCGAGGGCTGCACTGGCGTCTGTGGTGGAAAACAAGAACCGAATTTATATCACTTGTGGTTTTGGTAAAAGAAACCCATCTTGAAGCATGCAAAATCACATTGCCTGGGGCTTAAACAACAAGAACGCCTCTTAAATTGCATCTATTCCTCTTAAATTAGTGACAAAGAAGTGCTAAATGTCCAATGTTACAGTTTTATATGTGTAGGCACAATTTAACATATTTTCTTTATAGAGTTTAAATGATCCATTACTCTTTTAATTAGTCTTGAATAATCAGTCAATATGTCAATTAGGCCCTTTAGTGAAGTTGATAGGCCATTAGAAGTTCTCATCTTATCAGCTTTTTCTTTCAATCGCATAATAAGTAGGGAAATGTAAAGCAGCTATTTGCATACTAATGAAAACTTTGACATAACATAATTGTTATGATTTCAAAACGAATCTCTCACCAAAGGCCCTACTGTTAAACATTTCAGAACATGCTGTTCTTTTTTATTGATTTACAACATTTGAAATGGATTTCTGTTACTTTGATTTGTTCTTTCTTGCAACATGCTCCAAGTCTGCAGGAGGAAAGAAGTACACTTTGATCACGGGCCCCTTAGCAAATGAAGCGGTGGGAAAAATGTAGAAATGCTTTGTGTAATAATTTGACTTCAATTTCCCAACATTTCTAATGAAACACCTCTCATGGCTGCAGGCCCCAGCAAATTGAGGTGTCCTAAAACAGGCTCTAGGCCCTACCTCACCCATGACAGTGTTATATTTGACCCTCAGGGGGAGTTATTTAAAGTTAGCAGCAAAGTTTGAAGCCATATTTAGAAAATGAACATGCTGAGAAGCTTGCTGGAAAAGAGTAAAATCCAGGGTCAAATAAGGGTTATTTGCTCAAAATGACGATTCTTTGATCAAAGAGACTCAGTTTTTTGACTCTTGGAATTGTATTGCATGCTTTTGAAGGATACAACGTTACCTTCAAGTCCTTTTCTGAAGTTGTAAGACTGAGGAAGTCATATTGTGATTTATTGTTAAGTGATTTTAAAAATTAACATATTGGGCAATTTCATATTTCTTTCTGCCTGTTTTGCTTGTTGACTAAGACAGTTTGGTACAACAAAATAAAGGATGCACATTAGGCATGCAGTTGATGCTTTAACAATGTATTTTTAATATATATTTTTTATATTTTATATTAAAAATGTAATATTTTGTGTGCTGTCACAGAGAATTATGGGTAATGTAGTTTTGTTGCAGCTTTTGCCAATCTTACAACAGTACACAACATTAATACAAAATAATTGACAAGAAAACTAAATTATAAACAATTTAATTTAATATTAATCCAAAGAAGGTAAAGAAAACATTAATGTAAATACAGTACACTACCAAAAGAAGAAAAAAAAAGAAAAGAAAAAAAGTTTGGGGTTGGTAAGATTTTTGAAAGACGTCTTTTATTCTCACCAAAGCTGCATTTATTCAGAAAAGGACATTTATTTGATCAAAAATACAGTAAAATTGTTGTATTGTGAAATGTTATTACAATGTTAAAATTACTGTTTTCTATTTTAGTATATTTAAATCAAATATATTATTTTAATGACTAAGCTGAATTCAGCAGGAATTACTCCAGTCTTCATTACTCCAGAAATCATTCCAATAATATGGTGATTTGGTACGCAGTAAAAAAAAAAAAATGTGTGTATATATATATATATATATATATATATATATATATATATATATATATATATATATATATATATATATATATATATATATATATATATATATATATATATTATCAGAGTTTAAAGTGGTTGCACTGCGGAATATTTTTGTGGAAACTTTTTTTTCAGTTCAGTTTTTTTTTTTTTTTTTTACAATGTAAAAGTCTTTACTGTCACTTTCGATCAATTTAATGCATCCTTGCTGAATAAAAGTATGAATTTATTTCTTTAAAAAAACAATCATTCTACAATCATTCTAACATTACATAAGGCAGCATTTTTCTGATATATTAATTAACATAACATGTCTTTACACAGGTGGAACCAGTTGGATCTTGCCATTGTTCTGTTGTCTATAATGGGCATAACACTGGAGGAAATCGAGGTCAACGCTTCCCTTCCCATCAACCCCACCATCATTCGCATCATGAGAGTGCTGCGTATCGCTAGGGGTTTGTATTCTCTTCCGTCTTATCTTCCATACAACCATTTTTCTTCCCTGTGAAAGTTTACACTCCTCAGCGGCTCCTCCTGTTAGCCTCAGTAGATCAGACCCGGTTGTGTGTGTGTCACCCTTGGGATCTCTGTTGTTTCACAGACTGCTCAGCAGAAGCCGTAGTCTGTGTTGAAAGAGTCCAGATGGCTGTAATGAGAAATTCAGTTCACACAGCCACTCTTATTTCTTACACACACACACTCACAACACACACAGTGTAGGGAGCTGGGGTGCATGTCTACTTGGAACGATTATTCTTCCTCTAATGAAATAGCTGCTTGGCGAGTCTTTATTGATTATTCCCTCAACAGAGATGGCCAAGCAAACACACCTGCTCAGATGTCTGTGTTCTCATCAGGTGTGTGTGCGCGCGCGAGCGTGTTTGTTTGTGTGTGTGTGCATGCATGTGCCGAGTAAGGGTGTGCGAGTGTCTTCGCAGCCTATTTCCTACTGGATTCATTCAGACATTCCTGTAATGAAAGTCACAGGCATCATCCTCTTGTGGGCCTGATTGCAATTAACCAAACCTCCACAATGGCATCTCCTCCATGGCTGAACGACCGTCATTAAAGCTCTGTGTGTGTAGTGCACGACCCCAATAATAACATTCTCTGTGATCTGACCACTGAGAAAATTACATGAGAATTAGTTTCCACTGGCCACTTTTAAAGACACAGTGAGTCACATTTTTTTCTGTCCAATCAGGGCTCTGTTAAAAGATTGAGTCACAGTTTGAGTTTCACAGTTTGAACATAAAGGTCAATTTTATTTGTTTTATTTTTTTCTCAAATGCCACTTTTGTCAAAATTAGAAGCATGATTTAGTTTTACTCCTATTTGTAATACATTGAATGTACCTGTATTGGTAAATTTCTTTGTGATTCCGTGATCACTGAATACAACACAAAATCAATAAAATGTCCTAATGTCATGTATGACTACTGTGCATCTAACATGATTCATAATATGGTAAATGTAGAATCCTAATTATAAAATAAATCACAAATTTATGGAAATTACCAGCACAAAATTATTTTTTTTTTATTGCAAAAATCAGCAGAAAAAGAAAAAAGTTATATCCTGGTGGGACTGATAAAGTCTGGTGTCTGTATTTTTATTTTATTTTTTACATTTTACATGCAAGGTTAAAATATTCTAGCTGACAACCCCTTTGCCATCATAGGAAAAAAATATATATATTAAACTTAAAAATATTAAAATATAATCTTTTACATAATATTACAATTTCACAATATTATTATTTATAAATAAATAATATCAAATAAATTCAGCCTTTGTGAGATTTTTTTTTTTAAACATTAAAAAAAAAAACTTAGCCCAAACTTTTCAGTATTGTATATCAGTCGATACTGGATATTTGATTGTGAATGCTCACTTTCCCTATTTTTACATTTAGATACTACTTTTTTTTTTTTTTTTTTTTTTTTTTGGTTATCAGTATCAGTATTGCCATTTACACAGTGTAAAAAACAAAAAAAATAAAAATAATAAAATCAGTACCATTTAAATTGTATTCTGATCAGATTGTGTATAAGCTGGCTCTCCTCTCCTTTTAGTGCTGAAGCTACTAAAGATGGCCGTGGGAATGCGAGCTCTGCTTGACACTGTGATCCAGGCCCTGCCTCAGGTACAGCACAAAACTTTTGTCTTTCTCCTTCATAAAGTTCCGCTCTTCACTCATATCCCATGAATCCTGCGCTGCGAGAGAGCTCCCGGTCCCCGCTCCCTGTTCTCCTGTGGCCCCTCCGCTCTCCACAGGCCTCATTTACATAGTCAATCTGCCATGAAGAGGCCACAGCAGTGCAGATTGGCTCTGATGGGCCGCTTGGAGAATAGCAGAAGCCAGAGAAGAAAATCTCCTGCATGCACATTCTTTGATAACATCAGGCTTCACCACCTCCTGCAGGCTTTTTGATTTGGAAACATGGCGCACCACAGGACACACTATTAATTCCCGTCTCTCCTCAGATATGCGCTTAGAAAATCAGACATGTAATTCTACATTTAACTAATTGTCACTAATTGGATTAGACCATGTTTAGCCGTCGCCTCCTAACGCCCTTTCACTCCGTCGCTGTGACTTTCACACAGTTTCTTATTTTGTTTTAAAGTGGCTTTTTGTGGTTCTAGGCTATTGATCCACTCTTCTGCAATTTGTGAGAGGTGTTCTGATCCATAAGAGTGTTCTGAGATATCCTGCCAGATTGTGTCAGCTTGATCCTTGTTTCTTGAATCACTGTGAATCCAGCCGGTGAAGAGTGCACTTAAGGGAGATTAGGGTGGGAAAATAGCCAGCCTTGGAAAAAGAAATGTCAATGCAATCGGATTTGTCAGCACTTCTAATCTGACTCTCTTTATTCCTTTCCGTTTTCCTCTGTTTGCCTAATTTTTTATCACGTCTGTGATCGTTATATGTTTCGCATGATTCTTCTCTGAATCCAACTTGGGTGTATGTGGGTTCTTCCTGTTATGCAGTGTAATTTTCTATATAAGGGTATACCAGAATAGGGTTCACGCACTTAAACTATAATAATAATAATAATAATAATTATTATTATTATTATTATTATTATTATTATTGTTGTTGTTTTTAATATAATATGTCTAGGTAAATTAAAACAAAGGTTTTTTTTCTCTCAGAATGATGAGGCAAAATTGGCAAAACTTGACTTTAATGTGATGTACTTTGATTTCGTTAATTTTTAAACCATCTTCAGACATTTACCATTTATCATAATATCAAACTGATTATCATTTATATAACAGGATGGGATATTTTAAGTCAGACCGATCAACTAATACCACAAAACATCACATTATTATGTTCAATTATACAAAACAAATTTCCCAGGACAAATTTGTTGCTCAACATTTTGATTAGAGAAAGGAAAAAAAAAAAAAAAAAGGAATATTTAATAATAAATTATCTATACACAAATTCAATATACTTAAAATATTCCTTAAATTATTATTTTTATTATTATTTCTCTCTCAGAATGACAGGGCAAAATTGGCGAAATACAAAGTTATGTCATGAAACTCTAGATGGCACAGTCTAATAGGTGCTTAACTCAACCTGCTTGCATTCACATCATTCTCTATAGGGCACAACTGATTGGTTCCTGTTGTATCAGGAGCCAATGAGCTTGCATGCTCAGCCTTCAAATACTTAGTTAGCAATTACTGTTGCAGTGCAGTGCTTTCAGAAACCCTCCACCTTCCCCAGCTCCACCTGTATAGATCTGCTACGGGTAATTCATGTACGCTATATTGTACAGCAGCAGGTCATGTGTGTATTTGCAGTAACAAGTCCCGTACTTGCTCTGTAGCCGCAGTGTAGCAGATCTTTTCCGCCAAGACCAAATATCAACATTTTCATACTCATTACCATGCCAAAGAAATACACTCAAATCAATATAGTGAAGTTATTTAAAATGATCTAAAAATAGATATAATTTTCATCTTTGAAAATTATAAAATTGACCAAGTGCTAAATAACTTTGAGGTTTTTCATTAGGTTATGAGCATTTTATTTATGATTTTCTGACACTTTTTATTGATTGAGAGAAAAGAGGAATGAGATCAGAAAACAAGACTGCAGATTTGTCCCCCATCAACATGTCTGGAATGTGTGCTAACATGTGCAAAACTACTGCTGCAGTTGGCTATGGCTTCAGCATAGTTTGAGACTTAAGTTTACAAAACTGTCAAGCTCTAATCAGGTGGAACACAGCTGTCATCTTCTCACTTCATGATTCCCTCTTATTGGCTCCTCACAGGTGGTATTCTGTCTGCCCTGTCAGTTTCTTTTGCGTTCCATGACAAAATCTCTCTCTCTCTCTCTCTCTCTCTCTCTCTCTCTCTCTCTCTCTCTCTCTCTCTCTCTCTCTCTCTCTCTCTCTCTCTCTCTCTCTCTCTCTCTCTCTCTCTCTCTCTCTCTCTCTCTCTCTCTCTCTCTCTCTACAGGTGGGGAATCTAGGTCTTCTCTTCATGTTGCTCTTCTTCATCTTCGCTGCTCTGGGAGTAGAGCTGTTCGGTGACCTGAGTAAGCATAACAAAACACATACATAAGGGCCATTTTTCTTGTGGTCTAATTCACTCAGACACAAACACTCCCCCTCTCGCTTTTAAAAAAATTAAAATATGCTCTATACAAAAATACAGTATTAAGTTAACTTGAAATAAATCTAAAGTTAAGATGTCAAACTAACTTTCATTGACTGTGCCACATTAAAATGTATCAAGTTAAATTAAATTGTATATGATTTTCACTGGGTTTTTAATGGAAGTGTCTCAACAAAGTGTAAATACATCAATATAATACTTTACAACACTCAATTCAATACAATGGTACATAGACTGCATTCTTCATCTCTCTATTCATTAAGGGGGACTGAAAAACTTTGAAACACTTTATGACATTGATTAGGGCACTGATGTTGTAACTCTATAATCCTCTAATGTAGCATAATTGTGTTTTAAATTGCTCGATTTATTACTGTTTATTGGTTTTAAATGGCTGTGAGATCACTTTCACATATTTTCAAAAGTTTTCCGGCAATGTCTGTAAGGGCAAACCATAAATATGGTACCTGCAGCAGATTTTCTCTAGAATACGTGGCAGCACATTTGGCACTGGTTTACTGAATACAGTCTGCCGTGATTCATTGCACCTCAGCACAATACCAGGGTTGATGTCATTTCCATTTCCAATCAGCCTGCTCAAGATAAACATAGAAACTTCATAATTCACATCCAGCTTTACAATGCTGTCCAAGTTCAATATATGGCATCTGCTGGCTGAACTGAGATTGACTGTCTGCAAGGCAAACTTTTTTCTGTCTCTTCCCAACATAGGATTGGGCTAAATTGATGACTGGTCGATTAATAGTCCACCAACCAAATTGTTTAGTGAGATTGAGTAGTTTATCTAGATTTTAAATGGTTGTCTGTATACTGTATGTACACTGCATAGAAAGTTAGTACATTTAAATGCCATTTCACCAGTGGATAAAAGGTAATACATTTATATAATTTGAGTCTTTGAATATACATTTGGCATATTTCTCACTACATCAAGTGTACATCAATTAAAATCAGGTGCAAGTGAATACAGCATCATTAAAATAGTAGAGTGACAGTGACACCTTGTATAGTATAAACCTAAAAAAAAAAACTGCTCTGGGCTGCCAACTGTTTCTATGATCTACTTAGGCTTTTTGGAAATGCAGCCCTGGTCTAGTTTGGCCACAAGCATTGTTCCATCATGCCAAGAGAAAAAAAAGAGAGCTGTCTGAGCCCCTCAGCATAAAGGTTGCTGACACGTATGAGTCTGGGAAAGGATTTAAAGCCATTTTCAAGCTATTCAATATAAACCATTTCGTTGTACCAAATTCACCCCAAGAGCAGATGCTTGAGGAAATCTAAATGCCCATATGATGAAAAAGGAACCAGCTTTTCATGGGGTGCACTTACTTTTTCACAGCATTGTACATATGATGTAGGGTGTGTTTGTTCATTATGAACATATGAAGATTTGCACATTTCCATGTATGTACCTGTGACATTTTGTTTCTGTCCCAGTATGTGATGAGCTGCACCCCTGCGAAGGTCTCGGCCGTTACGCAACATTCAAGAATTTTGGCATGGCTTTCCTCCTGCTGTTCCGTGTATCCACCGGGGACAACTGGAACGGAATTATGAAGGTGGGACAGAGTCACTTCATAGTGCTGAATTTCAATGATGCACACAGTTTTGTTTTAAATGCTTTGCACGTGTTCTGAATACAGTTGTTAGCAAACCTCTCATTTTTACACTCTGTGTCCACGTCGCAGGACACGCTCAGAGACTGCTCCCAAGAAACCACCTGCTACAACACAGTGGTGTCCCCCATTTATTTTGTGTCCTTCGTCCTGACGGCGCAATTTGTGCTGGTCAATGTGGTGATCGCTGTGCTCATGAAACACTTGGAGGAAAGCAACAAAGAGGCCAAGGAGGAGGCTGAGTTGGAAGCCGAGATGGAGCTTGAGGCTGCGGGTGGAGATGGAGGAATATCCCGAGGGCACATGCCACCTTTCGGACCTGGTGACATGGGTGGGCCAGGGGGTTCACCCTGGATCTCAAGAGTCTCTGGAGACCTGTCTGGGCCGCTTTACCCCACAGACAGCCCACCTGCAGACATACGCAGAGACTCTGAAGATCACATAAAGACAGATCCTGATCCTCCTCATAATTTGGAGCCGCCTTTAGAGGTGAGTGGGAATGCTAGGTGTGAGGTTAGAGGTGTGTACCTCCTATGGTGTCATTTCCAGGTTCAACACATGAGTCAAACTAAATACCAGCTGGTTTCTAGCTGGTCTAAGCTGCTAATAACCACATTAGACCAGCTAGAAGCCAGCTTAAGCTTGTTTTTCCAGCAGGGGTGTCCTGCTTGCTTTTGTTTTGTTGAAACTTTTCTGTTTCTGTGAAAGAGATGTATTTTGGGGGGGATGTATTTTTGTAGGCAAAAACCTGAAAAAAAGTTAGCATTTTAGCTGGTTTCGTCGTCCCGAAGTCAATGTTGTTGTTTTTTTTATGGGTTTTTGGTCAAATGCCCAAATAAGGTCTGTGGTTAACACAATCTCAAGATATTTTCATGTATTATTATCCAACATAAAATACACCAGTAAAACCCCCTTGTGGTTTTTTTTTCTTAAAAAGGGTGGGACAACCTGTCACTAACATGAGATCACAGCAATAGCAAACAACAATTCCCGATGGAAACAATCAAGTCTTGTCCTATATTTTTTCTTGTTCAAGAAGCCAGGTTTGTTTCACTTGGATATACGTCACAATAGAGAAGAAAAGTCTAATGCAACTTCCATTTCATGCCATTTCATTTTCATTCCACTACACTGTAGTGTAGTTCGTGTATAGTCTATATATATAGCTTTTTACTTCTGGCGATTGCATTTAGACTGCTCCCAAGAAAAAAGCCAGAAAAGTTGTTCATTTGTGAAGACTATCATGATGAACAAAATGAGAGTCAAAAGAGTCAGAAACTTTTGTTGGTCACAGAGCTTATTTTCTGCAATAATCCAAAAGCCACATGAAAATTCGTAAAGTTTTTTTTTTTTTTTTGGAACCTCTGGGTTTTTTTGGAACTTCTGGGTTGGCCTACAAAAATATGTCCACATCTGCGCTCTCTTATCTAACTTCACACAATACTGATAGATGGACAACCTGCCGTATGCTGCCGTATGCTTCCGTATGCGCCTGAACCCATTGACGTCACTGATGCATATATTAAAAGGAATGTTCCTGGTGCAATTAAACTTAAGCATCTGCTGCATGCTCTCCATTACCACTGAAAATGATTTTGTCCCTCAATTTGTTAAAACAAACAGAAAAATTGTTTACAGCTGTGCAATTACAAAGGAAAAAGGTTCCAGCTCACAGTTGGTTAAAGGGTTAGTTTACCCAGAAATGAAAATTGTCATCATTTCCTCACCCTCATGTCATTCCAAACCCGTAAGACTATTGTTCATCTTCAAAACACAAATGAAGATATTTTAATAAAATCTGAGAGATTTATGTCCCTCCATTGACAATATACACAACTACCATTTTGATGCTTCAAAGAGTTATTAAAGAGATCGTAAAACTAATCCATATGAATTGAGCGGTTTATTTCAAAGATTTCTGAAGAGACACGATTGCTTTATATGATGAACAGATTGAATTTAGGCTTTTTCACGTATAAACATTCATCAATGCACTCATCAGATATGGTAAACTTAAGCTTAAGTATGCTTGTTTGACGTGCGAGAACCAGGTTCATTCTCAATGAGGTTTGTTTTCATGAATCAAACAAGTATGGTTCAGCTTCTGTTTATGTTTGCTGATCAATGTTTATATGTCAATAAAAGCCTAAATTCAATGTTAATCGTATAAAACGATCCAGTCTCTTCACAAAATTTGGACTAAACCGCTTGATTCATATAGATTAGTTTTACAATCTATTTTTTAGGCGACAAATTGGTAGTTGTGTGGTCTGTCAATAGAGGGATAGCAATCTCTCTCCGATTTCATTAAAAATATCTTCATTTGTGTTTCGAAGATAAACAGAACTCTTAAGGGCTTGGAACGCCATGAAGGTAATTGGAATTTTTTTGAGGGGGGTGAATGTACCCCCTTTAAAGCATTTATATTAGTCAATTTATATTGGGACATCTGTGCAAAATGTGTATAATTTGAGCAGTAGGTAATTATTTTAGCAGTGGGACAACTGTTCTAAACAGATGAGATTTTGGTTCTGCACTACCGTTGTAAATCCTGTGGATTTCTCTCTATGTGAAAAGTCCCTTTTTGTCCCTTTTTGGAAATTTGCAGGGTTTACTGGCTTTATATGGTCATGAGGCGAACCGAAGAAGATAGTAAACAATTTTGTTACTCTGGTCTCATGTAAACATGCATAATGTTTAAGCCTTGTGGTAATACTTAAAACACTGCATGCTTTAACGTTTATTCCAGTCCAATGCAATGCCATTGACTTCCATTTAAGTGAATAATTGTAAACATGGTTTTTGCTTGTACATAGTAAAATTATTTTCTATGGTACTTAACAGCATACAGCTTTAAGGAATATTTTATCCAAAAATGAAAATTATTTCATCATACAGTGTACTCACCCTCATGTTGTGTCCAAACTTGTATGTCATCTTATTTCCTCTGTGAAAAAAAAATAAAAAATAAAACTGGAACAATCTGAGGGTGAGCAAAGGGTGAGCATTTTTGGGTGAACTATCCCTTCTACTTGTCATCCGGACCATATTTTAAAATATATTATATGAAAATCTTGATATCAGACAATGTATAAAATATGCTTCTTTTTTCCATGGGTTAATGTAATCAACAGTGTCCAACAAACAATTAACCATTTATTAGTTCAAAAAATGAGTTTGTCATGATGCAAATGTAGTATTTGCCAGGGCTTTTCAGAGCATTATACCATGCATTTGTTATAAACAATCTTTAGTTTAACCGAAAGACACGTTTTAAAACACTAGACTGTTATTTTTAAAGTGGGGAAGTCCATCTGTTTCTGTTAGTGTCCTACATGCCTGTTGTTTGCTCCTTATAAACTCGGTGGTCGGAGGTCAGACTGGTACCATGGGAAAGTAGTGATACAGGCCTCTTCTTTTTTAATGCAGGAAGGCTATTTCCAGAATACCAGCCATTTTTAATGTTAACAATCATTAAAACTATCCCTCTAGCCCTTTTTAGTGTGGCTGTGTCAAAATGTTTTGCGCATCATCAGGGCAATTGTTCATAGAGCTCTAGTTCCACCTTGTGGATGTCAGTGAAATAATCAAGTATTTTACCTGTGAGCAATGAATCTTTGTAAGTTTAGAGCTCTACTACTCTGTTCAGCACATAAATGAACCGTGCTACTGGTTTACTTCTAATTTAAAGTATCAGTTCACCCAAAAAATTAAATTCTACTATTTTCCTTGTGTTGTTCCAATGTTGTATGGCCTTCTTTTTTCTGTGGAACACCAGCAAATTCTTAAAAATATATTATTTGTGTTCCAATGGAAATAAAGCATTTTTGGGTGAACTGTCCTTGTTTATTCCTTTGTAAATATTTCTTCTGACTAATTGTGTTATAGTCTGCAACTTCTCTCCTTCCTTCATTTCTCCTCTGTTTTTTCTCTGTGTGATGTCTTTCACGTTACCACTCGTCATCTCCTCTGCCTCTGTCTCTGTCTGTACTCTTTCTCTCTCTCTTCATCATTCATCCTGTCTTCCATGCTGGGGCTTTTAGCGGAGGCCTATGCTGGACTCAGTTTCCCTGGTGATCCAGGGCTCACTGGAAGGAGAGCTCAGCCTCATGGACAACCTATCTGGCTCTGTCTGCCACTACTACGCTCTGCCTCCCCTTCCCAGCAAGCACTGCACTGAGAAACAGGTCAATAGCTTCCCTGTTCACCCAGCTTGCCTTATATACCACACTTCACTCCTCTCTCTACCTTTTTTCCCTTCTTCTCTCCCTCCTTTTCTCTCTCTGGACCACTTAAACTTACATAATAGCACCGATGCTTCTGTGTGTCAGTTACAAAACCACCTCTGCGTTCTGGGATTTCCAGCGCTCTTTAGAAGGCAAGGACTTGGTTCTGCTCCAGGAATATCCAAGTGTACTTATTTCCCGATCCCATAAGAGTGACAAAGTCTCGCAAAATTGTGTGAAATTTGTGCCTCGTTCGTTCCAAAGATCATAAATACCCCAAAAAGTGATGGATTCATCTGGCTGGAGTCGAAGAGGTAATGTGTGGATCGATAAAGAGCTGGGCCGCTGTTGAATTATGCAGGAAAATCTCTTTTGGTCTGTTTCACAGAGAAATATTTCATTCAATTGCATTAGCATTGCAAAAAAACTGAGGCTTCTAAAATCTTTTTTTAAATGTAATTGGAGAATATGTAATGTCTTTATGGAAATAGCTGGCTCTTTTTTTTTGACGACTTTGCAAAAATTTGTTCCAGCCCAGATTCTCAGGGTCAATTAAACGGTGCAGTATGCAGGATTTATTTAGGATCTATGAAAGAGGTTACACATTATTTCTCTTATATACCTTTAATATCTGAGGACCATTAAACATTTCGTTATCTATCATGGCTACTGACGGAAGGCAATGTGCATCTTGTCAGCGGACTTGGGGGGTGTTTTCATTAGGGCTCGCTGGGCAAAATTTTGATTTGAAGAAGTGAATTTGAATAGCATTGGCCACACCCCACAGGAAGCTGAATTGGGATTTGAATGGGAAGAATTTATAGCAGTATCTATCCATCCACATTTTTAAACAACGCTTTGGCAAGCCAACATTTAAAGTTTGTCTTGATTTCAAATCATTTTAATTCTACTTCATTACATTGAGGTTTGAATTTCAATTCTGCATCCTGTTTGCTACATCAATCGAATTCAGATCAAATTCAAAACATTTACTGGAATATAAAAGACCTTCTCAATTTAAATCGGAATGTTGCACAAACCTGGTTTCTACGCACTGAACTGTTATGTTCGCTAAAATGAACTGACCTCACCACATAAAGTTGTATTAATTGTACCGGCATGTGTGAAAGTCTGAGCGTGTCTTCTAACTATGCATGTGCTGGTTGCCCATCTCACTCTTGGCTCATCTCTTCTTCTTTAGATTCCTCTAGCCGAGATGGAGGCTCTATCTCTGGCATCGGAGAAATCCTGGTCCTTAGCTCTGACGGATGACTCTGTCCCAGATGATTTTAACCCCCTCTTACTAACCAGTCAGGAGTGCAATGTATTTAACACTAGAGCAACGTTCATTTTCCACTCCTGCCTCTCAGCCTTACACTGCTTCCAAAGACATCCGCCCTCTCCACCCTGCTTCAGAATTTGGCCCTGAATATTTTATCCCTAGGTCTTTTGGCCCTGTAATAGATTATCTCAGTTAAATAAAATAAATAAATAAATGATTAAAAAAATAACTAAACTAAACATTCTTCTGAGTGGCACCTTGAAGGACTCCTTGGTTTCATATGGTACCTATTGTTGTGGAATTACTAAACTAAAAGTGTCAAATCATAGTGACACTACTAACTTAACAACTAAATGTAGGTGTTTTCAAAACATGCAGCTTTTGACAGACTACTTTTTTTCAGTGAGCAGCAGTTGACAAAATGCTACAGTAATATTGCCGTCATTTAAACATTTCTATAATATTTAGTCAAATGCTGCTGTTAATCACTGTTTTCAACCTTAATATTATTTGGAAATCATGATACATTTTTATTTGATTATTTGAAGAATAGAAAGTTCAAAAACAGCATTTATTTGAAATACAAATCTTTTTTAACATTATAAATGACGTTACTGTCACTTTTTATCAATTTAATATGTCCTTGCTCAATAAAAGTCTCAAAAAACCTTACTGATCCCAAAATGTTTGTACATTAAATATAAATAGATATTATATTTGGATATAATATAATATAATATAATATAATATAATATAATATAATATAATATAATATAATATAACATAATATAATATAATCATGCCAGTAATCTGTTTTCTGACACTTGGTAGTCTGATTCATTTGTAAAAGTAGAGGACAAACATCATAAATTATTTATGCAGAGCTGAGAGGCGAATGTGTTTGGAACTTTGGGGGTTTCTAACCATCCACTTTGTTTGTTCTTTCTCTCTCTTTCCCTCTCTTTGTACATTTCCCACCAGCCTGGTGTTTGTATGGTCCAGTCCAGTCCAGTAGAGTAGTATTACTGCCCGTCAATCTGCTCATTTCCTGTCTGGGTTCTGCAGCTATGTCTCTATTCTTCTTCCAACACGTCTAAAGGCCATTTCTGAACCTCTTCTCCATTGTCTCTTTATACTTTTTAGATGTTCCTGTTTCCATCCTCAATTTATCTGTCTCCATATTTACCCGTGTCTCTCTTGATTTTATCTGTCTTATTTTATTTTTTTTGTGTATTAAAAGTGAAGTTTCTCCCTAGTACCATGCTTCTTGAAAGAATATAGGAGTGTGGTATGGGGTTGGCTTCTGCTGTCTGCCAGCTACAGTAGTTCAGGCTCTGGGCACAGCTTTTAAGGGAGAAGGCTGATGGTTTCTGTCACCTCGTAATTGAATTCATATTTATTGTTTCAGAACTATGCCCATAGAACCATAAATAATTTATACATAGCATTTCTCAGATGAGTGAGATTTAGATCTAGCATGTTCTCATTTCTCTGTCGTATTTATGTGGATGAAAAACGGCAGAAAAATATGCACTGAGAATATGCATAACTCCTCAATGCCTATACCATGAAGCATCATCAAAAATTTCCACCATTAATGTTAATGGGTATGCAATTGTTTCCCACAAAGACTGACAGTAAACAGTAATCTTTTCGATTCTGATTTGAGCCACTTCCATATGTGGTCCTAAATCAGATACAGGTCCGATGACTATGTCTGAACAGTCGTATTGGAATTTATGTAACTTTTACGTCACTCTAGAACAACATTTGTCACAATTCTCTTTGTGATGGGAGTCACTCCAAAGATTTTACATTCCGGTAGTTCTTTGGGTTCTTTGGGAATATGGAAAATGGCAGCGAAGTTAATCACTGGAGGAACGGTGAGCTGTTATATTCAATGCTGACTCCGTGTTTACTTCCGTATAATTCAGTGCTGCGTGCAGACTTTGTTATTGTTCTTTTGCTCATGCGGGTCAATTCAAGTATAGGTCTCTGGACAGTAACACGACTTACCAGATTAGTGGGCGAGGCTGTAAACAGAGAGGCAATTTCGACCGCGTTACCTCATTTGCCCACGTCACAGTAAGGGTAGGGTTTAGGGGTGGGGTCAGGTGAAGGGCATCATTTTCATTACATGATTTATAAACACCCACCAGTTTGAAAACACCCACACAATTAGAAACGCCCACTTTTGTTCTGCAGAGACCCCATAATCGGTCAGTTCAGGATCGTGACCTGTTCACAATCAAATCTGATATTGGCCACATTTAAAAAAAATAATGTGAACAGCCGAACAAAACAAAAAAATCAGATCTGAGCAGTAAATCAGAATTGAGCACTAAGGCTTGCAGTGTGAACTTGGCCAAAAGTGACTCTGAGTCAATGATTCATGAATCATTCAAGACAGATTGTGTGAACTGGATGAGTCGATTCATTAAAAAGACATGACTCAAATTGTTTGCAAATGTTCATGTCTGATTGAACTAATACTTTAAGTCATCTGTAATTTGAATATGTACGTATTCGTATGACAAAATATGAATTCATGCAACATGATTTATGTACATCAACATTTCTTGATCAGTCTTCTCCCTTTGTCTAGTGCGCAGTGACGTTTGCCTTTCATTGTATGCTAACCAGCCCAGCCTCTATGTATTAGGTACAATGTGTTTGCGTGTGCATCCATGTGTTCATAAGGGCCCGTGATGCTCCAAACACAAGTACCAGCACTCACCTTGACTTGTAACTCTTTTAATGTGCCTCAGACTACAGCTCCACCAGATCCTCTAGAGCCCCAGCAGCCAGACGAGCCAACGGATGAGCACTTGTTGTATGTGAAGAAGACCTCAGTGGGCCGCACACATTCTCTGCCCAATGACAGCTACATGTTCCAGCCGCTGCAGCCCAACTCGAACCACAGTACCCACACAACCTCAACTCACCTAGCTCAGACAGGTGCACTGCAATATATTTCTGAATTTGTTTTAAATATGGTTGTTAATGCGTATGTCAATAATATCAAATGTCTCCTCACACAGGGTCTACAGGCTCTGTCCAATCTCAAACAGAAGAACCCACCCAGCACTTGACTGTGCCCACCGATCTGTTCAGACCGATCAGTCCTCATAGCCTATCAGATTCAGAGAGCATCCCACGTATCCCCCCGCCTCGCCGGGCACACACTCTCTCACGCACCCTACGCAGACAGGTGACCTCAGGTCTATTACTTTTGATTGTGTCGTACTTAGAGTATGTTCTATTAGCTTTTGTTTATTGCACATAGTAGCTCTGTTCCAAAACCTAATGAGCTGCTGTTCAAAAGTTTTTTTTTTTTTTTTTATGTTTATGAAAGAAGTCTCTTATAGCTCACCAAGGCTACTTTTTTTTATCAACAATACAATAAAACCAGTAATGTTAAGTTTTATTACAATTTACAATAACTGTTTTCTATTTTAATCTATTTTAAAATGTAATTTATTCCTGTTTTGCAAAGTTGATTATTTAGCAGCCATTACTCCAGTCTTCAGTGTCACATTATCCTTCAGAAATCATTCTAATTGATTTGCTGGTCAAGAAACATTATTATCAATTATTATTATTAAGTGTGCTTGCTGAAAGCAGCACACTTATTGTTCTTCTTAAGTTTTCTTATTATTATTATTATTATTCCCGGGAGATACATTTTGGCCAGCTCCTGCGCCTAGGCCCTTTGAGAAAGAGACACCGTTCCAACTTTAAAACGTACGGTATTCCGCCATCTTAAGTGAGATTCCAATCCGAAGGTAGCGAACATGTTCAGTTCGAAGGGCACTGCACACGGCATAGGGAATAAGGGAACATCAATACATCACTTCACAGGAAGTGGAGAGCGATGATCACCCAACTGTCATTTCGCGGCGCGCACCACGTCATCACCAGTAAGAACGGACATAACTAACGTGTGTGTAAGTATTCATACATTTCGCCATTGTTAAATGACAGTATTTTTAACGGTTATTGTTGTAAATATTACATATACTATTTTTGATGATTATAATTTACCTCAGTGAATGCAGCCAGCTTAGCTAGTTTGTGAAGTAAAGTGATTTTATTTTAGGTAGTTGTAAAATACTGCAATATAATTGTAAATATATAATATAATAATAAAAAATAAAATATGAATGTAGTCCTATATATATTTATGTTATATCATAATCTGCGCGACCCCGTAGTTGACTTTCTTTGATGACGTTTGCAGGGCGTTTCAAATGAGCGGTTATTGTCAGTGAAGTCCACTTCATCTGATATACCGTGCACAGGGAGTAGGGGAGCAGTGAACACTGCGTATGGACCCTGTCGAATGGAACACACCTTAGATGTGTAAAAACAAGTGGAAAGCGCGGGCGCGCCGCTGTCTCCTTTCGCGCTTGCTCTCCCATGGCGTCTGTCGTTGCTATGCAAGTTATGCAACCATGAACTGCGCTCTCCATGATGACAAGGAAGTATCAGCAAAAGATTAATTGATTTCTAGCCCTTGCATTAGCTTTACTACTAGATATATTTATGGAGATGAAAAATAATAAGGCGCCCTGTACAGCTATGATCAGCTGTTCGGCCGAGCATTCAATGTTGTTACGCTGCGAGCTGATCAGTTGGTTAGTTGCTGCCGCGCCCTCACTCGCACACCATAAATAGCAAATGTTTTTTTAATGTTTCAATTTCATGATTAAAATGACATAATTTGGAAGCGGATAATTTCTTCAGAAATAGCTCATTATGACTCAATGTTAGAATGCTGCACCTACGCTCGATAGTGTGAATAAGATCAGCGCAACGCAGACCACTGCATTGACAGCGTGAAACATATGATCTGTCTACAGCCAGGGCTCAGCGTAAGACAGAAAATGCCGGTCCAGCGCTGATTGAGGAATTAAATTCGAAAATAAAAGACAGTTTGACATCTTTTTTCTCGCATCTCGCATTTTTTCTCGCATCTATCCACTACCTACTAACGTTAGTGCACTGCACCCGTGCAAGCACACTTTGCAGTTCCTCTGGAAATGCATTTTCCTAGTTATTATCAACATTTAAAGATATCTTTGCTGCTTAATATTTGTGTGGAAACCATGATTTTTCTATAGTCTTTGATGAATAGAAAGTTCAAAGGAACAGCATTTATTTTCAATAGAATTCTTTTGTAACATTATAAATGTCTTAATCAATTTAATGCGTCCTTGCTAAATACAAGTATTCATTTAGTGCTCTTCATACAAAACACGTGAGATACATGTAAGCAATAAGGTACGAGAGGCTGTGCTGTATCGTGACTAAGTAACTCCGCTTCGCGTCGTGCCTAACAACGCCCTTCAGCCGTTAACGTTACTTATTCACGATACAGCAGTTTGCCTCGAGTACCTTATTGCTTTTATAAAACGGTTGCCACACAATACAAATATTAAAGCCGAAAAATATTTATCTATGCAACTTTCATGAAGTAAAATCACTAAAAGCATTCCTTCCGCTGAAAAAAAAAGTCCCTGACCGTAAACAGCAACATCTTCCTTGCTTCATTTTGTAGTAGCCTAACTGAACTGAAAGAACAGTGAATGCTTCTGTTAGTAAAAAACCCCAAAAAGATTAGTGTTTCATTTGAGATGGTTTATTTTCCGAGTTGGGACAACTTCGGGTAAAACCAAACGCAGCGCTCATTACTCTTACTTTTTACCCAGCAGTCTAATCACAGTGGAGGAAGGGTGGGACAAATACCGCACTGACCAACCGCCACATCATGCTTGCACAACGGCAACAGACGACAACAACAAGCACAACAACAGAGCACAATCGTTTAAAACAAAAGCCAGACCAAACACTTTACATTGATAACAAACTAAGTTACAAAATAACTGAGAGATCAAAATATTTAAGTTGGAATAACCTACATTTCGGGAACGACATGTCTCCTTAAAATAAGCAGCTCCATAAGCAGCTCGCTAGGTTTTGTAACAGAACAATTTTCTCTCTGTCTTCTTTCATAATGCATAATATCCCTTGTCTTCCTTTATTGATTGTGATTGGAGACTTATGGTGAATGTGACTGGTATGAAGTCTGAAACCTCTGCACTGTTGATCTCTCCCTCTGGCTAGTATATTTCTTCTTTTAATCCTTCCTGCATTCTCTCCTTTTTTTTCTGCTGCTTTTTGGCCTGCATACCCTCTAATGTGACTTACTCCGAGCAGCTCAGCATGGTCCAACCCAAGCCTGACCCCGAGCTGCTCCTGAGACACAGATACTCCTGTTTCTGAGAGAGCTTGAATGGGCCGCTTGAATCAGCTGGCCTCCAGCACCCTCTCCACAGATCCTTGAACTCCGTCCCCTACTCTTATCCTACCACACCCCTTAAATCCCGTTCCTCCAGCCCAACGCATTTCACCATGGCTACTGTAAAGGCCAAAAATGCAGGGTAAAGATCAAGGGGAATTAAATTGGACTAATATCTCATACGCACAATTAGCTGCATTTATTTAAAGCAAATACTCTAAAGCAATTATCTGCAGTATTTTAGTCATATCAATTGATTTTTAAAGGAACCTTAAACATTACCATTAATAACATTTTTGTTTATTAAATTAGTAATTATTTAGCTTGTTTTGTTTCCTAGATATGCTATTTAGTCAATCACGTCATGCTAATGTAAAAACAATTCCTTGCCACTAGGTGGCAGCATAGTGTCATACAAGTTTCAAAACAGAACAAGGACACTCATGGCTTGGTCTCTTACTCCATGTTGGCTTACTGTCCAAATTTAACATGGTTCCTCTTGATCTTTTGCCCCTCCCAAAAAGCCCACCTATCTCTCTCCTACTGGGCCGGTGTCTCTCTCGGGCTTCCTCGATTAAGAGAAACAGACAGATTATGGGGAGTTCTGAGAGAGAGTGACCCCAGGAAGAGACATGGGTCTTGTGGTCTGTTGCAGTTGCCCAGTGGCTCAGAGTGCAGTCTGCCAAACAGTGCCTGTAGTTTTGCCCTAGGGTAAATGTTGCTCTGCCCTAGTTAAAACAATACACCTATTGCTAACTTTTCTCTGAAAGTGCAATTGATATTGTAAGTTTTCACCTATGTGACTTCACCCAGAGCAGTAGCATGTACAGTACTGCTACTCAGGCAGTGTGTCAGTTTAGTACATGGGGAGTAGCTACTTAGTTCATGTCAAAGATTAGACATGAAGATACAAAGCAAAAGGGAGACAAATATTGATTTGCCCATTTCTCTAGTATACTGCAGACTTTCTGATTTGGTTGAAAGTACACAGTACACATTTCCTATCAGTGAATGCAATAAAAAGAACCAGGGGCGGTTCTAGGGGAGGTATTTGGGGCTTATCCCAAACCTTTTTGGATGCATGAGTCATCATATGATTAAATATTAAAATTTTAAACTTTAAAATATATGTTGCAATGTTACGAAGTAAATTTTTAAATATTACTGGAGATAAAAATAAAAAGGTCTCATCTGCATGCATGCATACGTTTTTTACCCTCAGGCTTTCTGTAGCTCTGTGTATAGGTTGACAGTTGTGTCATGATTGTCACTTGTCATTGCAACTGTTTCAACTGTGTTTATAAGATAACCTACTGTTTAAAAGAGCGCTTTGAGGGGAAAATAGTTGATTTACTAAAGTTTGTGAAGTTTATGGCCTTGTTTGTGGTCTTTATAAAACAGTTTCTAAGAGCTGCAAGTTTCAGGCTCAAGCACAAATGTATATTACGTTTGTCTGTGAAATAGTTGGTGCTTATTGCATCTGGATGGAGTGCAACTCTGACCAAAAAGTCATTAGATCCTGTAGTTTCTTCATAATGTCTGATTTATAGAGCAGATGAGAATGACCTGACATTAAAACTCAAAGTAATAAAAAAAGAATCACCCTGGAAGCCCATCCCTAGGACTGCCCATGAGACAGAAAGTACTAAGAATGTTGTTGAACTAAGAATGTTACTTCAGAATGTGTAACTACTATTGAGCAAGTTTTATTGAACTTTTAGCACAATTTAAACACTATTTTTGTCGGTTAAAGGTTCAGTGTGTGGGCGGGATGATTTAGTATGTTTTGTGGTGAGTTACTTCATTTGATACTTTCAAGTTTGATACAGACTTTTAAAAAAGAAGTCGGCTACCTCTGATTGGGGCTACAAATGCATTCAAAATGGACGCCTTGAGGCGATTTTTCTATTTTTCTAATTTCAGCTCTAATCCTTTGAAACAGAGCGCTTGTGGAGCTAATGGTGAACTCCACTCTAATTCCACGGCTCCCCTCCCCTTCCACTGGCTTTTACACCCCTGACATCTCATACTAACCAGTCTCCCTCTCACCTGTTCATGTCCTAATCCCTAATGTTACCCCCTACCTTCCCCTCACCTCCTCCCGTCCCTGCTCTCCTCAGGTTGCAGTGAGTGCTGACTCTCAGGAGACTCTATACACAGAGGGAGGGGAAAACAAGGGTCCCCTGGGACTTAGGGAACTGTCGGACACCCCTATCAACCTTCCACCTCAGCAGCAGCAGCTCCAGCCTTCGCTCTTTCTGGTCCCTGCCACACCAGGCGCCTCCCCGAAACCATCCCGACCTAGCGTCCACACACAGCACAACCCCTACGTCCAGTACGAGTTCTCCAGTCATTCCCACTCGCCGGCCCTACCGCCGCCGCCGCCACCACCGGCTGCCGGGAAGCAGGAGGAAACAGACTCTGTGGATCAGGAAGTATCCCGAATTATCCGTGCGGGGCTCGTAGGGAGGAGCGATGATGGAGTCGGAGGAGGGACGGGAGATCAAGGTGCAAGACGCCAGCTTAAAAAGTACCACAGCGTTGACACTCAGGGCCAGCGAGCTCTGCTGTTACCAAGGCCCTTGTCCTGGCTCGACGACCCGCGCCGGCACTCCATCGAGGTGTGCTCGTCCGTGGAAAGCAGTCCCCAGCGCAGTTCGATCTCCTCTGGCTTCGTCTCGCGAGCTGACAGCCTCCAGCAGCAGTCCTCTCCACGCCCCCGCAAGAAGAAGATGAGTCCCCCGTGCATCTCCGAGGATCCGCCCGAGGGTCCAGAGCTTCCGGGAGGCTTTCACCCTGCTCTGGTGATGGTACCGCCCCCCTTGCCAAGCCGGGACACTTTCCTGAGGAGGCGCGCTCCCTCCAGTGACTCCAAAGACTCATTTGATTTGGGTGGAGGAGGAGATGGGCTGCCTCAAGAGGGCATCCCAAACTCCAAGCTATTGACTCTGCCTAGTTTCTCTTTTGAGAAAACAAGCTCCGAGCACTGAACACTGACTCGCACGATCACGCACACACATGCGCACATGACACACGATGCACTCCGTGTATCCGTGATGGTGATAGTAATAGTAATAATATCTTAGAGAGTAATAATGCTAAATACAACAATGGTGAATACTTCAAGATCATGAGGAATAGTTACTATACCTTGTATTTTTTTTCTCTACTGCCAAAAGAACACAAAAGGAAGTTGCGCTGAGGATTAAACAAGCTAATAACGGGACTCTCTCTCCTCAAAGATGCCAGCGGATCCGTTGGCAACCTCATGACCTCCTCGTGGAGGTCTGTGCAGAGCCCGGGGGAGAGCGTCCCCTTCTGGCCGTTGTGAAGACTTCACAGCACTGTATTGCTGAAATCCCTAAAGGGCACTGATGAAGGTACAAAGCAATATGAACGTTTTAGAGACACTATTTTCTTAAATTATTGGGCCATAGTGTTTGTAAAGGATGTAGAATTTCTTTTCTTTTTCTCAATTTCGTTATAGTTTTATTTGTCTTTTTGTGATTTTTCTCTTTTTCTCAATGTTTAAATCGTTTGTTGTTTGCTTTATTTTTTCACCATAGGATATTTTTAGCTTTCCTGTTTTAACAAAGACAAAAAGAAAGAAAACATTTTTCAAAGTGCCAGGATCAATGTATTTGTAGGAATATTATTATTATTATTAATAATAATAATAATAATGATATAATATATCTCTTTAAAAAATAAAGCATTAAACAGCTCTTTGATTTTTAAACACAAGTATTAGACTGGTGTGCCTTGACTAAAGAACAAGTCTAGTGACACTGTCTGCAGAACAGATTGTGTGCTACTTTACTGACTTTCAGACAGAAGAGAACAAATACTTACACTAATTGAACTTATGAAGCAGAAAATCACTCCAAAACCTGTTGTCCAAAAACATCATCAGAATTTAAACCAGATTTCCAATGAAACGCCCAAAACACTTATCAGTCTTCGGATGAGTGTTTCATTTGAAATCTGATTTAAATTCTGATGTTTTTGGACACCAGGTTGTTAATTAAATGCTATATTATCAGTACAGTGCATGCAAAATTTGTGCGAAATTGTAAAATGAAAATATTTGATCTTGAGTTTCTAAAAGCTGTATGGTAGTGGTTTTCAACCTTTGACTCCAAGACTCGCCCATTGTCAATATTGCATATATATTTTGTAGTGTTAATAGATTAAAATAAATTGATTTATTTTGTGATTATATAGGTCTCAAGAACTGTATGTTCTTTAATAAAAACAACAGTTGTTGAGAGGACAAATAATGTCCCATTTTGTTGGACAGATATGTCAATTTTGTACTCTGCACAGTAGGATCAGCAGAAAGAAATGCAGGACCAAATTGCTACATTGAGGTCGAGAGTGGACAAAAAGTAATCTATGAGAAAATGGGCAGTTTTGTTAAAACAATGTTTTGTTAATTTATTAATAATCAGTAAGAAATACAGCTTTCATTTATCTGCTCTTAATGACACATTGTTATTTTAAAAATTATATTAAGGTCATTTTAAAATAGCTTTGACAATTTTTTAGTTCATCCTGCAGCCCCATTGGAAGTTTTCCGAGGCCCTGCGGCTTCTTTGAGAACCACTACCTAAGTGACTATATTATAAGCAGTTATGTACACATTGTGCCACCCTTATTCTTTACACTACTCATGTGTGCTTGTTAAGGTATATTTAGATCTTCCACTCAAGCCTCTCTCAGAATCAAAAAGCATGTTGATTGAAGCTGTTGTCAAGTGCACTGTGGAAGACTCACTGAAGCGATTGCCTTTCGACACATTTGCAGGCCTCCTTTCAAACTCAGGAAAGCTTGTGCTTCAAAGTCCAGTTCAGTAATATACCTCTATTTTGCTTCAAAGCCCTGGTTGCAGTCCAAATCTGTGGCTGCAGTTTGTACATGGCTTCGATGTGTTTGAACCTGTTTTTCTCATTGGACCAATTTTAGAACGATTTACCAGTTTAGCAATCTACATAAGATATAATCTCACTTGAATTATGCATGTACCAAATGCATTTTGTGTGTGTGTGTGTGTGTGTGTGTGTGTGTGTGTGAGAGAGAGAGGGATGCATCAGAATGGAGTTTATAATAATTGTAGAGTGTGCAAAGCACCTAATGATGTTCTGTACAGCTCTCCATTGCACCTGACATCTGGTTGCCATATAAACTATTTATTAGTGGTGTTTAATTCTACCTCTAGGATATCTTCAGCGTGGATCATTTTGATCAAGGTGATGCTAAAACAAAAGAATGCAAATGGAGATTGTCATGTGTTTGCTATAATATTTAATACTTTGTTACTTCAAACATTTGGCACATATCACAGTAAAAAATCTTATTTGACACTGAAAGAAGATGATGACGTTCCCACTCAGCTTTTCTATTAAACTGCAAAATCCTGGAAAACAGCTTGAGTGACCAGATGGAAAAGGAAAACATGAAGCTATTGGTAAACATCCTCACGAGGAAATGACAATTAACCTCCGCTGTTCTTCTAGGTGTGCAGATCATTTTAGCGATTTGGCCTCTCCCTTGGTTCCCACTCCTGAAATGAAGCCTCAGAGCTGAGGACCCTTCGATATTTGAGCTCTCCATCCCTCCTTGCAGAAAATGAGTATTGGAAAATCTATGATAACTTCATTTACTCAACAGGCTGAATCAATTTGACTTACAAAACATGACGCAGTTCCCATTGAAGACTGTGATAAGATAGCCTGGCTGAAAATTGAACATTTGGGAAAACAACACCTCGAGAGAGATTTTGAGATGGGTTAAAAGCTCAAAGGCCTTGTTTACCAGCCAAAAAGTCATCAAGACACTTTGGGAGGTCCTCAGTGATTGGCCGACTTGCTTTAGCGAGTGTGTGCTCATCAATGTTGCTCTGGCGCTCCGCTGAGCGAGAGCATGTGTTTCAGAAAGTCCGAAGAAATCCATTCATGACCTCCTCCAAATGATTGAGAAGACAAACCATATCACATCACATGAGCACCAACACAAAAACATATATTAAGGACACAACTTAAAGTGTTTAAAAGGCAATTAAATGAATAAAAACATTTTATGTTTTAGTATAAAAATAAGCCAAATATGTCATAAATTTTGGAATAAGCCTAATAAATGGGAATCATAACATGGGGAGAGGAGGGGCTACATATCAGCTCACTGACTTAATGACAGCAGTGTTTTTTTCAGGGGTTGGACAATGAAACTGAAACACTGGCCAACATAGTGTTGGAGGATTCACACCTATATATGCGCGGCCTAATATCAATCTTCACTGATTTTAAAGAGCTATGGTATCATATATGGTGATAATGTTGGCATACCACCAGGTACGACGGACCACATTCAACAGGAGTAACTGTCAATGCAAGAGGAAGCTGCCTGAAAGGGATGTTTGAGCTGCAATATGGCATTCCCTACTGTACTTGATGGTTCATTATCCAACCCATGAGTTTGTTTCATTGCTTACATTATTATCTGTGACTGTGAGAGAAAATCTTTTTCTTTGTTCATTTTGTGAGTGGGAGGTTAGATAACAGAACTTGATAACTGTGCAGCCACACACCACTTGCAAATGATAAAAGTACACCATATTCATTAAGCATTTTCTTGTCTTTGAGATCGTGAACCTGTAGGGGATCAGGTCATCTGAAACGATTCATTACTGGAAAAAAATAAAATCTAAGAGCACATTATGCTCACTCAAAAAGCACTTTAAAATATTTCATGAAGACAAAGTAATCACCTTTGGGATTAAGGTAGCCTTCATGTCATTCACTTTAAGAAATCCTTAATAATTTAGTTTTATTTGGGTAATTTTATACAGAAAGCTTTTGAAAGAGGCCAACAGAAACATTCTGCACACTCTGGTAAGGCTTCTTCTCCTGATGTTACCTAAGATGATTTGATGTCAAACAGCTGTCTGAAATCAAGGATGGCTATATATTTTTAAATGGTTGAAATCTGCTGAAGATTATTTTCCACGTTTTTGTTATCTACTTAGAATGATTGGTCTGTATAATTTTGGGTTGACCACTGTAAAGCTTAATATGCTGTTCACGAATGTCGTAATTACTATAACCTCGAGATGAAAGCGTGATGTTCTATTCGGACATTCAAGTCCTCTGACTGGGATTTATGCCTTTTTATGGCAACACTATCAAGATCTAAATTAATCTACAGCACTAGATTTAGCTAGGCCTACTTCCCAGACCCCTTTAGTGATTTTTTTCCCCCAATAAAGTGGCAAGCAACCCGATCTCACGGCAATTCGTGTTTTGAGGGGTGGCTAATTCGGCCACACATAACTTTTTGGACAAACCTTATCTAGTGTCCGAGTATCGCCGGGTACTGGGGGTCTTGCTTTCCCGCCCCACACACATGCCTCGCTGCATCTGCTCTGTTCAGCAAGTGGCTGAGAGGAGCAGCGCTTTCAAGGCGGGCATACACTGTGCGATTTTTGTCCGATTTTCAGTCTTATCTGACTCGTGCGACTCTTTTTCGGCTCGGGCTGATTTTCAGCTTTGTCGTGCTTCGTTTGTCATGCAGTGTTTGTGAAAGTGTACAGGGGGAAACGAGAGGCGATTATCCTATCCCGACAGGCAATCGGATGGTCGGATGAATTGCCGGCATGTGTGCCGCATGTTTAGTTTATAAGTTTAACCATTTCATCTTTAATGCAACAAGAAAGAAAACGAAAAGAGGGAGATCTTTAATTTCTGTAGATATCAAACTTGCTACAAATTGCTTACCTCCAGTTTGTGTTGCAAAATGGATAGGCCTAAACCATATTACTACGTCTTCCAAGCCACCTGTGATGTAGCTACCATGCCTCTTTTATTAATTTGTTAAATGCTCATGTTAAGCTGTTTTTGAAATAAAGCTGTTTTTAATTTTCATTGATGACTGATTATTAATATGATTCATTGTAATCGACCTAAATGTTTTTAGACAATTTTCAATTAGGAGGAGTAAGCTTCTATGTAATCTTGTATTATCCTCGCATCATGTTGGTTATGCGGGGATGCGCTATAAAATCATTGCCTGGCAAATGAATTATAATAGCCTATAAATTTAATAATAAAAGTAGGCCTTCCCTAATAATAATAATACAATAATGCTAATAATAATTTAATACATACATTGGAAATGCTAAATACTCTTGATATTGATAGCTGATGCTTGTTTTGACAATATCATGGTCTATTGGCGCAGCCGGCACAGGGGTTTATCGCGCATATTTCACACATATAGTGTGAGCAGTCAAGTCGCAGCTTGATGATCGGACTGTGAGCACATAAAACGCGAGCTTTGGCTTTACATCGCATGTGATCTACTCGTTCAGTGTGAGTAGGTTGCTGAAATCGCACAGACATCGCACAATGTATGCCAGCCTTCGGGTAAAATAGATATTGTTGCTTCTAACCTGGATATAGGCCTAGCCGAAATCACAGCACAGATATTGTCTTTATCTTATGTGTATGGTGATGTTGTCAGATGACGTTTTGACTCTGGATTTATAGTGCAGATTAACATTTTTTAAGGGAGAGCTGGTTTATGTAGTCTTAATAGGCTGCGTTTCAGTCACTATACATATTCATCAGATTATCTCACAACAGAAACAGAAAAATATATAAATATTGTATTGGGAATGTGGCTGTATTAAAATACAATATGCGAGTACAGTGAGTAGAAGAGAAGCAAACAAATGTAAAGGGCTGACACTATGGAAGGCCAATAGAGTCAAAGCAATTGAAACTAATATCTTAACTGCGTTATTGCGTGTAAATGCGTTAACACATAATTACACGTTAACTTGTTAATTTGGCTTGGCTATAATTACATACAATTAGAAGATATCTTTCAGCATATAATGGTGAGAAAAAGAAAATAATAATAAATGATGATTATTACCGCCCATTTTCCAAATAGGTTAGATTTCTGTATCATTTGTTATAAATTTAATTCAGTCTGTCCACCCACCTAATAACAGTCTAGGACCCAGTGAAAATTAAAACCTGTGCAGATGTGTTCATGAACTATTTTCGAGAAATGTTGTTAGTTGTTTAGTTTGATGACTATCAACTATATAATATGATTAGGGCCAAAACTTTGCGTGGATTAGCAAATGTCAAGTTCGATACAGAAATGATGAAGCTGTAAACAATAGATAATAGTATAATTTTTATTACACCAGTGTAAACAAATATGTACGCGCTTCACGAGATCTTGCAATAAATGTTGTGAACGTGATTCAACATATGTTTTAAGTTGAGGTGGCAAATACTCTCATTAATTCAACTTACAAACCATACAAACCAACTTAGACCATGAATACTTAACATGTAATGTTAAATGAACAAATTCAGACACTTTTAAGTTGTGCCAACTTAAAAAAATTACACTGAAATGGCTAAACTGCATAATCTTTTTTTTTTAGCTGATTCATCCATACTTGCGTGATATGTCTGATGCGGTAGCTGTTAGTGGTTGCCTGTGTTGCATCACGTGTTCGTTATTTTGGGGGTGGAGCAATAAATGGAGGGAAATGTTTGTTTAGGTGTCGATTTCAAATATCAACAGTGTTTTTTAGAAATCGCTTACTGCATCTTTAATGCCACTTTTCTTGAATAAGGAGCTGAGGTCTGACAGAGCAGTAGAGGTCCCAGGGGACCCAGTTTGAGCCTGGTAAAGTCTTTATCCTGTTGGAGGTGCTGTCTCAGGTTCCCTGGGGCTGGTAGTTCGGGTCTCGTAGAGCAACAGCAGTTGTTGTTGGACTTATGTATGGATTTTGATAGGTTTCACTCTCGTGTTGAAAGATGAGCATCAAAATTAGACTTTAGCGCATGATAGTCAAGTTTTTCTTGTCTATTGTTTTATATTATTAATTAGCTATATTAAAAGCTATATTAAAAAATATTATTTTTTTCTGCCTGTCAGTTCCAAGGTCTCCTGTTCAGTATGTTCTCATTCATTCTCATGTGCACAATAAATTATTGCACAGAAATTCATAAAGATTGATCTCAGGTCCCAACATTTTAATATTTTAATAATAAAACAAGTTTTATTATTCTGTGGAATAAGGTGAAGCAATCAATAGTATACCTCAAAATTGAATTAAGAACAGAGAGAACAGCATCGTTTTATATTACTTGCTTAGCCAACAAAATGCAAAGTCAAAAATTCTTACACATTCAAATTTTACACAAAAAAGCAGGGAGAGATACAGTAGAACAAATATATGATAAAGTAAAAGCAACATCTGTGCAGAAACTCTTTTGGTCAAAATCTGATATAAGATCTAGTCAGTTGCATCTCTATAGGCAGATCTATCCTGAAATCTTTGGATTTATTTGGCCACATACTATTCTAAATCCTTTAAGCAAGTGTTGTTGTTTTTTTAGGCTTGGTTTCTATAAATGCTATTTTTGCAATAGGGAGGATGTTTTGAATTCTGAAATATCAAGGAAGTTAAGGAAAATTTGTATTCCTTACGACATGACCCCTTAAAAAATGCACATGCCACCTCTGCCCTAAACAAATCATCAGCACTCTGCAGTAGAAATCCATTTAAGGAGATCGCTGAGATTTCAGAAAACTCATAGGATACCCCCTTTTCCTGAAAAAAAACATGCTTCACAAGCCATTAAAAACCTATAACGCCGCCATCCTTAAACCTACCCAATGGTTGAAGAAGCTAAACACAGGCTGACTAATAGCCTGCATCTCCTGTTACAAACAGAATCTTGATCTGCCCAAGATAATCACAAGAGGAGGAATCCTGCACGTCAGCCCCTCATATTATTAAAGAAAAAAGTTCACAGAAATGTAACTCTCCCAAGCCAAAGTTCACGTTATTCAACACAATTTGGTCACTGCCATCAATTTGCCTGTACTAGAGTAAAGAAAAAAGTGTGGTCTGGTTTCTCCACTACAGTTTTGTGGCAAACACAAGCCTGGTTAAGTCATTTGTTTAGTTCTGTGTGCAGCACATTGTGTGTGGCATACATTAATGCAATAGGGGGCCTGGATAACAGCATCTGCTGATGCTATCTCTTCTACTTCCTGTCGTTAAGGTCTCTGCCATGTTCTTCACGCCCCTATCAGTGACCACACATATTGGGAACCTGGCCAAACTTTGTAGAACTCTGCGAATGTAATAGATTGAGATGATAAGCGGAATGGCAGTGTGAACTGCCCTCTTCTTGTTCAGGGATTGCTGCAGACTTATTTTAGATTAAGAATGTAACTGCAGAATCTGTGAAAATTCACAATATCTTTTGAATCTGAGCAGTTATAAATGGATGTTGCACTGCAATTTTTTTATTAGTGTTTTGGCACTTTGGAGTCAGACCAATTTTTCTGAAAGAAATATTAACTTGTTCAAAATACAGTAAACCGTAATATTGTAAAATTTACTAAAATTCAAAATAACTTTTCTATATAATACATTTTCAGCAGCCAGCAGCCATTCTTTAATGTCACATGATCCTTCCTTCTAATGTGTTGATTTGGTGTACATGTATTGTTATAAATGTAGAAAACAGTTTTCTTAATATTGTGTTGTTTTGATTTTTTTATTTGATGAATAGAAAATTATATTTATTTGGAATATAATTAAAATAGTTTTAGTGTCAGTTTTCAATCAATTTAATGCATCATTGGTGAATGAGAGTATTAATTTATTTTTAAAATTTTAAATCTTATTATTATTTAAAATGTAACATGAACATCCATATTTTCTTAAAAAAAAATGTTTTAAAAACATTTACTTGCAAAATATTAAGACTTGTTTTCGAATCAATTTTGAATTCTGGTTTTTGTTCTTACCCCATGTCTTAATATTTTGCAAGTAAATGTATTTTGGATGCTGATATTTACATTATATACATATTTTTTAAAAAGATAATAATGTCTCCTCAACATTTTTCTATACTGTGGGTTGGGATGTTCAGATATTCTACTGGACAACATGTTGAAAAGGTTCATCACTGCTGGGTGCTGAGTGTACTCAACTTCATCAGTCACAAAGATTGGGTATGAAGTGTCATGTCAGATTGCAGTATCTGACATGACACTTTTGACATGACACTTCATACCCAATCTTTGTGATTGATGAAGTTGAGTACACCCAGCACCTTTCTCTGAATGTAGCATCCCTGTCTCACCTTGTATGATAAGTGCTAAAGATAGATGCTCAGTTCCCTGGAGCTCCAGCAGTTCCCTTGGCATAAAATACTTTCTTCACATTGTCCCTGATGATTCATTCAGACAGTGTGACACCTCAGGAATTATTAATGGCTGATACAGGACAAGTGTGAAAGCATCATGGATTCCATTTGATGAAATTTCTATACCCCTCTAGATCTTAAGAGGCTAAAACAATGATGTTGTGGGAAAACCTTGACATTTTCTTTGACGTTTTAGATCTAGTGACAGCAAGACATGCACAGTGTACTGCACCTGAATAATAAAGAGCCTGACATGCATTATAACTGCATTGTTCAAATACAGCTAATTTGACTCTATTTGGTCACATAAAATTAGCAAAGATATTTGGGCTCCGTGCAGTGTGTTATTCCATGACTGCGCAGCAATGAATGTCACTTAAACAAAATATAAAAATGAGCAAAGTTCGATTTTTTTTCTTCATAGTGTCCATGAGGCAATGTGAAAAGTATAATGTGCCACGGCTCACTGATTCGGCAGTCCTGCTGGGACCTCTGGCTGCCTTTTCATACCAATTTATTGAGATTGCTGTGACACTCTGACATTGATCACATTAATGCCCTGCTTAGCTTTATAATGTCAAAAGGCACAGCAGCACATCCATTTCCACATCCACATGTCTGTTAAAACCAGTATAGTGACTTTGGATATAGACTCAAAGGATTTGTATAAAATAAAACATTTCAGTTGGTGAGAAATCAAGCCTTGCTAAATCTGGAGGTGCTCCGTTTCAAAATTCAGTTCTCTAACCTGATGTAACACTGATCTAAACAGTCTTGTCTCACGGTGGGTGGAATGAAACTATTGTAAGATCAATCATCCTTTAGGCTCCTCTTACATTGAAGCATAAAATGACCCAGTTTAAATTTTTTTCCTCATGTAGTAGCGCAAAGGGGCTGTTCAGCTGTACCCTTCAACATTCTGAAATTTTGGTCCCACCATTTTGTTTAAAACCTCCAGTGTGTCATACTTAAGTAAATAAAGGTTTGTCCATGAAGTGGATACTATACAAATGTTTTTATTGTGATTATTGTTGCTAGCGATTAGATAATCCTTAGAAATAGTGCTCCCAGAAATTTAAATCCTGTAAATATTTCCTCAATTTTAAGCTCATGTGAGTTTTTTCTATAGACCACAAAAGAAAGGTTAACAGTGCTTTATACACTGACTATGAGCTATTAAGTTCCAGAAAAAGTGTAGTTCATACAACTTGAACACAATATTTCAAGTCTTATGAAGTCATATGATTTGTGTGAGAAAAAGGCTGATTTCAAACACAAATACTGAAAATATAATCGTGAGCCAATAATATCAATCCTAGCTCAACTCATCTGAATATTTGAATAGACACACATGCTACTGAGATTTGAGTCACAAAATATTTTAAATAATTATAGTTTTTTTTTTGTGTGCCATATTTATGTAAGTTTCGGGTGAAATGTCCCTTTATGTTATGTCAGTAAATTATCTTTAGGAACAAGACAAATATAGGTTGCAGATCTTCATAAACTACATGTAAATAAGCCTGGGCGATCAGGTTTCTGTCAGTGTCTGTTCCAGTAATGATTTTCCTTTCAATCACCTTCTGCACCAGTGGTGTCACTTGCTTCTGCAGACTCCATGTCACTGACTTGTTTCAATAATTCACATACAACCAGCTGCCACACTTTGATTTCATGTGTTAAGCATTCCTGTTGTTTCAGTGCAGTCGTGATGAGCTTCACAATTCATGTGAGCACGGTGTGTGCAATATAGTTTAGGTCAGGCTTTCAAAAAAGGATCTTTGCATCACATTTGTGGCTTTGAATAATCACTTTGGGGAGAATAAACACAGAGACATTTCAGGGATTTGCTGTTCCTCTTCAGAGATGAGTAATGTGTTTTTCTCTTTGCATTGGTCCTTATTGACTAATTCTGTTTGTGATTGTTTAATTTAGATTCTAGCTCAAGTGGCCAGAGCCCTCTAACCTTTCAATTTACCCCTGCTGCATGGCAAAAATTATAATAATAATCATTTTCTTAATGAGGATTGTCATCATGTTTCTAGTAAGAAAAGCATTCTCAAAACAAGATTAATTTACTTGAGAAGCATAAGATAATACAGTAAGACTTGTTTAAGTTTATTTTTCTTATCCTACTGATGTCACGTTTGGCTGTACAAAGCACGCAAAGACAAACGAGAATTCAGAATAACAGTCTTTAATACAGTAAACTCACGCAGTAGAAACTAGAAACTAGGTCAAGATAGGAACAAACACATTGAAACAAGACATAGTCCTGACAGTTTGCCCCCCCCCCCAGGAAAGGCAAAACCAAAAACCAAACAACCCCGAAGGCGACGACACCCAGAGGTGGAACCGGAGGGTTGAGGCAGAACTGGAGGGAGGGCAGAGTCAGATGGAGCCATAGGAGCGCAGACGATGTGTGTCTTTGTGTGCAGTCTCAGTATGTCCGTGGCGTAGAATGGGCGACATCTGACCCAGGTGGAGCCGATGGTCAGAGCTGTATTACACACATTTGCTGCGTTCAAGTCCACTTTTAGACACGCACTTGCGAACTTCCCTAAGCACTTCCCCTCGGGGGAATACCCGCCGCCATTTTGAAGTGCGTTCCACTTCGTGAAGTGGACGAGGGAAGTTTAGATGGACAGACCCTCGTTCCCTCGATTTTGACCGAGGGAGTGAGTCTACTTCATATGTACACTTCAGGCACCTATACAGTGAGGAAAATAAGTATTTGAACACCCTGCTATTTTGCAAGTTCTCCCACTTGGAAATCATGGAGGGGTCTGAAATTGTCATCGTAGGTGCATGTCCACTGTGAGAGACATAATCTAAAAAAAAAATCCAGAAATCACAATGTATGATTTTTTAACTATTTATTTGTATGATGCAGCTGCAAATAAGTATTTGAACACCTGTCTATCAGCTAGAATTCTGACCCTCAAAGACCTGTTAGTCTGCCTTTAAAATGTCCACCTCCACTCCATTTATTATCCTAAATTAGATGCACCTGTTTGAGGTCGTTAGCTGCATAAAGACACCTGTCCACCCCATACAATCAGTAAGAATCCAACAACTAACATGGCCAAGACCAAAGAGCTGTCCAAAGACACTAGAGACAAAATTGTACACCTCCACAAGGCTGGAAAGGGCTACGGGGAAATTGCCAAGCAGCTTGGTGAAAAAAGGTCCACTGTTGGAGCAATCATTAGAAAATGGAAGAAGCTAAACATGACTGTCAATCTCCCTCGGACTGGGGCTCCATGCAAGATCTCACCTCGTGGGGTCTCAATGATCCTAAGAAAGGTGAGAAATCAGCCCAGAACTACACGGGAGGAGCTGGTCAATGACCTGAAAAGAGCTGGGACCACCGTTTCCAAGGTTACTGTTGGTAATACACTAAGACGTCAAGGTTTGAAATCATGCATGGCACGGAAGGTTCCCCTGCTTAAACCAGCACATGTCAAGGCCCATCTTAAGTTTGCCAATGACCATTTGGATGATCCAGAGGAGTCATGGGAGAAAGTCATGTGGTCAGATGAGACCAAAATATAACTTTTTGGTCATAATTCCACTAAATGTGTTTGGAGGAAGAAGAATAATGAGTACCATCCCAAGAACACCATCCCTACTGTGAAGTATGGGGGTGGTAGCATCATTGTAACGAGGTATGTTGTTACGGGAAGAAGGAGGCGGGAACCGGCGAACATTTAAAGACTTTTAATGACAAAAATAATACAAAATGAAAGTAAAAGCCAGCAGCCCCTCACGGACGACTGCTGGCAACACAGAACATCAAATAAAACACAGGCCTGTTCCTCTCTCGCTCTTCACTGTCGTTGCTCCTCCTTTATGCTTCCGCTCCTCCGTGAGAGATTCAAGACCGGTGCGTCTCGCAGGTGTCGCTCATCAGAGTAATCATGCCACCGGCCTCATGCCGCTCTCTCACGGCCCTCGGCCTCGTCCTGCTCGCCACATACCCCCATCGCCCCTCGCAGGCCGGGGGGTACCCACGAGACTGCGCTCTACTCCCCCCCCGTCCCCCTCCTCCGGGGAGACCGAACACGGCGGCTGCGGTACCTGGGGGTATGGACAGACGAGGCGAGAGAAAAGGAGACGGAAGCATGATGAGCGACAGAGACGAGAGAGGGGAGAGAGAAAAAAAAAAAAAAAAAAAAATTATTAGTCCGGTTCCCACAACGCGCTGCCATCTGGCCCTGCACCAGCTGGGCGATCTCCTCCGCGGTGCCTGGCGGTGGCGCTGGATAGCCCTCGGTGGACGGCACGAGGCTCCTCCGCCGCCTGTTGGACGGCGACGGCTCCTCCGGATACGGGCAGACGGCAGGAATCCCCCGTTCCCTGCTCCTCCCCATCATGGCGGACGACAGCAGGCTCCGGCCCACGGCGAACGGCGGCGACTCCTCCTCTCTCTCACGGACGGCAGCCGTCCCTCCAGCACCCAGGCGGCCAGCAGCGAGCTCGACCGTCCCCCCGGCAACTCACTCCAGCGCACCGCCTCGAGCGTCCATGGCGACGGACTCTGCTCACCATGCTCGATGGCACCGCGGATTCCCCACAGCGGCGAGGGCTCTTTGACAGTGCGTTCCTCCTTCTTCCCGGGTTTCGGCACCAGTGTAACAAGGTATGTTGTTACGGGAAGAAGGAGGTGGGAACCAGCGAACATTTAAAGACTTTTAATGACAAAAATAATACAAATACAAAATGAAAGTAAAAGCCAGCAGCCCCTCACGGACGACTGCTGGCAACACAGAACATCAAATAAAACACAGGCCTGTTCCTCTCTCGCTCTTCACTGTCGTCGCTCCTCCTTTATGCTTCCGCTCCTCCGTGAGAGATTCAAGACCGGTGCGTCTCGCAGGTGTCGCTCATCAGAGTAATCACGCCACCGGCCTCATGCCGCTCTCTCAGGGCCCTCGGCCTCGTCCTGCTCGCCACAATCATGCTTTGGGGGTGTTTTTCTGCACATGGGACAGGGCGACTGCACTGTATTAAGGAGAGGATGACCGGGGCCATGTATTGCGAGATTTTGGGGAACAACCTCCTTCCCTCAGTTAGAGCATTGAAGATGGGTCGAGGCTGGGTCTTCCAACATGACAATGACCCGAAGCACACAGCCAGGATAACCAAGGAGTGGCTCTGTAAGAAGCATATCAAGGTTCTGGCGTGGCCTAGCCAGTCTCCAGACCTAAACCCAATAGAGAATCTTTGGAGGGAGCTCAAACTCCGTGTTTCTCAGCGACAGCCCAGAAACCTGACTGATCTAGAGAAGATCTGTGTGGAGGAGTGGGCCAAAATCCCTCCTGCAGTGTGTGCAAACCTGGTGAAAAACTACAGGAAACGTTTGACCTCTGTAATTGCAAACAAAGGCTACTGTACCAAATATTAACATTGATTTTCTCAGGTGTTCAAATACTTATTTGCAGCTGTATCATACAAATAAATAGTTAAAAAATCATACATTGTGATTTCTGGATATTTTTTTTAGATTATGTCTCTCACAGTGGACATGCACCTACGATGAGAATTTCAGACCCCTCCATGATTTCTAAGTGGGAGAACTTGCAAAATAGCAGGGTGTTCAAATACTTATTTTCCTCACTGTATGTCCCACAATGCAGTACGATTGTGACATCACCACATATCTCGTCTAATCACCACCACAACAAACAACTCTATGATATATTCAATTTTTTTCTGGGCCTCATCCTTGCTTCAATTCTGGCCCAGTTCTGTCTGGGTCCCCGGCCCAAAACTGGCGCAATACGCTGAAAACAGACTCAAACAACTTCCTCTGGCCCAGATGTGGCCCAGGCACTGTAAAATGACTCTTATTTATTGATATGGCCCAGGTCTGGATGTTCCAATTCAGCCCATTGCAGTTTCCGCCAGTAGTGGGCACTCGCAATGACGTACATCCGAGTGAACGAGACGGAGGGAAGTTAGCAAGTGAAGGGCATGACAATTTTGGACTGGAACGCAGCATAGTAAAGGCTGTTTACAGAGAGGTGCCAGCAGGAGGCGCATTAGGGGCAGCAGAAACAGCGGTTTCCCCGGTAACGGCTGTACACAAACAGCGCTCATAAACGCTGCTTTATCAGGAAAGATAAAGAAAGGTTCAATTGAAATAACATCGAAACTTTTCTAAAGACCGTCAGTTCACTTAAGATACATTCATATAAAAACACACGTGCCGCGTTTTGACTTTGAAACATGCAGTGCTCATGTTTATTCAACGATGTCAATACCAACCACAAATAGATTTTCCAAAAGGCTGTGTTGATATTGGTTGTGTGAACCAATGTATGGGAAACACTGTTAGTAACACACACAGCTGTGCATCACCACAGTGCAACGGTGAAAAGAGACCCTCTCAAACAGTGCCGCAAAGCGAAATACTCCGTTTATTTAACAAAAACATGTTATGGAAGAAGAATTGATGATTTACTGACTCATTAAAATGTTGTTCATTTTGAACAAAAAAAGTTACGTATAGTGAACCTTTAATTAATTGGATCATAAATCAGTCCTTTTGGAATCATTTGCATCATCACCCCATCAGAGACCATCAGAGACCATTTAGTCAATCCTCCAGTTTTCAGTTGCTTCATCTCAGGTTGCTTTTATCAAGTATCCAGCAAAACTGAGCATAGAGAGCCAAAGATAGAGACAAATATTATTAACAACAGATTAAATACTAGATTGGAGTGGAGTGTATTTTAAAGCATTGATATCAAAGGGTGAGCGATTTCTCTTTCTCTTTTCTGTTATCAAACCAACCTACATTACAATATTTACAGGATGATATTCTACCACCTCTTGGAAGTCAAGAAACTCACCCTTTATGTAAGTCAACTTATCTCTTAAAGGGACACTCCACCCATTTGCATTAAGCTTTGCATTGTTAGAAACCCAGTCATACTATTGAATGGTCTTGCAACAGTCTCTCATTTTCCCCTGAGACGGGAGAAATCCGTTATTTACCTCTTACACTTCCTCCCACAATGACGCAAAAATCGTCATTTTGCGTCATTGTAGGAGGAAGTGTAAGGGGGGGGGATTTCTGTTGAGACTACAGACACTCGTTCCTCATCTTTCCCAGGGGGCGGGAACCGCTCACGCTACAGACCTATTACAGATCAGTGGGTGGGACTTTACTCTCTGAAACTGAAAGCAATATCCTCCATCTTGTTTGAAGCTAAGCTAACAGGAGCTGTGGAGCCAGATGTAAAGTTATGACAATAGCGGAGGAGAGTGCTCAATATGATATAGAAGAAGAGGATTTCGGAAGTCTGATGCTTGAATCAGGTGTTTGTGGCTACCTTTACAAGCCGCATTATAGCGAAGAGCAGCCGAGGCAGAAGACCTGCCTGCCGCGGACGAGGAGCCCAGACTGGCTCGAGTTAGGGCGGACTGGTGGCGCCGGTGATCTCACTATGCACCTACGAACTGCTACGAACACAGAGATAGTCCGTCTGCGGCAAAGAATTTCAACGATGACAATTTCTCCTGGATGAAATCTCTGAATCAGACGAGGACACGGACGTTTGTGTTGTGAACTATCCTAGTTTCGCACCGCATATGTTCTGACTGAACATCCAGGTACCATGCAATAATTCACTTTTTCGAAAGAAATACAAACGAGGAGTAATGCACTAATGAGTTCGCCAAGTAACTAGACATTTTGTGTGAAATGAATTTCAAGCTCTGGTGGTAGCTAGCCTTGTAGACGGAAGAGTGATTTCTCTTATAGGCAGATATGCGCTTTCTGGATTAGTGGGAGTGGCTTGCGGAGCTGTGCAATGTGGTGCATTGTGGGAGTTGTTGTCTTTCATACAAATGCGTCCTGAAGTTATTTTTTGTCTTTCCTCGGTCACGAAGGCACCAAATTCAAAATTTATTTTACATTTCGACTACATATATGACCCACTTTAAATAAAAAACAATGTTCAAATGGGTGGAATGCCCCTTTAACAGGTTCCATTTGGTAAATTGGGATGAGCGGAGGATAACACTTTCCTCTTAAATACTCATTTATAATTGCAAATCCAGGACTTTCTATATGTGTTTAACTTTAGCCCAGTTTTTTCATCACAAATTTAGTCTCATATTACCACAATTATTTTGTAATTTCTGTATATACTTCTGTATTTCTGGTTTACTGTATTTTGTCTGTCTATAGTATGTGGAGTAGCATCCAAATAAGTTTTCATTGTACTTTGTCACTTGTACACATTTTGTACAACTTTGACTTTGACGTTTCCTTAGATTTGAAACAGGCTCTGTCTGTACAGAGGATAAAGTTTTTGATGAAACCTATAAAAGCAAGTGAAATGTTTTAGACAATCACAACAAGATGTGTGACAATAGCGCAGGTGTTTGAAAGCAAAAAAAGGAAGAACAATAATTAGTATTTAGTGTGACTGGCTGCTGAATCGCATTACCATTTTATTCCCCGCATTATCTTTCAGAACTCCCTCATCTACTTAATTCATTACTGTAAATTTTTAGCTCCAGGAAGCCAAGCAGGTAAATCATTAAGGAATAATGTACAGCCAGCTGGTTATTGGCAAATAAACCCAACAGAGAGTTCTGTATTTTGTCATACTGACTGGCTGTCTGTACAGTATACTGTATTTCTTATTACATGACTACTAAATAAATAAATAAATAGACATCATATTTTGATGTGAGTTTATTTTGTTTGTGTTTTTGTGACTATAGGGCCTATATAAGAAAATAGTCCATTGAAACAGAAAACACTAAGAAAAACACTGCAACATAAATATGATAATATCAATTTATATATTCATATTATCTGCAATCTAGGTTACTTTCTCTATGGACTTTAGCCAACACATTTAGCTATAAAGTAAGATTTCCCTCTATTTTTAGTTTTCTCTCATCAAGCTATTTGTGTTTCTTAATGGGATAGTTCACCCCAAAAATAAAAATGTTGTCATCACCCTCATGTTGTTTCAAACCTGTATGAGTTTATTTCTTCTGTTGAACACAAAAGAAGATATTTTAAAGAATGTTGGTAACCAATGGTATGGTTGGTATGTTTTGATAGTCCACTTTAGACATTCTACTAACTATAAGTAACTTTGCAACTACAAGTCAACTAACTCTCATCATGACTATTAGTAGACTGTCTGCTTAATATCTGATAACACTTTATTGTGATGGTCCCCCAACAGACATTCAGTTGACTTGTCAACTTATTCTCCTAACCTGAACCCTAACACCTAACCATAACCTAACAGTCTACTGACAGTCTACTAATACTCTAATGAGAGTTATTTGACATGTAGTTGAAAAGTTACTTATAGTTAGTAGAATGTCTAAAGTGGACTATCAAAATAAAGTGGAACCATATTTCTTTTCATAGAAGTCAATGGTTAGAGTCAACTGTCTGGTTACCAACATTCTTTAAAATATCTTCTTTTGGGTTCAACAGAAAAAGAAAAAAAACTCATACTGGTTTAGAACAACCTGAGGGAGAGTAAAAGATTTTTATTTTTGGGTGAATTATCCCTTTAATGGTTTTTTGGTTTTCTGAGTGACATTTTCATCATGAAAGTGGTCATGAGCTTACAATCAATCAAAATATAAAATATAAAACTCTTTATGTTCCACGGAAGAAAGAAAGTCAAACAGGTTTGAAACAACAGGAGGTTGAGTAAATGATAACCTGGATGAACTATATCCTGTCAATGTCAAAAAAGCCATGGGAAAAAGCTGACCTAGCTTGAAAATTTCTGGCTTTAGCAACAATAACCCTGATGTATAATCTTCGCTTAAGGGGTCGAGTGAACAGTCTCAATATCCCTCTATATCCTTCCATATCTTTAGAATAGCAAATACAGCATAAGCTTGTATTAGAAACAAATACAGTAAGACTATAGTACCATAGTTTAAGATGGGAAAAAAGAAAATCTCAAGTGAGATCCCCAAAAAATATCTTTCTTGGTTTAGAATGTGTGCACGGCTGGGATTGAATGACATTTGTATAATTGTGCATATCACTTTTTATATAAGGAAGTCCAGCTGATACATCGAAACTCAATTGACCGCATACAAGGTCATTCAATTTCCTAAACCGTAAACAGAGACAAACACAACAGCTAAACAAAATTGGCAGCACAACTCAAAGACACCCTGTGCTCTGTATACCAGGCTCTGAGCCAATTTCTTTCAACTGCAATTTCAACATTCAGAACACTACGGCACGTCCGCTCTGTGATAAACACACATTCGTTTGGCCTGCAGCAAAATAATTGGAGGTTTTTCTGGGTATTTGATTTGGCATGGTGCAGGCATACACAGGAGATTTCACCAAGTGTTGAGAGTAATGAGAGAACAACAACACATATCTGCTCTACAAGCGAAAACACGCTGACATGACACTAGAGTGGTCAGAGGACAGAAGTGTCACTAGAGGCAATTAGTGGGCAATACTGGCAATATAAATCAGAGGTCCAACTGTAAAATCTGGGCTGCTAGCATGACCGCTGCTTGATTAGTGGTGTGTCCCGGCCAATTCCCACTCTCTGCGTGCTTTTTCACATACTATCCCTTGTGAATCCACTTGGGGTCATCCTAGGTCTGCGTAAACGAATAAAAAAAGCAAGCTAATTTATAATACGAGCCACTGGCTTTTTACATCACAGTGATTCTATTAATCTCTTGCCTCTCTAGGTTATGGTTTCTGAGCATGCTCACTTGTGTGCAGGAAAGGAGAGGTGGCCGAGGACACGCCATTTCCGAAAAACAACAGCAAAAGCATACAGAACCCAGATGCTGAAGGAAAAAGAGGCTGTGACTCATCGGGCAACGCATTTCCAGGCTCAAGCCCGTCTTGAACTCTGTACTGCTGTTGTTGCAGTAACAACGGCTTGATAGAACCAGATGCTTCGTGGATGGTTGGGGAGTGATTATGGCAGACCTTTTAGTAGATTAAAAGTGAGGTCTGAAGTGCTTCAAAGAGTATTGCAAAGGGGAAAAAATCCATCCATTTATAACGGTTTTCACTGGCATAACTGCCTGCACAAGCATGACACAGTTTAAAATGTCTACTTGTCATGGATTTGCTCATATGAGGTGCTATTTGAAAGCCTTAAAACAGCATTTTTGCATAAGAATTAGGTATAAACATTGTTGAGGAAGCTACGAATATAAAAGCTCATATTTTTAACAAGAATTACTTGCATGCGTCTTCTCTCCTTAGGAACTACAGAGGCTAAGTGTGCCAAGCGTGTTTTGGCTTATGAATATGAATTATGTTCACCATAACTGATTTGCTGAAAGACGTTGGCAGGTGAGCATTAGCGCATTCATTCAGCAAATTGCTCAATTAGTCGAGCAGCAGAGACTTTTTACTTGATATTGAAGTTTTTGTTGTTCATGACCAGCTACAATTTTGTTTTATTCACACCGCAGTCAAGCTCAGTGTAATGAAATGAAAGTGCAGGTAGACCAATTTGGCAATTTATAAAAGTTGTAATCATTGCTATGCCCCTGGTCGCAATGCTCATGTAGACGATTATGCAAATCATCAAATGAAATGGCTGTAACTAATATATGAATGTCCTGAAATAAGTCAAGCTTCCTGGTCATCAATCCTGATTCATCCTTATAAAAACAAACAGCGCCAAAGGTAGATCATCAAGGCATAACCTGAGATTCATTTAATAGTTATTTGATTATTTGTTGTTTGGGCAGGGTCAAGCACAGGGTCATGGGCCAAGGTCATCACTAAAATTTGGCCCCCTGATGATTGTATCATAGATAAGCAGCTTTTTTATTTCTTTAAAAATAAAGAAATAATAGAAGTGTGTGTTAGGTCAGGAGACTGAGGTATGGACATTTTGAAGCCTGGGAAGTAATGCTTCAATGGGTAGTACTTTAGATGTGAATCCTTTTTGGATGTCGCAGATCAATGTGAAAAAGTATGCAGCTTTTGACCTTCTACTTCAACCTCCTTCCTTTTTACTTTTGAAAAAGTGTATGCACTTGTTTTTTTAGATACACAGGGAATGAAAAGTACCTGACAATATTATAGGCTTAGTGAGATCATTTCTACCAGAAAGACTCGGGAGGCAAAATGACGTAACAAAGCATAAATTTATTAAGCAAGTTTATAAAGTTATTTGGCGTAGGCCCCGTCCGTAGCTCACAATCCGAGGGTAACGGAATCTGCATTTCCTGCCTGAAGACGAAGGCAGGGGCGCAGCCGACCCCCTGGGACCATCCTGGTGGTGGTGGGGGAGGATGGAGGTAATTGATGGCGTCAGCATCTGCGAACTCAGACATGTGTAAGTACCGATCTTTTATACTACAAGTATTAGAACACTATTGGTTAGATGTGAAGGTAATAAGTGACGTAACAATTGAGTCTTCCTGGCAGAACTTACGCTAAAGCTTTCATTTATGGATCCATTTTAAATGACTATATTTTAGGTTCAGTTTGGGCCAAATCACAGTGTATTCTGCCTTTAAAAATTGCAGCAGGCAGAAGTATGCAAAATTCAAGAGTAGCAGGCTATGTTGTCCCCATATAGCTTTTGCTATATCCTATACAGTATAACTTAAGCCTCAACTATTATTTGTTTCAATCAGGTGTTTTTCTCATTTTTTAATTTCTACACACACACGCACACACAAACTCACACGCACACACTCACTCACGCATGCACACACACACACACACACACACACACAAATGTGGGCATCAAAGCTGTTCTGTGAAGAGAGGCCTTCCAAGGTGATCAAACATGTCCACAGGGCAACAGCTCTGACTTGGTTATAATTGTAGATTTATTATGGACATATTAATTTGTGGCCGGAATAAATATTAGAGCTCTACTAAAGATTGTGATTGGCTCACAGGGATGCATAAAAAATAAACCGTATTAAACTTTTAAATTGTGCTAGAGGGCAGTATGGTGTTAGTTTGTGCATATCACTCAGCCATTACTGTAGGCTAATACTAAAATCAAGTATCTCTCTCTCAGTTTCACTTGGGCTCTCTCTTTCATTGCTCTCCTTTTCATTTAAGCCTATAACGCAGGAATAAGTGTTCCTTTTTCTTTCAAGCTTTTCCTTTTATGTTTTTGTGAACCTTTGAAGAACCTGTTTCAGTAAACAAACAAACAGAGATGCACATAAAGGCTTAAAATTGCAAGGAGACGTGTTCACAGACAGTATTCCAGTGGGGTTTTGCTACAGATTAAGTTGTTCTACCAGAAAGACTCGGGAGGCAAAATAATGTAACACTGCATACATTTATTAACAGCCCAGCAAGCATTTATAAAGTTCTTTGGCATAGGCCCAGTCCGTAGCTCGCAATCCGAGGAAAACGGAATCTGCATTTCCTGCCTGAAGACGAAGGCAGGGGCGCAGCCGACCCCCTGGGAGGTATGGACAGGGACCATCCTGGTGGTGGTGGGGGAGGATGGAGGTAATTGATGGCATCAGCATCTGTAAACTCAGACATGTGTTAGTACTGATCTTTTATACTACAAGTATTGAACCAATGTTGGTTTGTTCACTCGAAAAATGATTTAAAATTCCATTTGGCTGTTAGTAGTGCTGCATAAATTACATGCTTCACCTTCAAGCTGAATAAAAGACGCATAAATGAGATCTCCACTATATGTTACAGTAAACTATGCCAGAGAAATGTACTGTATGAACAATTCAGTTTTCCTCTAGGTGAATGTGGAAACAAAGCGTCAGACAACGCAGGAATATGACACCATGGCTCAAACTAATTAGTAAGGGCACTAAACAGGCACAAAAACCTCTCAAGCCACATCGTAACTTTAACCACGTCTTTGCTGATTCAGTCACTGAAGAAGTGCAGGGTTGATGGTGTCTCCAGACACTCTAGGGTTGCAAGGGAAAAGTTTCTGTCAGCACATGCGTTGTCCTGACACAAGGCAGAGTGAAGCACTCCGTCAAAGTCATAGCACACGTGACTCCCTTTGACATTCCATGTACCTGAGAACACTGTGTTCATGAGGTGATTTCCTGCTGTCCATCAACCCCAGCAGAGGCGGCAGCAGGCCAAGCACTTCTTTACCAGACTGACATCTGCACAGTAAATCCCGCTCAAGAGATGGATGTCATGTATTTATGTAGTGAGTGAAGGGTTTGCTGATCATTCAGATGTCGAACGTTTGGCACAGTTTTACAGACATAGTCCGGGTTTCTATGCACAAAGTGTTCCTATTTCTGCTACTTTTTCCATCCCTAGATTAAAGTCTCCTACACTCTCACAGACTGTCAGGTTTGATTTTGAGAGTGTGCCTGAGTTTGAAGCATTTGTGTGAATGTGTGGCAACTGATGAAATAACATTTACATTTAATCAGACGCATTTATCCAAAGTGACTTTCAAACTAACGTATCTTTGACTAACACATATCTTTACTGAGTCTGTGTACACTTAAAGCATCAAGTCTTAACATCATCTCAGAAGGTTCACTCATACTTTGATAGATATATAGGTCTATACCGCATAGTAAAGTTGAGTGAACATTCTGAGATGACGTGCAGCTTTGACGCTTCAAGTGTTGCAACCTATAACAGTATGTGAAATGAGACGTGTCCAAATTCAAAGTATTCATAAAATAAAAAAGTACGGATCACCTACTTGATTTCGGACAAAGCTACAGTAATGATGTTTCAGTTCTTGAATGAAGAGGTTCTTTTTAACAAATTGGTTGAATGAATGTTTCAATGACTCATTCATAAATACAGCCGCTTGCTTGTTTGAATTGATTAAAGGTAAGGTATGGGATTTGCAAAACGGCCGGCAGATTTTGAAAATACACAACTCAAATGGTCCTACCTTCTTTCCTCCAACGCTGGCCCTGACTCCACCCATTCGAAGCGCGTGAGGGGGATGGGGGGAGGGGGGTATGGTACGACCGTTTGATTGACGAACTTACTGTCCAATGATTTTAGGTGGTCTTGGAAATGATTGGCTGGAGTTTTTCGAGTCCTGCCCGTTCCACAGATGATTAAATTGCTTAATTTTCATTTCAGTGCTTCTAACTCAGTGGCTGTAAGTGGGTTAGGAATAGGATTTCTAGTGATTTTGAAAAAATGGACAAAAAAGAGAATCACATACCCCACCTTTAAATTAATGATTCATTGACAGTCATTTGCCACCATTAGGGTTGTAATGGTATGATTTTTTTTCCGGGTATGATAACGCTCGATGGTGTTTTAAGCCCCCAATGGCTCCTTAGAGGCAGCTAGCCCTACCCTGAACCTTAAACCTACCCATCCCCTCCCTGCCTGGAAGGCGCCGTTGGGGGCTTAAAACACCAAACACCTATGATAACCGTCTTAGTTAATATCACACTTTCAATTTGAATGGAATTAAACAATCAATTATTAATATTATTATTTTTATTTACAATGAGCATTAAATTAATGAAAACAGTTTTTTGGTTGAACGGATGCTTCATTATAACAAACTTGAAACCATTTTATTGTTTTGTTTATTCAATATACAATAATCAAAAGCATGTCAAATCCGTTAAATTGATTATGTATTAAATTGATTATGTATTCGATTAACAACTTATGTTTATCATTAATAATTTATAAAAACGTTAAAAAAAAAATAATAGAGTCCTATGAAATGCATTTTATAGCGTATTGTATAGGGTTTTCTTATCAGTATTCCACTAAAACCCTGTGTAACCCTGTGTATGTTAACTGTGTAACATAGAGAAAGACTAGCAGAATCCTCACCAATCTGACAATCTGTCTAGAATGCACATTCAGGAACAAGTGTCTATAACTGTGGTATTGCTACAACTATGGTAAGAACAAGTAGCATATAATAGTCAGTTGACTCAGATTGTCAGAGCCATTATAGTTTTCAATGGCTGACATCACATCAGAGACTGACAAACCTTACTGTTTTGTGCAAATGGACTCATCAGTCTGCACCATCAGTTACAGGACAACTTGAGAATCAGACAAGAAATTAGCCCTTCTCCTGCCCCCACTCTCACATCTCTGTTGATCAGGCTGTACACTGTTATTATAATTACAGTGCTCTACTTTCCAGCCAGACGAACAGACTCAACTTTGAATTGTGTTGTTCAGTTTATGACTCAGCTGTCATTTTCTCCTTCTATTCCTCCTACCTTTCCCATGTATCCCTTCCTGATGTCCTCCAGATGTGACTTTCACGGAAGCCACATTGGACCGGCACAACATCTATTAATCTGATAGTGGTCTTGGAGTCAAAGAAGAACAGACCTTGCATATTAACTGCTTTTGACATGAGGTTATGCTGATCTCTTCTCTGGCCCTTAGAGACGAGAACAGCTAATTTGCTCAAGAGCAAAATGGTTGACCTACAAATAATATTCTCTGTATCAAATGATAAGCTACTCCAAAATGCTAGAGCTGTGGATGGTGTTTGCTGTGTGCACCAGAGCGTATTATCGACTTGCATTGCCCATCTGAAAGGGCAAAAATTCTCTAAAACTCATTTCCAGCCCTTTGAACTTCTTACCAACCGAGGCAGTGTGCCATCGGATGAACCTGGCTATATTAAAGTCGGAGATATGACTTCCTGAGGATTCCAGATCAGATTCATATTGTTGACTCCAGGAGACTTGAATATTTCAGCCAAAATGGTGCATTAAAATTCGGTTGGTTTTTCCCCCATTGAATTGATGGTCAAATCCTAATGTGTTCTTTCATAAGCCCAGTGCCATGCATTGCATTAAGGTGGCATTGACGTACTTCTGAATGAGTGTTCTGGCATTTGCTCTGACCTCTCACCACTTCATGGTTTCCCATTAATTGAGATGGTGCTGTGGCAAATTTGCACAGACTTATCTCATGATGGAGATGGATTTTGGTCATGTGTTAACTCAACTTTGGATCACCCCGACTGCCTCATGAATACAAATGTTGTATGTAAATTGCAGTGGAGAGTTTTTGCTCCTTTATAATGACAGAAATTATATGCATATGCAACCAAAAAAAAAAAAAAAAAAAAAAACTATGGTAAAACATTACAATGAAGTTTAGTTCATTAACATTAGTTTGAGTCGACATGAAATGGAAATTCCCTATCATCTATTTTCTACACGCATTTTTGGTGAAGCAACAGACTTGGAAGGATCTACCACCATCCGATCAACAACTGATGGATAGAATATTATAATTAATGTATTTTGAACAAACATGAATTAACAATGAACAATAGTATATTTCTGAATTAACATTAACCTAGATTATTAAATGCTGTAGACTAATGTTCACTGATATTTCATGATTCTAAAAAAAAAAAAGGGAGAAAATTTGTTTGTTTCATAACACAGAAGATCCAGTAAAAATGTAGGAGTATTCTGTATAAAGTTCATTCTAAATTTATGCTATCTCGACATCCTTCAGTAGAGTCGTAAACAAGCTCTTAATGTGGATTCCTCTCTTTAAGGGTAACATATCTTTGCGAAAAAAAACAAAAACGGCTGGCTGGCTTTCTTTCATAAAAGTGCCAAAAACTCCCAGGTATTTATTAAGTACCTGCTGAGAATAGTCTTTTAAGCCATTTTTAGAGGGATGACCTTTGGGATAAAACGAAATCTTTAAAGTAAAGGACTTTAGCACTACACCCCCTTTCTGCCAGTCATGACTCGGCCAGTGCTTATTATGTGAAATCAACTTTGCAAAATGTTTACCTTGGAACACCAAAGTGGAGAAAATGTTGGTATCGCTAACAGGAACTTGACAGAAGGGAAGGGTAAATTGCCTCAGTCAAAAAACATTTTCCTTAAACCTGTTTGCTTCAAATGCCTGCTGATTTTGTTTTGCGAGGGCAGCTTTTATGGTACATTATGTTCTGTGCCATTATTATTTCTCTTTATTTGGAGACACAGAAACACAAACGTGTAATACGAATCCCCATGTGTGTCAATCTCCTATCTGCTAGATGAATGAATGAATTCAGGTAGTAGCTCATTAGTCATTCACAAATAACACGCACACATACATTTCCAGAATGCCTCCTCGCAATGCTTTCCCCCAACCAATCTTTCTCACTCTCCCTCTATCCCTCTCCTTTCCTCTCTCTCTCATCTCCCCTCCCACTCTATGCTAGTGCGTAGCTTTCTCTCTCTCTCTCTCTCTCTCTCTCTCTCTCTCTCTCTCTCTCTCTCTCTCTCTCTCTCTCTCTCTCTACCCCTTGTAGGCATGCACTCTGTCAGTGGAGGAGAGCGTTTCGAAATCCAGCTGTAGCTCAAAGTGATCGCCTCCTTGGGCATATCCATTTAAGAGGATTCTGCCCTATTTTCCCTAGTACCACTTTCTTTGGTTGTTCTGAACCTGTAGGAATTTTTTTTCTTTTATCTGTCACTCAGGTTTGTGATATAGTGAGTGTTCTGCTGAAGAATAACAGAAGTTTTTCTTACATGGCTGAAGCACCTGCCTATCTCATTTGTGCTTTTTTATTGACGTGATCTGTGTGTCCTAACACACGACAGAGCTTAAGTAATTTCTTTTTGGTCCACTGGAATTTTTTTTTATTTTGCCATTCAAGGATTTCTTGCTGACAACGTGGTAGGAGTCCCTGAGTAAACTCGTCAGAGAAATCATGAGTTGGACTCATTGTAAATGCTAAACGTCTGTCTGCTTGGAGCTACGCCATCTGTGGAATTAAATCAAGGTAAAGCATTATTTTTTCTTCATTACATTTGACTCTGGAGGTAATTTGTCCGAAATGCCCTAGCTGTTATGGTAGATAAGCATATTTCATTAATTTGAGGGTGCAATGACTCGTTTCATATATGAAATATTTAATTTGATGCTTAGTTATTAATCATTTGATAGAAATAGTTAATTAAAATCTGCAGACTTTAAAGCGGTTCTATCAAGAAGTGGGAAAGTTAAGCCACCTCTCAACTTAATTTTTCATTGATAGGAGTGGTGTGTTGTTGTTGTTTTTTTGTTTTTGTTTTTTAAGAATTTAAGGCACACTAAATGATATACAACCTTATCTACACCAAAGGTTACAATATTATTTTATTTTTTTAAATAATTATTTTATTAACAAAACAAGCCTTTTTAAAAGGAATTTAAGGCACATTAAACATGTCTAAGCTTGTACTATAAGTTAAAATATTGTTTTATACTAATTTTAAATAATTCTTTTATTTATAACTTACGAAACAAGCCTGTAATTGGAATTAAAGTCATATTAAAATGTTTGACCTAATATACAGCAATAGGAATTGAAGGTACACAACCAATTCAAATAAGATTTTAATGTCGTTTTTAGTTATTTTATTTAAACTTTTTAACCACTTTTGACCATGAATTCCTCTGTAGATATGACCACTGTGTCAATGGAGCCCATAGTGGCGATGGTGGAAAAGATTTCCAATGTCACCGAGCGTCCAGTAGAAGCTTCTACTGAAGACCTGGTTGCCACCTTCATCATTGGCACTATCCTGTCCCTAATGTGTCTGGTGGGTGTGTCTGGAAATATCTACACGCTCGTGGTCATGTGCCAGTCCATGCGCTCTGCTGCCTCTATGTACATCTACATCATCAACCTGGCACTAGCTGATCTGCTTTACTTACTAACGATTCCATTTGTAGTATGCACACATTTCCTAAAGGGATGGTACTTTGGAGACGCCGGGTGTCGGATCCTCATCAGCATGGACTTCCTTACCATGCATGCCAGCATTTTCACCTTGACTGTTATGAGCACAGAACGTTACTTCGCCGTACTCAAGCCTCTGGATACAGTCAAACGCTCTAAGAGCTACCGAAAAGCAATCGCCCTTCTGGTGTGGACGGCTTCGCTGATTCTCACCTTACCCATGATCATTAGCGTCCAGCTGATGACAGAGAGCTCCAAGCCAATGTGTCAACCCACACTGAGCCCTCTCTCATATAAAATCTACATCTCCTTTCTCTTTGGCACGAGCATTGTGGCTCCAGGGGTGATAATCGGGTACCTATACATATGCCTGGCACGGACCTACTGGATCTCCCAGACTGAGACTTTCAAGCAGACCAAGAAGCTCCCGAACCAGAAGGTCCTGTATCTGATCTTCACCATTGTGCTCCTGTTCTGGGCCTGCTTCCTACCTTTCTGGATTTGGCAGCTTCTTGGTCAGTTCCAGCCCACGCTGGATCTCTCCACCAAGGCCAAGCGTAACATTAACTATCTGACCACATGTCTGACCTACAGCAACAGCTGCATCAATCCGTTCCTCTACACCCTGCTCACCAAGAACTACAAGGAGTATCTTCGCAAGAGACAGAGGACTTGGACGGCTGGCAGCTACCTCAACCGACGGAACCGCTTCCAGAGGTCGCCCCGTCGCTCCTTGTCCTCCAGCAGTCAGCAGTGTACGGAGAGCTTTGTTCTCGCACATTCTTCTCGCACCAACAACAGCAGTCTCTGAGGTAGGTCCTTGACCTTGTCTTGTTGGCCTTCTATCGGAACTACATGCTGTTTTCCAGACAGTCTACTGTAAGTTGATGTGAAAGATAAAGATCCTGTCTGAATAAAACCAAATTTTCTCTAGTTTAGCTTCATCTTTGCTCTGTCCAGCAGGTCCGTTTTGAATCAAGCCAGGGCCAGACTGTTTTAGTTTTGTGGTCATAGATCTGATTTTCTGGTTGGCACGTGTCTCTGCAAAGGGCTACAGATGATATATGAGAACTTCAAATGCTTGATTAATCTTTTTTGGTTGCTTATTATTATTTTTTAAATTGCCTTGTTTAAAAAGTTCAAGAGTACACATATGACTAGATGCAGGTGAAGGAATGGAGAGACATTCAGAAAAAATTTTTTTGAGTAGGAGACAATTTATCATTTGATGAGTCACCATTCTGTTAAAGTGTATGAAAATCTTTCATTTATTCCATGCCTATAAAAAGATGTTATGTTTGCAATTTACAGATTTAAGTAGATCAAATGTATAAAAAAAAAAAAGCATTTTGAAACTAAGAACTATGATGTCACTTTTGTCTCAAGACAGTAATTGGTTCATAGATAATTGATCATAGTGCAATTGCAGGTCTGAATAAAATAGGCTACATGATAACTGGGTTCCACTGATTGGATCACATCACTAAATTACTCTCCAATCAGCAGACCTGCTACCCTCAAGATGATCTACATGATACTGAATGCCTGCATCTTATGAATGGCTGTAGACTGAAAGAATAAAGCTCTAACAAGGCTGGAATGGGCTATGAGGTTGAGTTAGGAAGAAAAATAAATTACTTGCAGTGTCTTTCTGCAATAATTCTGTCTGGAATCACTCAGGGAAAAAACAATAAAACTCCCACCAGATTAGAACTTTATCTAATCCTAATATTTATTTTAATTTCCCACCAAATGATAAAATTAAAAACAGAGGAGAGAAATGAGAGAGGGAAAAACATACAAAAGCTCTTTTCTATTATAGGCTATTTAAGCTCTCTCAGATCCAATTTGTGTTTCAGTGTGTCTTATTCAGCTTTGCACTTTGCTTCAGTGGAGTAAATTTTTGTCATTAGGTTTTCTTTAATGTCTACTAAATATACAACACGTAACATAATTGTAATATTGTTCATTAGGTCATCAGAATCTTTTTTTGTATCATAAATTCAAAATCTGCAATCATTCATTTTGAAAAGAGTTCAGTCTCCAAATGAATTGTACTAATTATTATAATGTAGGCAATTGAAAAAATAAAATAAAAGATCACAGCATGTTTATGGTTTATTTAATTTCTTTCTAATTTATGAAACAGACTTCTGAGCATCAGACAAACTACATAAGAACTACATAGTCTTTATTAAAAATAATCATAAATAGACTAAATCTCAGATAATATAATTATTTACTGAGAGCATCAGAACTCCACTTCACATAAATTGCAGCCTGATATTGTCATAACAATAATAATTTATTATTTTTACAAGCACTGTAAAAGCAAAAAATAAATACATAAATAAAATCTAAAAACATAAACACAAAAAGTACTGGAATGATATTTTGAAGAAAAAGTGCATAGTTATTTTTCACAGAGAAAAAGAAAAAGACGGGGACAAAACTTGAGAGCTGAATCATGGCAGTGATTCAATCGACTGTTTGATACCTTATCAAACAGTCGATTGAATCACTGCCATGATTACAATTTTATCACTTCCCAGGTCTATATAGTTTGTTGAGTTTCTTTTCTTTTTTCTTCTTTTTTATCGTATTTTGCTTGCATTGTCTAACTTTAGTGCACTACTGAGAGAGGAAATCATTTAGCAGAGCAATGTAAACATTTTTCTGAGCTCTTGCCTCTTGGGTGGATTTTGATAATCTGTTTTTGCTGGGCCATATGACCCACATTTAGGAAGTGATAGACATTGCCAGAAGGAAGACCTGTGTGTCCCTGTAGCTCTAAAAATAACCTGTCCTCTACAACAGCCTCTCCTGCAATGTCTCCATTTGGTGCAGACACTAAATCAACATTACACATACTGATTGCTCTTCCCTTGGGTTTAAATATTGATTCACTGACACTGAGGGTGTGATTGTTATAATTAGGAGGGTGACAAATATTACTTGTGCCTGGTTTCACAGACAAGACTTAAGCCTAGTCCCAGACTAAAATGCATGTTTGAGCTGTCTTAACAGAAAGCAATTATATTAGCATATGTCAATGCCATTGTTTTGTCTCAATATGCACTCCAGTAATGTTTTTTTCTAAGGCACATTTTAAAAAAAGCTACTTAAATGTCCTAATTTAACTAAGGCCTAATCCTGACTTAATATAAGCCCTGTCTGTGAAACCAGTCCCCAATGTCAAAATCACATGAAATATAATTCTGAATTCACTATGAGCTATTTCATATATTTGTATTTATTTATGTTCATCATATAATATATCATTTTATATGAACACCTTGTCTTTTTGTCAACAATTTTAATTTAATTATAAATGAATACATAACGTTCCCATGGCACTCTGCCAAACAACCAAAACGTGAAGGTCAACATTTACATTTAGAATTGCTACCTGCTGCTTATCTATTTTTTGCATAGTATATTTAGCTACATGAATAGCCTGTGACAGTAGAATGCAATTACCTGAATTTGCATCCATATAATCTTTTACTTAAGGCCTAGATAATAACTTAACAAAAGTCACATTTAGCATTCAAATCAAAAGGAAGCGCAAAGTCAAAGTGTCCCCAGCAAAGCCCTAATTTGCTAACTAAACTCACCTTGACAAAGTTATTATATAGAAGGTAAATAAAAGTTAAATAAAAAGGACCCCCTTAGTTGTTTCAATCTGGACACCAATCTTTTTCTGTCACCGAGTGAGAGACCTTATTTGTCTAGACGGTGGGCTGATTCATCTGGTACTGATCCAATAAGGATCCAAATCAATACATCTCATATATTCCAGGAGCTCTTCCAGACCATCTTGAGCCTAGCAAGAGATACTCCTGGCAGAACAATTGCATGATGATGAACTGTTATGATCTTTGAAATCCAAAAGTAAGAAGAATGGCACATATTTCTATCATTCTCTAAAAAAAATAGCCCTGGTTCTGTTTAGTAATCAATGTTGTGCCTGCCCCAAAAGCAGTAATCATACAGAGGTGGGTAGCATTTACTATAGTATTTCTTTGGAAATTGAAATTTTGGAATTTCACTTTTAAGAGTAGATTTATAGGTACAATATGTACGAAATTTGTAGTAAAAAATCCAAAAATCACTTGCACAGTGTGATATATTTCAACGCTTAGTTGTGTACTTATAATATCCCAAAAGTTCCCAAAGATTTTTAATTTAAGAGAAATTCCAATTTTAAATTATGGCTAGTCCCTGGTCATTGTCGCCTGTCAATGACGTAATATCCGTGTTATCCCTGGTTTCTGCTCGTTCTACCACAGTAACCATGGCGACAGATGTGGACAACTGCGTTACGTCTAGCGGTAGGCTCACGCTGTTGTTGTTTCGTTCAAGCAGACTTTGGGACAAAAGGAGAACTAAATCGAGGATCAATATCAGCGTGGCGTTTTCGAGATGCCGAGAGCTTCGCGTCCGCGACTAACTTCGACTTGACAGAGTCAAGGACAGAGGCTCCTGCATGCACTTTATTAGACAGGTGAGCAAATGTACATAAAACGAATCAATGTTATATATATATATATATGGTCCGAAGTAACAGCTACTTGAGTAGTTTTTACACTGGATACTTTTTTACCCTTACTCAAGTAACTATTAAGATTATTACTTTTACTTTGAGTAAATATTTCTATAAGTACTTGTACTTTTACTTGAGTATAATTTTTGGATACTCTACCCACCTCTGCAATCAATTGATTTATAATTCACATTTTCTACCCCGGTCGTGAGAGAAAAACAGGGTAATTCGTTACATTCTTTCTGAGAGCACTATTGGTAGCTGAAAGCATTATTATATTAGCCAAAGAATTTTGTAAATAAAAGCTCAGGGGATGGGGGAAGGATGTGCAGAACTTGACGGATTCTGCAGAAATATGCTGAGCTTTCCATGCAGGGCTAGTGATAACAGCTGTGAGTAGAGAGCTGGGCGAGTGAAATACAAATGCAGTGGCTGCAGAGAGATTTGAATGTTTAACGTTCTTTGGTAAAGAGTGAGTGAGTGAGATTCTTGTGCCGTGGGCTGTAATGAAAAAAAAAAAAAAACTAGGTAAACAGGTTAAAGAAAATGAGAATCAGCAGGTAGTGCATCAACATATGCCCTGACTACTGAATATGTCTTATACAGTTTTGATACTGCAAAGTCAGATTATGCCCCAGTTACAAATACATAATGCATTATACATACGCCACAGAGCTGCCTACATTAACTAATTCAAAACGACTGCAAGCGCAAACATTGCACAATTCTGGGTACGTCAGGATATCTGAAAGGTATGCATTTGTTTGCTATACACAACGCGGTTGCATCGTTTTGTATTCCGAGTCAATAGGTGTGGGTGTATAGGTTGTAATGGAAATGAATCAAGAAACAGGTTCACTGAAGACCTGTTAACGGCAGCAGTTTACTGACCGACCCAGGACAGCTGGCTGAGTTTATGAGGCCCCGTTGCTCTTGTGTTCATACTTATGAGGCCCTGTTGCTCTTGTGTTCATACTTGTAAATACCTATCCAGTGACACCGGTCTGGGCGTCTTATCTCGCACATAATGTATGTATGAACGCTCGTGAAAAATCCATTGTTCTGCATTATTATGATCTGTGCCTCTAGGTGGTATACTGGGATATCGATCACTATTTACAGGCCCACGGATTCCTTCTGTTCCACCATTGATCCGAGCACTGTAAATGTGTCAGGGTTTCCCCTTGAAGAGGACAGTGGTAAATGTGGTTTTCTCTGATGTTAGAGGGTCACAGAGTTCCATCACCCGGCAGGCTACCGCAGTATCCGTCTTACGAGGTGAGGTGAATGAGCTTCTACAAGGTCAGGCCATTACAGACAATTGACACCGCCATCACTCACTCAGCACCTTGCTAGTTTTAATGCACACATCTGTGCTAATGACTTTTTGTGAAGTAATCAGTGCGGCTCAGATCCCTTTCGTCTTTATCCTGTCAAAATGTACAGGAAACTCGGCATGCTGTGCCAAAATGACCAGCTCCTTCCCATAACCCTTACCTCTTTTACTTAAGAAACATTACAGACTTCTTAACTTTGCATCTATAAATATGTCCCCATTTTAGATGAAAAGAAACTATGAGTTTGTTTTATTCTCTTGATTATTCTGATATCCACTGGAGGTTTGCCATGTTAAGCTGAGAAGTTTACATGAAAGCTTTGGTTTTAGTGCTTTGGCAAGGCTTTGGCAATGTAAAAAAACAAACGCTTGAATGATTGATGTTTTAATAGTACTTCCTTGTGCCTGTTTTTTCCTGATGTTTTAAGATGATGAATGATAAATGTGATTCTAGGGTGAGAGATTACAGAGTGTACTACTCTGTCTGTGTTTTTTTTTTTCTTTCTTTTTTTTCATTTATCAAACAAAACAGATGTTGTACAAAAAGGAAAATGATTAAGGTTACAAAGGCAGGTATTATCTGCAAAAACCTTAACCATTTCCCCATAACTAAGCACAATTTTCCTGTCACAATTTTAAAATAATATTAGTATACATTACACAGTAATTATATTATATTATATTATATTATATTATATTATATTATATTATATTATATTATATTATATTTAATGCAAGAGAACTGCACCATGCACGGTGCTGATTTGTATACTTATTTTGGTAAATTATGTGCTAAAACAACATAGGCAGTGTATACAAGTTAAAGCAAAAAAAAACATTATTCATAATTTAAAAACGGCAAGCATAATTCATTCTGAGTAAATTCCCAGCATAATGTTCGACAAAGAAGTCGAAGAAGAAGAAGAAGCCCTTCAGTGCCTTAAGGATGTGTGCTGGGGGTTTTACTGCATGGGCTGATAATGGCAGATATCATATAAAAAGCATTTTGTCACACTGAGGTTTTGTACTCTCGACCACTTGGATAACTAAGGAATGTTCTTCAGAGCATGACTAAGCCTTTGAGACAAGGGCGTTACAATGGCAAGAGACAGATGAAAGAACAGGGATTAAAAAGATCAACAAATTGAGGCATTAGAGGTCAGATAGATCCATTAAGCATTATCTTTACTGACACTGAGCACAGAAACAGAATGTGAATGCAGCAAAGATATTAACCATCACAGACTTTAAACTAATATTCATTAACAGGTATACATTCTCATGTTAAATACATGCGTTTGATTATATTTCCCTCAGAAATCAGTTGTTGTTATGCAGTCCTGTTAATGATACACAAACATACCCCTAATGTTTGTTGTATCTATCCGAATTACTTAAAGCCAACCTTTTGGTTGCAAAAGCCTACAATTGATGAGAAAAGTCAGGGCTGGTAGTAATTACAAGCAGATGTTTAAAAAAAATAATAATGAGCAGATGTGATTCACTAAATTTGAGCCGCAAAAGTTCAGCACTGTTGTCATGAATCGTGCCGTTTCCATGCATTCACAACATCGTGTTGATTCTGTACAGGGATTCTTTATTAGAAGATTGTCACCACCAGATCTACCCCTGAAAATAAGTGAAAACGGACCTTGAAAGTTCCGAAATATTTACTTCTGGTGACCAGACAAACAGTATAAAATGAAGACATCATTATAAGCTTGTTAAAGAGGAGTAGCGGCATTCATATTCAATATTTGTTCAGTTTTACCTTAATTCTGTACAGTTTTTGTGAACATATATTTATAAAAAAATAAAAAAAATCTGTTCCCATTGTTACTAATAATGAAAACACTCTTTTTAGCCCACCTCACTCCACATACCTGTGTAAGTTTAAGTCTTTAAAACATTTAAGAATGATTTAGACTAAACAAGTGTGATTGACATTGTGGATAGTTCTGTGTGAATATATATTGCAAGGCTGTTTGTACAAGGAAAAGAAAATACACAGTGGATGCAATGGGGCAATTGCTTTTATTTGCATTTTTCTAATTAAAACAAACAAAATAATCTGCAGATTACAGAGCGGTTTGAGAAGAAATATCTGGCAATCCACTCATACTGTTCTAGAATGGATATTTAGCCTGTGCATTGCTTTGAAATGCAAGCTTTTGATATGCAAAGCTTGGAACTGTTCTTCTGGAACTGTTTTAGTTGGCAGAGATGAAATATACGAATAACTAATTGGCCAATTTTTGTCTGAAATTTAAGTTATGACATAAATGACTTGTTTATGGAACTGTTACATAAAACAATGCCACAATACTATACTGATCTTTTTTATATAATTAATTACATTTAATATTTTTTGGGTTGTTTTTGCTTGCAAACTTTACTCCTTATGTTCTCTCAGAGCTGTGTGTGCCTTTTCCTGGCATAACATTTGCTTACTGCAATAGCTGAGGAGTATATTGTGTTAGCCAAGATGTGTGAGTTTCCCAATGCCATGTGAAACCCTCAATGAGGGACTGGATAACAGGGTAATTTGATCCACAAAGCATCAGTAATGAAATAGCACATCAGCTCTGTCCCTCTGTTTTCTGCATTCCACAGGTGTAAGGCAATTAAAACAAAGATTCAGAGTAGTAGGGTGTATTTACAGAATCAAATTATTCTATGTTGTGCAAAAATATGGTACACTGTGTGCTGACCTTGATCTTGATCTTGTCTTGTCTTTGTCTGCAAGTGCATGGCCATGTCTGTACAGTCATTATGAAACACATAACAATACTGCTGATGCCCCCTGATCTTTCTGTGTTGCAATGTCGTTTTACTCCCTTAAAGCGATAGTTCAACCAAAAACTAACCCTCATGCTGTTTCAACTTTCTTTCCTTTGTGGAACATAAAATAATATATTTTGAGAAATGTCAGGTTTTTGTTGTTTTTTTCAATGCAATATAAGTCTGTGTTAACAAAAATGGTTTATCTTCTTTTGTGTTCTGCAGAAGAAACGAAGGAACGAATCCAAAACACCCAAGACAATGACGAAGCAAAACTTCTATAAATGCATGTTTTACCTGATTTTTTTTTTCTTATCTACTTTTAAAGTCACCTTAGTGTACTTGAGAACTCTAGCAAACTTTGAAATGGTTCTATTTTGACACTTCTGTATCCCAGAAACGGAATGTGAAATTAGATTGTGTTTGACCTTAAAGGTGCTGTAGGCGATTCTCCTGCTGTAGGGTTTTCCTTATTCTTTCCATCTTAGCCACCGCCATAACTTCAGCCACAAGCCCTTTCTCCCAAACTTCTATAGACGTGACTGCAAACCTAAATGAGCATCTGACAAAACTTTCAGATTTACATACCTTTTATTGCTTGTAGCTTCATTGCTTTGCATCTGGTTAGGACGCTGTGTGGTGTCGTCACCGAGACAAGTTGATTCCTCATGACATCTATTTCTGTGCTATCTGTGAGGAAGTAGGGACATCTTATGTATGGTGTTCCAAAAAGCCACTTACAGCACAAATAAAGACACATATAACAGTCTCAAGAGGCAAAAGTCACTTCCTGCTATTTCTTAACAGTTACTATTTCCCATTGGCAACTTCTTAGGGCTTTCTGGAAGTTGAAAATTTGGCTGATGGCTCTAGTAACATGCATTAACACATCCATACACACACTCACACCTCATAATTTTACCATAATCTATCTCTACGGCCCATGCTGTGAGTTTCTCTTTCCCCAAAGATCAGAGCAGTGAAGCTGCAGCTTTCGGGCTTGTTTTGAATGGAAAGGAAGTCCTTGAAGGTGTTGCAGCTGAACTTATGGGGATCAGCAGGGTGAGCCAATAATTAGAGTTATGTGGAGTGTCCGGGAGGAGCGGAAAGAGGAAAACTGTGAGCTGGGACAATGCCGCAGTGCAAGCTTAGGGCAGGGAACACAGGATAGGGCAGGGTGTCTCTTAGGAGAGTTATAGCTCCACACTGATTCCAGGTGCTGCGCGCTGAGTGGTTTTGTTTTTTTAAGTGCTCGGAGAGGGAGGGCATTGCCGCAATGGGTATTCTCTCAGGTGCTAGAACCATTAAGGCAGCAGGAACTCAGATATGATATATGGTCTTGATGCACAATCCAAGAAAGACAAATAAAGTCTCTGCAAACAGCCTTTGTGTGGCCTTCTGGCCTTTGAGATTCAATGGGGAAAAAAGAAGCTGGATTGGACAATGATGATTGTCCTGCGATCGTGCTCTCTGTAGTTAACTTATAAACACATTGTCCTCTGTAAAATGACTGTTGTTGCAGAACAAATCACTTGTTTAATTGTTCTGGACTGCTTGTTTATGTTCGCTAAGAACATCAGTTTAGTTTATCTCAGCTGGAAGTAAAAGGTTTTGCAGGCTCAGTGGTTTATGTAATTGTAGCCTATATTAAGATTTCCCATCTTTTTGGACCCCAGTGTCGAAATTGCAAGAGATTGGAGACCTTCATTATAAATGATCTTGAGGGTGAATCGTGGCTTATGGAGCTGGTTTATCTGTGCATTTATTTGTGTGCCTGTACTTCAGCCTTGAAAGGATAATGGGAAAAGCGAATGCATTTTTACACTGACACTGAATAACAGCTGTATACTGTCTAAGCCACATGGTCTCTAAACTGATAATCACAGTGGAATAGAGATTATTCATTTGCACAGAGGGACTGTGGTCTTCTGTGGTATTGCCGAATGTGATTTGCATGATAAATCTAAAGGGATAATCATGTATGGGGGAAGTCTGAACACACAGTTCACACTTTAACTCACTTCCTGTTAGATGTCACTTTACAGGACCATGAGATAGCAGGCTGGCTTAGAATCGTCACAACTTTAATACTGCCTCATACTGATACTGATCAGTATAGTTCCCTTTTTATCAGTAACTACAATGTTATGTCGACTGACAAATGGGGTCTCACTTGGGAGCCCCAATCATCTCTGAGTTTTAGAAAAATGGTCAATGCAATTGGCATGTGGAATTTACATGCCAAGTCACTCCCCCATACATGCGGGGATATAAGATGGTGGCACGCATCCACTCATTCAGATTTTGACTTTGGAGCTGAGTGTTTGCATGCTGCGATCACTCTTTCCAGTCACCTGTAAAGAAGAGCGTTCTCAGAAAGAGCATGCAACAGAGGAAAGGGCGGTGAAAGGGTGCATTCAGCTGTGTTTCGCCATTCAAAAAAGAGCATTTGCACAATTAAGTGCAGCGATCCCCCCTGAGCGTTTTGCCGCAAAATAATAGATTTTCCTAAAAGAGCAAGCAGGGGTGGTGAGCATCTTTTTAAAGATTTTTTCAGTCCATGTGTTTCTGGATGTGATCATCTGATGGACACGATCGCTGTCTTACATGTCTGGGCCTCGAACATGCTGAAATGGCGTTCGTGGATTGTTCATGCTCTACACTGCGAGAGCATGACCTTGTTGGCATTGCAGACGCGACTCTCCTTTGTGAAGGCAAGAGTCCCCTCTGCTGTTACCCAGCCCATTGCCACTGCACAAGGCAGAGCCGTGAATCTGGTTAACACACTGGGAGACCTGAGGGTTACAATCGGAGCGTTCCATTAATGTAGGAACTGCGCACAGCGACTGACCTCGCGGCACCTTACTGTCCCACCCGGTCCTGGTTCTCTGACCTGATGCTCCTCTCGACAGCCCCTCTGTGGCGGATTCCCCTGAGGAAGGACCTTCTTTCTCAGGGACGGAAATCTGGAACCTCCAAGTGTGGCTTCTGGATGGGACATGGAGGACCAGCAGTGGCAGACACCATCACTCAAGCCAGAGCTGAGTAGAGTCTGTTTGCTGAGTAGTATTCTTCTCGGCAGAAAGACCCCCAGAAATGCCCGATCAGCTCTGTGCTTACCTTCCTGCAAGAGAGGTTGAAGAGGAGGCTGTCCCCCTCCTCCTTTAAGGTGTATGTTGCCAGGCCTTTTCAGTCAGCGAATCATGCCTTGAGTTTGGGCTGGCCCTTCCTAATGTGGATCTCACTTGGAGACCCCAGCACGTATATGTGCCCAAAGTTTCCACCACTCCTTTTAGGGGCCAGATGGTGAACTTGCAAGCGCTGCCTCCGGAGGATGCCTCCGAGGCATTACTGTGTCCCGTTTGCACCCTGTGTATTAATGTGGACCGCACGCAGAGCTTCGGAAGCTCTGAGCAGCTCTTTGTCAGCTTTAAAGGTCAGCAAAAGTAAAAGGTTGTCCCACTGGATAGTGGATGCCATTGCCTTGGCGTACCAATTCCAAGGCGCGCCATGCCCCACTCGGAGTGTTGCCTCCTCCTGGGTTTTGGCAGACGGTTTTGGTACGAATGCCTTCTTTGTTTTCCAGGTGAGTTCCCCACTTGGCGAAACCTGGATTGAGTTTCATCCGATCATCTTTCGGCAGTCAGATGCGGCGGACGCATCCAACACCAGGCCCAGTACTCGAGCAATATCTCGCCCTTGTACTGGGCAAGATGCCCCATATGCTGCGATTCTTCTTTGGTAATCCCATATGTGTATTCTTCCACCATACGGTTTCCCTAATGATAAACCCAGTCACTAATCAGCGACAGTCCTACAGTCCTACATTTTTATAATAATAAGAATTTTGTGATGGATGTTGCAGATTTTAAGTTTCATATAAAAACTATTTTAACAGCATTTTGACAATTATTTTAGAATTATTATGCATGTAGTTGTTATGACCTTGTAAAGATTGTTTTGTGACACTGCAGGACTATTTGAAATTAAATAATAAACACAAAAAGGGATTTTAAGTGGTGAAAAACTAGTCAAAACCCCTAAAATATACACTCCTTTCATAAACGTATTTAAATATGTATCTAAAATATTCATAGGGATTAAAAGGATGTTCATGGACATGTTGTGCGTCAACTATCTATACTCTAAATTTCAAACAAAACACCTGATGATGTTTAAAAAAATGTCGATGTCATTTGTCAACAACCCATTAAAACTGTATTGAACATCTGCACAAGCATAAATTAATAAATAAATAAAGTAATGAATTAATGTTATTATTCTGTATTTTCTATATGCTCTACCTTACACTGGTATACATAATGTAGAAGAAGGGAAAGTAATTAATTCATTACACCCATATGGCTCTGTGATAATCTCCTAAATAAAGACACTGATTTGAAAGCCACTGATTCGTGGGTTTTCACACTGAAATATTTAGTGAGAGAGCTTCTTTATGGCCTGTGAATTTCGTTAGTGTGTCCTTGCAGGAGAAAGTGACCTAGAGAGAGGTGTCAAGCAGCTTTATAAAGGAATGTGGTTCTCGTGCCCTCTGGCTCAGATCATATTGCAGGCTTATGTCATGTTCCCCTGAGATATGCTCTTCAATTCACAGCTGACTGTCTCCTCGGTGGTCAAAGTCCTGAGGCATCCCAATAATCACTCACCCCTTAACAAAATACATCACAAAGCCACATAACACTTGCTATAATAATTACATCTGTACTAAATTTGGTTTCCAGAGTATTCCAGTGAACATTATTAGTGGAATATTCCGAACATTTGTCTCGGTTAAGAGCTCCGCTTAATTTGCTCACGCCTCATTTATTCAATTACATACTTGCAGGGGTTAAATTGGGATTTTGGAGGTGAGTGAACCTTCTAATGAAAAAATATGACATGATAAAATGTTTCTAAAAAAACTAAATGTGCTACGCTGAACTCACTTGTAATAGTACTATACAGTGTATATATATATATATACAAATCTTACTGACCCCAAACTTTTGAACTGTAGTATATATGGTAGCAAAAAAATGTATAAAAAAAGATTAAAATAAATTATTTACATACAAAAATCACCTACATGTGCTATTACTCTTGCTTTAGACACAAGCAGTCCAAATATATCTCTTTTTTTCAATCAATTGTGTGGGAATGCCTTTGTTTGGCACTAACTTGATGTAACTTGTACATAATAGCAGTTACCTTTTACAAAACATCAGCTTTTTAACTCTTTCTTGGGTGGTCTTGTGTGTTCAATGTTTAAAAAACACTTTTGACTGCCTGCTGTTAATTCTGACTGGATGCCGATGAGAAAAATACACTCTAAAAAATGCTGGGTTATTTTAACCCAATGTTGGGTCAAATATGGACTAACCCAACGTTGGGTTAAAAATGCAATTTAAAAATGGACAAACCCAGACGTTTTTAATGTAACCACTGCAATTTGTCCATTTTTAAATTGCATTTTTGTCCATTTTTGATTTTGTCCAAAATGCAATTTGTCCATTTTTAAACTGCATTTTTTAACCCAACGTTGGGTTAGTCCATATTTGACTCAACATTGGGTTAAAACAACCCAGCATTTTTTAGAGTGTAGGATTTTCAGTCATATTAGTTTAGACTTCCTGTTCAATATATATATACAGTATATATATTAATAATGTGAATATTAGTTCCATAATGATTGTTTTACAAATAGATTTGTATGCTACCCAACAATGATTTATAAGAAACAGGGGACGTCTAGAAAACATCTGAAATTATCTTTCCCAATGATTTGGATAAATGCCTAAAGAAAGTGATGGCGCAGACTGCTTCAGACTAGCCGTTACACACTAGACTGCATGTAGGCAATAGGTTAGATTGCTCAAGAAACTTGCCAAACATCCTACAAAGATAATGATTGAAGGTGAACCCTAAACTAAAAACATACGTAGGCAAGCACACACACTATAAGATCTGCTACTGGCTGAACAAAAACACCATGTGTGAGTATCAGTGGGGGCCTGGCTGATGCAAGGCGTATTAAAATCTGTTCATAAGGTTGAACTGGTGCCTGAATTTTGTTAATTAGATCTTCTCTGGATTCCTATACGGCAAAAGGCAGCCAGCCAGTGCAACTATTGAATGAAACAAACTAAGTGGCATTACATAACATCAATAGGCTTACGCTTTTGGCTTTAAAGTTCCTATTTGTAATATGATAAAACTGCATTTCAATGAGGAAATTTAAGATGATAAAATCATGCCATGACAGTGGCTGTGTCCCAAATAACACACTTGACATGTTCTTGCAGATCTTGAGATGTTTATCACAGGAACTGAAGGGTGTCCCATTTGTCATCTTATGTTTCAAAAGAGTGCTCATGACTGTTGCCCTTGCGACTGCTATACGCCCTTTATGCACACTTCAGCCGAGCATGCAATGATGCTGACAATGCATTCAGACTACTTTCTTTTTATATGTGACAGTTTATGTGCCTTTGTCACTAGACAAAATGTAGACTTTAAGGGCTGAAAGGGTTTAGGGTAGTATATAGCACAAAGTTTTAAAAATGACTTAAAATGTTTATTTTATTCACCAACACATTGTTCCAAACCTGTATGACTTTCCATCTTCTGTGGAACATAAAAGAAGATATTATGAAGTATGGATGGATTTTGACATAATGAAAGTCAGTGGGGTCCAATGCTGTTTTTATTTCTTCAGTATCAGGGGAATTTTTTTTTTATTATTATTCGTAATTACTATTTTGTAATCAGAAATGACTTTCAGAAAATTAATTTAGATTGGATTAACCACTGGATGATTCAAAGTGAATTAAAAAAGAATGCTTGTAAAGAGTTTTAATGTAATGTGATTTTGCTCAGTTTAAAAAATAAACAAGTTGCCTGCTTTAAAGTCATGTCTGGTTTTGTCATAATGACACCTGAATGGAAACACACTTGTTTTGCTGACTTTTAACGTCTTCAGTTGTGAACAATTTAGTGGGTTGTACAAAAGAGACATTATTCACATGCGGAATATTCACACTTGATCCTGTAAAAAAGTTGAATGAAAAGCATGATCAGTTATAGCCAGATCTCCAAGGGTTACACATGATTTATCTTATCCAACTTTACTTGGACTGGCCAAAAAAAAGAAGAAGGCCTTTTTCATTACAGGTTCTGCAATGTTAATCACAGATGTGCTCTTTCTGTGAATGCCTCGATACTGCCTTTTATTTCCTGCATCCTTAGTAATTATTCAGAGCACCTGTGGTGTGAATAAATCGTTTCGGTTGTGAGTAAACCTGAGTTGGAAATATTTGAATGGTACCTCTTGAACTAATTAAGATTTTGTTTGATGTAGGTTAGGTTGCAAACATATAATTTGTTCAAAGCTGTTTACCAGAAACCGCTTATGATGGAGTTATCATCCAATCCGTTATCTCCTCTGAGCATTAAAAGCCCTGACCTCTGAAGAAATCACCTGTGGTCTTTAAGAGCAGGTGTTCCAATTAGCATCCATCCATTCTATGCACTTGAGACATTATGCCATGGAAAAATCACTAATGAAAAAAAGTTTTCAGAGCAATGGTTTTTTATGGCAAGCATTAGTTTAAAAGGACACAGAGAACATGGCCATGTGATGACATTATTGTTTCATTTAAAAGTAAAGAGTAATTACATTTTATTCTTCACCAAAGCATGTGTGCGACTGTGTAACAACCTGAGATTAATTAGAAGGACATCTGTAAAGCTGCTTGGAGATCTTAATTATTTCCACTTGCGTTTCAATCGTATATCCTGGAGAAAAGACAAACAGTATTTAATTATTCGATTTGGTCTTATCATGTGTTCTTTTTTCCCCAAGGGTATTTTTTCTGAAATAGTCATATATTACTTTCCACTTGTGTTACTGAACCCTGTCTTTGTTTTGCACGGTTAAGTATGTGACGTCATCTTGCTTATTGAAGGGTGGCACGTAAGTAATTGTGTGCAAGCAAGTGTGCTGCTGTGTTTCCAGTTTTACTGCAACTGTTGGACAGAATCAGAACCGGAACAAATACAAATACGGAACCCTGAGAGCTCAGCCGAATCCTTCAACCTTGAATTTTGATGAGAGTCAGGTAATTTATACAGAATGCCAGCACATGCAATCATGCTTTATAAATGTCTATTTTAAAGCAACAAATACTAAATGAAAGTACATACGACTGTGGAATAACCAGAATGTGAAAGAAACAACTTTTGAAAAGTAGACAACTATTATGTAAGTACTGAGTGTTTTAGTGAAGTATGACCCAGAAAGGTTCTCGCTAGGGTATTTTGTTGCCTTCATAATGATGTAAGATCTATTAATGCAGCAGTTAAGTAGAAACAATTATTTTATTCCAGATCCAGAATGGTGTAAAAAATCTGGATGCAAGTTTTATGCTCTATTTTCTGCTCTCAATACTTACAGGAAAGGAATTCACATAGGAAGGAAGATGGAAAGAACACCCCAAATTTCCACCAGTGTGTATTTGTGCCTTTTATGGCAATGAACAAATTGAACCTACTGTTCTCATTTTTGGGGTCGGTAAGATTTTTAAAATGTTTTTGAAAGAAGTCTCTTACGCTCACAAAGCCTGTATTTATTTAATCAGAAATATAGTAAAACCAGTAATACAGTGAAATATTATTACAGTTTAAAATAACTGACTACATTGTCACATGATCCTTTTTTACTATCATCAATGTTGATAACAGTTGTGTTGCTTAATATTTTTTTTGAACACTTGATACATTTTTTTCAGGATCCTTTCATGAACAGATAGTTCAAAAGAACAGCATTTATTTAAAATAAATAAAATAACTTCAATGAAAAACTATTGAATTTTAAAACTTTGGATTATTGTCTTAAAAAAATCTTATATTAGTTTTACTTCATTTAGAAGACTTTTGGACTCTACCATATATTATGAGATAACTGACAGACTGATGTTTTTTAGTAGATACTTCCTCACCAAAACAATTTGCACAAAGCACATACATAGCCATTACCATCACAGATAACTCATTTTGGCTCAATAGCTTGCTCAGTTAAGCCTAAAATGGGCTTAGTGGGTTTAGACGCATTCTGCCCAGAGGTTCTGTTTAAATGAGGTTGGAAATTTAGCCGTTCTGACAGTTATAAATGAAGAGTAGTGCAAAGTGATTACAATAGTTAATGTAAAATATTTATTTGATTTTTGTTGTTGTTGTGATTGAAAACTGAAGTTCACTTCTCAAATCCTCTCAACAGTGTATAAGATGTTGCAGAGTTATGATAAACAGAAAAGGCACATTTCTGATGAAGCACCTCTAATCCTGCATCAAGATGCATCGCTTCCCTCTTATAGGGCAGTTAAAGGTTGTCCCTGTCAGCTGGTATTTTTGCTCAGACATGGATTAAAAAATTATCATTGACGAATACGTTGTGTGCTCTGTTACCCGCGGCCTGCCTTTCAACTGCGGCAACCTACAGCAGACTAATTGCCAAGGCTGTCTCACTGGAGCAATCTGAGGTGAAGACCCTTGCTCAAGGGTCCTGTTGTGATTGAGAACACAATGTGTCCCCAGTGTTATTTCAACCTCACAATGATACTTAACCGTCCAACTACCTCTGACTCTCTGGATGATGTGTGATCAGTTTTTCCTCAGGCACTTCAACATTTCTTTAATATGTTGAAGTCTGTTAAAGATGATGTCCATCATATTGAAAACACTGCAGATAAATGTCAGAGCTGATGCTAAATACCTCTGGTATTTTAAACTCAGCATATTACATTTTATTTTGAAAATATAGTGCATAAAGATCAGTATGGAAGCTTGTTTCCGTCACTGAATAAAAAATAAAAAAGGTAATTGCGACTTTTTATCTCACAATTCGGACATTTTTCTCACAATCGCGAGAAAATCGAAATTCAGAATTCAGACATAAACTTGCAATTCTTAGAAACATTCTGAATCTTTTTTTCCTCAGAACTGGACTTTATAACTCGCAATTGCGAATTTATATCTCACAATTATGAGTTTATATCTCGCAATTCTGAGAGAAAAAAAAGGCAGAATTGTGAGATAATTTCTTTTAAATTGTTTTATTCCGTGGCAGAAACAAGCCTCCATCAGAAATGTCCAAACACTTTAATAGCAAAAAATATATAAGAATAAAAAAATCCTTCCAATATTGGTTTGTCAAATTCTGCACACAGAGGAGTGTGTGTATCGGGCATGTTTTTGTGTTTATAGATTGTGTATAGTGTCAGCATGTCTGTATACTACAGATGGAGCTAATTGAGGGAATGAGTCACAAAGGGGAAGTAACAAAGATCATACATTAGTGCCCGGGGTTCACTCGTTTGATGCATTTTTCCTCACCTTTTCCTCACCTTCCACACATCATCAGTACAAGACATGATAGGGGAGTGTGAAAAACACAACCCCCCCCTTCAAGATTCATGAAATGCATTTCTTTTTTTCTTTAAAGAAAAAAGAGGTAGTGTTTCCATGCCTTGCCACAAAAATAACTAAGGAAATGGAAACTAGGGGAAAATATCTTCCTCTGATCTCAGTGGCAGGGACTTCACTGCAAGGTTTACTTACACAGAAAACACAGTGGCACTGGTGTGCACACACTACTGCCCATTCACCCGTTGTTTTAGCTGCTGTTCACTGAACTAGCCATAATCAGGACTTCAGCAGAGACACCTGATCCAGAACTTTACATTATCCATTCATGAGATGCATCCAAAAGGACCTTGCAGGATTTGTCCATGAAAAAAGCAGTCAATGCCCTTAAAAGCATCTCATTTCTATAATAAATAATTGATAAAACATACTGGAACATATTTTATTTTATCATGAAGGGAATGAGTGGATTTTACATTTTAAATGAAGCAAGACAAATAGTTGATTTATATGATACCACTCCTCCTATTCATGAAACATTATTCAAATATAATTTTAAACCAAGTGTAAAAAATTAATTTCTTACCTCAAAGGGCAAATCTCAAATCACATAACAATTTAACTTCTACTGTCACTAAAATGCACAACGTATTACAATCATATCTGTTACTGGCAGACAATTGTGAGTTCCTTTTTTTTTTTCAGTATCAACCAATATTGTTTCCAAATTAATACTCAGCAAGGACATATCAAATAGATCAAAAGAGACAGTAAAGTCATCTGTGTGTGTATTCTGTTAAAGATTTATAATTTAATTAAATGCTGCGTTTATCATAAAAGTATCATGGTTTCTACAAAACATATATGAAGCAGCTCAACTGTTTTCAATAATAATGATAATAATAAAAAATGTTCTTGAGTGCCAAATCAGCACATTAGATTTGTGAAGGATCCTGTGACACTGGAGTAATGGCTGCTGGAAATTCAGCTTTGCCAGCACAGGAATAAATTACATTTTATAATACTGAAATAGAAAACAGTTATTTTAAATTGCAATGATATATGACAATGTTGCGTTTTTTATTGCATTGATGCAGTCAATAAATAAAAATAAAAAAAAATGAAAAAGAAAAGAAAAGAAAAAAAACAGTCAAAATATATTCTCTCCCTTTTAAATATCTTGTAAAAGAGATTTCACACTGGGCCCCAAACATCACTTAGTCAGAGGACACCAGGTGCCCCAAACAGATCCAATATAGCATTTATAACAAACATCTCGCAAGCACAAAACTGTCAGGGAAAAGGCACTCTTTGTGATGTCATTCTTTCATGGTGACTGGAAAATAAAATGTGATTGATTCACACAGTGTCACCCAGCAACCTAGGGGTCTCGACACACATCATCACACAGTATCCAATTCTGTTCAGCGCTTAACCAAAGAGAGGACTGTGTAGAGGAGAAGTGCCCTGCAGTACACCGATAAGCACAGCGGATGAACCTCTCTGGGATTAACTTAAATGAGAATGGGATGGAGGTGATTCTGGAAGCCAGGCTTCATGACAAAGTGAAGTGGTACAAACACTTCTCCCACCTGCCATCTCTATATCAGGAGGATGTGTAACACATATCATAATACTCATAATAACGGCAATTTAGAAATCCTGCTTAATGGGCTTTTGCATTATACACTGTTCCTTCCTGCTAACCTGCAAATGAAAGCACTCTGATGAGGAAGCTTTGGCTGTACTATTCAGATGGCATGCTTCAGGGGTGTACTGGCCAGGATTACTGTGCCGGCACACGATAGATCGAGCACAACTGATAAGGACAATGAGAGAGAGAGAGAGAGAGAGAGAGAGAAAGAGAGAGAGAAAGAGAGAGAGAGAGAGAACCATGACACCTGTTGACATTCGATTGCTGCTTATGTGCTCTCTGGCTGGTTTCCCTGCCCTCAGTTTCTAGTCTGCCTCTCGCTGTCCACATCTCACTGATTTACAAAGCATTTCAGGTCATTCCACAGACCGCACCATAATGCACTGTATTATGGTTTTCCACTGCCAGCCAAACACTATATTCCAACAGCTTGATTTAATCAGAAACAGCACAATAGATTTACTAGTCCAATAATTTAGACCATCAATCAGACCACAGAACAACAACCTGCTTTTTATGTATTTTCCCCCATATTTTTCACAGATTCCTATTTTAATTCCCTTAAATTCTCAGCAGATAAATGAGAGGTAAATCAAACAGGCTCATCCTGCAGGCAATGAGAAAGAAAGCAGAAAACCTTGACTAACACCACCGAAAATATCCTTAAAAAGACTATCCCCAAAACATACATATTCTCACCATTTCATAGTATTTTTATAACCAGCCAGTGCTTTTCATTGTTGTTGGTGAATAAATCAGGCTGGCAGTTAAACAGGTTTATCGCGCTGGTATTGAAATAGACATTTTGTGACCTATAAACGTGTACAAATAAGTACATAGCACAGAGAAGAACAGGTAGGACAGATAGCATATTCAAGTGCAGAGCATTCTGGTTCATTTGAAAATAGATTACTTTGAAGTCAAAAAATGGTAATGAAAGGTTAATCTTAACATTCTTGCTGTTTTAAATCCTTTTGCATGGAAAATAAAATGGCTATTATTAGGCTACTGATATGACTGGAGGCTACATCTCATTTGAATTTACATTTAAACATATTTTTAAAAGTACTATTCATTTCTTTATAAACACAACATTTTGATGGTGAAAGAATTACAAATGCAGTGCATTCAAACCCCTAAAGAGTGGGATCTATAATCTAGAACATTAAAAGGATATCTTATTTCCATTGTGCTTTGAAGCAAGGTACTATGCCAGATGGGACTGTCTATATATATAGGAAATGTAGGCCTATGTTAAGTTGCATAGGATAAAACATGCCTAATAAATAATTAGGCATATTAAGTAAGAAAACAAAGGGTACTAAGCTTTATATTTATGTAGTATACAAACAGTTTTGAACTCAAACAAAAGCTTGGAGTGAGCTCAACAGAATTCATGTCAATTGGAAAGGCTCCTAAACAGTAATCACTGTATCACCCAAAGCCCAAGAAGCAAAATGGTGCGTCAGTGCTCCTGGAAATGGGAATTGTCAAAAGCTTTTTTCCACATTTTCTTTTTGTATTGCATTTTCACTAGTGATTGGACCGACTTAAAGTAGCGTGAAAGGGCCGTACAAAATTACAACCGCCCTAAAGGGAATCAATTTTGGTCGACCAAAATATACTCAGAATTCAGGGCATCACTCATAGAACGCTGCTGTAGGTGCTAACAGGCCAGATGATGCTTGGTGCCTGACTAAATCTAATTTATTGGATTTCCCCCTCTTTCTTTCACCCAGAGATGACATTTCTTCTCTATTTCCTAGTAATCACAGTAAGGAGATTGTGGGCTGTTCTGCCTGGCTGCTCAGCCCCTGATCTTCTGGACCTGATGCAAAGTCATTCTGTTTATAATGAGCACAAGCTTCATTTATTTTGGGCTTATTTCTAATGACCGCTGTCTAATGATGTCTTCTTCCTGTTCTTGCCTTTTCTGGAGAAAATTTGCTTATTGCACATCAGGAGAGAAGTCTATTTTTAAAAATCTAAACAAGAACTAATGGAGAATGTGTCTGCTGAATGAATATACAAAAAATGGTTAGTGGCAGATATGCAATTTATCGTAGGTGTTAAGAGGTAAACATTTAGGAGGGACATTTTTGGACTTTACATGATTTTGGTTGGTAGGATCTCAGAGATTTTTGGGAAGCCTGTTGCACAGCTAATGGAATTCAAACAGTTGGAGATTGATTGCAGTGTAAACAATCTGTCTGCTAATCTGTGATCGGTAGGGCTGCGCGCAGCTGGTCTGTCCGGCAGATGTCACCTTGCTGAAATCCCACTGTGATAATTCCTCGGATGAGAACCTTCGTGATTCTTTTATTGCCCAAAGTAATAGCCTAAATGGCCACTGACAGCTGCACATATAGCAACATACCCCTCTGATTAAGGGTTAGAATAATTTACTTCACTTGTAAGTTATGATTTATGTTGTTTCTGCTGTGTTGCCATCTTAATTTAGGTGTTTTTATTTAAGAAATAGCACACTAGCAAGAGTGTTATACTGCTAATTATACTACAACAATTAAATAAACAAGAAGTTAACAATGAGAAAATGACTTTTTAGATACAGTATTTCCACTTACTTCGTCTAGTTTTTCTCCGTGATGGAAAATACTTTCTGGCACATTATAGCTGCCGTTGCATCATCCAGGTGGATGCTGCACATTGGTGGTGGTTAAGAAGATACCCCCCTTCCATGTAAAGCGCTTTGAGTACCCAGAAAAGCGCTATAAAATGTAATGAATTATTATGAGTATTAGTAGTATTATTAAAGCATAATCAATTGTTGTTTTTCCTTTCTGAATAAATTGGTGTTTTCAAATTTCAAAGGGTTTATTATGATATTCCCTGTACAATGAAATTCTTACTTTGCTTTTCCACCCTGAAATGCCGTAAAAAACAAACAAACAAAAAAAAACATATAAATTACAAATATAAATTACAAATATACAAACAGTGCAATATTAATAAAGTGTTTGTGCAAATCTGGGTTTGGGTGCCTGTTTTAACGAATTGGTTAACTAACTGATTCAATGACTCACTCATTAAGCAAGTCACTTTCATTTCTGACTGAATTAGTTTTTGAACTTATTGATTAAAAGAATAAATCAATATCACATCCAAAAAGCCATTAACGTGTTTCATTCCTGAATCAGTGTTGTTAAACTAGCAAATAGGTTGAATGAGACTCAAGGACGTAGTCATAAAGGCAGCCAACTACTGGTATCGACCTTAGTTAGGGGAGCACCATATTTAATTTTTGGCACAAATGAAAATGAGGCTATGAGGTATAGAATTACAGAGCGTTCAATGCTGTTTGACAACATACTGATTGCTCAGCTGACAAAACATCTTTCAGGAAAAAAAAAAAAAAATCAGTAGACAAAAACTCTAAACATGAAAATTGCATAATCTATGAACTTTGTACAGTGCTTGGCATTGTAAATACTGTAAATCTATCCCTCACAGCCTTGTTTTCATCTACGTTAAATTCAATATGGCGTCTAATCTGACTAAGGTCTTTATTGATGTAACCTGCATGGAGAAAGAGTCAATGCCTGTCAGGAACCTGCAAACACAGTGGAACTTCACTCTGCCAATAAAATTCGGGGACCGGAACTAACTGTTGTATAATAAGGTACATGAGGATGCAATCTTCTATTTACATAATTCAAAAGATGCTATACTGTAAAAATTAAATAAATTGCTATGCAGTGTTAAAATAAATAGGCCTCAAGTGTAGATTCATGGGAAGAATGTAATGAAGTTTAATGTTAAATATTATACTACTGAAATGACCTTCAAGGCTAAACACAGTCAAGTATTTGAGTGAGCAGTGCTTACACAAATACACAGAGGCAACCGGTTCTCAGTTCACTAGGTCAACAAATCTGTGAAGCAGCTGAATAGATCTTTCTATTATTACTGTGTTATTTTAAGCACAGGCCTATATCTCACCTTCTGATAGCTTCAAGGGTTATGGAAGATTTTGACTCATGTCATGACAAGACACAGCATACACCAGCTGCTCTGTGTCAGCACCTTCCTGGGCAATGGGTCAGGCCCGCAATCGTGACACGAAGGTGTTTGATTCCACATTATTCTCAGGTTTATATGCAAACAAAGCTGTGGGACTGGACTCAATATGGTAGGTTATGACATGTGAGAGGGCAATATGGTCACCAAAGAACTGGAGTACTCTCATAATTATGCTTTTTCAGTACTTTTTCAGAACTATTCTTTTATTGAAACATAGATTTCTTTCATTATAAGGTTAGCAACAGAGAAAAGAGGCATGAAAAGAGGCATTTATCGCCCTTTGTAATTCAGATTGGGAAATGCTATTGCAGAGCCAGACCTCTATAATACTGAAGTAAGTTTAAAGTGAAGAAAATGATACCTGTTTTGCTATATTAGAGGCCAGAATCTATAAACCACCATTTTTATGGATCACACCCTGTAGGCAGTGCATTCTAGTAATCGAGCACTACCATAATAGGTAATAGGAAAATGTAAGCTAGATAAAGCAGTCTTGGCCCCTATGCACTGCTTAATCAATTCCACACAGAGCAAAGAGTTTGCACAGTCACACACTGTTCTTGTTCTTTCTCCCTTCTGTTCAAAACCTGACCATATGAGAGAGCGGTCTGGGTTAGCACGAACCGACAGACTAAGAGCATATTTATCTGCCAAATCAGCTCCACATAGTTTAACTGGTTGTTCTGCTGCCGTTACAGGGAAAGATGACTGTCTGGGGCAAGACCAGAGCAAAGGAAGCCAAGACGGCTGGTATCTCCCTCCTCCAAACATAAGAGGGAGAGTAAAGGAAGAGCACAGTGGGCAAGAGAAGAAAAACAAGTCACGGCACAAGGAGTATCCCAACATTAAGAGGCCATTGTGGGGTTGGAGTTGCCGCCACCTCACCTGTTGATTTGTTTCAATCCTGGATGACTTTTAAGAGGGAAGAAACAATTCCCAGTTCATCGGTTTTCTCAAACTTTGGGCTATTGTCACTGTGAACTGGGTTATTTTTATATATTATTTTTTTGATCATCTGTCAAACTTTGTCATCAAGGATCAAATTTCAAAGCAGGTCATTAACCAAGAGAAACACGTGAGAACTTTCATCTCCACCTCTCCCTAGTGACTATGATGAGAATAATTTCCTTCAAACAACTGCAATAGCAGCCATCATTATCTTTCCTAACATGACTCACATCAAAAAAGAGGCAAATACAAAAATCAGTTTCTCTCATATTTATGAAAATATTCTTGCTCTATTTGATCATTTTGGCTGTGTTTGACATGAACCTATTCTATTTGATTTACCTTTGATGATTTGATTATCTTCATTGTAGGGTACTACATTGCAGCCATGGCAATGCGGTTTTGGAGCCCTTCCCTTCTGCGCACCCTTTTATTTTTTCAGAGTACTTTATTCTATTCCTCGGGCCAGTCAAATGGATTCTCTCTGATCACTGAGGATTCTGTCTCCTACATCCTATTTCCTTGAGGCCGACAAGACTGGAGGGTTTGCGTTGACCTCAGACTGACCTGAGAGCTGTTCCTCCAAACTACAATGCAAAGGATGCCTGGCTTTGACTTCTAATGAGTTGGACATTTATACTGTCCATTCTGACAAGTCAGAACCCATCCATATGGAAGGCCTGTACACATATAGGATACACACAATGCTATGAGCATTGCAAAATGAAACTCACCAACTTGGCAAATTTAGTTTCCTGACTCCAAAGGAATAGATTATTTATCTTAATGCACAATGGCGCTTATTATTGTTGGACTCTTTGTTTTACCCAAAATATAAACAGGAAAGCACTGCCCAAATTTTGTATGTTGCTTTGGTATGTTGAATCTGTGGAATGCCTGTTTTGTTTTTATACAGAGAGTTTAAATATACTTGGTAACACGTTACAATAAGGTTTAATTCCTTAACGATATTTATAAAACTGCATTCAGTATGCATCAACTATCATAAACTAATAATAAACATTTTAAAGCAGTTAATAATCTAGGTTAATGCTAATTTGATTTCAAAAGTGCTATTGTTCACTTTTAATTCATTTGTGTTCACAACATGGACATGAAATTTTGATTTGAGTTGGAATTATCGTAAAGCTTATGCTTATCGTTATGCTTGTTGTATTCTGAACAACAATATATGACACAAATCTATCAGCTATGCACAATGATATTACAGATATTACAGATATTTCAGCAAATTTACAAGCACTTGTTAAGTTACAGCATATTCCATATATTCACTCTAAAGCCAAGCATCTACGCTTTAAAACGACACCCATTTTGTGTTGGTCGAGCAAGTGTTAGGTAACATGATAACTTAGTAGCGACCCCTGCTACGGATTTAAGAGGCTATGGTTAACGATTAATTGATCGTTAATTTAAACAACAATCGATTATGGGAATTTATGTTAATTGACATCCCTGATTGGAATATTGATATTTTGACAACACTACTTGTAGGTCATTTTCACTAACGATAACTGAGAGACACGTTACAGGATGAACGGAGTGATATATAGCGTTGTCATTATGTTGAAATTAAAATGTTAAAATATGGTACTATGTATAAAAATTAACATTCACCTATTAACAAATGCTGTAAAACATAATGTTCATTGTTATTTCATGATACCTAATGCACTAATGTTCACAAATTATTGTAAAGTGTTACCATATACTTAATGTCCGTGTTGTATTTTATGTTAAATTTATATGGGCAGATTACTTGTAAATATTATAGCTATGTTATTTAATTTTTTGCCTACATCTTTGTTTACAAAAAAAGCTAATGGCAATCACAGATCAGGTGAAGTACACAAATATGTATTATGTGAAATAAATAAATAAATAAATATATATATATATATATATATATATATATATATATATATATATCAAATTTGCACCTATTGCAAAATGAAAACAAAACAAAAATCAATGTGTAAATCAGAGGGAGCCTTCCATGGAGTATGAAAATTCATAGTTCCATGGCTGAATTTTGTACCTCAGGGGAGAATGAGTTGGTTCCAAATGACTAAAACAGTAAGCTTTTCAACTGTGTATAGCAAGTTAATTTATTTCTAATATAAACTTTTAAATGGACATGTTTTTGGAAGAGCATTTAGTGTGCAAATACAAACAACCAGAGGGAGTTCAAATGCAATGCAGGAATGCAAAAACAATGTTATTTTTTAAGCTGTTTGGTTCAGACCTCCACAGATAATTCTACAGTATATTTTCTCTATGTGTCTTTGTTTTGGTATTGTGATGTGGTGATGCTGTTTTTTCTTATTTGTCACTGTTTAGTCTGTGCAATTGCAGAGCTTCTCTTTACAAGACCCAATGATGCTTGCTGAGCAATGTACCTTACATGCACTCAATAAATATGTTCAGTAAACAGCAGCAGTACTTGAAACTTTACCTCATTTTTTGGGAACTATTACTCATTTCATATTAGCATAATTAAAAAGAGCTGTTTAATTAAGGCAGTAATTATATAGGTCTTTGCACAAAATGAAGTATAATTCAGTAATGCTGGATCAGTAGTTTGCTATCATTCTTGTTTTATCAGATCAGAGAATTCAGAGAATATCGTGCCTTGAAATGGCAGAACTGAATTAAAAGCTTTTATCTGGAAATGTTATTGTTGCAATGAACTGCCATTCAGATTTCACAGGAGACAGATGTTTCAGCAGATGTTGTCACGAGAAGCTTGGAGAGCCTGCCAATGGACAGCACAATGGAAATATCGCTGTTTTATCCACTGATGTGATTTACGGTAATATAAGCAATACTGTAATTAACTATTGTGTCAATCTGAAGAACCGTGCCAACTTCGTATTAAAGCCTCATTTTTGCAGATGATTCAAATTGAAAACATGTATGGCTAAGAATCATGTTAAAAAAGAACCTAATTAGTGGTTTATTACATTTTTTTATGTATTCAGATTGCCAGACCTTTTAAAATTCATTCTAGACTAACTTTAGTTAATCTATTTAAAGTGTTTATAACAAACAATATCGTAAGATCAATATAGAGTAAATTCTACAGTAATTAAATACTTAATTCTAGTGAAGATTGAATGTAACATTATATCTAACAATGAATCATGCAAACACAATGAATCTTTATAATGGGTCTGGTAGTAGTCCAATAACATGTAATTACTGTATATCATACTGTGTGAATTTTTGAAGAAATACCCGTTAGATGTTTCCAGGTAAGGTTATAAACTATTTTGATTTTAAATGTATTAATCAGCCAACACTGACAGTGGTATGGATTTAGTAATTTGATGTTCTTCGAAGCAAAAGCCTTGTGGTTAGTAGTCTAATCTCTGTGGAACCTGTGTGGAAGCTTTACATTTCAAATTTCAAGCTATCTTTTTCCAATTAAGATACCTGTGAAATGCACAAAAATGGTTTGGAGCATCACTTATGGCCAGCCACCCAAAGAATTGCAGTAGGTGCAGAGTGACTAAATAAGAAAAAAATAAAGAGAGAAGCAAGAAGCCTGCATACAAATAAGTTAGAATTTTTCATTTTTCTGTAAATGCATTGAATAGGCATCTACATATATCTATGTTACCAGAGTATGCATGTAGTAATTGACACTATTTGTTTGCTTGAGACCCCTTTTTCTTTCTGTTACATGAAGATGTAGTAGTATTCAGTTTTCTTGAAATGTTTATTGACACTTACACTGTCACCAACATACATGGTATGTATATGCATATTTATGACATATTTACTGTATTTACTGTTTGATTATTGTTGAATAGTTACATTTAGTTGTAAAGGTAATTTAGTTATTACTTTTAAGTGTTGCTTATAGAAGCACTTTTTATTATGTATTATGACATAAAGGGTTATACTTTATTTCAATGGTCCAATTTACACTTTCTAATAACTAACTTGTCAACTACGTCAACTAACTCTCAGTAGAGTATTAGTGGACAGTACACTGTAAATAGACTGTTGGGTTATGGTGTTAGGGTTCGGGTAAGTAGAATAAGTTGACATGTAGTTGCAAAGTTAGTTGGGGAGCATCAAAATAAACTGTTAGCAGATATTAGCAGACAGTCTATACTCTAATGAGAGTTAGTTAATATGTTACTTATAGTTAGTTGAGTGTCTAAAGTGGACCATCAAAAAATCCAATGCTCTGACTTTTCAGAACTCATCTTAGTTATAATTTGTTAAATCTAAAATGGTTTACTGACATAGCCTTAATAGATTATTATGAGCATTGATTGGGGACAGTTGCTTCTCTCTTGAATACTAATTACATTTTGCATGAATAAAAAATACCTTTAAAAAAAAAAAAGTGTGACAATGATCAGGTTATGAGGTCTGTAGTACAATATTTGACCATTTTCAATTCAAAACTGCAATGTTCACAACATTTGTTTCCATTTTGTTTGTGATTTCACTATGAATAGCGAGCTGCAGAAAAGCAAATGGAGCACCTGAGCTGTGTGCAAATGAAAAATGGCCACTTATGACAACCACAACAATCATTCAGTAAAAAATATATATATTTAGCCATATGTGCTTGTGCAGTTCCCAATGTGAATGGTGCATATTGAACATGAGATCTACCTCTGCCTCTATATCTGTGTTCTGAGCTTGCTAACAACACAATGTGCTGTAGTGAAACAAAGTGATTTACCAGGTGCACATTCCTAATCTGTCTGTTGTCAGATCACTTAGCAGGGACCAGACATTTTAGCCCCCTCCAAGGACGTGTGGTAAATGTGCTCATTATTATAAGTTATTATATAGTTTCAATAGGAATAAAAATGAGGGAAATTAATCTGTCTGGCTAACACACTTTAACACAGCATGCCTCCTAACTCAAATTTATTATTCTTGTGTTCAGTTTCACAGTGGCAGATCTCAGAAATCTGAATGAAACTAAAGTAGGATGTCCCCAAAGTAAAATGCACACAAGTAAAGAGTCCCTTAAAAACATAAAATATGAGACAACACAAATTGAAGCACATTTCAAACCATGTGCAATGAATACCAAGCCATGTCAATATTTACAGTTAATTTTTTTTTAAAGGCAAGGGGCCCAGAGTAAAATACAGTCAAAAGTCCCAGAATTCCTAGCTACGACCCTGTAGTGGAATGTTTTGCTTGAAAATTGTCCCTAGTTTGATGTTTTGTTATATAACGCAATGACATTAATACATTTTAATTGTGGTCTACGCATCCAAATACATTTTTGACTAGCTGTTTAAATACAATAACTGCCTCAGAAGTCAATTATGTCCATTCTATGTCATATTCTTTTTTTCTGAATAAAAAAGAATTGACATTAATAATCTGTCTTTCTCAATCCACTTACTTACACAGTTACTTTTTTATACTATAATTATTATTCAATTTGTATTTAATTATGGGGAACACTTTCTCTTTAAATTCTAAAAGAATAAAACATTTTGGTAACATTTTATTTTAATAGTACACTTTACATTAAACTTGCAACTACTAGTCATTATTAGAATGGTAGTATTAGTAGACGTTCTGCTTAATATCTGCTAACAGATGTTCTACTGACTATAAGTAACTTTACAAGTATATTTTCATTTGCATTTACACTTAATGTAGAAGACACTTTTAGCCAAAGTGACTCACAACTGAGCAATACAACGTGCGATTATTTTTAAAGAGGCAATAAACAAGAGAAGTGCTATTAATACAAAGTTTCAGCCATTGTTGATGGTATAAACTAGGATAGGGGGGATTAAGGAATAACATATGTGAATTTTATTTTATTTTATTTTTATTTATTTTACTTTTATTCAGCAGGCTGCAATTAAGTGCTCACAGAAGAGATGAGTTTTCAGATTTTTTATTGAAAATTGTCAGTGTCTGGAAAGGGTTGGGAAGACCATTCCACCAGCATGGAACAGTGAACGAAAACATTCTTGAAAGTGACTTAGTGCCTCTCTGTGATGGTACCATGAGGTGCTGCTCACTTACAGGCTGGTAGCTCATTTAGGGCACATAGAATTGTAAGAAAGAGTGGAGGTATGAAGGTGTGGAGCCTGAGGCCATCCTGCAGGAAAGCAATAATGTCTTGAACTTGTACAATGAATTCTGGATCATTTGTAAGGGTTTGACTGAACATGTTGGAAGTCCATCCAGAAGAGCATTGCAGTAGTCCAGCCTAGAAATTACAAGAGCCTGGACAAGAAGTTGTGTTGCATATTCAGTTAGGAAGGGCCCGATATTCCTGATTTTGTACAGTGCAAACCTGTATGATAGTGCTTTAGTAGCAATGTGGTCTTTGAAGGTCAGCTCGTCATCAAAGATTACGTGATGGGAATATTGATGATGATGAAAGATTGTGCTGATGGGGCAGTCTGAGATCCGTGCAGCCTCCGTAGGATCATCTGGTTGGGATGAAAAGTAGAGCTGTGTATCATCAACATAGCAATGGTAGGAGAAACCATGTGCCTATATAATGGGTCCCAGTGACGTAGTGTATATGGAGAAAATGAGTACTGATGATCAAATCAGCTCTTGCAATCCGCAGAACTTCCATAACCGACAGCAAGTGTTCGGTTGAGTGGCTGCTTTTAAAACCTGATTTGTTATCGTCCAGCTGGTTGCTCTGAGAAAGGAAAGATGATACCTGGTTTAAAACAACTTGTTCAAGTGTTTTCACTATTAATGGCAGGAGAGAGACAGGTCGGTAAATTTCTACAAGTGAAGCATTTAAGGTAGGTTTTTTTAAGCAGTGGTGTTACCCGAGCCTCCTTGAATGCAATATAAGCATGTTACTATTGAATGCAACAATAAGTACATCAACTTATTCTACTAACCTGAACTCTAACCCCTGGCCTGGATCTATACGGGCAATCTGGGCACGTGCCTGCAGGGGCCATTGCGCAGAGAGGGGCCCCACGTGATGGGAGTTTTTTTTTATTTATTTTTTATATAAAAATATAAAGGTGAATGAAAATACCTTATATTTATAAAGGTATATCTCAAGAACCCCTTGCTCAATATTCCCCAATCTCTAATTGTTCGTAGTGCTGGAAGAGGCCTTTCAAACAAGCCCACCCACGAGGTCCAACTCGCCCGAGTCCCCGAGTTAAAGCCGTTCAAAGTCGGGGGTCCCAGCGAACGGCGATCAGGTAGGGGGCGTCCCCGAGGCCTGTCACTCTCACGTTCGAGCAAGGGTGTGACCTCCTCACCCGAAATTTGAGCTCTTTGGCGGCCGCCATTTTGAAGCGCACCCGGTGGTTTTAGGCTAATATCTCAGGGAAAACACCACCAAAAATTCTGAAATTCTGGTGCCTCCTTTGGAGGGTGTGGTTGTCAGGTAGGGGAGAGGGGGCCATGAGCGTCAGTGCCCAGGGGTCCCTGGGGGTACTAATCCAGCCTTGGGTGTCAAACTCAGCTCCTGCAGGGCCAAAGTCCTACAGAATTTAGTTCCCAATCTGCTCTATTACACACATATCTATAGTTTTCGAATAAGCCTGAAGGACTTGATTAGCTGGATCAGGTGTGTTTGATTAAGGCTGAAGCTAAACTCTGCAGGGCTGTGGCTTGTGAGTTTGACACTCACCCTAATGCTGGGCATACACTGTGCGATTTTCGTCCGATTTTGAGCCGAATTTTGACTCGTGAGACTCTTTTTCGGGTCGGGCTGATTTTCAGCTTTGTCATGCTGTGTTCGGCATGCAGTGTTCGTGCAGTGTACAGGTGGAAACGAGGCGATTAACCTCTCCCGACAGGAAATCGGATATGGTCGGATGAATTGCTGGCATGTCAGAAATTTTCGTCACTCCTCGTGACTATATCGCACAGTTGAAGAAGAGCTACAAACCGATTGCCCTAAACTCAATGTTTTTCCCTCACTGCGCCTGCACGAAAACAGAAGTTTAACCATTTCATCTTTAATGCAGCAAGAAGGAAAACGAAAAGAGGGAGATCTTTAAGTTCTGTACTGTAGCTATCAAACTTGCTAAGTTCGTGTTGCAAAATGGATAAACTATATTACCCATGTCTTCTAAGCCACCTGCGATGTTACGCCGTGCCTCTTTTATTAATTTGATAAACAATGTTTAAACAAGCTGTTTTTGAAATAAAGTTGTTTTTAATTTTCATTGATGACTGATTATTGCAGTGTTCGGACATAATTATTATGTTAATAATTATATGTTAATAATTTTAATTATATGTTTATAATTCATTGTAATCTACCAAAATGGGGTTTTTTTTGCAGCATGTCGGTTATGCACTATGAAATTATTGCGTGGCAAATGAATTATAATAGCCTACCAATTTAATAATAAAAGTAGGCATTCCCTAATAATAATAATACAATAATGCTAATAATCATTTAATACATAAATTGGAAATGCTAAATCCTCTTGAAACTGATAGCTGATGCTTGTTTTGACAATATCTCTGGATACATGATATCATGGTCTATTGGCGCAACCCGGCACGGGGGTTTATCGTGCATATTTCACACGTCTAGTGTGAGCAGTCAAGTCACAGTGTGTGAGTAGGTAACCTTGCTGAAATTGCACAGAATTCGCACAGTGTATGTCCGCCTTAACCTAACAGTCAGCTAGTGAGAGTTAATTAACAAGTGATTGCAAAGTTTAGTTAGTAGAATGTCTAAAGTGGACATTCAAAATAAAGTGTTAACAACATTTTTCACACATTTCTTTAGCTCATTGCCTTTGTTTCTTTACATGAATCTTATCTAACAAGAGTCAACTCTTTTTAGGGAGAGACCTCAATCACATTAAACATATCTTAAACTATTAGAGGAGTTACTCATGGCAATTTCAGATGAGCAAAACAACATTGTGTTTATATCAAACTTTTAAGCTTAGCTGTAGCCTTTATACCCCCAAAATAATTAGGAAAAAAATTGCAAGAGAAAAATAATTATTCAAATGAGTTTTTAGAGGGCAGCAGCATAGAAACAAACAAAGCAACAAAAACATGTTGTTTTCCCATTTACATTTATGCATTTAGCAGACACTTTATCCAAAGCAACTTACATTGCAAGGTACACAATTATTGTCTTATCAGTTCTTGCTTTCCCTGGGAATCAAACTCATGACCTTGGCATTGCAAGCACCAACAATCTACTGTTTGAGCAACAGGAAAGCCTTTTCCCATGGGGAACTCAAAACATCATTTTCTATTTATAAAGAACGTAATCACTATACTGTGGCTATAAAATAGCTCTATGGATGTAAATTCACTATGGAATATAAACTGCTTACTTTAATGATGCTTTCAAGTTTGCCACATCGTCTTTTAATCCTCTTAACAGTAAGATAATTCACATGCACATAATTCAGAAAAAAAGCTCATCACATGTCCTTTTGTAATGTATTATAATTTTATTGTGTTTTATTGTATTAGAGGTCTGGTACACTGGGCAGCTTGTGTCTGTATATGTTGGAAAATGCATGTGTGGGGGTGGATTACAAAGTGCCAGCTTCCATCACCATCATGGATAAATAATGAAATTGTAAGAGACTGATTGAATGATTGATGTGCTTGTGTGCAGACAGAATCCCTGAAATGAAATGACCAGATGACCTCAGCTAGTTAATGAATACTGAGCACCGCAACCACAGTCTTCCCTAGGGTCCCACCTTTCCATTGAATTTTGTATGCAGCTTAATTTAAAAAAAAATCCCACTGATGAGCCCCCACTGGGTCACATTGTAAATTTGATGAACATCAGCACTGCCACCGCAATTAATTAATAGATCATATCAGATGTGAAGTTACTAATTTTAATTAGTATTTGTAGTATCTGCTGTATTTGCATGAACTAAGGATGCACTTTGTGCTGGCATCTGCTAAAAACTGTTTACACAATTCAAAGAGAAAGTAGATATAGTAAAGAAAATTTCATAAATAGTCTTAGGGCCCTATTTTAACGATCTGAAACGCAAGTGTCAAAGCGCAAAGCGCAAGTAACTTTGTGGGCGGGTCTCGGCGCTGTTGCTATTATACCGGTGGGATAAATGACTCTTGCGCCAGGCGCAAATCTAAAAGGGGTTGGTCTGAAGTAGCTTCATTATTCATAGGTGTGGTTTGGGCGTAACGTGAAATAAACCAATCAGAGCGACATCTCACATTCCCTTTAAGAGCAGACGCGCTTTTTCCTTGGTGTATTGCTATTATAACGGGGGATTTGCCAGGCGCGCGCCAGGAGCGGTTCACAGCCAAGGAGAGCAACGCTCTCGTCACGGCCGTAAAAGAGAGAGAAGTGACATTGGGGATGGAGAAACACACCCAAATTAGCTTCGGTTAAACAGGTATATAATAATGTGGGTAAATGTGTAAGCTAGATGTATGCTTTTATAATAAATTGTCTATCTATCTATCTATCTATCTATCTATCTATCTATCTATCTATCTATCTATCTGTCTATCTATCTATCTATCTATCTATCTATCTATCTATCTATCTATCTATCTATCTATCTATCTATCATTTGTAATAATATGATTTGCAAAAATGAAAACTGCTGCTTCTGTGTAGATTAGAGAATCAAAGTGTATGCGCGTTGTGCACGCTATACATTATGGTCAAGCATGCGCCCTTAAAATAGCATAATGAACAACGCGCAACGCGCCACTGACTTTAGACTAGGTTTTTTCTGGCCAGTGGCGCAATTGTTTTATGGAACAGTAAAATAGCACCAGGGATTGTTTGCGCCGGAACACGCCTCCTTTTTTGCGCTGAACCGCCCAGGGAGCGTAAGTTCATTCCCTAGTTTAGCAACGTGCTTCTGTGGAGGGAAAAGCGCGCTTTGCGCGGGTGCAAAATAGGAATGAAACATGCGTCGGTGTACAAAGTCAATTGCGCTGGGTGCAAGATAGGGCCCTTAGTGTGGGAAGCTGTTACCCTATTATTCTGAAGAAACCCTCTAGGGTTACTGTCCTTCACCAGAGACCTGATCTGAATGAATAAATTAATTAAATCAGTTCTGCTCATTGCATTGCTTGTCTCGAATGTTGGCAGAAGAATGTCACTGCAAATCACTTAGCCAAGCGGGGGGGTGTTTTACCCATTTCAATTTTAACAAATATAAAATTTATCCTGGCAATAAAAAAAAATGTTTGGTTCAAATATGAAAAACAGTTGGTTAAAATTTAGCATAAATACATCAATACTTTTGTTAGGAAATGCATTTAATATTCCATAAGTATATAATAGTAAATTTTCCATATATCCATATTCCAAAGTCTCAGTACTCATCTTGCTGGTTCTATCTGCTGCTTTCGACACAGTTAACCAGCAGATCCTCCTGTCAACCCTTTGTCACGGTTTATGAATTCACTGTCTCTCTCTCGTCTAACGTGCTGTTGTGTGTGTGTGTGTATGTGGGCGTGGTCACTGATCATCAGTGATCAGTAGCGCCAGCTGGTTTCAATTGTATGTCCCTTGATAAGCTCAGTAACTGGTGTCTCATGTTGTCAGATCGTTGTGGTTTCCCGGTGTGTTTCCCGTGTCTGTTCCTGTGTTCCTTGTGCCGTTTTGGATTCTCGTGTCTTCGTCGTGTCTTTCTGGATTACCTGCACTCTTCACGGAATCATCGAGCACTTTCACGAGGGATCACCACTGGACTACAGCACCAGCACCAGTTGCCCACCGAGGTCCCTGCGTCACCATTCCACCAGCGTTTGTGTCCGCCCATCTGTCCCGCTGTGTTGGCGACCATCTGTGTTCTGTGTTCTGACCATTTGTGTGTTTTCAATAAAGAGCGTTGTTGCATATACATCCTGTCTGTCATCCGTTACACCCTTATGACGGGCATCTCAGGAACTGTACTCCAATGATTCAAGTCTTACCTCTCAGGTAGGTCCTTCAGGGTGTCGTGGAGGGGTGAGGTGTCTAAGTCGCAGCCACTAGCTACTGGGGTGCCTCAGGGCACAGTGCTTGGACCACTTCTCTTCTCCATCTACATGTCATTACTAGGATCTCTCATTCAGAAACATGGTTTTTCCTATCACTACTACCCTGATGACACACAAATCTACCTCTCATTCCAGCCAGATTATTCGACGGAAACAGCTCGACAGATATATTTTGCTGAATGAAAGACCACCACTTTCAACTCAATCTTGCGAAGTCAGAACTGCTTGTGGTCTCAGGGAACACACACTACATCACAACTTCTCTACTCAGCTAGGTTTGTCAACCATAACTCCATCCAGGACAGCCAGAAACCTTGGAGTTGTGATCAATGATCAGTTAAACTTCATAGACCACATTGCTAGAACTGCCCAGTCCTGCAGATTTGCCTTATACAACATTAGGAAGATCAGGCTCTTACTATTGAAGCATGCTACACAACTCCTTGTCAAAGCTCTTGTTCTATTCAGACTGGACTCTTGTAATGCTCTCTTGGCAGGCCTTCCAGCATGCGCTGTCAAAGTTCTGCTACTGATCCCGAATCCTGCAGCAAGAGTGGTCTTTAACGAGCCGAAGAGAGCACAGGTGACACCTCTCCTCATAAACTTGCACTGGTTGCCAATTGCCGCTCACATTAAATTCAAGGCACTTATGTTTGGCTGCAGAACAACCACTGGCTCTGCACCCCTATACTTAAACTCACTACTTCAGACCTATATGCCCTCCAGAAGCTTGCGTTCTGCAAGTGAAAGGTGCCTTGTGTAGCCATTCCAAAGAGGAACAAAATCACTTTCACTGACCTTTACCTTGATTGTTCTAAGCTGGTGGAATGACCTGCCCATCTCTACCCGAGTCTTTAGCCATTTTCAAGAAACAGCTGAAGATGCATCTTTTTCATCAACACTTGACTCAATAATACTAAAACTTACTATTCTATATATCTATTTAAAAAAATTGCTATGTGTACTGTGCTAGACTAACTGGCATATTGTTGCAACTTGCATAGTTGCTGCATTGTTGGTTTGATTACTTCTATTACTCTCTTCATTTGTAAGTCACTTTGGATAACTTTCGTCTGCTAAATGATTAAATATAAATGTACTTTTGCCATACGCAACTCCAATGATGCATATGTTGCATAGGATTAAAATCACAGGCTGAACAGAACAGCACTTTTTGGAGACAAACAATGGAAAAATCCATTTATATATACAGTAACTATGCTGTTATTTCAAGAGAATCCATTTCAGCTGACGACAGTTGACATAAACAATTATGTTCTTTGAATATAACCAAAATGCATTTGCATTTAACTGAGTCTAGGATAAAAGTTGTTGAAAACTTAGAGAAACTAAATGATCCATGGCTGTTATTGTAGTAAAACTGTCATTAAATGATGCATAAAACTGTGAAGCAAAGACTTTCATCAAGAAAAGAAGAAATGTTCCACCATTTTATGCAGTGCCATTAAAATTATCCCAGATTTTGTATTGAAAAAGTCTTTCAATAACTGTCAAAATATTTGGGTATTTCTTCAACTTTGGGCACCTTTATGTCCTAGGGTTTAATTTTCATTCAAAGTAAAATTGTATTGCATAAAGATTACAGTGTTATAAACTTTTTACCATGCATTTATCATTTATTTTTGCTACTTTCAAATGCTTTTTTTATTATTGATTTACCCTTGCCCCAGACTTTTCATCTTAACCTGTGAAAATCAATCATCAAAGCCATCATAAAAAATTTAATTCATACGTTTACAACTATGATAATCTGAATTAGATTTTTATTGTGCGTAATTGCAGTCAAGCTGTATTTATTTATTTTTTTAAATTTAGCAATAAGTGAGAAAATATTTATATATTATAATATATAATATATTTTATTTAGGATACATACAATGCTAGCTCTGAATGTTAAATGCCACATCAGAACAGCCTTACAATTTGCATGCATCTTGTAATTTAGCATGCATCTTGTGTTGCAAAAGTCATTGATTCATGCAATGGGCCTAATATGATATTAAACTCAGCAAAAGAAAGAAACGTCCCTTTTTCAGGATACTGTACTTTAAAGGTAATTTTGCTTTTCAAATCTTTATTGGATACTGCACATGCACCTGTAGGCCCTAAGGCACTAACAGTTTACAAGAGGTAGACAATTAAGGTCACAGTTACAATAGGAACGTAAAGAGACCTTTCTGACTCTGAAAAACATCAGAAGAAAGATGCCCAGAGTCATAGCCCTGCTGTATGGAGGCATGAGGACTGCAGATGTGGCCAGAGCAATAAACTGCAATATGTGCAATGTAAGATGCCTAAAGTCAAGCTCACACTACAGAACTATGAGCCTAAATGAATTGCCATGGTGCTCACACAACACAACAAGTTTTCTTGTCGTCTGTCATCTTCTTGTCTTAGCAGCGCTCATACTACACAACACAATGCAGATAACGTGCACAAACTACTAGATCTTTGGCAAAGCGGCAACCCTAGACCAACATGAAAAAACATTTTCTCACATGAATTCACGTGAGACTTTAGAGAGCCGCTCATGTTTGCTGCCCAAATCATATGTGCAAAAAATAAAAAAGATGAGGAAAAAATAGAAAACTGGCCAGAAATACATGCAGGCTGGCTGTCCATGTCTGTTCAGCAAAAACTGATGGTAAATAAAATATATCATAATGTTAAGTATAGTGCAAAGACTTTTTATTTACCTTTTAAAAATATATTTCTTGTTAGTGTATTAGTATAAACCAATTATGATCAAATTGTCGCCTTGCATTCATGTACATTAAAGGCACAATATGTATCTTTTTTTGCTTTAAAAATAGCAAAAATCACTATATCTATGTTATATATATTTTTTAGTTGTGTACTTACATTATCCCGACTGTTTCCAACAACTTTTAAACCAGGAGAAATTTGTAATTTAATTCGAGAAACGTCCCGTTTCTTTATTTCCGTTGTGTCGCCGCCAATGCCGTCATATCCGCGTTGTCCCTGGTTTCTGCTCGTGCTGCCATGGCAACCAGAGCTATGAACCAGAGCTCTCTGATAGTAACCAAAGCGACTGACGCGGACAACTGTGTAGTTTGCAATGTCTATTTGCACGCTGTTGTTGTTTCGTTCAAACATTATGGACCATGACAAGCAGACTTTGGATAAAAAAAGGAGAACTAAAACGAGAATCAATATCAGCGCGGTGTTTTCGAGATGCCTAGAGCTCCCATTGACAGTATATAAACGAGAGCTCCACGTCCGAGACTTCGACCGCTCCTACATGTACTTTATTAAACAGGTGAGCACATTTACATAAAACTAATCAATGTTTTATAGTTCAACAATGATAAAATGTCAGAATATGATCTGTATGTTATTCTAATGTTGATCTAGTTTACTGCTAGTCTCATACAGACAGACTAACACATACATTTCAACACATTCAAATGCAGTTTAGTGTGATAGTCAGGGCTTAATTTGAGCCGGAACACGCCGGAACATGTTCCGGCACCTCCAACGTTGGATCCGGAACCTTTTTTATTGGATCCGGCACCTCATGTGTCACTATGGAAAATTGAAAAAAAAAAATGTAATTAAAAATAATAAATCATTATAATTAAAATTAAATGGGGGAGGCACTAAGTGACACATGACTCGCGCGCTTTGTTGTGCTAGTTGAGATTGCTGTTAGCATCATCGTTTCACTCAGGGGAAAAATGTCAAAAAGACAGCAAAGTTTGCTTAACTTTTTCAAATACGCTGGCCAGTCAGATCCCAAACAAGCAAAAATCGCTGATCAAGAATGTGGAGACCACGGTGGACACAGCATTATCCCTGGCTTATAATGGACAAAACTGGACTGGGCTGTGACATTTGTAAAAAAGTGGGATCACTCGGTCCGGAAAAAACTGCCGGTGTGAAACTGGCAAAAGAATGGATCTCGGGCTCAGTGACTGCACCTTCTGCACCCGATTAAAAAAAAAAAGCAAAGAGCCTTAAGGAAAAAGGTTTTTGAGCATGGGAGTACTAAACCACATGTAATGGCATCAAATATTTGTGATAAAGCAAACGAAAATATATTAGTAAACGCAGTAATCAATATCCAAAGCGACCAGGTGCAAACGACTGCCAGAATTTTTCGCACCGCTTACAAGGAGGCCAAGCGTCACAGGCCAGCTCACGGCTTTGAACATGAAATAGACTGTCAGGAAATGAATGGTGTGGATATGGGGAGGATTCTCCACTCTAACGTGGCATGTTCTCATATACAACAGCATATTGCAACTGACATGAAAAGAAAACTGCTTGAGAGGATTGTCACTTGTGCTCCAAAAATCGGACTCATGTTGGATGAGGCCACAGGCTTAAATAAAAAGAGCGCATTAATCGTGTATTTACGAATGCAGCTGCCAGAGATGGAATCGCCCGAGAACATATTCTTTGATCTTGTGGAGTTAGATGATTTTGGCGCAGAAGGCATTGTCCGCAAACTGTTGGATGCCTTAGATCATGCAAACTTAAACGAGGCATTCCTCTCAAAAACACTCGTCGGTCTCACATGTGACTGTGCGTCAGTGATGCTCGGACGCAAGAGTGGGGTGGCAACTCGACTTAAAACCCGCTTCCCAAACATCATGGTGTGGCACTGCTCTGCGCATCGACTTGAGCTTGCAGTTGGTGATGTGATGAAAGAAATGGGGGCTATAAATCATTTCAAAATCCTCATGGTTAAACTTTATGCATTGTACAGCACATCAAACAAAAACCGAGTGGAGCTCAAAGAGTGTGCTGACGGTTTGAACATTCAATTGTGTAAAATTGGTCGGGTGTTAGACAACAGGTGGGTGGCATCTAGTCTCAGAACAGTCAAAGCTGTGTGGAGAAGTTATCCTGCCCTCCACAGACATTTTACACACGCAGCGGAGGATTCTGCTCGCGAGAGCGCAACTCGGGAAAGCTACAATGGCATGGCAAAGCGCCTTTCATCCCATGCCTTTGTTTTCAATTTAGGACTCATGTATGACGCATTGCAAGAACTGTCAGAGCTGTCTCTCGAGCTCCAAAAACAAGAATGCAATATCATAATGATAGTGTAATGTTAGACCAAGTGAAACAGCGCTGCGTTACCTCACAAGTTTAATTTGTCTAATAAACTGACCTGTGAGTAGTAATTCTGCGTGTAGTTCGGTAGAATGAAATGTCCATATTCCTTTTATATCCGCGGGACTCGCGACGCGTTTGGAGCGGTTTGGAGCTGATAGCAGTCTCTTAGCAATCCCGAACTGCTTCATATCACAGTCATGATAAAAACATTGATGTATTCAGTCATCCATAAACATTATTAGATCGGTCGGCTTGACGTTGACGACAAGATCCATAATTCTTAGCAAATGTTGCGTCATCAATCTACACCTTTGTTATTGTAAATAGGTTAGCGACCCCTAGTGGCTGTGCCTTTAAAGATGCATTGGGTAATATTTAGGAGGATCTGAAGACAGAAATGCAATATCATATACATAACTATGTTTTCAGTGGTGTATAAAGACTTTACTTAATGAACCGTTATGTTTTTATTACCTTAGAATAAGCAGTTTCTAGTATCTACATACACCGCAGGTCCCCTTACATTGAAATGCACAATTTTGCGCCGACATGTTTCTACAGTAGCCCTAAACGGACAAACGCGTTTTGTCACTATGTTGTTCTTCATGCAAAGAAGCTAGCTAAAGTCAGCGAGTAAAACACTGACACAGTGATGAACAAGTAACAATAATATTCGCAATAACATCGTTTTACTGAATAATAAAGTAAACATAATTTCTTAATTTATCTTTGTAAAGAAACCTCATTGCTTAACTGGCTACTCTCTGCTGTCATAGACGAGGACATCTTCTGTCGGCCACTGTAACTTTTGATGGTTGCAATTCGTAACCTCACCACTAGATGTCGCTAAAAATCACATACTGCACCTTTAAGGTGCATGAGCAGTTTACCATGTTTTTTTCATCGCTCACACTACAAGATCATGTGGCGATAATATCAAACAGGTTTGAAAATATTGCAGCGTCTGTGACTGCTCGAGATAGGGTCAGATCACGTCGCTGACATGCTCATATTTGACGTGCATCAACGACTGCAAGGAGCACCGATTTGGCACCGATTCGGGGGATTTGTCACAGACCCTGGAAATCTGTCTGCGACAGCAAAGTCTATAGTCAAAAGTCATGTAATGTGAACCTGCCTTTCTTAAGAAACTCCATTATTCCATTTCTGTTCAGATTAAGTCTCAGTTGTTGAATCTTTTTATGTTCAAATATTTACATGTTAAGAAATTTGCTGGAAAAAAGCTATTGAAAGTTGGAAGACATTTATTTTTTACTGAGTTTAAATTTCGAGTCTCAGTGTATGAGAAGCACTGCTGTAGTTGTGCAGATGCTTATACTATCATTAATGGTAATACTAAGAAATTAAGTGAAATGCATTTGATTTGGGGAAGTGTTTAAAAAATTGTGAACAGATCAAAGCCCGCTTACTCTGTAGTTTAGAATAAAGTATAGTGACTGAGTTCTCTGCCTCATCAAAGCTGGACCCATTAGAGGCCAAATGTAGGTCCCAGCTGGACCCGAGAACAAGAAGAACATATTCAAGTCTGCTCATGCTGGTTTTCTATTTAAAAAGACATTTCTTGTCCACTTAATGCACTAAAAGCAAGACCAAATGTGTGAGGGGAGACCAAATGTATGATGGAAAGGACAAGGAGTGGGTCATTTTAAAGAGCTGCAATAATGTATCAAATCAATGTATCAAATCAGCTGCATAGAGCCACCTTATAATTCCTAGAAAATTCAGAAAGTTAGAAAAAGTTAGAAGAAAATCCTCGCCAGTTTATTTATTTTTGTCCATTTTGAATAGATGCCTGCTTTTCCTGAGTATTTTACCTGTTCACTAGTTCTACCAGAAATAACTTGACAAGTATGCATTTATTAACAGCCCAGCAAGCATTATGATACAAAGTTCTTTGGCGTAGGCCTGTAGGCCGTCCGTAGCTTGCAATCCGAGGGTATGGAATCTGCATATCCTGCCGCAGCCGACCCCCTGGGAGGTATGGACAGGGACCATCCTGGTGGTGGTGGGGAGGATGGAGGTGAATGTAGGCGTCAGCATCTGCAAACTCAGACATGTGTGAGTACCAGTCTTTTATACTACAAGTATTAGAACACGATTGGATAGATGATAATGTAATAACTGACATAACAATTGAGTCTTCCCGGCAGAACTTGCGCTAAAGCTTTCATTTCAGAGTCTGCTTCACCTTGTCACATCATTTCATTTACAGGCTTAACTAGAACAAAGAAGGAGAGAGAGAGAGTCTCCTCTGGTTAATTTACTCCTCTTTATTAATTTAAAAAGGCATGACAGAGGCATCTGAAACCCAAGGAAGTTTATTCTGGAAGAGCAAATATATTGTTTTCAGATGATTGGTGGACGGCCTGGAAGTGTCTCACATTGTTATATTAGCATAATGAATAATGAGAGAGGCTTTAGAACAAATCAGTATTATGAAACAAACTGTTTCATATGAAAGGATTTTACTAATTTTCTCTGGGCCAAAGATTAAAATGACACTTGGGCAGACACAGAAAGACACACAACTCTTAACACATATTAATGGTTATGGTGTAAATGCTGATGTATTTTCATGCTGATACATATGTGAGCGTGACATGCCGAGTTCCTCTCATGGGTTCAAACACTTTCTCTGACGTGATCACATAAAAGTGTGAAGTTTACTTTGTATTCAAAGAAGCTCACCTCGGATCACTTCAGACTGCTGGATATATTTCCGCTTTGTGCTTTCTTTTGAACACCCTTAAAAGGATACGGCTGTGCTCAAAATCAAGAGCCATAGACATTTTTAAGTTTATTAGAGCTAAGCACAGCCTTTTTTGTATTTGTTTTCTGTCTCTCACCAAATAATGGCACCCAGAAGTAGTGAATTACTGAGAATGGGTGTTTATGTACCTCATAACAAGAGCTGATGCTTTTATGCCAAAATAGTGTCAGAAAAACTGAGAAATGTACCTTTATTCCAACAGAATGACCTTCAAGCAGAAAGCAGAAAGCAGAGAGCGGTGCTTTATGGGAAATCAAGAACATAAAAGGAAAACTGAACGATCGCTTTGCCTGGACTTTAAAAATAAAGCCTTCGTTCCTGAAAATTTTCTCATTTCACGTGTTGACAGATGGCCTCTATTGCTTGTTGAGGTCATACGCTTTGATGCAATATGTAACAGTGCTCTAAGAGTCAGAATAACCCCACAGTAATTGATCTTCAAGTACATAGATGGGAAAGCACATAGATCACTTCTGGGACTGACAAGGGTTCACAATGTGGGTTTAACCTTGGCTGACACACTGAATGGTACCAAAAGACATAGTCAGATATATGGCCAGACATGGGATTAGCTCCAAAAGAAACAACATCTTCTCAGAGAAAAACAAGCAAGTATTTTCATCTCTTGTTGACTGTTATTGATAGACCCCTTTACACTTAGCATTAAAATGTTTCACATCCAAATAGTATGTTCTTGAACTGGGTTAAACTGGTTTGTTTTTAGACCTTGCCGCTATAGAAAATATAGAAAATGGAAAGCAGAGCCTACATGAGATTCCTTAATTATTCTGAATTTGAAAAAACATTGGAGGATATTTCAAAATGCTTTCTATCATTTTGAAAGGTAAAAATAAGGTAATGTATATGGTCTGTTGCATTTATCCTACTTAAGATTCCCACAGTAAAGGACGCTATGCAACACAGAGCTTGGTTAGACAAAAATAGCTTTAGCAAGTTCTTGTGAAATCAGAGTAACAACGCCAAGCATTGCAATATTTTACCGACAAACAAAAGTAGACCATGGAATAATATTTGCAACTCAATCTTTCAAAGGGATGAATAATGATTACTTGTATGGGAAACATCTAATAGATTAGACCTAATACTTATGTAGATATATGTGGCTAACGCATTAGCATTCACATTTCAGAATCCATCCCTGGCCACCTCTGAATGTGGTTGCTCAGTAATCTCCTCAAAATGAGCCTTGGATACACTGTAGGTACACCTGACACTTAATGTGGTCAAGTACTATCTGAAAGTGATACGATCAAACACATGTTGATGTCTGGTGAAAATGAAGCCATAGCCAGCCTTTCTTCAGTGAACATTTGCCATCTTAAAGAACAATAAATATCAAATGAGTACATTCAAATGAGAAAACATAACCTAAATGTTCCTCTACAAATGCCTTCTTTAATTAGAACAAATGTCAGAGTTTGTTATTGTCATTTTTCAAATGCCATTAACCTTGTATTTTTACCTCAAAGTCTCAGAGGGAGGCGTCCCAAGAGCCATGACTGGGGAAAGAAGATAAATTCCCTGCACTTTCGCTCTCAGACCAAATTATTTCTGGAAGTTTTAATTGATATGAACTTCATGGTAGAGTGCCACCACAGTCATCTTAAAGGATTGCTTGGGTAAAAACAATCTATCAGTGGCCAGCACATTCAAACTCTGGCAAAGCTCTCTAACAAAAACTTGAATTGAAAGATATAGTGACAGAAAAAAATAGATCTCTGAGCTCAAAACAGCAAAGCTGTTGAGTTTCTTGCAGTAATTGAAGGCCTGTGAGTGTTCATTTTGACATCTTGGAAGACAGGTATTTCCTATTTTCTTTTGTACTGTCAGTGGGATGGCCAGCTCAAGAGTTCATGCACCATACAGCAGTAAGCCTAATAATGATACCAATGTATCCACACTTAGGAGTTGACAGGATGAAACCCATATCCAAGCAAAAATACTAAGAGGCAGAGTGTATGCCTTATGGATTTCAGAATATTACATTTTCTGTTAATATTTTACAAAAGATAATAATCAACACTGGTCACAACATTACTAAGCCGAAACACTATACTTTCAGAAACATTGTAAAAAATAATAATAATAAAAAAAAAAATTCTGTAACTGTATGCATATTTAGCAACTTATAAGACATTGGAAATGTCCACTGACCTTAAAGATGAGATGTGTAGTTGTAGCATCACTAGCATCACCAAAAGATCTGCAAAAACAATGGCTGTTGCCATGCCTCAAACTCACACCATTGGTGGAGCCATTGTTGCTGTGGCGTTTCAAGATCATTACAGCCCTTCTCAGTTAATTAGCTTTTAACTGTCAAGTTTATTGGTTCATTGATGCTTTTTTAAACACTGAAACAATTCTGTCAATAGCCTGCTTTTATAGAGAGTAATTAAAATTTGCAATTGATTAACCTTGTGTGTGTCTTCGGGTGACAGTAGGACATTTAATATAACACATATTAAAAAAAAAGCCATCTGTTTGAATCAGCACAATACTTGTCTGTCACTTTCAATAAGAACAAATGTTCCTTTACCTAGTCATTGTGAAGTACACTCCTCAACAAATCAGCAAAAACATCCTGGTTTTGGTAAATTCCTTGCATGGTATGACTAAGGTAGTCATAATGACATATAGCCTTATAATTGAATGTGAAAGTTGTGAAAGATTAGAGATTATAAAACAATTAATTCTGGTCCTCTAATATGATTTAACAAGCAGCATTCTAAGTGATGATACAGTATTTCTATACTGTACTTGAATGTGAATAAGGTCTGTTCCTCACAAAAGCAGTGCATATAAAGCAAGCCATGTTTTATTCAAGTCTATGGTACATTAACATGAAAGGGTCTTTTTATATATTCTTGAGCGACGTTTAGAAGGTTATTGTGACTACAGGAAATGGATAAATGCATTATAAATACACTGACTGGCCCGTAATTATCTAACATGGCCAAATGTCTCCATAACTCCAGCTAGTCCTTAAGCCTTTTGAGATCTAATGTTCAATCAGAGTCACACTGAGAAATCCTGCCCTCATCGCTCTCATTTACATCCCACCAGCTGAGTTGTCCTGACAAATCAGACCCAAAATGGCAAACAAAACTTGAACCTAGAACCTAAAATGCTACTGCCATTTTTCTGGATTGCAATTGCTCAACTAAATTTCTAAGGTTTCATTTTGTTGCTGCTTTGCTGCCGGTTGTAAAAAGGGGCTACAATGAAGGTAAATATCAACAGCAATTTTTGTAAATAAAGGTTTCTGTCATTTTCTAACTGAAAAGTGCTTCAAGATGATTATCAAATCTGTTTGCACTCTCTGTAAACACACATTTTTTTCTTTGTACTTTGGGTATCATTCCATACCTGTATAATATATTTCTGTATAAAACTAGCACTATGAGCACCATTCTCTCTAGAACATTGGATGTTGTTGCACCTGTTAGATTAAAAAAGGTCACAGAGAAAATTAAAGCACCATGGTACAATAATACTACGCATGTTCTAAAGAGAGAAACCCGTAATTTAGAGCGTAAATGGAAACAAACTAATTTAGAGGTCTTTAGAATCGCGTGGAAAGACAGTATGTCACGTTATAAAAAGGCCCTAAAAGCGGCCAGGGCTGAGCATCTCCGCAAACTAATAGAAAACAACCAAAACAATCCTAGGTTTTTATTTAACACCGTGGCTAGACTAACAAATAAACAGACGTCACCCGAACAAAATATCCCGTTACAGTTTAGTAGTAATGATTTCATGAACTTCTTCACTGAGAAAATAGAAAACATCAGAACCACAATTGTAAACGTTCAATCCTCAATCGCACCTTATAATTCAGCCTCAATTTTCCCCCCGCAAGAACAATTACAGTGCTTTACAACTATAGAACAAAAAGAGTTAAATAAACTTATCACTTCATCTAAAACAACAACATGTTTATTAGATCCTATACCAACTAAACTACTGAAAGAAGTGTTACCTGTAGTAGAAGAGCCTCTCCTCAATATTATTAACTCGTCTTTATCTTTAGGTCATGTTCCAAGAACATTTAAACTGGCAGTGATAAAACCTCTCATTAAGAAACCACAATTAGACCCGCATAATCTAGCAAATTATAGACCCATTTCAAATCTACCTTTTATGTCTAAAATACTAGAAAAAGTTGTGTCCGCTCAACTGGGCTCTTTCTTGCAAGAAAATGATATCTATGAAAAGTTTCAGTCAGGATTCAGGCCGCATCATAGCACTGAAACTGCGCTCGTTAAAATCACAAATGATTTACTTTTAGCTTCTGACCAAGGCTGTTTCTCAATACTAGTTTTACTTGATCTAAGTGCTGCGTTCGATACTATAGATCATACAATACTCTTAGATCGACTACAAAATTATACTGGTGTTCAAGGACAAGCATTAAGCTGGTTTAGATCATACTTATCAGACCGCTACCATTTTGTCTATTTAAATGGAGAAAAATCGATCATAATTCCAGTAAACTATGGAGTGCCGCAGGGATCTGTGTTGGGCCCTCTATTATTCTCAATATATATGCTGCCACTTGGAAATATTATAAGGAAACATGGAATTAGTTTCCATTGTTATGCTGATGACACTCAAATATATATTTCATCACGGCCGGATGAAAACGCTAAATTATCCAAATTGACAGAGTGTGTTAAAGATATAAAAGATTGGATGACGCGTAATTTTCTATTATTAAATCCAGACAAGACAGAGGTAATACTTATCGGTTCAAAAAACCGCCGACAGAACCTCTCACAATACAACTTTGACATCGTAGGATGTCCTGTTACTTTATCCTCTACAGTAAAAGACCTGGGTGTTATACTCGATTGTAACCTGTCTTTTGAAAATCATATTTCGTATGTTACAAAAACAGCCTTTTTCCACCTTAGAAACATTGCTAAGCTACGTAATATGCTATCAGTTTCTGATGCAGAAAAGTTAGTTCATGCATTCATGACCTCGAGACTAGATTACTGTAATGCTTTATTAGCTGGTTGTCCTGCATCCTCAATAAACAAGCTACAGTTAGTCCAAAATGCAGCCGCTAGAGTTCTTACTAGATCAAGAAAATATGATCATATAACACCGATTTTATCATCACTACATTGGTTACCTATAAAGTTCCGTATTAATTACAAGGTATTGCTACTGACTTATAAAGCCCTAAACGGCTTAGCTCCAGTCTATTTAACGGATCTTCTATCACCCTATAATCCATCGCGCTCTTTAAGATCAATAAATTCAAGGCTTTTGGTCATACCTAGGATATCCAGATCCACCAAAGGAGGGAGAGCATTTTCACATTTGGCTCCAAAACTCTGGAATAGCCTTCCTGATACTGTTCGTTGCTCGGACTCACTCTCCCAGTTTAAAACTAGATTAAAGACGCATCTTTTCAGCCAGGCATTCATATAATATTGTTAATCTCACAGTTTCAAACTACAATCCGGCCTCTAGTTCATAAATGCCAGAGGAGAACTGGCCCCCGACTGAGCCTGGGTTCTCCCAAGGTTTTTTTTTTCTCCATTAGGTCACCTGATGGAGTTTTAGGACACCATTAGGCCGCTTGATGGAGTTTTTTCGGTTCCTTGCCACTGTTGCCTTTGGCTTGCTCAGTTGGGGATATTTTGGGGATATTTAATTTTATTCTATCAATCAATAAATTCCACTAGAAACAAACTTTGTTGTATTATTTTATTTTAATACTGTGAAGCTGCTTTGATACAATCTGTATTGTGAAAAGCGCTATACAAATATACTTGATTTGATTTGATTTGATTTCGGTCTTTTGATTCTAATCTAAGCCTTCCTTTTACTTTTTTATTCATGTTCTTCCACAGGCCGTACCATATGTTGCTATGCTTCAGAAGACAGCAGGTGATGGTATGCTCATATTTAAGAAGAATACATTTAACTTAATCACACACAACCAAGATTTCAAATTAATACTTTAGATCTTCTTCTCAAAGGTCTTTTGCCAACCTCTACAAAATTTCATAAGAATCAAGCATTTCTCACACATGTTCACCAACTGTTGCCAACACCACTATTGCGCTTGTAGCATTCCATTTCAAGGTTTTGTGTAAACCAAAAATCAAAGGTTCAGTCTTGGAAAAGGTAATAATCCGGAGACCACTCAACCCCTGGTTGCTCCAGGAGAATAACAAAATAATCAACAGCACAAAATCAAAGCAAATGTACAATGTACAAAATAAACACAGAAGTGGGTGTATACTTCCATGGTGTTATGATTGAGTTTCTACCATCAATGCAATAATTCCTGCATGTTCTCTTCATCACTATGATTAGCTGATTACCCTAATGTGTAATAACTCTCATGTTCACAAACCAAATGGGTCAAACTGCTGGAAATAGATGGACAAATTAACACATGAACAACTGAACCCACTCAGTCTACATCATTTCTGCTCACATCTGAATCACAATGTACTTGAAATGATGATTAAGCCGTTTTTTTCAGGACCACTCAGATGAATTAATGTCTGTGAACATCATGACACCTGCGGTTTTTAAAGAGTATTTGCTGAGTAATGGTCCAAAAAAGGTGATTATTAATAAAAGGCCTAATAGCCGAACAACAGAAAGTTAGTAGTAAATGGAAAAGAAAATCTATATAAAATATGACTGCTTATTTGCAGCTATTTGATGCTCAGTATATATGTTTAGTACACAAATTTGGCCAACAAAATGGGAGAATTTTAAACCATGTTATCTGTTTCTGTTAGCTCTGAATGAGCACTGTGTATATGAATCACTGCACTGGGACATCCGGTCCCACACCTATTATGTTAATCAACCTCTCAGGCCATGTTCCAGGATGCTGGTGGAAAACATCTGGCAATGAAGAGAATACTATGGCAACCAACTCTGAGCTCAGTGTAAAGCAATAATGCCATGTCAATGGTACCTTTTTTCAGACTGACAGATGGATACTCTAATGTGAAAAAAAAAAAAGATATGCTGGTAACATAATATAAAGCGAATTATGATAAAAAATAGTAGTCGCAGTAATAAATTGCTTTTGCTTTAGTAAGCTGACAATATAAAACATTTAATTATTTAATTTTGGAAATAAGATCTTGTCTTTATAATACTGCTTAATATTTTCTACTCACACATGGTATTCTTGACAAAAAAGTTTGAAAACTCTTGGCTGTGCACACACACGCATACACACACACACACACACACACAGTAGATGATTCTGGAATCACACACTTAGATGTAAGGTTATTTGATGTGAGGTGCTGTCCAAATTCTCATATGTCCTGTTGTCACAGCCTGAATGAATAAAATACATTTTCACTTTACAGCTAAAAAAGCATTCATAGAAAGCTGGCTCTCCTATTGCTGCTATAACTGCTTTATTCTTCTGGGAAGGCTTTCCACTAGATGTTGGAACATGGTTACGGGGATTTGCCCCGGTTAAGATCCAAGATCAGTGAAGTCAGGCAATGATGTTGGGTGATGGGTTTAGCTCGCAGAAGTGCTTTGAATCATGTTCAATTGTGTTCAGATATGAGCTTTGTGAAGCCACACCACACTCAGTAAACCAATTCCTTATAACTGATGAGGTGCCATGCTGAAAGCCAATGAGCTCTTTGGTACATCACATTTTACTATAAACGATTGACTAAAAGAAACTGTATGTCTGTTTCTTTTGGTTTGTTTGTTTGTTTTTTGCTCCTGTTAGTAATGAGTACAGCTGAAACGGTTAAAACACCAATCCTGTTCATTATAAGTGGTGCCCATAGGCCATGTTGTGTACCACTGGAAAAAATGACCATGTTTTAAAAGTCTGGTAATTAGAAGCTGCTTGAAGTGTTTACCTTTGGTATCAGTATGAAAAGATGTGTTTGAGTCAAATTTTCCATAAAACCTTGCATGGAAATTGCATTGCGATCTTCCACTTTTTTTGTGACTTCTTCATTTCCTGACTTTAACATCAGCGGGTTTATTTCTCCCTCTGGAAAATGGTTATAACACCTTTTTTTCCAGAAAGTGTTTCTGCTGCGTTGCAGTGCCGGGATGCAGCCAAACTGTGTGTAGTGTTGAATTATGCTACTGATTGATAGTTTGCTACATGACACTGTGTACTGTGGTCTACATAATAGCCTACATTTTTGCAGTCACAATGAGAGAGAGAGAGAGTTTCAGTGGAAATGTGCTACAGAATATGCATGTTAATGATGATCTCTGAATTTCCCCAAGCTTTATCTTTATAACAACCTTGGTTGTCAGTAAAGGCAATAGACAAATTGGCCCAGAGGACTATAAACCTTATTGTCAGCTTGATCCATAATCTCAATTAATTAACATCTGCCACCGCGAGTGCAGAAAATACCAAAATTATCTCTTTATTCCATGTTTTATTTCGTTTGTCAGTTGGAACCACTCTTAATCTGTCAGTCCCAATACTGTGATTTTATTAAACATGCATAGACAGTACATTTGGTGGGAAATGTCTGGAATTAACCAACATTTCAATGAATTTTCTGGATTCAGTGCATTTAAAAAATAGAGCAAAAACATTACAGCCACGATTATTCATCAATTGATAGTGTTGGAGAAGAAAGAGGAAGAAAAAAGGAAGAAAAATGAAAATTACACAAGGCCTTTTGAATTCAGTGATTCGGGAGGTTATTTCATTTGACCAGTGTAGCTCTGTCTGTTATATGTCATAATACTACAATGTAATTTTTCTGGCTTGCTCATCACAGAGTCTCAAATTTGCCCTTTATGGACAAACAATGCAGACTAGAGTCAAGGCAGTTCTATGAGTGTTCAACAGAAATGCTGTAATTGTTTGCCTATTAAATCTTTTTGTTTGCTTTTGAAGTTTTCTGTTGTCATGTAAATGAGAAATTCTGGAGTTTGCTGGATCAAAACAGGAGAAGCATCTCTGGCTGGCCTGGTACTGGGAAACTGGGGTTTATTATTCATTTCTCATAAAAACATCTGCTGTGAGTCCATTGTTCAATTCCTCCCCATCATTTCTGAGGCTAACACACTGATGGGTTTGGTTGAGTGCCAAGGTATGACTGATTTTTTTTTTTTTTTTTTTTTTTTTTTATTATTTTGAAATGTATTATTTTGCATGCAACATGCAACAATACACTTGAGATTATCTGAAGCCCAAGAGTGAACTTACCATAAGAATATTAATGTGTTTTGCCTCACTCTTTATAAATATTCATGTTGATGAAATGGAAAAACTATATATAATCAGCTAAATTGCCCTTTCATCCAACAACAAACTACAGTGAACTGGGGAATAAGTGATAATTATGATGTAACTCACTAAAAACAATAAGTGATCTTCTCCTCATTAATTCAGTTAGTGGGGAGATTGAGGTTTCACACAGGGAAGTTGTCCCTCACAAGGGCTGTATCACAGTAACGGGCCTGTTTACACCTGGTCACTTCATGCATTTTCTCTGATCGGACAGCCATCCGATCGTGAAAAGACGAGGTGTACCTACAGTATGTGCCCTTCGAAACGCTTTCGAGATGGATTCAAATCCGATCACTCAAATCGCTTCAGGAGGTGGTCTGAGAGACACATTCCAAACGAAACTGGACAAGTGTAAATGCATCTGGTTGTTGGAGCCACATATGTAAAATTCACTAGCCTACTCCCAAAATGAAAAAAAAGTGAATGTGTGAGTGTGTGTTATAGGCTACCAGCAGTCAGATATGACAGTGCTTTTGCAACATACATCGTTACAGATATATGGCCAGCCGCACTTAGTAAGACTAAATGATCTTACCAGTGCTGATGCCGCTCTCTCTCTCCTATTGCGGTCTTTGATCTTGAAATCAGCTGACGACAAATAAAATGCAGCTCATATCGGTAGCTTTCATTGACGTGAACTCCATTAAGTTTGCACATAGTGCAGCAATTGAAGAGGATTTATATGTGTTTTGTGGAGACATATTTGTGTGGCCAAGTGTAAATATGATCAGTAAAAACACATGAAGTAATCATGTGTAAAAGATTTGGGCCCTATCTTGCACCCAGCGCAATTGACTTTGTTCACAGACGCATGTTTCATTCCTATTTTGCACCCGACGCACAGCGGACTTTTCCCTCTGTAGACGCACATCGGTAAATTAGGAAATTAGGTTCAGCGAAAAGATGAGGCGTGTTCTGGCACAAACGTTCCCTTGTGCTATTTTGCAGTTCCAGAAAACAATTCCGCCACAGACCAGGAAAAACCTAGTCTAAAGTCAGTGGTGTGTTTTCAGTGGCGCGTTCAGATGCTATTTTAAGGGTGCATGCTTGGCCATAATGTAGCGTGTGCACAACGTGCATACACTTTGCTTCTCTCATCTACACAGATGCAGCAGTTGACATTTTTGCAAACCATCCATAATTACAAGGAAAATAATCCACACGAGGGAAATCATTGAGGTGTCCATGAAGATGTGAAAAAATAGCCGTAAATCTAGCTTACACATTTACCCAAATTATTATACGCCTAATTTGGGTGGGTTTCTCCCATCCCCATACAATGTCACTTCTCTGTGTTTTACGGCCCTGGCGAGAACGTCGGTCTCCTCGGCTGTGAACTGCTCCTGCAATCCGCCGTTATAATAGCAATCCGCCATGGAATAAGCGCGCCTGCTTTTAAAGGGAATGAGAGATGACGCTGTCATTGGTTTATTGCACGTTATGCCCAAACCACACCTATGAGTAATGTAGCTTCTTCAGACCAACCCATTTTAGATTTGCGAGATCCACCCACAAAGTTACTTGCGTTTCGCGTTTGATACTTGTGTTTCAGATCGTTAAAATAGGGCCCTCTGAGTCAAATCCCAACTGATTTTGTATGTTGTTTTCAGAATAGTATAGTTTGGGTATTCTATGAAACTAAAACTCCAATATCATCATATATTTTTTGCACAACTGCAACCAATGAACGTTTTAACTGATGTCTGAAGAAAGATAAAAAGAGGATGAATAAGATATGTTCAACTTTTTAACAAGGCGCACTGTTAGATTTTTTTTCTTTTGCCCAATCACAAAGTCTTTGCATTTTGCAGAGAACAAAAAGAATAGTAAGGTTTCCAGGTAGAAAGGCTTTTTTCCCCAAAAAAGTTAACTGTAGGAACATGTTATCATTAAGGTGAATGTGGTTTAAACAGCATATATAGATTTCAGAGATTTTAGAGTTCAGCTTGAATATAAAATTTTGAAACACAGAAAATACATGAGAAATAGACCTTTGGATCTGAAATGGAATCCTGCAAGTTAAAGTAGAGCAGACATTAAAAAAAAAAAAAGAGTTTTTAGTGTAAACAAAACTTTCATATTCTATCCCACAGATTACAGTTCACCCATTAAATCTGTTATATGGGAAACAGACCATTCAAATGGTATCAATATAATGTCCCCTAATATGTATGTTTTGCCTAGCTGCAAAATGTCTCACATTAATGCAAACAAATGTATTTACTTAAAGATGTAGTAAAATCTGGAAGAAAAAAAAAGCCAGGAAAGTGTTTGAAATCATCTTCTGGAAGTGCTTAAATAATGCATATACTGCTGTCAAATAGCAACTCATTTATGTGTTAGCTATGAAACTGTAAAATCTTATTCTTTTTGTTTTTGAAACAAATATAGAACAGATGTATAATGAAACATCATACCATATGACTCTATACCAGAGTCCATCATTATCACTGACAAAACATCAGAACGATTTGATTAGTCAGTCTGTCACAGACAAGGACAAGCACTGAGCTGACCCTGTCAAAACGCCTAAAAACTACAAAGCCACATCTCTGCACAGGCTTAAATGTCAAATGAACTTTAAACTTAAAATGAGAAGATAAAACCTATAATTTGTTTTGATTGTAATGGTGCTGACGCACAGGCAAGGATATTTGATGCAGCTTTCCAATAACACCTTTCTATACCACCTAAAGTTCACATTTAAATTAAATTCATTGAATCTATTTATAGAAGTCTTTCCTATTCAAATTGAATTAGGTCACTGATTTTTTTAATACAAAGATTGGGGCTCTAATTCAGAATTGCATTCACACGTTTTATCATTATAAAGGATTTCAGACTTGTTTTTCCAAATCTCTTGCGTCTTGGTGCTCTTGAAATGGCCTTTAGCAGCAAAGGATATCTGACATTTTATATATTATTCTAAATGAAAAGCTGTCACTGATGATACAATATAACCATTTTAGCATAAGAATAAGGAATAATTTCCATTCAAGTCCATTCTAGTTAGAAAAAAAGCTATAAAGTCATTTTTTTTCTTGACTCCCTTGACTGGTAGAAGCTTTCATAACTAATCCATAGTTATTTCAGAAATTATCTGCAGAAAATACAATGTTAAGAAAGAAGAAACGGGAAAGTTAATGCATTCGAGTCTTAAGCATCTTCTGATATAAAGCACAGAGCACAAATCACACGGGGCTAACAAGTGATTTATTTTCTCTTTACTCTCCTGCCCTTTGCTCCAGCAGCACAGATCAACTTTAATTAATTTTGAATTGCATATGGAATTGGATGAACATTCGCCATTCTTCTAGTGACTGCCTACATTCTAATTCTTCAAGCAGAAAAATCCCGATAATGAGGTAGATGAGCAGAAGAGCCCCATTCTGAGAATTCTCTTTGATTTGATCGCCATATCGGAAGTGTGAAACCCTCATCTCATTATGATTTTGGAAGCACATTCTACCTCTCCTTCCATCTTCCTCCCTCTCTCTCTCTCTTTCTGGCGTTATGTCTCTCAGTGAGCCCCTGGGCTAAACCACATAATCTTGAGCAGGATTTTCCCAGACCCACTCACTCCTCCCCAACACAGTACACATACGCACACAAAATAACAAGACTTCAGGCTGATAGAAAATTCATCAATGATCATGTTTTAGAAAATCTGCATGCTGAATGCAGTCCTTTGATAACTATAGTGAGGCAGAGGAGAAAACCACTGCATGAGGATTGTAGAGAGAACCGGAACTTGGTTAATTCGGTCTGAGACTCAAGCAAAGCCAGGAAAAGTGCTCAGCCGTAATCCATTCGTTATCAAAGACCGAAAGGATTGTCCATTGCTTGATAAAACCTTAGAGCATTTGAGCCCACTCTGAAGGATACTGTCACGGGTAGTTTTGGTTATTGTTTCATGTCTCTTGTCATAGTCATGTCACTGTCTTATCATGTGATTCCCTGCCCCTCATGTGATCCTGCCATGTGTTCTGTGTTGTCATTGGTTCATTGTTTCATTGTGCACAGGTGTGCCTTGTTCATTCATTAGTCTTGTGTGTATTTGAACCCTCATGTTTGCCATGTGTCTTTGTCAAGTATTGTTTGTGTAACCACTGTTGGGTGAGTGCCGTGCCGTGCCGTGCCGTGCCGTGCCGTGCCGTGCCGTGCCGTGCCGTGCCGTGCCGTGCCGTGCCGTGCCGTGCCGTGCCGTGCCGTGCCGTGCCGTGCCGTGCCGTGCCCTTGGCCTTGGCCTTTGTTCTGAATACTTGGGTTCGTCAAGCTTGCCTCCAGTGGAATGATTACACATATATACACTTTGATTATGATAGGTTCAATTCATTAACAATTGTATGTACTGATACATTACCATTTTCAGCTGTATAAATTAATATAAGTTGTATTAAACTGTATTTTAATGATCCATATAAAACTTTTCAGTAACACTTTATTTCAGTAGTTCACTTTAGACATTCTATTAAGTTCGCAACTACATGTCAATCAGGCCAGCTGACAGTCTTGCCTGGGCCCGGGACGAGATAATCTTAGATGGGTTTGATTAATATGCGCGAGGGAGAGAGAGCAAGACAGCGATCGACGTGTTGTTTGAAGACGTGAGTGCGCGCGCGCGCGGCCGGGGCTCTCTCTCTCTGCTCGTTATGCGCCCTATCAGGCGCAGCAGTCATTGTACTCTACATCACTCACCGATCAAATAAGGCTTTGGCGGGACAAAAATTTGCTTAGGCGGCCGCCAAAAATTAGGAAGAAAACAAATAGAAAGCTTTTATGTAACTCATATATTACATATTTTTCCACAAATAGGCCTATTTTAATTTGTTTTGTTGAATTATTCCATAATTTAATGAGGGCCCAGTTCTGTTGACCATGTATTTTTAGACTAAAGAAAATCACTATTGATTTATTGAGCACCACAACAAATGGCATTAATGGAAAATCCCAAACAAACATATATATCTAAGATCAACAAAGGCACACTTCTGGGTCTTCACTGTGTGCAAGCCAAAGTTCAGAATATTTAATTAGGATTTAAACCAGGTTTGACATTCAAAGGCAACCTGCAGTGCCTCTGAAAGTCATTTTTGCAATGCAGTAATATTTTTTATGCAACCCAATTAGCAGACATTTGATAAAAAAAGCACATAACTCAGTGTGCACTTCAGAATCACAGGGCAATAATGTATAATGTTAAAGCAGCATGTATTGAACCAACTGATAACACCAACTGTTGGACAAAGGCAGAAAGAGAAAAAATATAAAAGAAAGAAAAGAAGAAGATAAAGTGCCCAGTCTAAAAGCAAATCACCTCAATTGCTATAATGGATTTGAGTCTACAAACTCACTGAATGGGCTTAATGTTGCATGCTGTTGCAAGTCAGCACGTAGCTGATGAGGTCTGACATCAAACTGTGTTACACACAATCACTATCACTCATTCTCTTTCTGCCCATATCAAAGAGAGAAATCCTGCTCCAAATAACGCTTTATATTTGAGGACTGACCAAATGAAAGGCAGATAAAAGGCTAACGGCTATTTGTCAAATTGTTGTTGGAACAAATGATTTTAATATAGAGATACATTTCATAATTTGAATACATATTCAAATAATGTGTCCATTAATCAGCAGTACCTGAAAAGTTAAAGTAATGAGCAATCATGCATTTCAAGGGTACATAAATTTCCATTCAGCGGATCTTATTTGTCAAATTGTCACTGCCCTGTAATTGCTGCTAATATTAGACACCAGCTGAGTAATGGGGATATTTTATTCATTCAAACCGCAATAAATAATTATGCATTCGGGTAGAAATACATGAATGAATTATATGTTATGGGCAATAAGACAAACAAAATCCCATAATGACATCCTGTTCCTGTGTGGTTCTTGGCCAGTCAGATTTAAAGAGAACTGCTGTCCTGTGGGCTAATCTATGCAAATATTATTTGTACATGGAAATTTACGTGATGGGAATTATTGCAATAATTTACAATTTGAATAGAATGATCCAGGAAAAGAAAGCAAAAAATTCTGGACAACAAAACACTGGAGGGCATCTATCAATCGAAAAAAGTGCTTTATTTTATATCAAAGAAAATAATGTAGTGCTTACTCTGATTATCTATAACAATGTGGCTCTGCTTATGCATTTTCAAAATAGCTGCACATCTATCATTGCTATTCAGTTAATAGTTTCACCAGGGAATCGTTTTGTGGTGGCATTCTTTTTTGAGTAGCAGCTGTGAGTTATCAGCTTTTCTCTGGATGTCAGGGTTTGACACATCTGGGATCTGTGCAGTGAGCTGATAACTCCCTTCTATCTCCACACCTGCAGGATTAATACTGAAATCTATCAAAGGGTGGAAACATTTGCCCACTATACATTGTGCTTCCTTGCAGAGAACCCTGTTCTTTTTGGATAAGCACTAAAGCATTTTATTGAGATCTTAAAAAGAGAGACAATTTCCCCACTTCTGGAGATGTGTTTTGACTGTGTTTGAAGAGTGTTACTTTTGGACTCGAGTTTCCAATGTGTGATGGTGTCAGAGTGAAGGGACACTGCACACAAAAATGAAAAATCTCTAATCTCTACTCACATTGATTCACTTCCAAAGTGGTATGACTTTCTTCCATGCATGAAACACAGTATGGTCGTGAGTAAATGCTGACAGAATGTTTTTGGGTGAACTATCTTTGTAAGTACATTAATATTGATGAATATGTTGTCTGTAAAAATGAGCAGTTCTCCTTGATGATAAAATAAATTTTCCAGCATTTATCTGGGGAGCACTTGAATAAGGAATGCAGTTCATCCTTCTCTTGCTTTCCTTTATACCCTGGAAAAGACTTCCAATATAAAACCACAAAGACTATTTCTAAACATGAGAGGTCAACTATTGAGACAACTCAGGAAAAAAAGGATATATATATATATATTTTTTTTTTTTTTGTAAAAGAAACAGGAACTCACTGTAGTAGACCGACATTAAGGCAAAAATTGTATGATCAAAATCATGTTAAAAATTTGTATGTAATGATCTGGAATAAATTCTTTTCAAATGTCAAACACTTAATTATCAAGAAAATACATATTTAGCCTATTACTTGCCATATGATTATCACTATGGAGCAGCTGGAAAACTACATCGTAACAACACTAATTAAAATATCATAAACAATATTTTTCAATTATAAACACTAATTATAATATCGTCACCTTCCTAAAATAATTGCCTAAGTCATTTTTTGACAAAAAAGATTTTTTTGCATAAGTCATCTCCTCATGATGCTGGCCACCTCTGGTAAAATCCCCACATCCTCAGTTGAACAGATCATGCAGTTCTACCTCTGTAGTGTAATGGCCTATGTCAAGAGTGTGACTTAGGCCGTTTTATTTGGCCTAAGTCAAAAGATTTTACAAGCAATTTTAAAATTTTAAAAGGCAATTTTACAAGCTTTTCAAGATGGGAGCTGCATCAAGAAGAACAAACCTCTGAAGTTATTTTTCATTTTTTGTGTGTTTTCTGAGAAACCTGAAAAATGACTTAGGCAATTATTTTAGGAAGGTGACGATATACAATTTAAATACAATAGGTCAATTTCAAACTTTTAAGTGCTCCAAAAGAGCCATACAATAATATAACGAAATATTTCCAATTTATGTTTCTAAACAAAAGTACTTGAGAATACAGACCTACTTTTAAGTGATTGTTAGTGAAGAAAAATACGCTTTTTAAGCCCAGGTGGTGCAGTTACCAGCAGGATCTGGGGCCATGCTAACAAGTCTTGATCAATAGGAATCTATTCTATGTCTATTTCAGACGCGTATGATGTCTGTGATGAACTCTCCACCTCTGCTTTTGTACCCCTACATTGTTTTTCTGATTACAGAGGAAACTCTGAGTCAGTCAGCCACACGAAAGCAGATACTGACTGAAAGAGACATGGATCATTTCCAGCATGACAGTACAATAACACCATAAAATAAGAGCGATCCAGCTTTTTCCCCATTCAGTCAAACATGTTAAATATAGAAATCACTCATTAGTGACACCAGTGAGCAGAAATGAGCAATTATTCAACAGACTTTGGCGGACTTATTACAACATTCAACACCAAAAGGAAATGGAAGACCTGGTGGCCGTCAGAGACACTGGGATGATGCATAAGAAATGTATTTTGGCTGTGTGTGTGTGTGTGTGTACTTAAGTATAATGGATTATATATCCCATACAGTTTCATATCTTTACCCAAGTCTCATATCTTGACATTAAGATCTGCACAGTATCATACTACATCTTATGAGTGATCTTTGTCTGCTTTAAAGGGATAGTTCACCCAAAAATGAAAATGCTGTCATCATTTACTCTTCCTCAAGTTGTTCCAAACGTGTATGACTTTCTTTCTTCTGGTGAACACAAAAGAAGATATTTTGAAGAAAGTCGGTAACCAAACGACTGATGGACCCCATTGACTTCCATAGTAGAAAAAAATAAAAAATACTATGGAAGTCAATGGGGACCAGCAACTGTTTAATTACCAACCTTCTTTAAAATATCTTCTTTTGTGTTCAGCAGAAGAAAGAAAGTCATACAGGTTTGGAACAACTTGAGGAAGAGTAAATGATGACAGCATTTTCATTTTTGGGTGAACTATCCCTTTAAGTAAAATAACAAAAGTTATCTTCTTTTAAACAACCATAATATATCATGAAGTGGTTAGAAGAAATTTCACTTAAGGCAAAATCAAAGTTGTGTTGAAAAGTACAAAGGAACAATACATTCACAATGCAAATCATGTTTTATTCATAAAAACTGTAAAATTACAAAGTAGGTATTATTACCATTGTTACGATTGAGATGATACAACACATTATAAGGTTGTTTATAAGGCATTATGCATGCATTATAATGCATTAAGACACCCTTATGATGCATTATAAATGCAGGCTGGTGTTATAAAGCATTGTACTCTTAAAAGTTATAACCACAAATAGCTAAGTATTATCATGTATTGTAACCATTGTTATGATTATTTATCAGATGATACAACACATTATACAGTTGTTTATAAGGCATTATGCATGTATAATGCATTATAACCACAGGCTTCATAGAAAGTGTTACCAAATGTACATTTACATTCTGTAGAAAAAATAAATAAATAAATATACATGATGCAGAAAATGTCCATGTAGCAAACATAGTAATAGTAACAATAGTAATCTTACTGTTTATAGCTTTTCCAGCACTACAGATACCTTTCAAAGCACACAAGTCTTGGGTCAACAGTCAAGAGAGATGGTGGAGTCAGTTTGTGTGCAATCCACCAGTCCAAACAAAATAATAAAAACCTGCAGTGCCTGCTGAAGCAATGAAAACAAACAAAGCCACAGAAGGACTTCAAACAGTGAGAGTGAACATGACAGTAGAAGCAAACGTTTCACAAAAGCCTCCATCCATGTGCACAGAACAAGCAGAGCCAGAAGGGATCGCAACGCAGCAGGAACCATCAACAACCAGTGAAACGTCTAGACAAAAGAAACAAAACAAAAGATAAATACATAACTTAAGCAGTTAATAAAAAATAATAAAAAAACTTAACTCATCCACTACAATATTTGTCAGTATAAAGTCAAAGACCATGAGAAATAAGAACTAGCGAAACCTCAACAAAAACATGACCCGATGCTGAAAGACGTAACTCACATTTTTATATTTACAACTAAACATTTCTAGACATGAAACATAAATGCTGTGTGTTCAGTTCTATTTTCATTATGTACAATATTTAAAATCAATTGACATAATTATGCCAGAGTACTTTTTAATAAACATTTATTATTTATTTTATTATTCATTATTATTTAGGGTGTTTCACATTGCAACAGTCATAAATATAATGTGAACATTCTGCAGAACTGATGACACCCCAGTGTTCTTCAAACTGACAATGTTGAAACTTACAACGTCAAATTCAGTTTAACGGAGAGCTTGAAGGTGTCTTTGAAGCATAAAAAAATGACTGTGATGTCTTGGTGGTCCTCATGCGTAGCTCGGAGGCTGTGACTACAATAGGAAGGTATGCCCATAAAAAATGAGTAATGAAAGAGCTCATGACTTACAGCATCAGTGTGTCTCTACAATTATCTACGGTGTGTATAAGTCAGATGCCAAAATATGATTTAGAACTAGAAGACAAAGTCTACGTGAGAAGAGACTGTGAGACACCCTCCTTACTTGCTTTGTGGGTGATATTCTTCCCTCTGTCTCACTCTCCATTAAAGACTTTGACACTTCAGGATTTACCACAGTATGAATGTCCTACTACTTTTCTTCTCACAATTCCTACCTTACATTTGGACTGCTACTTGATACATTTTTTTAAACAAATAGTTTAAGATATAGACAAATTGATATACGGACAGATAGATATAGAACTGTATACCATTCCCGCCTGCATTGTGTGTTCTAAGTTGCCTCAGGGGCTTCTTTGTAGTCAGCACCTCAGGTCTTTTTTGATGTTGTAAACCCATCTCTACTGATCAGGTGCTGAGTGTTTATTCTTGTCCTGTCATGGTTAATATCTTTGCGTTTCACCTAGTCCCACTAGTTCCAAACACTGCTAGGATTTCCAAAATCCTAGAGGTTAGACCATCTGCGGTCTGTTTGTGGTACATCACATGAAGGAGATGTTCTTTCTACCTTTCTATCTTCTTTTGATCTCATTCTACTTCCTTCTCCAGTGCAGAATGCCATACAAATTATATATGTTACCGGCAAAGTGTGTAATCCAGCATTCTATAGAATGCCTAGGTAATGTATAGAATTATGTAATGTATTTTTTGCAAAAAACATCAGGAATTCTATACATTGCCTAGGCATTCTATACAATACCGGGATTTCACACTTTGCCGGTATACACCACCACCTTTAACCTGGAACCTAACCTGGTCGGGAGCAGGTTTTCTTCGGTAAACCCAGAGTTTCTTTCGGTCTCCTCCCCTTTTTTAAAGAGGAAGCGGTGTTTAAACACCTCATTCATTCTTTCAGTACATTTTTATTAATAAAATTAATCTTTTATTAATGAATAAAATATTGCTATTTTTACTGCAGTTTTTTTTCCAATTTTTTTTAATAAGATGAAGTCTATAGAACTCCTTAACTGGCAACTGAAAATACAGTAGTAGATTAGAGTTACATAATGTAGTTCTAAACAAATTGTACAGAATTAAACTGTGGCATTTACTGGAAATCACTGAACTGTGTTGATCTGTGCAACAGAAGTTGATGGACCGTCCTCCTGCTGTTCTTCCACACTCTGAGGGCGGAGGGAGATATAAGAATACCCGTTTATACTTAGATTTAAACTTAGATTCTCCACATAAAAATGTGAAAAAAATCTGAATGTGTAGATTGTTTGATGTGTAGACACATAATATTAACATTACCTTAATTATAGGCCTCTCTGTGGCAGCAGAAACTATGTATCCCATCGTCCTGTGAAGATGAGCATTTGGTTGAGGACACTTTATAACACTATTTAATTTCTGGTGTATTGAGTTGGCGACTTACGACTGACTGGGGTTCTGTTGGACAGGAGGCTCCAAAAGACAGATATTACCATCAGAATCTGTTGGGACCAACAAAAAACCTAACCCAAAGTAAAATAAATGGAAATATCAAAAATAGCCTATATTAAAAAATAACACATGTAAACCTCTTACATTTTATGAAGGCCCTTGGATCTTCGGGAGTGACTGGCTCTGAAGTCCCTCCAGGAATTCCCTCAGCCGAAAATGCTGCTGCACTGCTAGACACTGGATGCTATTTAGTTATTTAATATGTCAAATGTTTGTAAAGTCAGGTAGCCTACACCCATGATTTGCTCAAGACTTACTTGATTGAAATATGTTTTTATATTTAATTTTCAGCTGCTGCCATGTTCTTTTAATACCTGCAGGATTGCACCTACATGAAAATTAAAATTAGGTTGAATAACATACTGTTCTTCCAGTTTCACCTCTGATATTATAACAGTTGGGTAAGTTACTTGTATTACTAACTACAAATGACATATTCAACAGTGTAATTAGATTAATGTAATAATGACTATCTTTTGAAAGTATTGGTCTACTTATTACTAATTACTAAATCCCATATCAACCTCAACCACTTGAACAATACAAGGAGAGACAATAAACTGCACTTTTAATGCTTTCAAATAAACAATATACAATTGTATGAATTATTATTGAATTGACCAAAGTGTGTAGAGGGAGAAGGTTACATTAAAAATATACCTTTTAAATATACCTTACCTGTTAAATATACAGAATTGTTCTATAGTCTACTGCAATTACATCAGATTTTACTTTAAATTACAGAAGAATTAAGAGTAATCCCTTTAATTAAATTACAGTATTATAGTATTAATGTTCTAATACTATAAAATTACAGTAACAAATTCGTACTCTCCATATGCTTGCAGAAGCACATCCAGTTTTGCTGGTGAGAAATATGAAGACCTCTTTTTGTATGGCGCTGTTGCCATGGTGACTCATAATATCTGCGCTCCATTGATAATGGCTTTTTATAGTTGTGGTGCACGCGCTTAACTCAGAGTAGGTCAACTCAGAGTTGATTGAACTAACTAATTGCAGCTGTTCTGTAACCGAAAACTCAGAGTTTCCCATCTCAGGGTAAGTCAACTCAGAGTTCAAGTTTTAACTCAGAGTTGGTTGAACCTCCTTTCTGAAACAGGCCCCAGATTCCAGCAAGGAGCCCCCTTTTTATGTTATTACAAAAATGGCTAAACCGCTATCTATGACATATTTAAGAAAGAAACACATCTAGACCAATATGCCAGGACCCTGTAACAACTTGACGCTTTTGTCTTAAAAAAAATTAAATTAAATTACAGATAAATAGAATCACGATGATATTATCAACATCCTAAATTCAAAACCCAGCAGACTCTGACATGTTTAGAACAGACATCAGCCATACAAGGTAAGCTATGGGTAGGTGTCACATTGTCAGATTGTTTTGATTTCTGTTCTTGCCTGTGTTTCAGTCTTTCTCTGCCCCCTGCCTGTTTGTTTCCATGGTTACTGATTTGATTTGAGTTTTTTTTTTCAGGTTTGTCTCATTTATTAATCTCATTAGTTCATCTGTTTGCTGTCTATTAAGCCTTGTGTTTCTTTTAGTTCTTGGTCAGTTCTACTTTGCATTTAGTTGGTTGTTCTGTTCTTGTTCCAGAGATTCTGTTTTGTGAAGTTTTGAGTTTGTTTTTGAATAAAGCTGCTGCACTTAGATCTTGTTTCATCTCTGCTGCAACGTCATTGTAACAGAAGAACTGACCCAGTATGGGGTCACATGGATACATTTTTTGAAATTGAGATTTATACATCATCTGAAAGCTGAATAAATAAGCATTGATGTATGGTTTGTTAGGATAGGACAATATTTGGCAGAGATACAATTATTCGAAAATCTAGAATACGAGTGTGCAAACAAAATCTAAACATTTAGAAAATCGCCTTTAAAGTTGTCCATTTTGTGTTCACGATTGTGCTGCATTCACTCACAAAAATAAATGTTTTATATATTTTTGGTAGGAAATGTACAAAATATCTTCATGGAACATGATCTTAATATCCTAATGATTTTTGGCATAAAAGAAAAAATCGATAATTCTGACCCATCAAAATATTGGAAAACGCCAATATAATATAGATCACCCCTCATGCGATCAGCTGAGTATGACGCGACATCCATTTACCTTACCTTACACCTTTATATACGTTCCCCTGACCAGAACTCCATAATAAATGGTTACCAAGGTGGTGTGGTCGGAAAGACAGCCGCGAACCCAAACCAATATCTGCATTTCACCACATATGCATTTAATATTTGTGAGCAAGGGGTTTTCTGAACTGTATTAGCAATGGTTGTCGATACAGGAATCAGACATTGTGATTATCTTTTTGTGATATGGTTGTTATCAGGACTCGGGTGGGATCTCTTTCTCCTTTGTTTTTGTTTTTCGACAGCGAAAAATGATACCTATCAGATTGTGCTACCGGCATCATATTCATGTAATTTGAGGCTTTATTAACATCCCTATCCCTACCCTAAACCTACCCTTAAAACAATGCAAATATAGTGTTGGTTGCACAATCTAATAGGACAAGCACCGGCACTTTAGTGCTTAAAGGTAAGGCATGTAGTTTCTGCGACACTAGTGGCACCTAGCGGAATAACAAAAATAAAGTAAACTTGCAAATGGCCATTTCGTGCAGTGTGCCTGAGCCTCTCCCGACACAAACATCACAAACACCGCTCATACGGAGGCTTGAGAAGACATGTCTTAACAGGTAGGATGGCAATAGACAATAAAAGATCCAACATATGAGGAACACTTTTAGCTGTGTAGCTATGTGTCATGAATAAGTAGGCAACACTGTCTAGAGCGAAGTAGAAGTAATATTTTTGTGAAAACCGAGATACATTTTTCTAGCCTGGATGCCAGCTGAACTTATCCCCGCCCACAACATTTGAAGTCGGGAAGTTTGGTCTGGACTTGATCCGTTGTCAAATTGTCAGGGCGGGCTTTATACGATGATGGACCATAGACAGTTTATAAACTGGACACAGCGACCCCATAGGTTTCAACGGAGAAAAGTGCAGCAAATTAGAAGCTCTCACTTCCTGATGGCTGAGCGTACTGCGCAGACTCAAACTGAGCTTGACGACGTTGATGTGACGTGAGCAACCCGTCTGTCTTCTAGTAGCTGTGCCAAGAGAAATCTGAATCATTCCCTTCCGAAACTTGCAGAGACGGAGAGTGTGAGTAGGAGGTGTCCATGAGCTAGGAGCAGGAGCAACTTTTGCTAAGTATTTTGATTAGTTATTTTATTATTTTGTCGAGAGTCGCGTGGTTATGACGCAATCGTTAGCCTATTTTAACAAAAACGGCTTCTACGGGGCCATAACGTAAGATACAAGGTAATATACATTTTATAGCCTTTTATGCATTGTCGTGTTTCTTTAGAAATAAATAATGGACAAATGGAGTCTTTAAACGCCTCAGATGTAAAGTTATTCGCTGTCAAAGTGACACCAAAATGAATGGGAGTCAATGGAATGCTAACAGCAGGTGGGGGTCCACTAATCAATGGCGGCGCCCGGGGAAGCTTAAAATTTTTACGAAACATTGGCCCCCTGTGATGGACAGATGATCAACAGTGAGTGCTTGGGTTGAATTCGTTTACAACAAAGATGCCGCTATCACGTCTGTCATAGAAGATATCGACAGCGCATACATTTTAAAAGAGGAACAGAGAACCGCGATCAAGTCGATCGGAAAGATGAATGAAGAACATACATCACTTACTCCGCTGCTCTGATTGGTTGTAGGTCTATCTATGAGTGCAGAGAGGCATTTTCTTTCCTGGTTCGGACCAGAAAGAATCTGACTAGAATCTGAGTATGATGACGTCAGGCTAACATTTTTCAGGATTCTTTGATGAACAGAGATTTCAAAGGAACAGCATTTATTTGAAATTGAAATGTTGTTCTTTGTGTTAACTGTCACTTTCGATCAATTTAATGCATCACTGCTGAATAAAAGTATTACTTTCTTTAAAAAAAAAAAAAAAACTTACTGATCAGAACCTTTTGAAAGTATACATGCAATCTGTGGTTGGAAAACAACATGCTGGTTTGGTCAATAAGACCAAAGATCTTTCTTTCTAAAGAGCAGAGTATGCCAAGATTTCTTTGGCCTGAGGTTCTAAATAAAGACATCAATATAACGTGAGCACAGCACAGAGGTGTTAAAGACAGGAGTGTCACTTCACAGAAGCTTAAGAGCCAGCTCTAAATTGGAGGCAGCAGTCCAAGTGAGAGTGCCAGACACCACAAATAACGCAACCCATTCTCACTCCCAAGGCGTCAAAAACTGAAGCATGGTCAAGCGCCCCTGGCGTCACAATGAAGACGCCAAAGGCGCCCCTCTGCATCACTCTATGGATGAATTGGGAAGTCCATTGCTTTCAATGGGAAACCTGTGGCGTCAACAACAGACGCCAATTTTATCAGTAGGAAATCACGCTGAAGAAGTCTCATTCCGAACACATCGCAATATTTGGCATCAATTCATGTGTGCCAGATGTTGGTAAGTAGTCGTAAATACGCTGTCCTTATGTTTGTTATAATGTATTTTCTGTAAACTACGGAGATTAAACAATGCCTGTCACGTGACGTGCTATAGACCTCCAATCAGTTAATTATATTCTTATCAGGTTCAAAGTAGTACAATTAGTTCTAAAGTGGTATTTGTAGCACAGTAAAAATCTGTCTGTCTACAAAGCCTATAAAAAAACAGTCTTCATGTATTTTACTATACTTCAGCTTGTGATTCTTATTAAGTGGGGGTTCATTTTAGGATTCTTTACCTAACTCAAGTCTCTGAGATCCTGACACTTGCACTTCTGGAGACTCCAGGTAGGTCGTAGTTCTGGAAAATGGTGGCGCTGAAGACTAAAGGGTTCCTGATGGTTTCACACTTAATTCTTCACCTTAATTCTTCATTCTTTTGCAGTTAACGTGTCTTTTCTTCTCCACCTGTTTTTGTCTGACCCTGCTGACCTAATGAGTATTTCACTGTCCAGTGGTCATGCCTTAACTGCAATTTCTAGTATTGCATTAGTATTGCATTCTTCTCATGGGCATTTATTAATTTTTGACTTTTCAGTCTGAATTAAATCTCTTTTTTGGCTTATTTTATCTGTAAAAGAAAACGTGCCTAATAATTCTGCACACCTGAAAATAAGGTGTTTTTCATTTCCAGCCTTCATGAACAATTATATATAACTTATAAATGATTAAATACAAAATGAATTGTAGTTATTACGATTAATGTGGTTTGGAATTGGTAAAATGTGCCTGGAAAAAAAAATATGATCAGAAAATCAACGTGCCTAATAATTCTGCACGCACTGTATATTTACGGTAGGAAATTTACAAAATATCTTCATGGAACATGATCTTTACTTAATATCTGACTATAACTGACTGAGTCCGAAAGGCCCTTTTGGTCTTTTCATCTGAAAAAGAGAAAAGAAATTATCATTATGTATAATATAGGCCCCTATAGGATTATTTAAAGGAACAAGTACTGATTTACCTAACAAATATTGGATTTTACATTATTAGGCATTAAAAGCATGGTAAGTGTTGTGGTTACTATGCATTTACAACAAATATCACTTTTAAATTACCAATACTGAGGTAAAAGCATGGTAAGTTTTGTGATTACTGTCCTTTACTACACCCATCGCAGTAAAACTAAGGTTACTGAGGTTAAAAAGCATGGTGAGTGTTGTTTTTACTGTGCTTCTACTACAAATACCACTTTGGAACTAATTGTACTACTTTGAACCTGATATGAATATGATTAACTGATTGAAGGTCCATAGCACATCACATTGAATAGAACAACAGTAATTGCACATAGAGTAAGTATAGACTTTCTTGTTTTACAGCAGAGAAGGAAGACCAGTCCTTATATCAAAGCAAGCTAATCGAATAAGTCCTTTGTTTAGGGGGAGGAAGGAACATCTGGTGCCCACTGAAAGGTGCGCGTGGCCATTTATATTATATATATATATACATTTAAGTATTATATATATATATAATATTGCAGCACATAATATAAGCTAAGTACTTAACAAAAACTGTTTTACCCATATCAACAGCAACCTATTTTAAAAGATCTTTTAGAAAGGCATGGTCTCTTTTGATCCTTTGCCAGTGATGTTTGATTTCTTTCAAGACAACATACTCTTCTGTCACTTGTTTCAAGAGCTTCACTTGGTCAAAAACCAAGTGATAACCTGTACAATGTAAAATTGTCAACATCAAATGATGTACTACATATTACAGCACTGTTTCAATACAAGACATACCAATGGCCACGCGCACCTTTCCGTCTTCTGTGGGCACCAGATGTTCCTTCCTCCCCCTAAACAAAGGACTTATTTGACTGATATGAATATGATTAACTGATTGAAGGTCTATAGCACGTCACCTGACAGGCATTGTTTAATCACCGTAGTTTAGTAAGGTGTTGAAAAAACAAAACAATGAAATGCATAGCCTCCGTGGAATGACAGATATAATGCAGTGACTGAACATGAGTGAGCTAATCTGATTAATATCGACAAACAGAAAAGACATTATGACAAACATAAGGACAGCGTATTTACGATTACTTTCCAACATCTGGCACACGTGAATTGATGCCAAATATCGCGATGTGTTCGAGACATCTTCAGCACGATTTCCTACTGTTAAAATTTGTGTCTGTTGTTGACGCCACAGATTTCCCATTGAAAGCAATGGACTTCCCAATTCGTCCATAGAGTGATGCAGAGGGGCGCCTTTGGCGTCTTCATTGTGACGCCGGGGGCGCTTGACCATGGAGCTATGCAACCCGGAATAATACACTTCTAGTGTGTGGCCACGTATTGTCAAATAAATCTAAGTGATATTGCACATAGTTATCTTGAATAGTGGGGAGAGTCAGACAATGGTTAGAGAGTCAGACTAGTAACCTGAAGGTTGTAGGTTTCGATCCTCAATACAGGCAGGAAATGACTGAGGTGCCCTTGAGCAAGACACATAACCCCCAATTACTCTCCCCGGGTGCCACAATGAAGAGCTACCCACTGTTGCGGGTGTGTGTCCATGGTTTGCATGTGTGTGTTCACTACTCACTACTCCTAATGTGTGTGCACAAAAAACTTAAATGGGTTAAATGCAGAGAACAAATTCCAAGTATGGGTTCACATGTCACTTTCACTTTTCACCGTTCATGAACTTTTAACTGTTCAGAACAGCCTGGGTGTTCTGGTGCTCTGTAGCGCCGGCCAGATGGCAAAAGTTCAAAGAAAAGGTGGCTTGGATGTGAAGGATCTAGAGTGATTTGCTGAGACCTTTTTTGTCACTCTAGCCTCCTGGGACCCAGGAATAGACTTTTGTCCACTGTAGTGGACATTATAGAGGTGTCCTGTAAAGAGCACATTCAGGACTTTTCAGAGATACCAAATGTTTGGAGGTTTCACCATGAAAACAACTTATCATTGGTCTTTAAAAATGTCAATGTGATCAAATGTAGCACTCTTGTGGAAATATGATAATATATTGTAATTATAATTTAAATCAGACTACTTTTCAAATTGTATTTCATAAACCAACATCTCAGAAAAATGTTATGGGGTTTCAAATTTAAAAAAATGACTTTCTGTTACAGAACAGGACTTAAATCATGTTTATCAGGAATTTTGGGAGACACAACAAGTGAATATGGAAATAAATTATACATCAATATTCCTATGAAATATTAGATATTATTATTAAAATGTTGCTAATTATTACTCCAATTATTACACTTCTTTTTCCATTAAATGTTGCTCCAAGAACACATTAATGTGCACATTAGATACAGTGTATAGATACATTGCATTGAATGGGAATATTAATTTATGGCCATTTTACCCACATATTGCATAAAGTAAAATGGTGTAATCTTTCATAACATAGTTGAGAATCAACTTTATACAAATTTTGGTTAAAAAAAATCCTGAAACCCCAAAATGTATTGGTGATTGAAAAAATCACTCACCTGTTTTTGCCTATACATATAATTTACAAGGACACAAGTCCTGGTGTCCACTACAGATGACATAGCATAACATGAATAAAATATAATTTTTCAAAAATGTTTTTTTTTTTTTACCATTTGTTTCTTATGCTCTAAACAATGTGATGACAAAAAAAATTAAAAAAAAATTCAAATAACTTTTTTTTCTGGGTCTCAGGAGGCTAGATATATACAGTTCTTGGAGGGTGGGCAGGGGAGCCCCAATAATACTCTCAGTAGTCTGAACCGTTCTCTATAGTCTTCCGATGTCTGATTTTGTAGCTGAGCCAAACCAAAGAGTTATTGAAGTGTTTCTTCTGAAGTCCGCAATGATCTCCACTGTTTTAAGTGTGATTAGCTCCAGGTTGTTATGACTGTACCAGACAGCCAGCTGTTCAACATCCTGCCTATTTGAAGACTCATCACCATTGTGTATGAGGCCCATGCCGGTAGTGTCGCCTGACGGTTCAGTTGTTCATGTACAGGGAGAAGAGCAGCGGGGAGAGCACACATCCCTGGGGGGTGCCAGTGCTTATTCTGCAGGTGAATTTTCCCATTCTCACTAGCTGTTGCCTATCCGTCAGATAGCTGGTGATCCATTGACAGACAAAGCTAGGAACAGATAGCTGGGTTACATTAGAGGAGCGCTGGGATGATGGTATTGAAAGCCGAATGAAGCTCATTCATAAGTTCCTGGTTTGTCCAGTTGTTGCAGGATATAATGCAGTCCCATATTGACTGAATCGTCCACTGACCTGTTTGCTTGATAATGCTTACTAACTATGACCACAGTGATTGGCTGATGGGAGAGGAGTCTCTGTCAGTGATATAAATATTGTAGAACAAGGTATCATGTTGCCATATTCAAATTAAGATTTTAAAATAAAAATGTTGGCATATTCAAATAAAGATTTTAAAATAAATATTTTTTCCATATTCAAATAAAGGTTTTAAAATGTAGGCTAAGTGTCACTAATTAAACTGATGTGACCCTGGATCACAAAGCCAGTCACATAGGTCAATTTTGTGAAATTGAGATTTATACATAATCTGAAAGTTGAATAAATAAGCTTTCCATTGATGTATGGTTTGTTAGGATATGACAATATTTGGCCGAGATACAACTATTTGAAAATCTGGAATCTGAGGGTGCAAAAAAATCGAAACATTGAGAAAATCGCCTTTAAAGTTGTCCATTTATGTTCGCGATTGTGCTGCATTCACTCACAAAAATAAATGTTTTATATATTTACGGTAGGAATTGGAAATGTACAAAATATCTTCATGGAACATGATCTTTACTTAATATCCTAATGATTTTTGGCATAAAAGAAAAATCGATAATTTTGACCCATACAATGTATTGTTGGCTATTGATACTTTGCAGTCACGTGACTACCACGGATACCTGGCGGGCAACAAACGGGTATTTTCAACGTTGAGTCCTGTAGTTCCAGGACTTTCTAGTAGCTATCAAGTCTGTTAGCGAGCTAGCTGCATAAGTTAACTATGGACTAGGATTAACTCCAAGGTAGCTAAATTGTGTAAAGAAACACTTTTTTTTAAGATAATCGAGCAGTAATAATTACTCCATAAATAATCTAGCTCTACTGTTGGGCCATCTCTGGTTCTCATTGAAAATCATAGATATTGCAAACCTCAAAACAACCTATCACATCCTATCAACTTCTGTTATTGTTAGCAAAAGACGACAGCTGTTACTGTGCGTTCACGCCGCCACCGGCGAGAGCGTCAGTGCCCAAAAGTGCCCGTCAGTGCCCATTTTCAATGAATTTTGCTGCTCTCGCCGGCGGCGGTGTGAACGTACAGTTAGCCTAGCATAGACTGCTAACACAAACAGCTGACTCGCCGAACCAGCTGGTGAATACTGGTGGTGTTGATTGACAAAACTACAGTAACTTAAAGACACGATTAATTACATGATCATACACCCATTGTATTCAAACAAATGTTGAAATTACCTTTGATGGTAATTTGCACAGCCACAGACGTGTGTATACTGTGAAGGTTGCTTATCTCATCTGCGGTTAGTGCATCCAATTGCACAACAACTATCTGGCATGTCGTTTACACCTCAAAACACCAACTTTTGTATAGTAAAACTGGCGACCCTTGATTAGTTTTACTGGGTTTCGTTGCTGGAGAACAACGTTCTTGCCCGCCAGCCAGTACTTGTGACGTCACGTGCAAAGTATCAATTGCCACAAATGGACAGCACGCCAAATACGCTTATTCATTTGTAAGTGTGAACTCGTCAAAACTGCCAGGTAATTGGATAGAATTTATTTATTTATTAAAGATTTAATTTTGGCGTTTTAGCGTAGATTAAAATCTATAAATCAAAATATGTATTGCATTTATGAAGAAAAGGTTCAACACCCAAGGCTCTATCGCTATTGCCTCACTGGTGTACAGTGTATTTGGGCGGATTGCCAGCAACAGCCATTAGGATTGTTTGTGATTTTGTTTTAGTGACTTAGGAGACCTCTTGACTAATGTTTCACAGATTTAGGGGATAGTTTTAGTGCTAAAATGCTTTGTGAAATACTCTTAGAGCAAAACCATGCTTATCGTTGTTGTATGTTAAATAAGTCCTGGTAGGAATGCACATATCCTCACAGAACCTGATGTATGTTGTGACATCCAGCTCATCCAGATCGGCGGCAGCAGATTTAAAATCACTCCAGTCAGTGCACTTGAAACAGGCTTGTAATTCCCGCTCTGCTTTGTTGGCTTTGTTCGCCCTGTCTACCATGCACCTAGTGCAAAGAAAATACTGCTATTTTCACAGTGTAAATAGCATCTATCGCTATTAGTGCAAATAGACTCAGATTTAGATATGGACAGAGTATACAAACAAACACTTAGATGGTCAGTCTAAGTCACAGAGGGTCACAGAGGGTCAGTCATTTCCAGTCTAGCTGGTGCCCTGGCAAATGTGATATTATAACAGAGATTCCAGCTATCGCTAACTGAATTTTTCATATAAATTATAACAAGGTTTTTTGACAAAAGCCAGAAAAAGGCGCATGCATTCAAAATTTATGGGATTACCCAAGGATATAAAAAGAATCAAAACAAGACTGTGTATAGAATATTATTTATGACAGTTTCACAGTTCACTGAAGAGGACTGTTATCTAAATTGGGCTTAACATTCGCACTGAAAGCATTGATCCATCTTTTTGTCTGTAATGGCTAACGGCACAACAAAAAAATAACAAAGGAAAGGGGCTATCAAGTTTCAAAATGAAAGTGTTAGATCTACTTTTGCCCTGTTTTTATACACAATGTTGTTTGATTAAAGCTTTCCATGATGTCTCATGAATGTCCCTCATCACCTATGTACCAGGTTTACCTGGAAAAGATCTCTTCCCTCTAAAATAACCTTATGACCAATTTGACCTGCCAAAACATGATCCCTTGTGTGCTTTACCAGTCAGTAGAAGAGAAAAATGTTCCTTATCAACCACTGCATTCTAGGAAAGGTATTTTGTAACTTGTCAAGCTACAGTACAAGCGACTCTTGATTTAAAATAGTTAAACAACAGCCAAGCTACAATTTAGAAAAGAGTAGCCAACTAGCTACAAGTTACAAATTACTAATAAAAAGTAGCTCACTCAAAGAAAAACAGAAAATCACTCTCTGCTCTTGATTGAATAACTTTAGTAGCTTTAATAAGAATACATTTATTACTTCAATGCTGCTGTTAAACCATTCACTTGCTCACTTACTCAGCTCACTTTGTTAATAGGGCAGAATCCGCCAGCAGTCGTGGGTGAGGCCTACGCATTTGTGACGTCACATATGCTAGAATCTGCAAACGGCTTGTTCTTGTTACGAACTGCTCAGAGACACAAAGTAGGAGATCCAAATGCAGCTTTATAGGCTGGGGCAATCCAGAGGCGTAATCCAAAGTACAGGCTAGGGTCATACACAGGCAGGTAGTCAAAACAAAGAAACAAACAAAACAAACAAAACAGGCAGGGACCAGAGGCAAGAGAGTAATCCAGGGACCAGAGGCAAGATATCAAAAACCAAGAAACAAGAAAACCAGGGAAACGCTCAGAAATGCAGTGTAACACTTAACAAGACTTCGCGGTGAGTGAATGAATGAACATGGTATAAATAGACAGACTAACAGGATGAGACAGGTGAATGCAATCAGTGAATGAGGTACAGGTGAATGTGATCAGTGATAATGAGTCCAGGCAGTGAGTTCTGGGAAATGTAGTTTGAGAGTGATAATGGTCTTATGTGGAGTGCCCTCTGGTGGCTCTCAAGGGCAACTCCAGCTGGTGATCGCTACATAGCCCCCCCTTTAAGGAGCGGATTCCAGACGCTCCTAAAACTGTCCAGGAGGGAGGTGGAGCGGAGGCGGACCCGGGGGCGGGACGGAGGGCCAGGCCCGTGCAGCGGAAGAGGACCTGAAGACTCCGGCAGGGCGGAAGGCCAGGGCGGAGCAGGCTGTGCAGGCGACCAGGGCGGATCAGGCTGTGCAGGCGACCAGGGCGGATCAGGCTGTGCAGGCGACCAGGGCGGAGCAGGCGGCCAGGGCGGAGCAGGCTGTGCAGGCGGCCAGGGCGGAGCAGGCTGTGCAGGCGGCCAGGGCGGAGCAGGCTGTGCAGGCGGCCAGGGCGGAGCAGGCTGTGCAGGCGGCCAGGGCGGAGCAGGCTGTGCAGGAGGCCAGGGCGGAGCAGGCTGTGCAGGCGGCCGGGGCAGAGCAGGCTGAGCAGGCGGATCCAACGGTTCAGGAACATGAACGGGCTCTAGAACAGGAACAGACACCGGCTCAGGAACAGGAACAGACACCGGCTCAGGGACAGGAACAGACACCGGCTCAGGAACAGGAACAGACACCGGCTCAGGGACAGGAACAGACACCGGCTCAGGGACAGGAACAGACACCGGCTCAGGGACAGGAACAGACACCGGCTCAGGGACAGGAACAGACACCGGCTCAGGGACGGCCATCTTTTCCGAAGACACTGGCTCGGTGGAGACCATCTTGTCCCGAGACACTGGCTCGGCGGTGGCCATCTTGTCCGAAGACACAGGCGTGGTTTCAGCAGGCGTGGAGTCGGCCATCTTGTCCGAAGACACAGGCGTGGAGTCGGCCATCTTGTCCGAAGACACAGGCGTGGAGTCGGCCATCTTGTCCGAAGACACAGGCGTGGAGTCGGCCATCTTGTCCGAAGACACAGGCGTGGAGTCGGCCATCCTGTCCGAAGACACAGGCGTGGAGTCGGCCATCTTGTCCGAAGACACAGGCGAGGATTCGGCCATCTTGTCCGAAGACACAGGCGTAGAGTCGGCCATCTTGTCCGAAGACACAGGCGCAGAAAGAGGAAGAGGAATAGATTCAGGCTCAGTATCCGGATCAGATTCAGTCTCGGCGGGACGAGACTCTTGACGGGCGAACGTGACGTGAAGCTCAGTCTCTGGATCGGCTGACGTGACGTGAAGCTCAGTCTCTGGATCGGCTGACGTGACGTGAAGCTCAGTCTCTGGATCGGCAGAAGTGACGTGAAGCTCAGTCTCTGGATCGGCAGAAGTGACGTGAAGCTCAGTCTCTGGATCAGGATCAGCGCGCTCTGAGCTTGAAGGGACCAGCGTCAGCGAGGGCTTTGAGCTGGATAGGACCAGCGGCGAAGAGGACTTTGAGCTGGACAGGACCAGCGATGAAGAGGGCTCTGAACTGAACGGAACCAGCGGCGACGAGGGCTCTGAGCTGGGCAGGACCAGCGGCGAAGAGGGCTCTGAGCTTGGCAGGACCAGCGGCGAAGAGGGCTCTGAGCTGGACGGAACCAGCGATGAAGAGGGCTCTGAGCTGGGCAGGACCAGCGGCAAAGAGGGCTCTGAGCTGGACGGAACCAGCGATGAAGAGGGCTCTGAGCTGGATGGGACCAGCGGTGAAGAGGGCTCTGTGCTGGACGGGACCAGCGATGAAGAGGGCTCTGTGCTGGACGGAACCAGCGGTGAAGGCTCTGTGCTGGACGGGACCAGCGCTGAAGAGGGCTCTGTGCTGGACGGGACCAGCGGTGAAGACTCTAGCTTGGCGGGCATGTCGCTTGCTGTCTCAGGGGCGGCGGGCATGACGCATACTGCCTTGGCTTCGGCAGATCTGGCGTGAAGTGCGGGCTCGGCAGACGTGACGTGAAGCTCTGGCTCGGCAGACGTGACGTGAAGCTCTGGCTCGGCAGACGTGACGTGAAGCTCTGGCTCGGCAGACGTGACGTGAAGCTTTGGCTCAGGAGATACTGTGGGTTCACGGAGCTCTTCCTCTACCCCGCCCACAGTAAACGATGAGCCACTCAACAAAAGGGCCAGGTTGATATACTGCTCTAAAGTCCCATGAGGATCATGCCAGGGCATGAATGAACTGAGCGGTTCAGATAGTCCTCCACGAAAAAATATCATTAGGCACTCTGTGGTCATTGAGGTAAGATGTGCCAGTTCAATAAACTCTTCGACATACCTCTCAATCGAACGATTCCCCTGACGGAGACGCAGGATTTGTGCACCTGTGTCCATGGTTGGCATGGCTGCTGGATCTTTGTGTGGCGAAGTCTTCTGTTACGAACTGCTCAGAGACACAAAGTAGGAGATCCAAATGCAGCTTTATAGGCTGGGGCAATCCAGAGGCGTAATCCAAAGTACAGGCTAGGGTCATACACAGGCAGGTAGTCAAAACAAAGAAACAAACAAAACAAACAAAACAGGCAGGGACCAGAGGCAAGAGAGTAATCCAGGGACCAGAGGCAAGATATCAAAAACCAAGAAACAAGAAAACCAGGGAAACGCTCAGAAATGCAGTGTAACACTTAACAAGACTTCGCGGTGAGTGAATGAATGAACATGGTATAAATAGACAGACTAACAGGATGAGACAGGTGAATGCAATCAGTGAATGAGGTACAGGTGAATGTGATCAGTGATAATGAGTCCAGGCAGTGAGTTCTGGGAAATGTAGTTTGAGAGTGATAATGGTCTTATGTGGAGTGCCCTCTGGTGGCTCTCAAGGGCAACTCCAGCTGGTGATCGCTACAGTTCTGAGACACTGCTTATGATTTATGGGGGTTAAAAAAGGAGGAGTGGCTGGATTTTTACCCTTATGGTTGTGTACACACTGCCACACACATTTATGTTCAAATACCATGTAAATGTGAATTTTCCATAATAGTTCCCCATTTATGTAAAACAATAAAAACAGCATCTAATTAGATCTTTACAGCATTAATTCAACTCCAGGGAACACTCAGTGTCCATTCTCTCAGAGGACACATGGCAACACTAATATGATAGCAGAGTAAACAGGGACAGAACACCAGGTGCAGGACAAACAAGGCTGGACCTCACAAAATGAATAAGGGATGATGGAGAAAAGAAGGACATTGCTGAGGTCTTAGCTAACAGTTACTTTGCTCGATCATACATCATTTCGACATTTCCAGATCTTTTACTTTGTTAATAGCTTATTTGTTGATTAGAGGATAACTAGGTCTACTGTTCTCAAAAGGTTCAGTAATTGACAGCAAAGTCAGTTTGTCCTAGAATCAGTGTTCCCTAAAAAAACTTCCACAGAAAATAACTACTGACACGGCAATTACGTCAATAATTGGGGTCAATTTGTGTTTGAGAAATCGGCCCACTTCGGAATGCATGTAAGTAATCAGTTAAAGCACCTTTTCTCCTTCACTGCTCTCTGTTGAAACACCCTGATGGATGGTTTTAGTAAGATGCACAAATCTGTCACAGTCCTGTCGAGGAGAAAGGAAGTGGGTGGACAAAATAATTTCCCCTGCTCCACAAACTAAGACGCAGGGCAGCCTGCCTTCGCCGTCCCCACCATCCGCTGCAACGGATGAGGCTCAGTAAGGGCCCTATAAGAGAAACTCTTAATTCCTCCCTAACTCATAAATCATAGAGGAAAGGAAAAGGGCTCACCGTCTGCTCCCTGACGATTCCAACCATTAACCGCTGCTGCACTGTTGACTTTTACTGTCTGGAAACAGTGTGTCCATAAAAACCTCACACCGGCCCAGCAGAGCTCTGCTTAGATCATTGAAAAGACACTGGGTAACTTCCAGTGCTGTGGCAGTTAGGCCAAAAGATGACAGACATCAATGTGACTAGTTGCTGATAATTTCCATTTAATAACATATTTATGGGCCACTTTCATATAATTTGTGCCTTGATGTCTTATGTTGAAGACATTTATTTCTTTGCCAGAAAGAGGCAGATTCAACATCTGAAATCTTTATAGATCCAAGCAGCGGTTGAAAAGCAATACCAGTCCTGTTCTTTTGCCATTTTGGAAGAGGCTAAGGCAAACTTAGCACATGTTCGAGACAATTTTCAGACAGACTGATAGCATGCAGTACTATGAAATACCAAAGTGCACATATGAGCCCAGGCGTCTTGACAAGGGCCTGCACACCCAATAAAACATTAAAGGATTAAACACCCTATAAAAATAGGACCGTAACGGACAAATCACATACTGAATAAAACCACACTAACTTGCGATAAACAAGAAGAATGTCTAGCTGTTAAAGGGTTAGTTCACCCAAAAATGAAAATTCTGTCAGTAATTACTCACCCTCATGTTGTTCCAACCGCGTAAGACCTTCGTTCATCTTCGGAACATAAATTAAGATATTTTTGATGAAATCTGAGTGCTGGATCACTTGTCCATAGGCTGCTAGGTGACCGAAACTTGCTGGCCCAGAAAAGTTATTAAAGAGATCGTTAATATAGTCCAAGTGACTACAGTGGCTCAATCTTAAGTATATCAAGCGACGAGAATACTTTTTGTGCGCACAAACAAACAAAAATAACGACTTTATTCCACTATTCATTTCCTTCTCTCTGGGCCTCGTAGTGTTTTTGCGCAGCGCGTCTGTGTTACACGTCATCACGCATCACACACATGACCAGCGTCAGCCAATAGTGAGCCTACGTGGTGACGTGTAACACAGACGCGCAGCGCAAAAACACTACGTGAACCAACTAGAGGCCCAGAGAGAAGGAAATGAATAGTGGAATAAAGTCGTTATTTTTGTTTGTTTGTGCGCACAAAAAGTATTTTCGTCGCTTGATATAAAGATTGAGCCACTGTAGTCACTTGGACTATATTAACGATCTCTTTAATAACTTTTCTGGGCCAGCAAGTTTCGGTCACCTAGCAGCCTATGGAGAAGTGATCAGCTCTCAGATTTCATCAAAAATATCTTAATTTATGTTCCGAAGATGAACGAAGGTCTTACGCGGTTGGAACAACATGAGGGTGAGTAATTACTGACAGAATTTTCATTTTTGGGTGAACTAACCCTTTAACTATAGCTACCTTGAAAACTGAAACAGATTACAGATACACAACAACACACTAACAGAGTTTTGGTAACACTTTAGAATAATGGTTAATGAGAATGAGATTACAAATTATAAAGAATTACCAATTGATTACTAATCACAACATTAACTAGTAGTTCATGAAGAGTAACTTGGTAGCACGAGAAATTATGATGTATTTTATGACCATGTTCAGAGTAATAAAGACATTTGCTCACATCTCAGACGCATTTTAATGTTGTGATTAGTAATTAATTGGTAATTATAATTTGTCATAGTTAGTTATTAGCTCTTAATGAGGCTAATCTTATTCAGTAATTATTGATTACCTAATAAGGGACTATCTCAGTCCTAAATTTGATATTACTTACTAATTAGTTAATCTTGTTTCCATATTAGTTATAGTAGCTGAAGTGTTAATTTAGTACTACTAATTGTCCTGCATTACTTCCTGCCGTTCTAAAGTGTTATCCTTTTCAAGGCATTCTGAGAACAACAAACTCACCAAAATATGCACCTCTTCATGAGTGAAAACGACTTGTTCTAAAATCAAAGACTGAAGCTAAAAAAATTGGAGTCTGTATACATCAATTTTCTATTAAATATGTCAACTTCAACTGCTGCAAATCTGCAGACTGGCTCTGACAATCAGCAATCCGCATTGAATTGTCTGTACTGCAAATAGGGGTAAAAATCTGTGCAAAAGTCGTTTAATGCATTCCAGCATTTATTTACAGAACCAGAATCTAAAAGAAAGCAAAGATGCATTTTGAAACCATCACCACAATCGAAATGAGATGACATTAATGAGCTGTAGCTTTGAACCGTTGTGTTTCCACACAACCTCCATCTGTTTTTGATGCTGTCAGGTAAGATGACTTTCACCTCCTTTTCCCAGCTCTTCTCATCTGTGTCTACTTTAATCAATCACTGTATGGAAGGTCTTTCGACACTTATCAAGTTTGAGGGCTGTCAAAAGCACAGCTGTGTGTGTTCTCTGTGTCAATCCATTCACATTGTTTGTGACAAACAGTTGCTCTTTTCTTGGATGTGAATCACCAGTGGAAAGACTGTGTATAACAGGGTTCGTACAGATTCTGTAAAATGAAATTCCAAGACTTTCAAGGACTTTTCAAGCACTACTTTTTTGGATTTCAAGGACTTCAATCAGCACTTATCAAACAATGTATTGGTTTTATTTTTTTACTCAAATTACATATATATATATATATATGATAACTAATGTTTCATGTCATAGAGATCAATCCATTGACCAGCGCTGTCAGGCATGTGAAATCACCTTAACCATTGAAAGGATATTGAAACAGATTTTTTTTCTATGAATATATGATTGACCTGAAGAATGAAAGTTGTATTATATACTTATCATATACATAATATCATGCTCATAGCCATGCGAAATAGCTCTATATCTCAGACAGGCTGCAGCGTTAATTTAGCGTGAAAAGATTGTATTTTTTCAACAACAACATTTTTTTAATTAGGGATGCACCGATACCACTTTTTGCAGAACGAGTCCGATACCCATTCTTTAATTTCTGGTACTCGCCGATACCAATTATCGATACCTGAATTTTCACTGCATTTGTAATTTTTAAATGTATTAGTAGATAAACCAAAATAATATAAATCATATTAGTTGGCTTAATTTGTTCATCAAATATATATTTATTTCAGTTATTTTCATGCTTAATTAAGCCTGCTAAAATGCATTGTATAAGCTTCTGTTACTGTCACTGTTCATTCTATTGCTCTATCATATTTTATCTATCATTTAATAGCACAGCACGTATATTTAGAGCAGCTCCAGAAGGGCTCAGTGCTGAGGATAGGGTCAGTGTAACAAATGTTTAGATACCAGTGAAATATCAATTATTTAATCCAATTTTGATACAACAAAAACTACCAGACTAATTAATGTGAATTTAAAACATTATTAAAGACAAGTAAGCAATCAGTAACAAAATAAGAACAAATAATAGAATTACAAATAGGACAAATAAATACAATAGAACAAAGAAAGGCTACAAATGAAATAAACAGTGTTTTTAGAGTTTTTCAGGTAGATCTAACAGGTACAGAAATTTGAATAAAGTAATCAAATGTGAAAAAAAATGCATATTCATTACTGTATAAATTATATATAGATGGATATTTTTTTAAAGTTGAAAAGGGTAGCCTATTTAGTCAATAGCAGTGAGTAATTTATTTGTCCTTTGTTTGAACATTAAAACACAGCAGCAGGTTTATTAGACTGCTGTCCCTTTAAGACCGAACGCATGGCTCCCATTTGAACATGGCTACGTTCACTTGAGATATATCGGTTGTTGGTATCGGAGCATTTTTACGAGTACGAATACATGAGATCGGTATCGGTGCATCCCTATTTTTAATAATTCAAGTACTTTTCAAGTACCTCTTCAAAAATATGGCTGTTTTCAAGGGTTTTCCAGGACTTAAATTTCAAAAAGTCAAATTCAAGTAAGCACTTCAAGCACCTTGTACGAACCCTGGTATAAACATTGGGATGAGTCACCATGAATGACAGCAATTGTACATCATCCTGTAGAAACTATTGTTCAAAGAAATGTTGCTTGGTCTTAAAATGACGATCTGTGAACATTAAAATACTCACTGTTTCAATAGCCACAAGACATGAACAGCACACTCCGAGACAGTGACAAGCTTATGACTTATTTACCCCTAGTAGTACCATAAGAGTCAATATTATTACCTTTTTTAGAGTGTACCTTAAGGTTACATTTTACTACTAATGTAAAATAATCCCATAATTGGTAGACAAGGTACAAAGGCATCACATTGAGTGTACTCTCTTAGCAGTTTTACCATTAAAGGTACAATTTTTGCACATTTTCCCTGGCAGCGAATATGTGTGTTAACATGACTTTACTAGGGGGGAAAAAGCTTACTAACCTTTTCTATGTATAGCTCAATCCAATTTTACAACTTCATTGCCATGACAACCCCTACAAAGTCCATAAAATGATGAGAACAATTTTACAGCTCAAATAATACACAAGGTTTAACAGAAGAATTAAGTTAGATAAGTATAAGTATATATATATACAGTATATAACTGCAGGCTTCACACTTCTGCCTTTAAATGACCTAAAAACTGGCCCCATTTACTTCCATTGTAAGTGCCTTACTGTTATCTCAGTTTTTGCTTTTTGAGGAGAAAATGAGGGATGAGTCAAACTTATTTTTTGTAGAAATCAGCATTATGCCAAAAATGCTTTTGATTGAGCTTAACTTGTATTAAACCCAGAAAATTCCTTTAAATATCTATCAATCATGTGCATTTATAGCACTTAGGATTAGGAGTCTTAAAATATGCATGGAGATGTACTCTTACAATAAACAAACAAACAAAAAAACAAGTCTGCTTTAAAAGACTTGTCATCTTAAACATCCTCTTCAAGACACCCAAATTTCAGTTATCAAGGCCCACTGAAACATCATCTAACACATTGTATTTTGCATAAGTGCTCATGACAGCCCAAATGATTGGTGGCAGTTGTCTAGCTATGCACAGCAGTACGCCTTCCAGGGGGAAATTACTGCAAGGCTTTTGGCTGGATTACGAGAAGTTAGACTGCTTCTATGTGAAGAGCAGTGTGTCAATTTTCTGTCTGTGTCCAAAGCCAGATGTGTGTCCCGAGCAGCCGGTGTAAGGCAGGACAGCCATCAGCTATGGATCAAGAAACAGGCTGTGAATTCATTTTTTCCACAGTCATCCAAGGTATTCCCTACATTATGAAGATAAAATGTCCCCACAAGAATAGTAATACCAGAAATGTTTGATCCTGTGGATATTTTTTGGTCCCCATGAGGAAAACAGCACATAAATCATACTAAATTATGATTTTTTTAATTTATTTAAAAACGCAGAAAGATTTCATGTGAGGGCTGTTTTTAGGGGTAGGGGATATAATACACAGTTTGTACAATATAAAAGTCATGTCAATGGAAAGTCCCCTTTATACATGGAAACAAAATGTGTGTGTGTGTGTGTGTGTGTGTGTGTGTGTGTGTGTGTGTGTGTGTGTGTGTGTGTGTGTTTGATTTTAGATGTTTTAGATGGGGTTTTTTTTGTTTCATTTTGCAAACAATTAAAACGGTGTTCATTCATACACACATCAGCTGACATGAGCAGCTAGGTCAGATCTAGTCGCTGCTCATTTGTCTCTTCGATGACACTTCTATTCCTGTTTTCTGAATATAATTGCATGAGTCTAATTGTGGCAGCATAATTGCAAGCACTTGATTCTGGCACATACATTTGTCAGATGTGGAGGGATGACCTAAACTTTGTCAGTGACTGATTAAGTAAAATGATTTGCTGAGTAAAGGGCAGAGAAAAGAGTGAGAAAGAACATTTGCATAAAATGTGGCAGAGTACAAATTTTGTTCTATTGGGGAGATTTGACAGCTTTAGGATTCTGAATACATACACAAACCAGTTTCAATTTTGAGAGAGTTAATGCGCAGAAAAACTTTAACGAACTGTTGAAAGATATTAGGATTTCAATACTAAGAAGTGCCTGAGTAATTTGAATTTTCCATACAAACACTGTTATCGTTTCTGTATAGTCAATTATAATGAGGTTCTGCTCACCATTATATTCTCACAGTGAGTGTTTGCACTCAGGTGTAAATATCTGGCACAAAAAAAATGTAAGTTTGATGTCAGACATGGACTATAGTAGTGTTTTCCATTGTGGTCCTTCGGTGTGGGCTAACAAATCCAACTTTTTATTTCTGATTTCCAAATTTAGTCAGAGCAGAATTAACCATTGTGTAGTAGTGGCATATACATAATACACAATTATATACATAATACACAAAATATATATAGGAACGATAATATTGTATATGATGCAAAATGCTGATAGCATCTGTACTCTTTGCTTTGTCTTTTCTTTAGCCTCTGGGAGATTCCTGTTTTACTACAACAGCTTGACTCATTCTTCTCTTCTATCTATCTTTTTTAAACACACACACACACACACACACACACATAGTAATTTCACCTTATATACTGTAACATAAATTTGACATACAGTATATGGTATTTTCATTCTGTGCCAGCTATTGATTCTGATTGTGTGGAAAGCAAGGATTTGTTCACAGTAATGGAAGTTTCTGGATTGTGGAAAATTTGTATTTAATGGATTCAGAGAGATCTAGAAATAAAGAGAAAGTATCTGGGAAAAAATAAAAACAATATTGTGGGTAAGCAATGGAACTGGACTAATACAGTTGCAGAATCTATACAGATTAGACTACGGCTTAGTCTACAAGACACAACACATTTCTAGGGGTGTTGGGACAAGAGAATGAAACACAATGAATGTTTGGTTGTGTTCTGAATAAGGATTTATAACAAGACTCTTGAGGTTTTCAGCTAGACCTCATCATTTCTGAAATGATGCTGGCTCATTTTCCAAATGTTACAAGACATTTCATCAACATTAGTTCAATGATAGATAGATTCTACCTTCGGAGACTGAAATAGCCTCATGGACAAGCAGCAGCTTAAAAATACTGTTCAAAGCTGGCCTGAAACAGTACATCTATATCATGAAAAAAAGGCAGGATAGATACAAAACAGCACAAGGTATTAAAAACATTAGTTTAAATATATGTAGTTCTTTTTCACATTATCTTACTCTGTTCCTCCAACAGTACCTTATTTTACTTTTGTTAGCCTGAGCAACTGTCTTCTTCATTTAACATCAAAAATTATCTTCCACTAGTGCTTGATGCTCAACTCTTGAATTTGAGTATGAACTGAGAAAGTTCAGATGCAAAACTTTTAAGCTTTCATATCTATCATTCCTCCCATAGAAGCAGTTGACAACACACATCACATTCTCCCACAATCCTATCCAACATCCTGTATACTTCCTTCAAACTCCATTAAAAAAAATTACAATCACGAATGTCCTCACAAGCATTTCAAATCAATTAGCTTGTTCATCATCACAATACTGTAAGTAAATTTCATGTTCTGTTATAGGTTTTTATTCGCTCTTCACAGTGTATCCTATAAAAAGCATCACATTTATGACAAAATTCAACTGAAAACAGTTTAGCTCATTTCAACCATTGTCAAGCACAGCAACATAATGTTCTTGTTTTCAGAAGATTACTTGTGGGGGAAAGAATCGATTATTTTAAGAGCATTAAATGATTTCATAAGCTAATATCTTCGTCAAGTGGTACCTCTTAAGGTGAAGACATGCCACATTATTATTTTTTATTCAAAAATCTGAGTATAACTGGCACTATTTTGATGGTTTAATTAAAAAAAAAAAGAAACCTTGAGGGAATTGTGAAAGCTTTGAAATTTGGCTTAATGGATAAAGTAGTGAGACACAAACATCCAATTTCAAGACATTAGGCATTTCACATAAATAGACTCAGCAAGTAAAACAGACTTGCAACATAAATGGGGTCATCGTTGTTGCAGTTAGTAGACAAACATATATTAATTTACCTCATTCATGCAGGCTCTAAAGTAACAACTGGGATTAATATACGCATCTAAAATGTTCAATGTTTCTGCATCTTTGAAATCAGATATTGCAGCGGTTTAATGTAACACCACATTTGTTCTTCCTTGTGCCTCTTTTGTCCAACTCTCTTTGGGGGCATCATTATTCGACCAAATCACATAGCGGCTGTAGCTTCTAACCAAGTCCCTTACTCCATCCAACCACTCATTCTTTTTGATAAAGGGATGGCAGACACAGCTTGGTCCCTGTAGTCAACACTACAAACTAATGACTGTCACAAACCCAACTCCTCTATATGATCAAAAGGCCCAGTAAATAAGGCCTGTCAGCGGAGGACTGCCTCTCTCAACAAACAGTGCCAAAACACAAAAGGTGCATTGCAGAGTTGAGTGTCAAGCATCTGCGCTGCAATTTCAGAGAGTCCTATGATCCAGGGAAAGCCTCTCAAAAATCAAGTGACATACAGCTGTCAGACATGGGCTTGAAATGACTGTCCATTTTGGCCATAATTTAAATACACATACATACACAATATATATAGGAACGATATATATACTATATATATATATATATATATATATATATATATATATATATATATATATATTAGGAATAAAACAAGTGTGTGAGTCATTGAATCATTCACTGAAATCTTTAGCCTCTTATCTTTTTTTACTATGCTCAGTTTGGAAATAGTTTTCCCACATTCATTCACAGTCATGACTTTCTATTTTTTGAGCATATAGTAAAAAAATAATAATAATTTACAGAAAAAAATATTTTATAAAATTGTATAAAAAATGTTTTATAAAAATAATGGAAAAAAGGGTTGTATATGAAAATATGAAAAAAATATATATTGTAAAATGGTTGTAAAATGTAAAAAAAAACAAACTCATTATTAAAATAAAATAATGCAAAAATTGTTGTAAACATTTATTGTTATTACCTCACCATACAATATGTAGTATACCATATAAGTTACCTTACCATATATGGTGAAAGGTTAAAAGACTATATAGATAATATCTGATAATATATACCTAAAAAATGTATATACACAAACTATGTGTATGGATCAAATACTTTCCCATTATGGTTACCTGTGACATCAGGTAACATTTTTTCCCCCAGTGAAAATATTTTGAAATACAAGCAAAAAAAAAAAAAAAACCTCGGACATTTTAAATTTGTCTGATGAATTTGCACCATAATGTCAATGAAACTGAAACAGAGTTGAAGTTTAGCATAAGAGTAGCAATTATCCATAGTAAGTTGACATAGGCGTTTTCTTTTCCAAAGATGACTCATTTACATCATCCCTCTGGGCATAAGAAGTGACTATTTTAAACTTATAAAGTACAGTATCTCATAAATTTGTTTTCTGGAAAAGTATTGGCTGCAGCATGAAGCTGAAAGAAAAAACGTTAAAGGATAACAAGTTGCTAATTACTGTCTGTGTCAGACAAGCTTTGGTCTAGAATTATATAATTCAAAGCTGAAAATAAGGATAAGATGCAAATCTGTAATTATATGTAGAAAAATGTCCCTTTAGAAAATCATTCATGAAGAAATATGTGCATGGATGGACATTTACAGAACATGACGAGTGATATGTGCCAAGACCTGCACTTTATACTGATAAACACAATGTTCTGTTTTACCTCTTCAAAAATGTAAAAACACTGTGGAATCAGTTTTGGAGTAAATTTGACATCTGACATTTGAAATGCAGTTTCATAGCATTTGCATTCTTATCTTGCATTATTTTCTGAAGTGAGTTGAGAAGTCTTTTGGGAAGTATAATTGCCTAATTTGTGAACGAGACAATTTTCTCCAGATTTCTCTGTGCAAGGATTACAAAGATCAAAGGAACTCTCAAATGTGAAAAGGTGAAATGAATGTTTGATGTGGACTGGAAGAGACCATGAAATGAATTGCCCAGCAAAAGCAATTTTCACACACTTTCAGTTACAAAGCTTGAAACACAAATACAGAGCAGCCCTCCAAATCCTTCCAAGCCAAGTTTTTATAGATTTATTATTGAGAATTTTGAACAAAACCCGTTTGTCTTAGGACAACTTCGATGAACTTTTTTGATCCACTTTACATGTTAACTACTGTATATTATTTATATATCAAATCCACCATGCTACTCACAAAATATCACCACTCAGTAGGGATGTCCCGATACCACTTTTTGCAGAACGAGTCCGATACCGATACTGTAATTTTTGGTACTCGCCGATACCGATACCGTAACCGATACCTGAATTTTCACTGCATTTGTAATTTTTAAATGTATTAGTAGATAAACCAAAAGATTATAAATCATATTAGTTGGCTTAATTTGTTCATCAAATATATATATTTCTTTCAGTTATTTTCATGCTTAATTAAGCCTGCTAAAATGCATTGTATGAGCTTCTGTACTGTACTTCTGTACTGTCATTGTTCATTCTATTGCTCTATCATATTTTATCTTTCATTTAATAGCACAGCACATATTTAGAGCTGCTTCAGCAGGGCTCAGTGCTGAGGACTGGGTCAGCGGTTCAAATGTTTGTCAAAACCAGTGAAATATCAATTATTTAATCCAATTTTGAGACTACAACAAAAACTAGCAGCCTAATTAATGTGAATTTAAAACAAGTAAGCAGTCAGTAACAAAATAAAAACAATCAATCGAATTACAAATAGGATAAATATATACAATACAACAAAGAAAGGCTACAAATGAAATAAACAGTGTTTTTAGAGTTTTTTCAGGTAGATCTAACAGGTACAGACATTTGAATAAAGTAATCAAATGTGAAAAAAGCATATTCATTACTGTATAAATTATATATAGATGGATATTTTTGTAAAGTTGAAAAGGGTAGCCTATTTAGTCAAGAGCAGTCAGTATTTCTTTGTCCTTTGTTTGATTAACATTAAAACACAGAAGCAGGTTTATCAAACTGCTGCCCCTTTAAGACCGAGCGCACCAGAGCTCATTTGAACATGCTACGTTCATTTGAGATATAACCGACTTTGTTTACTATAGGATACTCACCAAGACGGGCGTTATTACATAGTTGTGTGTGAATTCGTCCGTACAAGCGCAAGACGTGAAAGACAATTTAATTCAGCATTCGCGCGCTGAGACGCTGGTTTGTGAGGCGCGCGCTTCGGATGTTTGCGTTCATGAAACTTCTTAACCTGCACACGTCCTGTAATTATGTAGGGAACCACTCGTTATACTTCAGTCAGGTAACAGTTCATGTTTTACTTTACTTACATATACGATTTAGTTTTCATCCAAATAACATGTGCTGAGTCGATCAGCAAAGAGCATTCAACAAAAGTGCGCTTCTCGCTCTCTCTCTCTGTCTCTCTCTCGTCAGTTAACGTCAATAATAAGCTAAAGCTACATGCCTCGTTTAATTTCGTTGCCATTGACATCCGACTGAACAAACTTTCCACTAATGTCTGTTTAAACTAAGGGATGTGCTCGACCAGCTCGTGCGTCTTTGACTCAGTTCACCTCGACAAAGCACTTGCGGCGGCCAGTTTCGTTTCGCAAAATGTACGTGGTATCGGTGCGTGGTATCGGCGAATTTTTATGAGTACGAGTACGAGTATATGAGGGCAGTATCGACCCGATACCCGATGCCAGTATCGGTATCGGGCCATCCCTACCACTCAGCAAATTCAATAATGATATTGGCTATACCAGGGGAGGGCTAAATAATATTTTTTGTTACCTTGACTTTCTCTAAAGTTTTCATGTCAGGTATTTTTGTCACAATTAAAATCATTCAGAGCAGCAATCTGAACTTAATGTTAATCTGCTCCTAAGGCATAATATCTTCTTACAAAGAGTGATCATTTAAATTATTGCAGAGCCTTGAGTATTTGCAGACAGACTACAGGATTTGTTTGCTTTTAGAGTTTTGTTGGCTGAGCAAAGCTCCATCCAGCTGTAAGCACCAAATATTTCACAGCCATAAGACTGATAAAAAAGCAAAGCACACACAGACTGTCCAGAACCCACTTGCCATTCTTGCAAAACTTTTAAGACATGATGCCACACAAACATGGGTAAATCCAGGTACTATTTTAATCTTATAAGCAGTCATTTAGACAGTCTGCTAACTTATCTGCAAAGTTAAAATACTCTGCGAACACTACTTTCATCTTAATAGACTTGCATGGAAAGCCTAAAGGAACACGTTTTGAAGGAAACATTTGAGGTTGAGACAGTTAGCGGGACTTTTTTAGTCTTTTCTCTAGTGTTAAAAAAGGGTTACTTCACTAAAATGATACCTTGCAGAAGTAACGTTAACATTTCATCATAAAATATATAATATTCCAAAATTATTTGAAAGCATGGTGCCAAAGGTCGGTCAGAAATCTTGGAGTAATCTTTGATGACCAGCTGACCTACCAAGACCACATTGCAAAGACAGCTCGATCATATAGGTTTGCACTGTACAACATCAGGAAGATCAGGTCTTTCCTAACAGAGTATGCAACACAACTTCTCGTCCAGGCCTTGGTCATTTCTAGGCTTGACTACTGCAATGTTCTTCTGGCTGGACTTCCATCGTGTGCAATTAAACCTCTACAAATGATTCAGAATGCTGCAGCACTGGCTTCCACTCACTGCCCGCATCAAGTTCAAGGCATTGACACTTGCTTACAGCCACAGGCTCAGCGCCCTCCTACTTCCACTCGCTTTTACAAGTCTACATCCCTACCAGAAGCCTACGATCGGTCAATGAGCGATGGCTCGTGGTACCATTACAGAGAGCCACAAAATCACTCTCCAGGACATTTTCATTCACGGTTCCTTGCTGGTGGAATGATCTCCCCACCTTCATCTGGAATGCAGAATCCCTGACAACATTCAAAAGACAGCTAAAAGCTCATCCATGAGCACTTAACCTCTTAAAAAAAATTCTTTCCTTTTCCTCTTCCTTTAATCCCTCCCTTGTCTGGCTTATGCTATAAGCAATGTCTGAAACTTTGTATTTTGAGCACTTCTTGTGCTGTTTTGCCTCTTCATGATGACTCACTCGCTGTATTCCTCATTTGTAAATCGCTTTGGATAAAGGTGTCTGCTAATGTCTAAATGTAAATGTAAATACACACAGTCTGCACTAGGCCTTGAATGTTATGACCCTAACCACCTCTGGCCATACATATAGAGAGCCTAAGTCCCTCCCCTCCGCTTCCGGCTCATGGGACCTTATTTCGGAAAAAATATGTATGGTATCTTATCTTAACTTATCTTTTTTATTCCGGCTAAACTGTGCCCTGAATTACACATATGATGTTTGTCAATTTAAAAGATAATTATGAAAGTCAAGAAAGTCGCAGTTTGTCATAAAACAGAAGAGTAACATTTAGTTTTATGTGAAAATCGCTCAATGAACTACATCTCTCGTCTCGCACTATGTACATCACCAACATGGCTGTCACCTGCTCGTATGCATGCAGTCTGGTATAAAACACTCATGCATGACGGCGTAACATTACGATTATAACGTAAGACTATAGAAAAAATGACAGACGTTAGCTTCAGTAAAGTTAGCTTCATTCATTGAGAGAAAAGGTATGACGTCACATGTGCGCCTTTTGGGTTTGTAGTCTTTGTAATTACGTATTTTCACAGTCTTACACCTCAACAGTTTTACATCAAACTGCAACTTTCTTGACTTTAAAATGTATCTTTTAAATTGACAAACATCATATGTGTAAATCAGGGCACAATTCAAACGAGATCAAAATATTTGTTGTCTCTCGTCATTGACTACCATACAATATTTTTTCCGAAATAAGGTCCCATGGTGGTCCACCGGAAGGGGAGGGACTTAGGCTCTCTATAAACTAAACTATAAAGATTAATTTGTTATTCACCATCATTAACAAATCATATAATGTGCTTGATACAAGTTAAATTAACTAGGGTGTTTTCTAATTGTACCATTTAAACAAAATTGCTAAAATACATTGCAGTAACCAACCTGATCTCACGGAAAAATTTAACTATGTTGTGAGGTGGTTCAATGTGATCTTATTAGGGAAAAAAACCCACCCCTAAACATACACAGATTGTAAGCAGATCGTACAAAAAAGTAAGAATGAGACTGTATGAATTTGTGAGAATTAGCCAACAATTTGCCAAATTGTAAAATGTTATGAACTGTCATGAGATTGGGTTGCCAGCAACCGGAAAAATTAGTCGTGTTTCAGTGAGGCAGTCAGTAACCAAATTAATCAAATCGCTAATTTAAGAGAAAGACTGTTTCATGAATCTTTGTGATTGACTCTTAAAAAAAAATGGTTCAAAAGAACCATTTGTACACTTATCACACATCATGGCTCACGTGGTTAGTTTTGAACGCAAACATTGATGAGCACCGTAAAAAATAAAATGAACTAATGATGTACGAAAAATATTGTACGAATTCACACGAATTAGCCACCAGTTTTCCAAAAATTAAAATAGTTATGAATTGCCATGAGATTATGTTGTCAGTAACCGGAAAAATAAGTCAGTTTCAGTGAGGCAGTCAGTAACGGCTCTAAACGATTAATGACGAGTCTGAATCAAATCGCTAACTCACGAATTTGTTCACGAATCACACATGACGACTCACACTGTGTTCGTTGGCGTGCATTGTAAATATGATAAACTATTGACAAATCACATATGGACACAAACAAAAACGTTACTACTTTTGTTTAATTACTACTATTGTTGCAAAGTTTTTAGTCACATTCTGGAGCCCTGATGACAGCAGTGGTAGAACACTAGCGCTTATTAGTAGTTGTGTGAGATAAAGGGTGAATGTTTTGCAGCTGAGACAGGATGTGATTAAAAAACCCATTTGACAATCTCACTCACAAATGGTCTATGGAAAATAATGACAATGATGGCATAATTGTGGCAACATGCGATAAAGGCACTCACACGTCACAACTGATGTTATCGGTTTACTAGTCCTCCTGCTTGTAGGACATTCTGCCTATGCATGGGACTTAAGATCGGAGTGTGAATATCCATATAGCACCTTCAGTTCATGCTGTTATACCTATAACAAGACATGAACCATCTGTTAAGACAGTGTTCCAACAGAGTCTTGATAACTGTATATGGGCCAATCAGCTCATGATTGTGCCCTTATTTTAAACATCTCTTAAAATAAACACTTGGACCTTGGGAACACTTCATATAATCATGCTTTTAGAGGCTCAATATTTTTAGCAGCAACAAGAGATTGCATGTTCTCTTTGGTGTCTCATATTGGTTTGCAGTAATTGCACAGGCAGCAGGAGTCTGCCAGGCAATCACATTTGCAGACAATCAATGAACAACTTTTTAAAAAACACCATTATAGGCCTAAAACTATATAGGGAAAGAAACAGTACATCAGAAACCAGTTAAGCACAGCAGAAATCAGTGCCAACCTGTGAAAAAACAGATACTGTACGACCAGTTTGAGTTTCCTGCAGAGTATAGATTGAATTAACCAAATAGTATGAAAAGAACTCGTCATAAGCACTATAAGCACTAGGCGTAAGGTATTTTCAACATTTACAGGGGCTAGTCAGTGATTTTTATTGCCATCCAAATCCAGAATGTCAGTGTTTTTCTACCAACACCCGCGTAAAAAAATCCCAGCCGAATTACCTACTGTTTTTTGACACACACTAAGGACATGTGGTAATTTAATTGTCGTCTGAATCCACATCTCCGCGATTACAAGAGATAAATTATAAATTCACTGTTTAAATCATTTTTGACCACTGAGGTACACCGGTCACCATGCTTTTGTGAAGACAGACATGTTCCTGTCTGAAAAAATTGTCCTAACCCTATCCCCACCCCTGAACCTAACCCTATCCATAACTTATCCCTAAAGTCAGGGGGAAATAATAAGCGAATAACACTGATGTAGAAGCATGGTTGTACGCCTAAACTTGACATAAACTGTTAAGTTGTCCCTCAAATCCGATTGGTTGATTGGAATGTTGTTTCAGGATCAATAAAGATGTTGGTCCAGAAACACAAACTTGGTGAAACTACTTGGTGAAATAAATCACGTTCACACGGAGCACAGTACAGTAACTGTTGCGCTTTGCTGTAATTTGCATGCATTTTAAAGATGTACACTTAAATGCTGAAAACTATTTATAAGAACACTTTTTCATCACCGCTCCACCTCAGCGAGTGGGAGCGTTTAAGAACAAAAAGGACAAGGAGAACAAAAGCATGTAAACATTTGAAATGGGCCATTATTGTGGCAGCAACAGCAGCACAATTTTAAAATATTCTATAAAATTACATATATTAAAAATACAATCAAAGCAGCTTATATAGCGTATCTTAAGCAGCTTAACTTATCAAAGCAGCTTATACAGAATGACCTCATGTAACTTGTTTCTTATTTTCGCTAATTTTCACATTTCTAAAATGACATGCATCATTTTGAGATAAAATGCAAGACAGAAAACCATTTCAACTATAGTGTGTCTATCTTCCTATTTTTTAAATTAAAGAGATTTAAATGTGAATTTACTATTATTATGCCATGCATATAACATTTTATTTACAGCAGACAATCATGCGACTGACCACGTGAGCAGCACGTTCCTAGATTCACAAACTTGCTCCTCCACAGTAAATAAATCGCCATCCGAGTTTTATCACTGAGGTGCAATGCAAAGTTATTTTTACAGACTGGATAGGGCTTTATTCAACTGTAACATTTTCAATGAGCAATGGAAGTGATCTTAGCCTAGAGTATCACATACCTAGAAGCACCAGCTCGAAGAAGAGTTGCATGCTAATGATGTGAGGGATAAAAACTACAGAAAAATGGACCGGTGAAAGAGAAGAGATGGAAAAATGGGAGGAGTTGAAGCAGTATTGTCAAAGGATGCAACCAAATATTCAAGTTTAAGAGGAACCAAATATAAACTGATCATTAAAAATGTATATTGATCAACCACTATTCTGAATATTAGGAGGAAGTCTATTGTGGTTACGGCCCTGGATAGGGTTGCAGCAGCCATTCATAAGGTTTGTGACTCAAATGTATGCATTTCAATGGTAACACTATCAACGCCGAAATGAATCTGCAGCAGTCAGGTGGTACAGGTCAGTGCTCTTTCAGTTGTTTATGCTCATTATTATCGTAATGTTATTTGCTTTGAGATATGAGTTAGTTTAATGCCGTCTCTCATCTCCTGACGCTTTGCAAACTCTGCTGTGTGCGTTCATGTGTTTTGAAGGAGCTGTGGCTTTGGAGACGCTCTGAAGGGAGGGTGGGATCTCATGCTTTTAAAGCTAATTTGCTATTGATAACCACTCCAAAATTTGCTTACCTTACCTTTAAGTTTGGGTTTAGTGTAGGTGTAGCATATACATACAACAACAAACGTAATAAAACATTTCCAGATTCCATTTATCTGTTGTTGTTTTTTCCTCGCAGCAATCCCTGGACTTTGCAAGTGTATAACTTTAATAACTTTAAAACTATAATTTTGCAGAAATGTCACAACAGGCACACTTTTCAAATGACCATGTGTTGAAAATTACACTGAAATGTGATATTTAAATATACTAAATATTTTATTTCATGATTATGTATGCAAATCATATTAAGGAACTGTATGTAAGGGGCAATGCTAAACTACAGTTTTGTTCTGTTTTATTTTAGAAGCCGATATATATATAAAGACTTCAGGTGCAAAAGCCTCTATGCGAAGGAGATGTGTTGCACTGCGTGAGGCAAATGGTGTTCATACCAGATACTGACTAGTTTTTGAACCCCCCCAATACAGTAAAACTGCACATTTTAGAGTGGCCGTTTATTGTGGCCAGCCTAAGGCACACCTGTGCAATAATAATGCTGTCGGATCAGCATCTTGATTTGCCACACCTGTGAGGTGGATGGATTATCTTGGCAAAGGAGAAGTGCTCACTAACACTGATTTAGATAGATTTGTGAACAATATTTGAGAGAAATAGGCCTTTTGTGTTCATAGAAAAAGTCTTAGATCTTTGAGTTCAGCTCATGAAAAATGGGGGCAAAAATAAAAGTGTTGCGTTTATAATTTTGTTCACTGTATATATTATTATTTTTTTCCGTCTTTTTTATTTATTTATTTTTTACTTTAATACATAATTTGTAACTTCTAATACATCTGGTGCAACTGTCCCTGTTGTTTAACAACAGTTTCTTCAACACAAAATTACACATTCATTATAGAGTCATCATTTTAAAATCAGTGTTAATAGACATACAATGAGTAAATCATTTCACCATTGATTAGAGCATACAGATGCATGTTGCCCATCATTTGACTGGAAAAATCATTTAGGGAATTGGTGCAGAGTGCTCTTCAAAGAGTTATTACCACAGTATGAAACCTTTCAATCCTGACAGAAGGTTGAATTGCACAGTTTGCTTATCTAATTATAAACAGCATGAAGGTCGTTTGTTTAAAGACATCTGTGTGTTATTTGATCAGCGTGAAGTTTTTAACTTTGTTATAGTCTAACACCATGTGTTCTGCACCGTTGCGTGTCGCTGAGCAACGCACAGATTGGTAGCCTCTCTGAAACACTGAGAACAAACTGATACAAACACTTCTGGAGGGAACTTGTCCAATCAAAGTAGAGGACAGGAAAAAAACAGTTGTATTAAAATAAATAAAGGTCAGAATTAATGAGCATTTTATTTTTTTCTCCTTTTCTTTGCCTTCGCAAAGCATCAATTGTTTGATACTGCTCTGCAAATTAACTGAATTGAAATCCCTTTCAGCTAATTTATTTAATAATTACCATGTCTGTTTTGATAAGGTCCTTTTTTGAATGATTGCAAGGCTCCTTGTGGTTTTTGAACTAGGGGTATATTAACGCGCAGTCCACAAATAAGGATACACAGAGAGAGAGAGAGAGAGTTACACACAAAACGCCATAATGAAGTCATTCTGCTTCCTCTCAGAAGGAAGTATGTTAAACACATTTCAGACTTGCACTTTGTGCTACATCTATAATTAAGCTGCCAACGCAGTATTATGCCCAAAGCACTAATAGGTGCTGTAATGTCAGAATCCTACCAGGACTAGGTAATTGAAAGTCTAGAAAACTTGATGACTTTATCACCTAGTTTGACTAGTTGATTGTTATAGTTGCAATAACTCATTTCAAAGCACAGGAACAGCCAAAGGTTAAGTATTAGCTGCAGAGGGGTGGGGAGTCTAGAATTTACTTTCTTTTGTGTTTGTTGTCGTGCGGGCATTGGTTTATGGATTTTCATAATGGAATATAGACGCTGGAGAAACTAAAGGAGATAATATGTAAAAATAGTACCATTGTAATTGCTAATATTTAGATTACAGTTATTTCACTTTTTATACGAATTAGAGCAGACAATCAAATGAATTATATGATATGCCAGTTTATTCTTCACAAATATGATATGCTGATTAATTAATAACAAGTAGTGTATATTATTATTTTTCTAAGGAAATATCCTCCATTAAGAAAATGAAAGTGTGTAACAAAAATGCTTTACATTTTGGTGGTATTGAATTGTTAAGGTGTGTGTGGGGCGGGCGGGGGGGGGGGGGGGGGGGGGGGGGGGGTTGTTCCTTATATCAAAATTATGTATGGGGCAAGGGGCATGATTCAAATTCGCAAATATATTTAATTTAATAAAATATAATGAATTTTACTAGATTACCATCTTAAATTGACAGATATCTGGAATGTGTGTGTGTGTGTGTGTGTGTGTGTACACACATACTTAACCATATATTGGGGACAAAGAAATATGGTAAACCTGAGAACAAAGCCCAAAACCTTCTTTTGATGTCATCTTTTGTAAAAAAAAAAAAAAAAAAAAAAAACTGAATAAAAATAAAGGGGAAAAAAATGCACAAATACATAAAAATGTTGATTTTTTTTTAAAGTGTTGAAAAAAATGCATATATGTATAGGTCTACACATTTTGCAAAAAATGGGGTCATTATTTTTAAAAAAAAATTGATTACAGATATCTAAAAAAAAAAAAAAAAAATGTAAAACCTATTCTTGCCAATTTTCACTTTAAATACAATCCTTGGTTGTATGTTTTGGACATTAGTGTGTCTGTCCAGAGAAATCCTTGAGTCTCTATTCAGTCCTTGAGACCTCACCCCCCAGGGCTCAATCATTACATCGATTACAAAACAGGATTACTGTGCATTCTGTGTCCACATGGGAACCATGGCATGAAACGGTGTGAAAATCCACAGCAGTCCAGGAGATATATACAGCAAAAGAGCTCAGTTGGATATCCAAAATATATAGATGATGAAATCTTACCTTGGTTTCTCCTTGGGCACATCATTAGGTTTGGTACTCATTATACATCACTGAAAACCCATGCAGGAGAAACCTTAAAAGGGAAGTTTTAATGATTTCTGTGAAGACCTAGTAAGGCATCATCACATTCTCATGATAAATACCCAGTTATGATTTATGTCACATTATACAAAATGAGAAAAGGTCCTGGCATAGTCATCATTTATAATAGTTAGGACTTTTTCCCCCTGTGAAGGTATCTTTATCTTATAAATCACTCTGGTCTCCCTATTCACACATCAAAACGTGGTAATGAAATTAACAGTCATTAATATAGTAAATATCTTATCCAACAGGCACAGTGGAGAACTGACGCATTTGCAAGGTCATCTGCTAACAACTAATCAAAAAGCAGCAGTCAAAGACTCAAAGCAAATGTTTCTGTGCTGTCAGTCAATGCATATAAACCATATACTTATAAACATATACTTTAGAACTCTACACAGAATAACAACTATTCAAGCCTTTTTATAAACAGAAAAACAAAGAAACGTGAATGCAAATAAGATAAAACGCAGAAGGAAAAAATGGAGAGCGAACATAGATAAAAAAAAAAAAAAAAACTGTAGCCAAAAAGAATCAAGTTTTACTTTGTTTTTGCATTCAAAAGCAACTCGGAAAAGTATGTCTAGTCTAGCACTAGAAGCTGAAAAGATAAAACAAAAGGCAGATGTAAACCGTGCTTTTGTTGGCTTTGCCCGTTTAAAACACAATCATTCCACTGTTTGAATTAAGATGGGAGATCTTTGCACTGAGGAAGTGTTTCTAGCCCTGCAGTCAAGTGTTCATTTGTGTGGTGGGAGATGGGAAATAGACAGCTGGTTGCAAATGATCCCTGCAGCTGATCTGAGCTGTTTGATTTGATCATTGCTGCTACACAGCATGAAGAACAGAAACTGTGCCTTGCAGGACAGACTATCTTCTTCCTTATCAAAGGAAAGGATCCTTGAGGCAGAGTGACATGCCAATACACACTTACATAAGTCCTAAATGTACTTGCAGTACGGAGAAGTTCTAAGTGTAAGTTTTCAGATTTTCAACCTGCTTTGTATTGTATGTCAGTGGTATATTTAAACTTTCTCTGTGTTTAGAGTTGATAGTGTTAATAGAGACGATTTTCAACCCAATCTGTATTGTTAAAATGTCAGTAGTATGAACAATATTTACTCTTTCTCTGTGTTATCTGGACCGAGAAATTCATGTTTGTGTGTCAACAAAAGACTGTACTTCCGCATTTTTGTACCCCCGCCCATGGACAAGTCGGACAGTCAAAGGGTTATTAATATTAAGTTATGGTAAAAATTTAACACAACAACAGGTTTCTTGCCTGTACGCGACGGCAGTTTGCCTCTTCTTCCTAATTAACTAACAGAACGCCAGTTTCTTTCATTTCCCCTCCCACCTCCATTTGGCCTAAAACACTGTTCGTATTCATCCAGTTTGAAATGTTGACTGCAAACATGGAGGTTTCTCAAATTTTCTGTAGCGGTGTTCTCTTTATTTTTATGATTCTTTGCTGCCTTTAGCCACTGCCTGCAACGCCCTGGATCCTTCACTGAAAACCAAAGTAACTCACTCCCGCTAAATATTTACTCTCTGAATTCAACACCACTGCATGTGACTAAAAGTTTCCTTCTCAAGTAATGCTTTAATGCTTTCTGCTTTCTGTATTTGTGAGGATTGACCATATTATGCAATAAAAGCAAAATCTGTCAGTCTGCTTTGACAACTTCAAGACCTTAACAAAAGATGTTCTCTATGCAGGACCATGGACAGCTCCCCATTAACACACCTGAAAATAATGTTTTCCCCCAAAAGCAGAAAACGGTGTCTTGTGTCATGCAACTAATCAAAGAATTGTCACAGGAAGTGTCTCGCTTTGCAAATCATTTAAATACGCAAACAACTCCCTGTGCCGCGTGAACCTGAATTGGCCCGCTTGTCTGCGAGTTCCTCTTCAGCAGCTTTCGTAAAGCATCATCAGTATTCAGCTCCCGTTGTTATGCTACAATTCAGCCCTGCCAATCATGTGCTCTCGGTCTCAAATATCCAAAGAGCTCTCAACATCATGCACACGCTGAACTTACTGTATATAACAACATTCTCTGCCTCATGAGATGCTGCCTTTCATTCTTGTGCAAGGATCTACCCGGATCAATGGCGGCATCATTCATAAACATAAAACACAGTTATACTGCAGAAGAAGTGTGGTGAATGTTTTAATATAAAATCACCAACCTTTAGTATTTACTTCAAAGCCCCAAGGGATATGTCCCTCCCTATATATGCTTACTTTATTTAATAAAAGTGAAATTTATTCATAGATCATAACAACAGGTGTTAACCAAAGTTCTGCACAGCAATATAAAAATGACATTTCATGCATGGGGACTGCCAGGACACAAATCCAACAGTCCCACAACACTGGGGAAATAACTGTGGGGGCTTCACAAAGCCTAACAATATTGCATGAATTGATTTAAAAATTGTGAAATAAATTAAAATGGCTTTTCAAAATGACAATACATGCACTCTTAAGATTGCTGCTCGTTTACAATGTATAAATCAATAAGCCAACTTAATTTCAAATCTTAATTTCAAATCATTGTATTGTATATGCAGTTATTTGACTTGTACAATCTACAGTAGTTGTTTATCTAGTTTTATTTGATGCTTTGTATTCATGCTACTTCATGCTAAAAGAGTTAGCTAAGTTGTGATTGTTAGAGGTGGGGATAGTTGTAATGGTTCATTAAAAATGTTACAACCAACCCTTTATGATGATTCCAAATATAAATCACATTCCCTGTTAAGACAAAATCATGTTAGTTTTTTGTTGCACATTGAGGGATTTGTGGTAAATTTGACTTCATCATAGTTTATACGAATGTATTATCGTGATAAAAACAATATCCACCTCAACATACAATTTTTTTTTGCATCTCTGTTTCCATCCAGCGCTTTTTAAGTGATATCCCAAAATTCACAAAAAATAGGTGACAACATAGCTAGTGACTGAACTGTTGTGTGACATGATACAGACAAACACGCTCAGTAATTGTTTTTGTGCTAAATATAAAATCCTACATACAATACATTTTTTGTTCACTTTATTCAAAACTGATTATTCTTTGTTCTTCAAAAATATTCTTACATACATTTATTTTGTGTGGATCTTATTTCAGCAAATTACCTCTCATTGTTACATCTATCCCCAGCCTGTTACAACTCACCTAGTGTAACAACGGAACTATTTGTGTTTGACATTAACACATCTGTGATTGTGTTGTACATGTCCAAGCGTGTTATATTTGTAGCAGACAAATGTGGCTACCACATATCAAATTCACAAACAACCTCTGAGTTACCAATGCTCAAACAAAAAGTGTTACTTTCATACCCAGTCTCCCCCTAAATCTAAACGAATTTGTATGACAAGCAGCACATAACTGAACCCGTTTGAGAAACACCATCTTATTTTATTTTTTTGAGTGATTCTGTAAAAAGAAAAAAAGGGGTAATTTGTCTCTAAAATGTTTCATTTTTGCAGCCAATAGCTACAGTCATTTTTTAGTCTGCAGTCCTGGCTTTCACAGGAACGGTTTATGAGAACACTGCAGATCCCAATGGGACTAACCCAAGGTCAGATGCACTGTGATAATGGGGTTAACGTCATTTGCAACACGCAAATGTTTCAACATAACCTATATTTCACATCAGTATAAACCTTTCGAGAAGGTAGTCTATCTTAAAAAAAAAAAGACTGCAAAGCGGTCATTAAAACACTTGAAATGTCAACGTTAATTGGGTGCATAACATCATGGCTTTTGCATTTTTATTATGCACCTTTTTTTTTACCAGGTGTTTGTTTCCTGAAATAGTTAGGGGAATCTGAGTAAAAGACAACCAAAAACTGTAAATAAATGCACGTTGTCTCTAAACTTTCTTCGAATACATTTAGTGGCAAAAAGGCAAGTGCAGAGCGACGGTTTGACGTCAGGAGCAACGGACACCGGCGAGTGCGCTCAGACACATCTGCCAAATGTCCAAACAGTGTGTGGGGGGTCTGGCGCACCTGGTATAATGTTCCCGCGCAGAGCTCCGCATTCACCGCGAGCGCAATGAATCACAACAAGTCTGGCAGTGTCAGCGGTCCGTCCCGTAGCAACTCCGGTTCGGTGGACGAGCTTGTGATAACATCGACTTTCGGGACGCTGCTGTCGGTGGTTTACATCGTTGGAGTTTCGGGAAACGTCTACACGCTGATAGTTATGTGTCATTCCATACGCTTCGCCACTTCCATGTACATCTCCATCATCAACCTGGCGCTCGCGGATCTTCTTTACCTCTCCACGATTCCTTTCGTGGTGTGCACGTACTTTCTGAAGGACTGGTACTTTGGGGATGTGGGCTGCAAGATACTGCTTAGTCTGGACCTGTTAACTATGCACGCGAGCATCTTTACTCTGACAGTGATGTGCATGGAGCGATACCTGGCAGTGACTAAACCATTGGATACTGTGAAACGCTCCAAAAGCTACCGAAAAGCCATGGCGTGGGGCGTTTGGATTTTGTCCCTCGTCCTAACTCTTCCCATGATGGTCATGGTTAACCAGACTACAAAAACAACCGCAGATGGAGGGGTGAAAAGGATGTGCGCGCCCACCTGGGCACCCCAGGCGTATAAATTGTACCTGACTGTCCTGTTCTGCACGAGCATAATGGCGCCAGGGCTTGTAATTGGTTACTTGTACACCCGACTAGCCAAGACGTACCTGGAGTCTCAAAAGACGTCGGCTGTTAATAAAAGCAGCAAGCGCTCGCCAAAACAGAAAGTTTTGATAATGATTTTCACGATCGTGCTCGTGTTCTGGGCGTGTTTTCTGCCCTTTTGGATTTGGCAACTTGTCCCCCTGTACCACAAGCCCTTCACTTTAGCCTCAAACACGCACACGAGCATCAATTATCTTGTGGCGAGTCTGACCTACAGCAACAGCTGCATCAATCCGTTTCTGTACACGCTCCTGACCAAGAATTATCGAGAGTATCTTAAAAACCGCCACAAGAGTTTTTACCGCTACACGTCATCGTTTAAAAAGCGCCCACCGAGCTTGTACTCTTTGGGAAAGTCTGCGTCATCCAGTAATCAGTTCGAGTTCAACTCTGAGACGCTTGTCATGGCGCAGTTAAAGGTGATGCAGTGAAGAGATTGGAAAGCTTAACCCGCTCGTGTAAAGGTAAGCATGATTCTTCAGTTAAGTGAACTTTACTGTGCCCTGTACGGTGATATTCACAAACCTCAATTCCATCTTTAAATAATATATGAAAACAGATAAAAAATGTCCCCTCGTGTCCCTTTATATAGCATATAGGCTATAAAATGTGTTAAAATCAATAAAACTGTCCTCAATAGGCACACCAATTTTTATACAAAATTGATTTGACACACCATTTTTTTTTTATTCAGAAGCAATTCATTTCTTTTTAAGCATTCCTTTTAATCAACAAGCAAACTCCAATATCCACTTAAAAACTGATCAAGGCCATAACCTTATTTGAACAATGAACAATGTTTACAGATAGATGCTGAGAATCCCCCCTCCATTCACAAAACAACCAACTCATTCATATTTTACACTTTAGCTTGAACCTAATTTATCCAGTGCACTAATGCCACATCCTTTGAATACTTGTAGATGGAAACATGTTCAGAAAAGTGACATCCAAGCAGGACTGTCTTGATTTCAAGGCTTAAGAGATACCCCTGTTGGGTATCACTTTATTTTACAGTCCTTTTCCCCCATGTAGCCTATTATAGTAATTACAATAACTGGGTAATAAATACTAACCCAGAACCTATAGCTAAACCTAACCTTAACCCATGTAGTTTCCTTATATTACCCAGTACTTTCTTAAGGAAGTAGGCTACACTATAAGTACACGCAAGTGCACGTACTGTAAGACAAGTGTGCAACCCCCTGCTGAGATTAAATGATAAATCTAACCAATTCTCATAAACAACAAGCAGATTTTCTAGCACTTGAATGTGACATTTGTTATTACAACCGCAGATGTGGGAAGAAGGATCTTTCGACAAGCATGTGAAGATAACGTAAGGCAACATACACCTATCATACATATATAGCCAACACACTACTGGCATAATCACTCATTACTTAAAAAAATCTAATAACATTGAAAAGAAATATTGCTACATTCACAGTGCAGATAAAAAATCATGCTTTCAGAACCATTAATAAAGTTTATTGTGCCAAGAGTAACGTTTCCCACATATTTCTGGTTAGTCAAAATGCTGTATCTTATCAGAGAAATGTTACATTATTTTTCATAGAGTTGTAATTAAGTGGTTGACAAGGATTTAAATCTAGTGTGGGGGGAAAAAAAGTGTACAACTCTAAAATAAATAAATAAATATGTTTAATGAACCTACACTTAGATATATCATTGGGTCCATATCATTGCAATAATACACAATGACACTATCATTTCTTACAAAGATCAGCTCACAGTGAGATTCCACATAGCCAATCAACAAATGGTCCACTAATCTGAGACATTAGTGCACTAATACTAAGCACACTCCTCAGTAGTCCATTCAGCTGTGCTTGCACACTGAAAAAATGAATCAACAGACGATCTGGGCTAAAATTATCTACAAATTGCTTTCCCAGCTCACAATCCATATGGTGGGATTTGCCGCTTAGGGCTAAATTGGCCTATGCATATTCATATATTTGAACTCTGAGCATAATGCATTAGTGCTTGAGGAACAGTCAATGAGTCTAGCATATTTATGGGAAACACTGATATAGAAAAGTGTAGCAGGAGGCTACAGTGACGCTTTACACTCAATATTCTTAGCATAAAATAGAAACCACGTAAACTTGCCAGGAACCCCAGAAGAAGAAAAAAAACACAAAGGTCATGCTGATAATCTGTGGTATATATATATATATATTTATTAAGGAAATGCATAATGGTTTTTCAGATCAATAATATCAAGATTAACAATACAGCAAGCCAGTTGCTTAGATAATCCATTTGGATGGCTAAGAGAACGAATTCCTGCATTGTTCTATTTTGGTTCTCAATATCAGGAAGGACTCAACGGTCTTTCAGTTGTGTAAAGTGGGGACATATTCACCCACTCCATCTATATCTGGCAGATCCAAGGATGTGGAAGGATAAAATTTATTCTCTCAGTCTCCATTTCGGAGACAAAAGAACTGAAGCCATACAACTGGGGCCTGACGCTTTCATGCAGTCATCAAACTCAAGAGTGGGATGACGCTCAGACCAGGGTCATATAAGCAGTTATAGAATAAGCCTCGTGCTGGCAAAACACGCCGAACATGGTTTATCATGGAAAGATTAGCTCAAAAGTGGAAGAACTGAGTCTGATGTCAAGAGAGCGTATCACTTTACTTAATGACATTTTAGAGAAAGCACTCATATTTAAAAACCCCCCTTTAATAATAAATTGCACAACCGAAGATTGAAGGCACCAGTCAAACGCTTCACATTTCCTTTTGTATTTATCAGTCTCTTCAAGAAATTAAATAAATCACAATCTCGCCTTGCGTGTTATTGTTGGGATCTTCAAGTGGGTAGTCATAGGAAATTGCATGACTTAAGAGTAAACAGTGAAGAATGTTGTATCGCCAGAGGGAAGCTTGTGTTACTGTAGCCATCTATCCAGACTTTCTTGCGAATTGCTTGTGGTCGAACTACAAGCTCGTATGTGTCCTCCATTTGTTTTGTAGCATCATTTAATTAGCAACATCTGTTCTTCAAATCCGTAACACCTACTGACAAACCCTCTCTTCCAAAAGGCATGCTTATCAGCTGTGATTTACATACCAGATTAAAATATTGACATTGCAGCAGCTGCCAATAATCAGGCAAAATTTTAGCTTCAGGACTATATTACACATGTAAGAATGTAATGAGATTAACACAGATCCTAAAAACATGAAAAAGGTTTTAAAATGATTACAATATCTTAGAATAGGACTAATGCACTACTATACAAAAAATTAGCACATACTGTAAGACACTCCTACACTTGCATAAATCCATCTACCTGAAGCCAAAATGTCTATTTATAGCATTAAACATTTTGTCAGTAATATTTATGAAAATAACACTTTTATTCAGAAAGGATGCATTACTGTTCTTTTTAACTTTCTATAAAGAATCCTGAAAAATATGCATGACTGTTTGCTCAAAAGTATTAAGCAGCACAACTGTCTTCAACATTATTTATAAGAAATGTTTCTTGAGCAGCAAATCAGCATATTCAAATGATTTCTGAATGATCATGTGACACTGAAGACTGGAGTAATGATGCTGTAAACTCAGCTTTGCCTTCACAAGAATAAATTTAATTTTAAAATATATTCAAATAGAAAACAATTTGTAATAGCATTTTATAATATTACCATTATTTAAAACCATTATTTGAATAAATGCAGCCTTGATGCGCATAAGAGACTTATTTTAAAAAACGCAGTACATCCTCCCCGTATTTCAAAACAAACAAGCACATTTATACGCATGAAGCACATCCAACATGTTCAACCTCATCATCTCAGGCAAATGCAGCTCATCATAGATAAATATGCAACGCCACAAGATATGGATGGATTGTATTTCAGTCTATTGTATACAGTGGCAATAAATCAATGGTTCAGCCTAGTCACTGAGGGGATCTGCCCTGACACACAAGACTGATTGCTGTTGGCAAAACTGACTTGTTTTGCATAAACCTAAAACGACCATTTTATGAAGTCTTTGAACACTTGTTAATATTCAGCCTTACAGTAGCTAAAGCATGAATGAATAAGTAATTGAAAAAGAGGCATTACTAACCAAGATAGTTATCCAATTAAAATATTGGTGATGCATCAGGAACAGCAAATTAAGCATCAGCCAAAATTCATGAATCATCACATATGAGGAGACTTGGAAAAACAAGTAGCCTAAAGAGACTGTTCTTCCTATTATAATAAAGCTGATGCGTGCATTTGAATAATAGGCATTTAAATGTATAAGCGGATTCAGAATGTGTCTAAAATTCTAGGTAAACATGCTAAGTTTTCCTTCGTTATTCATTCAAATTCACCACAGGTGTTCATAGCATAAAGTCTGAAAAACATACTATTGAGAAGATTTTAATAGTTACCTAAGCTTTACATGAGAGAAGAAAAAACCTTCTGTTTTAAATCTTACTTCAACTCACACAACAGAGGTGAAAGCATCCAGTTTTGGGGATTGGGTCTGTAAACCAAGACGCCAATTAGCTCAAAACAAGTGTGTTGTGATTGGCTGAATGACCACATGATGTCAGTGTAATTAAATCTAACACACTTGAAGGAGGGAATGTGTTTCCAAAAGCTCATCAGATACACAATACAACATTTCATACAGACATATAAAGTCAACTTTCTCTCCTTGAATATTACAACACACTCGTTATCAAAGATATCAAAAAAGTTCTCTTTTAAAACTTTCATTCGAGTAGAAAGACATGTGTGAAGGAATAAAATGTTCTTTTGGTTATCTGATATGTTGAAATTTCATTAGAAACATATGCAGTTTTTGAAAGCAATTCTACAAAGAACTTTCTTTTCAGTTGGTGACATAAGCAGAGATCTTTGACATCCCAGCTCCTTGTTTTCATTACATACACCTGTTTCATCATCCCATTTGTGTTGCCTGTCTAGACAGTGATTTAACTATAATAATATAAAAGATTTTAAAGAGTGAAGCACAGCCAGGAAAGACAGAGTTCAATTGTAAAGAAGCACCTTCCAAACCCAAAAGATGTGTGTCTTCAAAATGACAGCAGTTCAAGTAAATCTCCTGAAAACACCTCTTAAATTAAAAACATAAAGATAGACAAAACCCATTTGAGCACAGAAAATCCCAAACATTTTTCAAATGGGACAATAAGGGGTTTTTTTATGCCGTGAACCTGACTGTTGAAAGTGCCAGATGAGAGTGTTTCAGCATTTTCCTTTGTTTCCCCTAGGTTTCCTGTCACTCATCCGTCCCTTTGAGCCAGGTGGATCCTACGGCAGGGAGGGGTCATCAATGGCATAATCGGGGTCACATGTGAAGGACACCGTAATGGCGTATCGTGTGCCCCAAACGACCTTCTCCACATGGTGGAGGTTCTCAGAACCGGATGAGAAGAAAGATACTCGACCTGCAGGAGATGAAAGGAGAGGGACGATGACAGAGAGAAACAGGATATGCGGAAAAACTGCACATGAAGAATGCTAACATCAGGCTGAAGTCAATCATGATGTTCGAACTAAGGATTTTCTACAGATTTTCCCCCTCATGATTAAAAAGTAGTTTTAAGTTGTATCTGAATTTAAATGTTTGTGTTTGACAATTATCGTTGCATTTCATGTTCACAGTAAATCTGAGTGCTGATGGAAAAAGGTTCCAAAGCCTCACAGTTGGTGCTGGGATAATTACTAAAACATGCTAATTTTGCTTGGTTGGATTGTTGAATTCATTTTAAGACACTGTATTTTTAAGAAGCAGAAAGGAGGCCTTTGCTAAACTTGATTTTTATGTAAATTACCTTCATTACGTCTGCCTGGTACTGGCCTTTGTAGACCATTATTTATCATGACAGTTCAACAGAATCTCATTAAATGTTCATGTTTTTTGAAAAACCGACTTTTAAAAGTGGAAATGCATGTGTAAAATTCCATGAATAAATGCTGTATGTTGAACCGCACTGCTGGAGGAATATCCATAATGCAACATAGATCCTGCAAGCTGAAAGAAAGCCAGAGTAAATTGGAAGTATTAGGCGATGAAATTTGAATTCTGTAATGGAAAAGGATGGAAGGAAAACGCAATATATGCGAAAGTGGGGAAAATGGTTAATAAAAACAAGCATGATATAGGAGTGTCAAAGTATGACTTTGTAATGCACTATTCAACATGTTCAGTCCTGAATTTACCAGGGGATAAAACACAATCTAATAAAAGTAACTTAAACCCTTTCAGTGATGGAAGCATGGTCAGCTTTAAGTTGTTTTGTAAATTATTCCAAGCAACAGAAGCATTAGATTTAAAATCTAATTTTCGAAGATCAGTTCGGACCTGAGGAACTTTTGAGGTATAACAGGTCATTTAAATGAAGATTATAGCATGCATTTGTATTAGATAAACAGAGACAAATAAGGAGTTTGGATACAGAGATGGTAACTCAGACTTATCATATAAAATGCAGCGACAAGCTTGATAGCTACACTGGAAAAAACAATATCCAGAAGTTTTTTAGATAGTGTAGTAGGCATTCATATGAAGCAGATCTCCATTATAGTCCAATAGTGGTAAAGAGGTTGCAGACACCAAATATTTCCTTGCAGTGAAAGAAAATAAAGTTCTGTTTCTGAAAGAATAATAATAATAATACAAATATTAAGCTTAAGTTTAGAAATGAATTCATCAGTATGAAGCTTAAAAGATAAATGACTATCAAAAAGAATACTCAAGTACTTAGAACTTGCAACACATTCTATTTTTGTTCCCTGGGACTGGGAGGATATAATATCAGAAAGATTCCTTGGTAGAGCTTTGGAATTTGAAAATATCATTCATTTGGTTTTATCTGTATTTTAAACCAGTTTAAGTTGACATAGACTTATCTGTACAATATCAAACACTGATTGCAAGTATTGAAGTGCTTGTAAAGCACAACAATAAATGGCAGTATCATGAGCATAAAGATGATACCTAGCATTGGGAATGTTATAACAGATATTACAAAGAAAATAAAACGGGTCCCAAAACAGACCCTTGTGGGGCACCTTTAGAGACTTGACACCTTTTTTTGCACGGAAGACTGATACAGATGAGACGATTTACTCTTATGAGCCGTGGGCCGGTTCTTTTTAGTGAATCGACACAAAGCAAGATTTGATTATTTTTAGAGAATCAAATTGTATTTATGTCACCTCTAAAAATTCTTGAAAAGGTCAGTTCTTGCATAAATTGTTTTATATCAGTTCTGTCAAAATGGGAAAATTGTTTTATAAATCAATACAGTTTATCTACATCTCATTATTGATTCTCGATTATTAATTGAACAAATTTCAATTAATTGATCCAGTACATAAATTATTTTCTTATGATGCTATTATTGAGATTTACAGCAAGAGGAAACGAGTGTTTTAAACTAGACACATTTTTAATAAAAACATTCCTCCATATGTTAGATTTCACAGTAAACCATGCAGGTTGAAGCTGGACGGATATTAAAACCGCATGCTGCCTCCATGCTAATTAGCCAAGTCTAATTCTGTACACTTCAACTGAGGATGCACAAGGAGACATTTGCTAAACAAGATACTTATGCAAATTACCTCCGTTGTGTCTGCTTTATTCTGACCCTCGTTGACCATTTTTTATTGTGAAAGTTACATTGAATCTCATTAAAATGTTACAATGATGCTACATGTTTAAGAAAATGAAACGTTTCTGAAGGAAAGTGTATAATGCCATAAAACCTGCAAGACGCCTAAGGACATCTGGAGTATTAGGCTTGAAAATTTTAAATCCTGATTACAGTGTTTGCATGAAGAGGAACGATATCAAGCAAGAGAGAAAATGGCTAAAAACACCAGGTTCAGTGATTTAGAAAAAACAAAATCAACAAATTAAGCATGAAAAGCTCAGAGAAGAGCACATGGTTTGTCAGCATGTTCTCATTTAACTTGGTTCACAGGGAAACAATAAAATGGCAATTATTTCAGAGTTTGTAATGATATGATTTGATTGTGTTTCCATGGAGAGGAGTTTAATAAGAATATTTTCTCCACACCAATTAGAAAAAAAGCACTTATGATCTAGTCTATTTTCTAGTTTTGTTACATTTAGGTTTATTCCAGAAACATTTTCTCTCAATACAATGCAGAAATGTGTCTGTATGTTGTCAGATATTATTCCTTTTTAAATCAATAGGTTAAATGCAAAAATGTATGTAAGAGAAACTATAGTTAATATTAAAACCTTTAAATGCATACTATAAAGTCATAACATGACAGTCTCTCACCACTTCAAGGACTTCTGCTTTTAAAAAAGCATCCCTATATTTGCACTTCAAAACACTGTCACACATCTTAAACTGCACCCATTTCATTTCGTCTGCCACCACAGATAAGAATAAAAAAAGAAAAGGCCTTTGTTTTTCCACCTGACAATAAAAATGCACCTGTTGCCTCCTTTAAACTCCTCAGCTGGTTCTAACCGCACTCTCTGGGCCAAGAGCACGTTGCTCCTCTGTGACTTTCAAATCAGGAGATGCAGCTGTGATCCCACAGGATTCATCCAGCGACAGGCGTCAATTTTCCCAGTGTGCCAAAAATAAAGTGCTTTTTTCCCCCATCCAATCTCATCTTAAAATATGACGTCATCTTTCACACTCTCCTTATGCATGTTTCAGCACCCCCCTTCTCACCTCTGTCCTCCTCCCTCGTGTTAAGTACTGTGCATCTCAACAGGCCAATATCTCTCCTCACATCCATCATGGAAGAGGGAGGTTGATTGTCAGTTTAGTTATAATTACAGCCTGTTTGACAGAGTTATCCATCAGAGTAATAATTACCGTAGTGGAGATCAGGGCTCATCAGCCACACCTGATGGATAATCAACGCACCAACTGAGCACACTGCTTCTGCCACCCAGTGAATAGGAACACGTTCCACCTGCTACATCTAACGCACTGTATCTCAATTCATTTAAAACTGGAGGCAGGCATTCAAAAATCATCCCCCTTGCCGGAGACGGGGCACGACGGGAGTGAGAAATCCAGAGCTAAAAACACTGGGGTCTGATGAATAATGCATTAAAATGGGTATTTTAAGCCTAGAACATCAGATCAGTGACACTGATGATATATATACATCTTAATAATGTCAACACCTGGGAAACAGGCGATTTTTATTTATTATTTTTCACCACAATTTGCCTATAACCCAGCTTACGAATCTACTTAGAATAGATTAATGCTGCTTTTTGTATAGTTTTCAGTGACATGTCATCCATCAGAGCATCTACCAGTTGCTTCAGAGATATTGGAGGGGGAATCTGCTTCTCACTCTTCTCTAAAATCTGGAAGGAATCTGCTTCTCTAAAACTGCTCACATTGGTTAAGTGATATTCAAGTCAAGTGATTAAGCTGGACACAGCAGATGTTGAAGTTCATCTTGGTGCTCCAGCTGTCCAAGTTTTATGATTATTAATGGCACCATCTTTTCCAAATTTTAGGAATTTTAAATTTTAAAGTTTTAGCAATTGTAGCTCTTTCATGGATGTTGGCTTCTAAAAGTTCTCTATGGTGTGAAATCAGAGAGAAAGAGACAGAGATAGAATGCCATACTTACTATACCTCTATTAAATAAGCTAATGTTGTTTGCTCTTCACACTTGCACACACGTTAGGTATCCATGAGCTCATAATGTGCTAAAACTGACAGGATAGCATTGTGCGTGATTTGCTAGATTACTGTGAATGATGAAAGATCACTAATGTGTTTCCAACTCTTCAGCCCTGTCTGCCTTAATTTCCTGTTTGTCAAGCTTTGACAGGTACATGTTGTACCACCAACTGTATATATACATGTAAACAAATAATGCCTGATCACTCACATAAACACGCACACATATTTATGTCAGCACCAGTACTGTTCTACAGGAAATAAAAACCACAAATTATATCTCTTTAATGTTTCTCTAAGACTTGATTGGAGATCTTAATGTCTCAAACTGTGCATTTCTCACCTAATTCTCCTAAAATCTAATTATCTGAGCTATATTCACATTCATTTAACAGGTCAGTATTGTGTTTTATCATTTGTTTCTGTTGTATTTCTCACAAGGAAGAAGAAAAGACTGTTGATACTTCTTGTATTTAAAAATTAATAATAAAATAAATCACGTTGCAAGTTTAATTTAGCGAATGTGGTGAACTTATCTGCTCGGAAACAAATGATCACACATTTTTAAATAAAAGTTACATAATACATGAAAAAAATAAGTTGAATGTGCAAATATCAGTTGCCAAAACAAACCAAAAAATTCTCAGCAATGTACTTGCTAAGGTCAAAATCAACTAGCTTATGAATAATGAATTACAATTAAAATTGTATGTACTTTTTATTTTTTTAAAAAGGTGAAGTGCAGTGCATTTAGGGATACACTTTTTCTGTAGTAGCTCTGTGTTGTTTGGACAATCTTTCATAGTGTTCGATGGTTTTCTTAAAAGCAAGTCTTGCCATGCTTTGTGTACAAAACTGTTGTTCTTAAAAGACCAAACAATTGGGCTGTTCAGGTTGCAAATGCTCCTGCTAAACGGGTTCCCATAATCGTCCTTTTTAGAAGTCTGACAAATAACCCATTTTACCATCTTGTACCACTTCAACCCATTTTCACTTGTACTAATCACTGCTGAACACAACTTATACAACACTATACAATATACAACCTAGAGTATATAGAGAATAAAAAGATAATGGCAATCTTTGTTTTTTTCCCTGTAGCCTAAATTACATTATTTTTGTTTAACCCCTGTACATGCACGTACAAAAGCATATCTCTTATCTGCAGTCACCTGCCATCTTCTATCACCTGCCATCAATCTTTAATGGGTTCAGAGAGCACCCCATGATCAAATGTCACACTGCATGGCAAAACACCTCTAACCGGCCCAGTGGGGATATGTGGGGGCAGATTTTAAAGTAGTGGTTCTCAACCTTTTATGGGCCAGTGCCCCCTATCCATTATCCAGGTCCCTTATCTGAGATAAGCGCCCCCGCTGAGAACCACTATTTTAAAGGAAGGAGCCTGACAGTTTCTGTCATCATTGTATGACGCCACCGAGTGCACCTTGGAAAATAGCAAACATTATCCACTCAAAAGTGACAGATTCTAATAAAGAGCTGAAAGGTAAATGAATTCACAGACACGAGTCAAAATAAAAGCTTCTCCGTGCAGACCAAATAATCAGGCAGCTATTCATGGATGGCGTCATCATGGGACCTTATCAAAATGCCAGGCTGAGAAAACAGAACAATTAGTCCATGCAAAAGATATGTAAAACAAGTCATAAAGAGGTTTTGGAGTGTGGCTGTAATCATTGCAATAGAGGAGAGAGCCATAGAGAAATTCCATATTAATTCATGGTGGCATCCAAAAAGTGATAATTATTGCTTATCCTTTCGCACTTCAATGCAACTGTAGAACCACTTACATGATTCAGTAAATGGACTCCAGTGTGCGAAAGAACCTCAGCCATGCCAATTTAATAACCTCAAAGTTTATACACACTACCAGCAATGTATCTTCATGACAGATTTATTATCAACTGGTTTTAGTACTTAACCATTGTGTCTTTCTACAGGAAGTACACTTATTGCTACTTTAAGTTGCAATTCCCCCTCCAAACAGAATTCAAAGACTGGAAACTTACCATGTTATACAGAACTATCATTCTACATTGCACATTATATGCCACATTAGGCACAGTTACCAGGCAGAGCGTGACTGATCTTAATTTAAGCAGACGTGACACCTTGTCTGGCAAGAGGTCATTTGAATATTCAGGAGCACAGAAATGAAAAAAATTCCCAGTGGGCATTAAATGTAAATCCAACAAGGTAGAGTTTAGCTTTAAGCATTTTCATACATATATTAAATATTTTTCATTTATATTAACGTACACTGCCACGCACTCACAGGTTTGGGCTTGGGCTCAAGATTTTTTTAATGCTTTTGAAAGAAGTATTTTATGCCCACCAAGACAGCATTTATTTGATCAAAAGTACTGTTAAAAAATATATATATATCAGTAATATTATTATACTTTTAAATAACGATTTCGATTTAAATATAGTTTAAAGTGTAATTTACATAATTTTCAGCAACCAGTGTCATCAGAGTATTATCATCATCAGAGTTGAAAACCGTTTTTATTAAATGTTGCATTTTTGTCCAGGATTCGTTGATGAATAAAAATGTTAAAAGAAAAAGCATTTATTTGAAATAGAATTATTCTTTGTAAAAAAGTTAAATGATGCCATCAATTACCAGCCTATTTAACCTATTAATACAAGTAAAAATAATTATTTTAAAGGGGTGGTTGATTATGATTTCACTTTCTTAACTTTAGTTAGTGTGTAATATTGCTTTTTGGGCATAAACAACATCTGCAAAGTTACAACGCTCAAAGTTCAAAACAAAGGGAGATATTTTCTTTTAAAGAAATTGCTTTTTAAGGACTAGTCTACAACAAATGGCTGGTAGGGACTACACCACATTCCTCCCGGGTTAGTGACATCACCAACCCTAGAATTTACATAAACCCCGCCCCCTGAACAAGATTTATAGATTATCATGACAGAATATGCTAATCAATGACTAGAAGATAACTACACAGCTACACATAAACTACACATAAATTCACCAACTAACCATTCAGAAATATCCTGTTGCATTCTACATGTTGTCACTTCTTCTTGAGTCTCTCCATCTTTGTCCAGTTTGAACATAAAAGGTTAAAAGTTTTTGAAATTTTCAGTGCATGTGTGTGTGAGGTAAGAAGACAGGGGCCAGGAGCAGCAGCTCATTTGCATTTAAAGGGACAGACACAAAAACGGTGCGTTTTTGCTCACCCTCAAAAAGTGACAGTTTTAACATGCTATATAAAAATATATGTGGGGTATTTTGAGCTAAAACTTAACATACACACTCTGGGGACATCACAGACTTATTTTACATCTTGTGAAAAGGGCATTATACCACCTCTTTAAAAAGATGTTAATATTACCATGCCAATAATCTGAAATTTACAACAGCCTCAACGTAAAACGTTTACCTGTGGTTTAAAAATACCATAGAAAAACAACTATCCTAACTAATATACATTTCAAGCATTATTAAAGACAAGTAAACACTCAGTAACTAAAAAAGAACAAATACAAATTTTTCAATCGCAACAAATAGATACAACTGAACGAAGATATGATTGAAATAAAACTTTTTTTTAAGATTTTCAAGTATTCATAAACTGTAATCAAATGTAAAATAACACTGCACTTTATAAATAAAATATACATTACAAATATAGTTAAAAAAGTTATTCAGTAAAGAACGAGTTAATTTTCTCTTTGTCTTTTGTTGTTTGATTAGTGTTATTATAGAGATGGCAGCAGGAATATTAGGCTGCTATCACTTTAAGAGTTGCAAAGATCCAATATAGTTATGCTTGCAGCACTGAAAACAGCACGCGAGTCGTCTCGCGCTTGAATGGTTTAAAGTCAAACTGAAATGCTCACAAAGGAATCAATAAGAGAATAAGACATTTTTATCTTATAACAAGAATCCGATTCCTGACCTCAAGTCAACAACAATTAATATCTTCATTTTGGTGAATTTCTCATTAAACATATGCATATACTGTACATAATTAATTTGATTAATCAGCATACAATCTAAATAATCTTACCATAAATTCAATTTAATTTTTAAAAAACAACTGACAGCCACAATTTAATCCTTATCTTGCTTGAACACACTGCATTACTTTCATGCTTTTATACAAATCCCGACAATGTGTGTGATATTGTGTGTATTTACCAGCCCGTGGCTCCACCGTTCTGTTGCTATTCGGGTCCATGAAGACAAACCGTCCGCCGCCAAACTCCAAACCATAATCGGACAAGTAGAGCAAAGATGTGTAGTCAAAAGATCCATAAGTCTCCTGTTAAAAAAAACGCACATTTTAAACCCCATGAACATTTCTTTTCTGTAAAAACCTCAAAAAAAATCTCAGCATGAGCCTAAAGCACTATACTAATTAAGATGTTTTAATAATCTTAGTTGGATGGGGAGAACCAAATGGATCATGACGTGATGTGTAATGGGGTTTTTAGTTGTCTTAAAACAATCTAATCTCTGTTGATTGACACATTTATTAATTAATTATTTTTTAATTGCTGGAATTTTTATAATGTAGACTAGTAAAAATAAAAATACAAACATTTAAAAAAAGCCCTCAAGTAAAACCTAAGATTTCCTGGCTTAACGAAATAGTGGTAGAATTTAATAGCATCCCTGGGACTTTAAACTCTGCTCTGCTTTATGAGGGAAATCTCTTTAGTGATCCCAAACCACACAGGCGTCACTTCTCTGCATGTCGGATCACACTTTTAACTACTTTAATCTAATCTAGGGTTTAAGACTGGCAGTATTCTGGCGACGGCACGTTGTTTCCAGTGCTTTTTCAGAGACAGATTAATGAGGAATATTCCACACACCTACCGTGCAGAGGGAGTACATTCAGCATTTGAGACGCTTATTTGCTTTTATTATTCTACAAATGCCAAAATGTTATCCCACAACCCAAATGGACAAACCCTACCAGCACAGCACATTATCACTTTGGCGTAATGCATTTCTGACTAAACACGAGCTGATTCGAGTGAATTGTAAAATTGTATAAGCAAATGACAGATGATGACGCAATGTGGACAATTACACTTCAAAAACAAACCAATAGGTGCAGCCACAAGCAACAACAACCTTCTCAGTCTGTTTATCTTTTTGCCTCTCATGCAACATGAAGAAATCCAAAACACAAAAGCAATTTATCATCAATGTAAGCAGTTTATTCCTCTGTGTTACAGCCAAGCACGTAAACCTCGCCTGCAAAGTGAAATGACCTGATGGCCACATTCATAAACGCACAACCAACTCCGAGATCAAAGGTACATCTAAAGACCAGACATAAATGAACTTGAACTCGTTTTTAAATCCCCTCAAGACCTAATTTCAACAGCTAGAAAGCTATGTAGGAACATTACACTGTTTCAAAAATAAATCATGTCTTTTAAAGGCAATGTTGTTGCGATAAATGTTGCGATTTTAAGTCTGGCCAAATAAAGAATTCAGGTCCTAAACGTGCTGTAACAAACATTGTTTTGGGTGCATATATTGCTGAGCACTGCCATCTTTATGCATGAGAAAAATCTGAGAATAGTCTCAAATATGCTAAAACCATAAGAGCCTGTGGCGTACCGCAAGTTCTGTTAGGCACGAGTAAGCAAGTAGCACTAAAACCCTATTGGAATTGTTGTGATTTTCAAAGATCAACATTCTGCTTTAAAAGTGATAAGGCAGACCGTAGACAGAGTCTTAAAACTTTGAGGGATGGTAGTACCCACCACGTCTACAACATAACCAAGGCTCGCCCCGATCGGCCAGATGGTAGTGGTACAACGATCAAAAGTACGAAATCTCTCATAACTCCTAAACCGTCAGTCGCAGACTCACTTATATCATTGGAATCCTTGGCTCAGTCTGTGGTCATGTGAAAAAGGATGCAGCGACTGGCCACTTGGTGATTTTTTTTTTAATTAAAATAAAATGAAAAAACATGAAAACAGCTATTATAGCTATGCAACAGTCATTCTAAATGATTTGAAAACTGGCATGTGGTATCTTTGTCCAAGGTGCCGTGATGGTCTATGAGGACATTCACGCATTTCTAAAAATGCGTTGGCCAATGAATTGAGCAACTGTTACATAAGGTTAGGGGTGTAACCCCGGTGTCCTGGCCACATTCCACCATTGGCCCTTACCAATCATGGCCTCCTAATAATCCCCTTACATTGAATTGGCTCTATCACTCTCTCTCCTCTCTCCACCTATATCTGGTGTGTGGTGAGCGCACTGGCGCCGTTGTACTGTGGCTGCCGTCGCATCATCCAAGTGGATGCTGCACACTGGTGGTGGTTGAGGAGAGATCCCCTGATATGATTGTAAAGCGCTTTGGGTGTACAGTAGTACATATGAAAGCGCTATATAAATGCCCGATTCCGATTCCGATTCTGAAGGTTAGATTCGCTCAACCTCTATAACTGCAGTACAACTCTCTAGGTCAATAATAATATTTTTTTTTTAAATAAGTAATTAACTTTAGCATTTGGATAGCTATAACAGGGTAATTTATCAAATGGCCATGGCCAAGTGTACCCAAAAGTCTATCAATCCTAAACGAAAACTCATAAATTCACGAAATTAGGTGAGCATATGCGACATATGATTCTAAAGAGGCATGCAAGCTTTTATGGAGATAGGGACTTAGGTGACACTATAACTGTTAAAAAGGTGTAAAATGCTATATTTCTATGGCAAATCACATGATATTGCTGAAAATTGTCTTTTTCATGTCTGATTTACATAGAACATCCATGAAATTAGGTGAGCATATGTGACATACGATTCTAAAGAAGCATGCAAGCTTATGGAGTTTGGGCCATAGGTGGTGTTATAACTTAGCCTGGTTCTACCAGACTCTCGTACATTTCATTTGTACAGAGAGTCTGGCCTCTCTCCATTGAGAAACGTTTACTTCCTTGTAGGCGGGTTCTCTGTTAAAGTTCAAAACTATTGGATCTGCCCAGAGTCACTCAGGATCTGCCATAGCCAATCGCTAACGTGAGGTCGTGACGCATGTCATGCGCCGAAACCGGCCGGAAACAACAAGTCCGAATGATCAGAGGATTATGTTTAGAATAAGATGTCTGTCAACGAGAGCTGCAGGTTTTGTTCATCGAATTTAAGAGTTCAAGGAACAATTGTAAATTATAGATGTATATTTGACACTAAGGACAGTGATGTATTCAGTCAACTGTCGAAGCTGGGTCTAATCATTAACAATACGCCGCTGCGGTCGTTTCGGATCTGCCGCAAATGCTGTACAGTGATCACCAGGCTACTGTGCGATACGGAAACATTTCAAAGGTGGAAGAACGAGGAGACGACGGAGACATGCCAGGGGGGAGATGCCAGTTCCACTGACAAGAGAGACAGAGACCCCACACCCTCTAAAACTCCAAGGGCCAGGGGCGTAGAATTTAGTAGGGACGCTAGGGACGTGTCCCTACCAATATCCAGTGACACTGATATATCCTTAGCAATAATTTCGATCAAAACCTAAAATATATTTATATTGATGTCCCCGTCCCCACCAATTTCAAAATCAAACCTACGCCACTGCCAAGGGCCGTAAAAAAGTCCAGAAAATCCAGTGAAATGCCATTGAGAAACAGTGTGAAAGTATATAGTCCTAAGTATATAGTCCTAGTATATATAAAGTATATAGTCCTATCTATAATCAATAGAAAATTAAACTGAATATAGGCTAAATAAATGGATAGTCCTGCAGCACGGATTTTTATTGCAGATAATATAACAAATAAATAATTATTGATAGGCCTACTTGTTAAAAGGGCTTTGTGTTTCATTTATTTGGCTATAGTCTACTGTCATCTGTCAATAATGAAAAAAAAAAAATGAACGAATTAATTAAAACGAATTAAATTAATAAATAAATAATATTGACGCACATGCTTTTCTGTCTCATTATTGCAACATCTCTCTCTAATAACTGCATTAATAACTGCATAATGAATGTAATTTGATACTTATGACTGATCATGCCCAAAAGCGTGTTCAACGCGTTCAGTCTGTGTTCAAAGTCGGGTGTTTAAAATCTGCTGCAGTCGATGAAAACAGTCAGAGAATGTGTCAACTAGTCGTGTGTCCCCAGCATTAGTCTGCTATCAGTGGCTCAAACCTCCTAGCCTGACTACGTCAGACTTCGTACTTCCGCTCAATTTCATTTCGCTTCTGTACTCATTCTGAGACAGCGTCAGAGCTTTCCGTTTCCCTCCGGCCTGAAAACAGCCGGCCAATCAACGAACAGAGGGCGGGCTGAGAGCCGTGACGTAGACGCTGATTGTACCGTCGTTCACAGCCATGTTTACTCCGGTATTTCACTCGATGGTTTTGTTTTCGCATCATACATGTGTTTACAGTGGAAGTTAGATGTGGCTGAGCATGCGCATAACACACGCCATAACCAAACGTTATGTGATTGGCTTACGGGTAACCAATGATTTTAAACTTCAGACAAGCGAGAAAGAAAACGCTTTTCAATTATGCCATGCCAGACTCTGTCTACGAAGCAAAGCGAAGTGTAAGCAACGGAGGCGTAAGAAATTAGTCCTACATACAAGAGCATTTTAATGACAAAAACTTTACAAACGTCTTGAAATACATAATCTGAACAATGTATCGAGGTGTGGTAACTGTAGTACAAGCGGAATAATTGACTTCAGGCCGTTGAATTATTAGAAAAATAATGCACACCCTCACTGTCGTCAATTATTCCTTACATATTCGGCAGTTTTGCAACAATGGACCGAATAGCTTTTCTCACGTCTTTCTCCGCTGCCATTACTGAACTCAAACTGACGCACTACATCAACGTCATCGTTCTCAGCCACTCCCTCTGTTCGCTGATTGGTCCTACAAAAAATTGATTTCTGGAAACCTAAGAATATACAGCAGTCCCAGACGTAGTACTGAAGGAAAATGAAATTGAGCGGAAGTGCGCGGGAGGGCGCAGCCAGGCTAGTTATAACTGTTAAAAAGCTGAAAAAAAAACTTGATAAAAAACCTATTTCCTAAGTAAATTACCTATATTGGCTGTAAATAGTATCTTCAATCAATGATGTAGGACGGTGGTTACAGGCTTAAAACATAATACCTTTTTACACATGTGCTTAAAGGCCTTAAAGCGACTGAATCCTGATAATTATATTGCTGAAAGCAGAAGTTATGTTATATTGGGCAATTTAGCCCGCTCTTAAATAATACTCTTTTATGTTGCCAGTTCGGTTCTGAAATATTTTTTGTTAACGTTTCAAGTCAGTCTTTTAGAAAGCATAAATGTCTCATCAATCAGCATGTTTCAGTGCAAATCAATAAATGAACATTACACTGTGTGATTCATTGTTCCCTGTGATTGTGATTCATGTATAGAATACATCTGTGCAGCATTAAAAGTCTGTGTAAATACAAAGTATATTTGCCACTTTAAAAGCAAATTCAACTATTATATAAATGGTTCATGAAGCCGGGCACCACAGGGCTGTGGGGATCTCCCATACGCCAGTAATTGGGGTTGAGTGCCAATTAATTTCATATCTGTAATGATTAGCTGATGCGTGGGTACATCATGAATATAATATTAATGTAGTTCCATTATTCATATCCAAATCCCTTTGTGTTTGATATAAATACTTGTCTAGTGAGGCAAATCTTTAAGTTCTGCTTTATTTCAAGTCACTGAACTAATTTGATGTGAAACGTTATTTATTTATAAATGTCAACTTTGTAATAATATGGCCTATTAAAACTAGTTCAAAACATCTGAGCCCTTGCGCATGGAGATATTTTTGGTCCATGTTCTGAGAGAACCAATGTGATTGGCAGTTTCAGAACACTGGTCATAGAGTAAACATTAGCAGTTCTTTCACATTCCTAGGATATGATTTAAAAGCTAGACCTTAAGCGTTTTCTTGGATGTGCCGGTTACCTTATCGATATGTGGGTGCCAGTACTCATCATGAGTGGTTTTGGCAGAGGTGCTGTTGATGCAAGAGAAGAAGGTGGGCTTGGTGAGGTACATCTGTTTGGAGTCCAGACCAAACGTCTCAGCTATCGCCTCTTGAATTCGGCCACGAACATCCCTGGTTTAAAACAGAGCACATTAAAATTCTTTATATAGTTGACATCAGCTTGTGGTACTTTTATCCATCCATATCCATAATAGGCATTACAAAAACCACAGATTTTTGGTTGGCAACAGCTAGTTGGTTGGCAAACTATTTTTGACTTGACACATTGTTGTAAAAATGCTAATGGTTTAAAACCTACATTAGTCACAATGCAGTGATCAAAAATGTCTCTATGCAGGTGTATAGTTAAAGTGACAAAGCTAAAAAGAAAAAGCACACACAATAAAGTGAAATAAAAATACAATAAAATAAAATAGACCAATGTTGGACCCATCCAATATTTAAGAACTGAATGATTTGCGTTAATAGATTTTGTCAAAAGAAATGCTTCAAACATTTCCACATCACTCACTTGTATAGTTGAAAATCTTCTTCTGTAAAAACATCCCTTATCTCATTCTTAAAATATCTGTGGATGAAAAAGCATATGGATTGATTTGAAATAAAAATAAAGACCAATATCAAACACACCACCTTAAACATTTGTAGGACGGCAGCCATTTAAATACTGCCGCCACATCAAAATGCAAGCATCAATAGATACACACCAAATGTCACAACAAGCGTGCCAACACATGCCAGCTGTACAAGTTAACTGCCAGCACAGTACCAGCCTGTGTGTGGGCACCAAAGTGTAAACCTCATAAAAAGACATGAGGAAAATCTCCAGGTGTAAGAGGATGAAGACACGATCTTTCACAATCGAAGCTAGAAAGTCATTCCCATCATTGCCGCCATTGATTTCTGCTCAGCTCCTCGGGCACAGGGGTATACTTTGATGTTTACATGAAACGCACATCGAGAAATCTGATAGAGCTGGGATTTGAACAGATCAAGCAGTCGGTGGAGTTCAATTGTAGACGACATCCTGTTAGATGCCGTATAAATCCACACGGAATACTCACCTATAGATATTAACAAACTGCTTTCCCATCGACAGCGCCCCAGAGTGAAGATCAAGGATGGAGGCCTGTACACAACAAAAATGAACGGAATAAAGACAGTGGAAACACTTTCAAAGTAGAAACAGTCAATATTTGACTATTAAAGCCCAGCTTTCCCTAGTGTCTCTGGGTCTGACTCAACTCCAAAGACAACCACTGAGGGCTTGCAACTACCCGAGTGCTGGACTGTACCGCTGAGGTTGTTGTTATTCATGCTTCATCATAAGGTCAACAGATGGACTCTCTCAGGTCTCAGCCCTGGTATTCCCTGCTCTCTGTCTCCGCACACATCATAAATCATCATGATGGGGCTGATCTGCTTTTAAAAACTCAGCGGGACCCTCTTTTAGTTCACTGGTTACACTCTATAAAAGACCTCTTTGCCTGGTGAGATCTCAGACTAGGTTTCTACCTGAAAAGTTCTTTGTATATAAGATTTTACAGGTATCAGATATTCTCTGTGTAATCCACTGCAGTTAAAATAAAGTGAACACCTCATAAAAGTAATCCACAGTCATTTCGTAAGAGGGGTTCAAGTCACCACAAGTGAACATGATTCAGTTTTGCATTTTTCTACACATGAAATGTATAATTACAAATTATATTAGCAGTACAACATTGGGTGAAAGGCTTGAACATCAACGATTTTTTTTAAAGAAATGCATATAGTATATATATAATCCAAGATATTTTAAATATCAAAGACATTTTCTTTACTGTTTCCACCCCCTCTTTCTACCACAAGGACCATTTGGAGTTCCTAAAAGGCACAGAGGTTTCTGATAGTGATCTAGGCTTGTAGGCCAAAATGTTTGTACTTTGGGGGTCGATGAATTGGCACACCTTTAGTACGGTGGGGGAAGTGTAATTATCTGATTGGTCAGTTTGAATGTCTCACATCTGGGTTTTAGTCACATGGTCAGGAAAGGATAAAAGAAGATTGAAACTGTTGCTCTGTCTCTTTTGATGCTCTGGCTCTCTTCTTCTCTGGGTCCCTTTCTTGGGGCTCTCTCTCTTTACCTCCTCTTTGCTCTTACTCTCTCTCTCTCTCTGGTAACATTTTTTTCATATATGCTGGGTAAAATTAATAATATAAGTTATCATCAACTCATACATCTATTTTGTAACTATTTTAAGTGTAACCATAACCATAGTTTTTCATTAAACCTTTTTAATTACAACTAATGTGCTAACTAGTTTTGAATTGGTATTGACTTTGAAGTGCTACCTATTGCAATACAATATTGTCACTATCTATAGCAACGCTCTCCCACAAATATTAAGCTATTGTAACTGCGCTTATTTCCATCGTTGGTATAAGTGAGAGTGGGTGGAATAGACAAGAAATGTGCAGTTTTCTACCATCTTGCTAATAACGTTTCTTTAGTCATTCGGCAGTCTTGCAGCTTGAACCACTGCAGGAAATCCACTCTTACACATACTTTTATTAAATTGACAGAAAGTGACAGTAAAGACATTAAAAGCTATACAAAAGATTTATATTTCAAATAAATGCTGTTTTCTTGTGCTTTCCATTCATAAAAGCATCCCAAAAAAATGTAGTCACATTATTAGTCAATCAGCATATTAGAATGATTTCTGAAGGACCATGTGACAATGAAGACTGAATTAATGGCTGCTAAAAAATCAGCTTTGCCATCAAATACATTTTAAAATAGAAAAAAAGGTTTGTAATAATATTGTAATAATATTTCACAATGTCACTGTTTTTAGTGTATTTTTTTAAAAAGTTCATCGCCACTCCATGCCACTATAGCAGAGACATCACCAACAAATCACTTCAGGAAAACAAATCAAACTGAAGCTGCTTAACTATTTCACATAAAATGATCTTATATTCACTCTAAATTGTTTCTGGTGCATTATTTTACAACATGGTTCAGGTCTCGACGCCACATGTACTTTCTATTATTATCTTTTTAGTATTTTACCATTAAGCCACAGAGTGATGAACTGCGTGAGTTGAGCTTAATCTGTTACGAATGTAAAATGCAATTTCACCACTGGCAATGTCACACGCTGTTCCCATCAAACAAACAATAGTTGCTTCCAGAATCTGCCACCCACTGAATGTGAATTCTCAAACGCACTCTTAATGAAAGCGCTTTACTGTAGAAACTCAATCATACCAAACTATATGGTGCCATCACAATGGAAAAGAAGTTTGCTTTTGAATTCCAGCTGAAGTCTCAAACATAGTGTGTACTGCCCTCTTGTGTTCTCAAGCAGCTGCTTCCTTGATAGACCAACATGCAGCAATTTTTAAACACCGATGCAAGCATATGAAGAGTTTCTACTCACACCACCATCTGAGCCAGCAAGTGATATCCCCCGCTCAGCTAACCTGTGGAATTAGAGGAAACACACATGTATTTATGCATGTACACTTCCATTCAAAAGTTTGGAGTTACTAAGATTTTTTTTTCTTTTTTTAAAGGACATTCAATTGATCAAAAAAGAAAGCAAAGACATTTTCAAAGACCCGTCCACACCAATACCGGTAACTATTAATAAAACTATATTAGCATCCACACCTCCGGACGATAACATTCTGTTTATTATAAGCACGCTGCAGTTTTGTCGTTTGCCACTTTAAATTCCCGAGCTCTTTAAAGCAGGATGGATTCTGATTGGCTGTCAGTGTTTTTATCGTTCATCAGCTGGAAAAAAAATAATTCTGAAAGTGATTCCAACTATATTGTTTTTCTTTGAGGTGTGGACTCTGCAATTCTTTACATCTAGAATGATTTTAGAAATATATCTTTATCATTGTAGTTATCATCCTTGGTGTGAACGCGCCTTCTTAAATGCCGTTCTTTTGAACTTTCTATACACTTTCAGTATCACGGTTTCCACAAAAAATATTAAAGTCCGCGTGAACCGGAAGTTGCAAACGACTTTTCTCCAGTGTTGTGACGTATTTCCCAGTGAAAAGGAATATTGAACAGAGGGCAGGGTTTTACTCTAGCGCTCCTCCTCTCCATCTCTCGCTCATAACAGACTAACGGTTTGAGGGGAGTGGTTAAGCGTTTCCCAACCCAAGTCCTCAAACCTACGTCATCAGGGAAAGTCCTCCAATGCAGAGGGGAGGGGCATTTTCAGATTTTGATTAAAGATTACAAAGCCAAAAAATTTTTTTGTGTGGATTGACTTGCATGGATGAATTGTTCACCACAAAACGATCAATTTAGGCAAACAAAGTAAATATGGTCAATTTTGATTTCATGTGGACTTTAAGCAGCAAAACGGTTTTCACCATTTGTAATACTGAGAAATGTTAGGCTACTCGAACACCAAATCAGCATATTAGAATGGTTTCTGAAGGATCATTTGACACTGAAGACTGGAGTAATGATGCTGAAAATTCAGCTTTGCCATCACATAAATGTATGGTGATGAAAAAAAAATGAAATGGGAGGAAAAATTATATGTAAATGCATCAAGGTTATTTTCGTAAACTGAAATAAAATAAAAATTTCAACATAAATGAAAAACTAAAACTAAACTAAACTAAACTAACAACAGTTACTGAAAAACTAACTGAAACAAAATAATAATTTGTAAAAATAAATAATCGCTTTCGTAATTAATAAGCTCTCATCCTGTAGCCTACCGGAAAATCACTTTTTTTTTTCCATTCCACTGCGCTACTTTATTTTTCAATGACCGTTGTGCTCGAGTCTCTTTTGCAGCATCACGGGCAAGACGCGACGTTCTAAAAACGCGGCACTCAAGTTAAAATGAGTTCAACTTTTAAAAGACGTGTATCGAGACATTGCGCTTTTTCCCCATTCCTCTGCCCGCGTCTTTTTTTCCGTTTTTCAAAGCAAAACCGCTTTCTGTGTGAACCAGCCCTAAGCAGAAATGGCCAAATAAGTATTTCCATTATGTCTAGACCTTATGCAAATATAACTGTACCTTAATTCCAGGTAAGATAACCATCTCATGTGAAACTAAACAAAATACCACACATATTAGACAAGAGACCACACTGAGCAGAAAACGGAAAAAAACAAATAGCATGTCTATAGCCCAGAAATAGACGTACATTTGTCAGAGTAGAAGTATACTAGATGTCTGGTCTGAATACAACATTTGAATATGAGTATAACTATGAGTATATTATTTTAAACGATGCAATAGACAAAAAGCATAAATGGATCAATACAAGAATATTGTTTGAAAGGATTAATCATAGAAATAACCTTAAAGAATAATCATAATAATCATACGCATATCTTTTTCTTATACACCACGTTTAACAAGATTTCATTTTTAATGAGTATTTTTTACTTTTTAGTTGCATTTGTTTGGTTCTTTGTTCATCCTCAAACAATTATTTTATTTTTATTATTAAGAGGTTTTCACAAGAGTTAACTGTAAACTGCAAAGATTAAACTTTGCTTAAATTAAATGTCTTTAACTGAAAGTGTTCTGTTAACTCTGCTAAACTATAATTACTAAGAATATATAAAAACTAAATAGAAATGCATTCACAAAATAAAAACTAAACTAAAACTAACAAAACCATTAATGAAACTAACTAAAACTAAACTGAAATTTATAGGAAATTTTAAAATAATATTAAAATAAAAACTAATTGAAAAATGCTAAACTATAAAAACCTTGAAATGCATTTGCATTGTTTTTGCAAATGTCCCACTGAAAAACTTTTCATTCATTTGCAAAACTTTCATAAAAAAAAATAAATAAATAAAAAAAAAAATGTTTTTTGAGGGAACACACACTTTTTTCTGAGGGAATGCAAATATTTTGAAAGCAAACTACATTTCTCGGGGGTACGCAAAACTTTTACGAGAGAACACAAAAGCATTGAAATATATTTTTTCCAGCACATTGTCCCCTTAGGGGCTCGTTAGAAATAAACTACATTTTAAAATATATAAAAATAGAAAACATTTAATTTTTTTTAATAATATTTCACAATATTACAGTTTTTCCAAATAAATGCAGCCTTGTTGAGCATAACAGACTTCTTTCAAAAACATTAAAGATTCTTCCCGACCCCAAGCTATTGAACGATAGTGTATATATTTTGATGCATGTCTGTGTGAATGTGTACCTTCTAAGCTTCTGTGCCTCCTCCAAAGTCACAACACTGTCTGAAATAGCTCTGCCGCATTTTGTTGGGGTGCAACCTGAGGACAGAATGCATTAGCCGTTCATATTGATTCATTAATTATGACACCAATTAAACGCCTCTGCCAAATTTTCTTTTCAAACTGCATATTCAATGACACATTCAGTGAGGCAGCTTGCCTTGCAAAATGTACTGCGTAATTTATTCCAGCATTCTCTCAGAGAGGAAGCGCTTTTGGTCAGGCAACATTCACAGTGGGGTGTTCAATCCACAACAAGGCTCTAAGTCCAATCAAATACCACATTATATAGTATTTTGGCATAGATTCATATGCCACTTGGTAGAATCCAGTAGGAATTCCTGGATGGATTTGTAAGACCTACCAGCAAAAATGGCTACGGTTGGCTTCGGGACAATATATTTTCCTGAACATATTGTCTCTTTCCCAGAGTTTATTTGCACCCGTCTTAAAGAGAGTGGTATGAACTAGAGCCAAGGGAACGCTTGTTAATTCCAGGGCTTGCTTTGTCCGTGGAGTGTAGAGCTTTTTGAAGCTGGTGTGAGGTTCGGTAATGAGTCCTATGTGGGAGGCTTCAGACTGTCAATCACAGCTCTGGCTCCTCAACAAACATCTCCCTTCATGATTTACACCGATGGAATGCACAGGTGCTGGCTTTGTTCAAGCAAAGCTGTTTACTCCTAGAAGTTGTTTGGGAGCAGGTTTCCTCCGATACAGCAATGCCCATTAGTTCAAAGTATTTTCATAAACTTTTGGAATAACTGCGCTCAAGAGGAAAAAAATTAATAAAATATTGATTTTTACACTAACTGGCCACTTTTTAGATACAACTTGCTTGTATCGGGTTGGACCGCCTTTTGCCTTCAGAACTGACTTAAATCTTTATGGCATAGATTCAACAAGGTGCAGGAAACATTCCTCAGAGATTGTGGTCCATACTGACATGAAAGCATCACGCAGTTGCTGTAGATTTGTCAACTGTACATCCATGACGCAAGTCTCCCATTCCACTTCATCCCTAAGGTGCTCTATTGGACTGAGATCTGGTGACTGTGGAGGCCATTTGAGTATAGTGAACTCAGTCATGTTATGCCAAATTCTGACCCTATCATCTGAATATCGCAGCAGCAATCAAGACTTATCAGACCAGGCAGCGCTTCTTCAGTCTTCTATTTATTGTCTAATTTTAGTGAGGCCGTGCGAACTGTAGCCTCAGTTTCCTGTTCTTAGCTGACAGGAGTGGCATCCGGTGTGTCTTCTGCTGCTGTAGTCCTTCTGCTTCAAGGTTGGACGTGTTGTGTGTTCAGAGATGCTCTTCTGCAGACCTCAGTTCAGTTGTAACGAGTTGAGTTACTGTGGCCTTTCTATCAGCTCGAACCAGTCTGGCCATTCTCCTTTGACAAGGCATTTTCCCCTGACAGAACTGCCGCCACCGGGAAATTTTGATCCTTTTGTGGACCATTCTCTGTAAACCCTAGAGATGGTTGTGCATGAAAACTTCAGCAGATCAGAAGTTTCGATACTCAGACCAGCCTGACTGGCACCAACAACCATGTCATGTTCAAAGTCACTTAAATAACCTTTCTTTCCGATTCTGATGCTCAGTTTGAACTTCAGCATATCGTCTTGACCATGTTAACATGCCTAAATGCTTTGTTACATTGCTGCCATGTGATTGGCTGATTGGATATCTGCATTAACAAGGACAATATCATATATATATGTTAATACACATTATTTATTATATTTTTTCTACAAAAGTAACAATACATGTAAATGCATTTTAAATGTCACAGTTAAAAACTATAAAAATACTTGCAAGGTAGCAAAATTATTGTAATGAAATATAGATTGGATAAGTATACAAAAGACCTCTTCCAGTTCAATATGCAAACAATCTCAATAACATAATGGTTGAAAGGTATGGACACATTCGATCTGTGTTGGTAATAACTTTGCTCAAGAAGGGAAAAAAGTTAAATGACAGTTTTAAGTATTATAACTGTCATTATAACGGTCATTAATATTAAAATTATTCCTCATAATTTCTATATTATATATTATAAATATTACTTATTTATAATATATACAATTATATTTTCTCTAAAAGAAAAAAGCAACTCGGTTAAAATAAAACATACTAGCCAAATAGCAATAGAATTGTAATTAAATACGAATACAAATAGAGAAAGTTTGATGGTAATATGTAGTATAGGCCTAGATAAAAATATAAAAAGACCAATTGCAGTTCAATATGCAAATTTCACAATAACATCATCGTTATTGCATGTTAACCCAGAAATGCACACCAAAACCAAAGCTGAAATTTCCAATAAAGTTTGCAATGTAGTCTGCACTTTGAGGGGATCAGGGGATGAAGCTCAGTCAATGGAAGAAGAACCACCAACATACCTGGGAATAGCTTGTGCTTCTTGTAGTCTTCAGAGCAGTCCACCGTGAACACTCTGGGCTGAGTGAGGATTTCACCTCTTGACACCAAAGTGTGTGTAAAGTCATCAGTCCATGTGAAATACACCAGGCTCCCTAGTCCAGTGACTCCCATCAACAGCAACAGCATGGACCAGTTACCTCTCCATGAAGAGGCCTGTCTCTGCGCATTGCCCCTGAATGAACACACCATATAAATACAGCCTGAGAACACAGGTCGCATAAATACAGGTGTGCATTTCTTTCATCCATTCATTTGACTGTCAGTTTGCACAACGAAAGGAACATGAGAAATACATTTATTTTCCACTATGCAGGGAGTATTCTGCATGTAAACAAGGATTTTAAACAACATCACTCATGATTTTTCTGCAAGGCAAAGTCAATGTGAGCTCATAAAGTTTCAGAAATTGAAAATCATTAACGTTACCTCTTAATTTTCTTTTCAATGGCGCTACTTTCTGGGTTTTTACTGATTACTCGTCGTTGTACAGTCATGTTTAATACATATACCTGTCTGCGTGCATCAACATAACACGTGTATGGTTTCGTTTCACTCAATGTTTGTACTGAACTGCTCCATACTAGTTCAGAGCAGGTTCAGAGTGAAAGCGCCCGGAAGGACGTCGTCAAACACTGGACGTTTATAGTGTCAAAATAAAAGTCTTGCATATTTACGGTATACAGATTAGATGGCACTCTGTTGTATCGGGTGACGGAATTAAAATTATTTTTATGATTCGAATAAATAAATCTATGTTCGAAGCTTGAAAAAAGGAAAAAAAGAACCAATGAATTATCACAAGACTTTATGCAGGTTTAAGTCATAGACTGTAAACCTGAGGGTAGCTTTTTTTTTTTCTTTCTTTTTTTCAAAATAAAGGTTTACCATCTACACAGGGTGAAGTTGTAGTACTTCTACGTGTTCTTAATATTGTTTTTATCGGTTCTGTTCAACATTTCAACAGGCTGCCAAAGGTACTAAACCCAGCCTGATCAAATTATAATAGTATTATGATTCATTCAAATAAACTGTAATTTGGAATAAGAGAAATGTACACTACACACTTATTCACCCAACTACCAAGGTTGTTTAGTTGTTGTTTTATTATAATTGTGATAATTTCTTTAGTGTAATTATTTTTTCGGTCCCATCAGTTCTGTCTGCCATAAATATTTTAGCAAGAAATACAAAATAATACATTAACCCTTTAAAAAAAAAATGGAACTTAAAAAGTATTCTGCTTTAAGCTTTTATATTGTTATCAAATATAGCAATCTGAGCTAGTTTGATTTTAAAAACAGTCAGTTACACAACTGACTAAAAAAGGTTTTCTAGTGAATTTAACTCATTTAAGGATCTAATAAATTATGTGGTCAGTTTTTCTATTTGAAAGGGGTGTACATTATTTCTTTATTAGCAACAATATTTTGGGTAATTTTATAAAGTCCTCATGAACTAAAGTCCTTGTGATTTAGTACTCCATCTTAATGAACAGTATTTGATATGAAAATTCCCTAATACTTCATCACAAGAAAACACATTGCATAACAAACGTGCATATACTTCCACATAAAGGGAAACTGCCCTGTATTTATACCCATGTACACATAAGAGATAAGGATAATTTCCCTCAAAACCAGTAAATGTAATCAAAACACTTTAATTAGTGAACAGGCCAACTCATACAAAAATAAAACAGTCACTTTCCTCAAACTGTAATATGCCTTTACCAAGATTTCAATGCTTGAAATGTTGAGCTTTGATAGTGGACATTTGTGGATCATAAAAAAAAAAAAAACATACTTTCCAAAGTGTTTATTCTCTCACTAAATTTCCGACTGATCAACGCTAGATCGCCACTACAAATCAATCACAATCACATGCAGGAAGCTCTCAAATCAACACTGGACTTTAAAGTTTTTTTAAAAACACCATTCTCCCATAAGAACTTTTATAATTGCACACTAAACAGAATAAATGAGAACATAAATAATTGTTTTTGCAAAGGATGTGTGAAAGTATACATTTACAAGAAAATCGATAAGATAAAAGAAAAAAAAAAGTACAAAACATTGAATTTTAAAATAATATTGCGAGTATTTAACTTATATAATGGTCTATTGCTGGCAAACTATAAATGCAGTTTGCATTGAGATACTAATCGGGGGGAACAATTATTGAACGATAAAAGAATAAACTTCAGTACAGTGGGAAAATTATCTTTTAATCAAAGATGACTAAAACCTTTGTATGATTGGGCCATTTAATATAACCAACCTAACTTGGCAAACAGTACACTGTAAATACAAAACCGTAAAGACGGTAGGTATACTGTAAAAGTAAACAGCAAACAATACCCTTGATCATACTAAATTTTCTAGTGTGTGTGGTAATATGATTGGCAACTGTGCTTATTACAGAGCCTCTTCATTACAGGCAAGTTCCTTTGTATCCCTCACCTACAACAATCAGATAAAATGTGCATCCATAAAATGAGAAAAAAAAGATATGCACTACAGCAAACAACCGATGAACCATCGACAACCGAAACCAGGAGTCTGTATCACAAAGTTGCTGTAATTAAAAAACTTTAAATGTAGAAGAGCTATACATTTCTACATGACATTTTAGGATTTTATTGTAGTTGTACAACATTCCCTGATGGCCTGTGTTGGCCGTTGAGAGATACAGAGAAGAACAACAAAAAGGTCAGAAGATCAGAAAGATGAAATTGTCCATTTGAAAGAAAAGAAACATTAAAAACTCTCAACTGGGGAACAAGTAGATCTTGCTCAATGTTGTCCCTTTTTGCTGTGAAAAAAAAGTTCCACATGTTGGCCATACACACATACACACGGGCACTCACACGCATACAACCATTTCGCACAGCAGCAGCTTCTGATGTTTATTCTGCAGAAGAAGAAAACACAAATACACATTAGAAACTGGTTTATGAAATCAGACTGAAGAAACCAATTATAGACAAACATTTAACACCTCACCTATGTTAACTTCTTAGCCTTGTTGTACAGTGAATCCACAACTTTGCTCATGTTCTGTATGGTTTCTAGAGCTGCCTCGTAAGTCTTGTCCACAGGCGGCTCCTCAAATATGATGAGCACTCCTTCACCTTGGTCAAGGATGCCTGCAATAATAGAAATCCAACAGACATACGGTGAATAAGCTTAAGACAACCTTTTTCACTCAAAAATTGTGCGTAAGCTCAGATCAATACTACAGCCTTGAAGTGAATTTCATTCAGAGTTGTGCGACAGTCAATCACTGTTTGCAGATACTATAGAAATGAATGAGTGCCATAAACTAAATCCTATATGTCCATGACCTCTAATTAAAACGGCTTCTTTTTTTTTTTCAGAGTAAACTCAAAAAAATAGATAAAACCAAAATTAAACAAAAACATTTTGAAGATTAGCCAATAGGCTGTCGATTCATTAAATAAGCCGTTTTATGAATTCAGCACATAACAAATAGTAATACATTCAAAATGTAAAAATATACAATCTACTCTACTGCAAAAATGTGCATTCTTTTAATTCAGCCAAGAGGTCAAGCCGTGACATCGATCTTCTACTGGTCACACGTCTTCACGTGATGTGAATTCACAGGTCAGAGTTCACTAAAGTGAACTTTAGAACACAGTGAAATGCGAAACGTTTCGCATGAGTTTGCGGTTCCGGTCTGACGCCATCGTATGCGTATGAATGGAAGTCAATAAAACAAAATGTGTAGTTTAATCGTACCTTTACATTGATTATTGGAAATAATCACATTATTGGTGCACACGTAAACAGTCAATGAGTCCTATCGATCAATCAGTTCCAATAATACAAAACCTGTCCTAATTGAAAAAAAGTTGAGAAGACTGAACACAATATTTGGTAATAACATAGCAAACCGAGAGATTTATAAGTAATTTTTTGTAGGCCAGTCATTTTTGACCAGAAACACCACAAGAGGGAAATAAAATATTACAAAATACTACAAAAAAATTATCACAACATTTTTGGGAAGTTGTTATATCCTGTGTGAGTCAAGTCAGTAGGTTTTAGTCCAATGTGATAACATTAACTAGCCTTTTCGGGAAAAAGAATATCAATATTGGGTCAAAATGTCCAGAATGTAACATGAAGCTTAAGATATTTTGGCGATATCGTGACTCTCATTAGATAATTTAGCTATATAGTGCAGAAAGAGACACAAAATTAATGGGAAGAGAGGGGGAATGGTATCGGTACACATCTCAGGCTGAACTTCAGTCACCCATAAGCACTATTGGTACAAGATGTCTGCAAAAACCACTACAACATTTTTACTTTTTGTAATGCTCTGCAATAAAATCTTTTTTTTTTTAATGCAAAAAGATAAATGACAAAGAAAGGTAATGACAAAAAAGATAGACTAACCATGAAACTTTTTGTCCAGGACCATTTGTGACAGTTTCCTCTCAACATCATCCTGTGGGCCACAACAAATAACAGATAGAGCATTTTATTTTAGTGATCTTAAATGCTTACATATTGATTGTTTCATGATATAGTGTCGTCATATTTTTGGTTTATGGTGACATTAAAGGCATTGTGATATCCTAAGCTAATATTACTTTAAAGCTATACACAATAATCTGTATGAGAGTGAAAATCTTCTGAAAAGAAAAGAATAGGTCGTACCTTTGAGAGTTTGATGAGACCAGCTATATGTGTAATCTTGAAAAGAGAGAAAAGGACATAAAAATCATAGTAAAATCTGTTAAGCCTGGAACACACCAAGCCAGTTTCCGCGCGTCGGCCGACTAAATCTTCTCAGTGTGTTCCGCACCGTCGGCTGAAATTGGTCCTCGTCGGCTTTGTAACGGCCGATTCGACATGTTGAATCGGCGTCGGGCCGTCGGTGAAAGAGGGAACTCTGATTGGCTGTTCAGCTTAGTGAACGAGGCAGTGCACGAGAATAATAGCAAAACAGCGAGCAAAGTCAAAACGGTACAGACAGAAGGCTGTTCTATTGATGTGTCATCTTACCTGAGTGTTCCTTGGTGCATATTTCAATATTAACACGAGAGGAGTGGAATAAAGAAAGTGTTTAGCAGGATTGATATTCAAAACGGTAAGCACGCACTGCTTTGTTTATGGTTTGTGTATCTGCAGCCGGCAGCGTCGGTTTCCCTTTTTGAATGACGAATATAGACGAATATATCTGCAGAAATAGACAGTTGTCTCATTTACACGCAGGCGCAGAACGCGCTTTCTAGCTAACAGTCGGCTGTAGTTCTCTCGGTGTGTTCAAGTGCAACTTTAAACCCGACGCGAGGCGACAACACAGTCGGCTTTCATCAGCGCTAGTTCGTCGGCGTCGGCTTGGTGTGTTCCAGGCTTTAGAGTTGTCAGAGATATATATTGGTCCTTTTTAAATAAAATATTGAATTTCTTAAACTACGGATTGCAGCTTTTTCCTCTTTGTCGCCATCTCTGTTCGAAATCTGCTATTGCAGTTATTCGCGGAATTATCAACTTTACGTGGGTTGTGCCTCGGCACGGCACAGCGCGGATTAATCCAATGTTTTGAGGAGAATGTGCGTCTGTCAGTCACCGCGCCGGTGTGGATACTGTCATTCAGAATCACATATTCTACTTTTTGGAAGTATGACCAACATAATAATTTTCACCAGAAAATGTAATCTGAACAAGTAACATCCACTTTTGTTCTGATCAACTAATGAAAAAAAAATACATTGCAGTAAATAGCGCTGAGTAACGATCGCTAATATCACGTCAAACCGTGCAAATTATACTTTGTTCTCAAATTGTTAATGTTAACAACATCAGCATTGCGTGACTACATTTAATGCCCTTCCGATATTTGTCCTTGTTTTCGCATGGGCCGGTTGCAGTCTCTTTTTTTCTGTAGCCACTCTGAAGTCTTTCGTGTTTTACAACGGGTGAATCTCCAGTTGTCACTGGTGATTGTCGTTTGAACCTTTCTGGATCCGCCATCAAATTGATAAGTTTAATTATATCAAGTGCTGTGAGAAAAGGCTATAAATCTCCACCTCCATCATCCTCACACACAATATAGCCTACTAGCCGAGACACCTTCTTTATGTGTACAGATGTGACGCAATGACGCAAAGACATGCTCGAATTTCCCGCGGAAATTCACCAGTACCACTGGAATTAAAAACATTATTACAACAAGCTTACCGTTTTGTATCAAGCAAGCAGATAGTTTTGGACACTGGCTGGTTGTGTACTTGCTCAAAATTATTTTGGATATTTTTTAACCCAAAAAAGTTACAGACTGCAGCATTAAAGTATTATATTTACAATAAATAACTAAATGATGCACTTAAGGCTAAAATATCTATGAAAGACACACACACTACCTGTACTCTGGAAAAAGGCTCAATGACTCGAATGAGGTTCTGTTCCAGCAAATTGTCGTAAAGCTTGGTCAAATGCGTGCTGATGATGGGGTCGTCCCTCAGCTCTTTAGTGTACTCTGTCAGGGCCTTCATGTGTGAAAGAGCAAACAGAAAGCTGGGCATGACAGAGACGACCGTTGAAAAATTATACACAGACATCAGTCAAAATCTCACCTTTTCAAAATCTGCTAATGATCTGTTCTTGCTGGCTTGTGCTATACATCTCAGTGCATCGGTCTGATGGAGAAAACAAAAATTATAGGGCACAACTATAAATGAGCACTTGCCTAAAAAGAAAAAAGATTTGTCAGATGTGTAACAGGTTGTTAAAAGCACAAGGCCAAACAAAAAAGCCTGGTGCACAGAAGAACCATGAAATGCTTCTGTAGAGCATTTGTTTGTAAGCAGTCATTTCATCTATAAAAAGACACTGGAATTTTAATGAGCTTACCTGTCGCCCAGCATATCGCAGAGCCAGTTTGCCACTGATCAAGGCCTGTACCTCCTCTGGCCTGGAAGAAAACAATAGAAAATGTCTCATATAATCAATCACTCTGAGTGGACAACTTAATTTCCTACATTCGTTCACGTTTATACCCACAATGCACTCTGATTTCGAGCGTACATCCTATGTACACTTGCTGAATCCCCATTTCCCAAAAATTCAACGAGGAGAGGACAGAGTGCGATTAATTGATTTTTTTTTTTTATTAATCATCATTACTTGATTAACATTAAAATATAGAGAGACAATATTATACAGATGATTTTAAAATTAAATGAAATTATATAAAGTACATTTTTGATTTATATATTGTTATTATTAATAAGATATAGTATTTAGGAGTTTCCTCAATTTAATGTGTTTTACAAACAGCCAAGTGTTTTACTAACTTGTGGCATTGTTGTTAACTCACAACACAAAGAAAGAAATGATAATTTAGTGGATGATTTAAAAATATTCGATTTATAAATATGTAGGTTGAGTATTAATTCTAATGTAATCATAATGGTGACCTGAGGGCACTATGTGACCATCATCATCTCTGAGGGCAAAACGCTGCTCGGGAGAGTTTCAAGAACTAAAAATAATAAATATATTTAAAAAAAATACACAAATTAAGCATGACAAACCAAATTAATATTTATTGTATCAATATATACAATCGATGAAACCACAATGCTGGCACAGAGGGATGTATAATTGTATTATAAAGTCATTATGATTGTTACTGTTATTAATATTTTCTAAAGTAATTACATTTAAGCTAAAAGTAGTTTTATCACTATATGTTTCTGTGACAGCTCCTGCTCTCCGACACGCAGTGTATACGTCAGTGTCCGAATTCACTCACTTTATTTCGTTCACTCCTTGCTGACATAGCAGTGGCCTTCACTATTTTTTTTTCATGAGAGCCACACTGATAGGACAAAGTCAGTAGGAAAGCCAATTTTACTGCAAAGTATCAAAAGTTATAAATACCATGTCTGCTTATCAATCTGTTATCCCTGAACATACAATATGCAATGCAATAAATAAAAAAGGGCAGGAAAAAATCTTTATGATTTAACAGTCAAATTTGTAACCGAGACAAGATGATTTCCCTTAATGACAAAAAGCAGGATTTCAAGAATATATTCATCCCAGAATATATTTAATTATTATTATTATATGTTTGCTTAACCTGATTTCATTATTTAATACTTGTTGGAATAAATCTGCCGTGAAAACAAGTTATTATTACAGCCACCAAACAAACTGGAATAGAAACAATTATACAATTAAAAAGTCAATATAAAAACTGCATTGTGTGCAATTTAAATGTTTATATACAACTCAGCTTCCATATGAGTGTTGATTATTAAATAAGTTTGATTAATTATTAAACATTATTTTAGTTTTAAGTTATCAGGAAATTGAAAACTTTAATTTCGGTGCTTCGGTAAAAAAAAAAATAATAATAATTTCGGAGCATCACTAGTTTTTACTGTATTATTGACAAAAAAATAAATGCAGCCTTGAGGAGAATAAGACACTTACCAACCCCAAATGTTTGAACAGTAGTGTATTATTAATGATTTTTTTTTAATGCATGCTACACTTTCTGTATTTTAGCTACACGGGTCATTAAGCGTAGGCGATGCATTATGGAGATGGATTGTACAGAAGAAATGATAGCCTAAGTATTAGTTAGAAAGTCGGCATTACATAACAGAGCTTGGCGTAACTAACACAATAACTGTTCTATTATCCTGTGGCCTCCCACACACAAACAGGGATAAAATGCAAGCGGTTATCACACTTACAAGCTGAGCATGATCTTGCAGAGAAGCATGTATTTCAGTGCAGTGACTGCCTTGGGGCTGTCAATGGAATCGTAGCCCTCAAAAGCCTCGAAGAAGTAAGAATAGGCAGTTTTACAATCTTTTTCCTCAGCTGCATGGATGATACCTGGAGTGAAAGGGCGAAAAAGTCACATATCAATAAGTACACGTCCAATCTCAAACGCACCTGTAGATCGCTAAAAAGAGAAGTGAGACTTGCCTGACTGCATATCAAGAGCTGCCTGGAGCTTTGGGGGACAGTAAATGGCATTGGCGGTGGTCCTGGCTGAGGTGAGGGCAGCCCTGGCTTTGGGAAGGTTGCTGAGAGCGTGGTAGGTTTTACTCTCTAGCAGCTGGACTTCCACCAGCAGAGCTTTATCATCCATCTTCTTCAGCTCCTGCAGCAACTGGGTGCCTGAGGGGAAAGAACGGATCTTATAATGTTCAAAAATAAAATCAAGTACATCAAAAGTATAACAGAGTACAACAAAAATTGAGATATACAGTAGGGTCCAAAGGACAGAAAGCTCTATTGAGAATGCTCATATTGCCATTTTCTAATTTAATACAATCATACAAGAATTTGAGTAAAAAGTGATTAAACAAACATGATTGTGTTCATTTCTTATTATTTGGCTCTGACTTCTGGATATCATTGCAAATACATATATTTTTTAGATTATTCTTACCTAGATGAAGGGCTTCCTGGTATCTCTTGGTGTCAAAATAGAGTGAAATGAGTCGAGCCTGACAAAAAATGGCAAGGAATAGTGATAAATTATATAGTGGTCTACTGCTAGTTAAATTTAATTGAGAATATATACACATTTTTTTAAAAAAAATCTGTATTATTAATGAACTTAAAGTAAAAAGTAACAATGTTTTTGAGGTGTGTTATAAGACAAAGCTCCAAAAACACTGTAATATATGGAACGGCTTGTTGCTTTTATAAAATGTGTTAAATGTTGTTGTTTTTTGGCACAGTAATATACAATTCACTTGATGTCACAGTTCTGCATATTTATGCACTGTTATGGCATCCAGTCAGATCTTAGAGTTTGAACTACCCATTTTATATTAATTATTGGCTTGTGTAGTAGCTCTAATCGTCCTGACAGTTCAAAGCTGATGCTCAGTTTACCTCTAGGGCCTGTCTGAGGAAGGTTCTCTTCTCAGCTTTAGCCCATTCAATGCATTCCAGACACAGCTCAACCTCTTGGCCCGTGGCTGCCTCCATGTCCAGAAATAGATCCAGGAGCGAGCGCACCAACCGTGCTGCCTTTGCCTTGCTTATGGAAATCAGGAAAGGCCTCACAAACTTCAGCAGGCCTCCAAGCTCTAAAAAAAACATACAGAATGATGAAGATGATGATGATGATGTGTCAAAACAAAGTAAAAAATTCCCATAACAGGCACAGAATCACCCCAGTATGTTAACCGTCACCTGCAGCTTGTCCCGTCTTGGCCAGGAGAGTGCCCAGCTCCAGGATGCTTTGCTCCTTGACACGAACCGCCTCTTCATCATCCTCATGGACATCCCGTCTCACTGAAAAAAAAACACAAAGTTAAACGGTAACTAAAACCAACCCACTTAAGCCTCCCATCAATAGAAAGTTATTGGCCTATAGATTTTGTACATAAGCCGCGGTTAGAATTAAAGTTACTAGGAGATATACATAATAATATAAAATTAGAAGTTTTTTCAGTTAACACATTTGATGTCAGAAACGGCTGCATACACACACAAATATATATATTCGTCTTTGACAGCAAATGTGTTGACTGAAAACTTTTCGCTAATCAATGCATCCCCCCCCATCAGCCATTGGTGGGAAAAAAAGATAACCCCAACTGCGGCCTCATGTCATTGGTTGAGTCACTGTTGCCATGTTGGGCTTGTCAAGGTGCTCAAAATAACAGTAATGTTTCACCACAATTTCTAATTGTATCACATAGGCCTAGTTGCTGATGAAGACCTTATGTAACAGTTATCGGTAATGGTTTTGTTCTTGTTGTAATTGTTTTTATTTGATTTTTCTTTTTTTCATTAATTTCCTTTTTCCTTTTTTGTACACATCAAGGAGGGAAAAAAAGTCAACTTTAAAAAATAAAAGTAAAAAAAAAACCCGTAATGTTTTGATAAGGCCATATTATTTACACTTTTCAGCAAAATCAACCTACAAATGACTAGTTATAGTTGTCTCTGCGAATTAAAGTGGTTCTGAATAAAAACTTAAAATCATTTAATTAAGAAAAACATCGTAAAAATAACCAATTAATTATGTCTAATGATCTTAGGTAACGTTAACTCGTTTAAAACCAACTTGTCATTATGTGCGCCATGAAAAAAAAAAAAAAGTAATAAAAGGTTGAAACGAAAGAAACTTGGGTCTTTGAGTCGACAAAGATTGACAGACATAAGAGAGCAAATAATCGGCAAGTTTTTATTAGTCAAAAAGGAACTGATTTTACTCTACCAAACTGCTTAAACTAAGAATGCGTGTTATGATGTAAAGTTAAACAGAAAGTTCATATATTTACGAAAAATGTTTGGATTTCAGCAGCCAAAAAAATAAAGAAAGAAATCTCAGTCAAAGTTACGACATCAAAAACAAAATGTCAAAGATTGTCTTATGGTTGGTATGAAGCACGTCAAGTTGATCAAGTTAAGATTGTCAAAAAAAGTGAATCTCAAAATAAAATGTCATCGGTTGAGCTTATTATTAATACAAAATTAAGATAAATCCCAGATAAATGTGTTAAAATGCGCCTTGGCCTGGAAGGGTGGCTAATAGTGCAGCTAACTGTCCATACACATCGGGCTGTGTCTCAAAACGTAGCTAGCTGCCTACCTAGGCAGTTCTTTTAGGGAATCGGGGGCGCGTTCGAATGATCGAGTCATATGTTCGAGCACGCATATGAAACCATAACAAAGCTGTCTTCGTTCTATGCTCGATTCGTAAGTTCGAATGCCGCCATTAGGTCTAAAAATGCTGTCTGTGGAGGCAGCTTACTATGTTTTGAGACGCGCGCACACACACAGTACAGTGAGTCAGCACCGCAGCACCGGCTCATGGTACCTTAGCTTCCTAATACTGAAGCATTAAAGTACGCAGAGTGAAAAGTAAAGTTTTATAAAATAATTTAAACACAGCCTTACCTATTGAATGTAAAATGTCAATAGAAGCGTTTCTGTCTGTGCTAATGAGAGACTGAGCTCTCTGAAACTCCACCACTGCCGCGGCTGCCATCTTCCCTATTCAAAAATCTCACTGCCCACAAGCACTTGCGACCTCACCCGGAAGTGCGTTGATACGTACGTGCGTACGTGCGGTGGTAGGTTGGGTTTTGTAGTCTTTTGACCTTTACGTTTTCTAGTGCAAGTTGGAGTACTTAAAACATTTACATCTTAAACATTGCTGTTTCTTTTATTTTTCTCATTTGTAAGTTGCTGTAAATAAAAGCAACTGCTACATGATTAAATTGACTTATTTTTTATTATAATTAATGTAAATATTATTAGGCTATTATTCAGATCATACTTTCATTTAGCAGGCTACCATACTGCTTAGAGAATTTGCTTTTATTGTTGTTGTTGTTTATGGTCAGTAGGTGGAGACAGACCCTACCATACAGTTATCCTTCCATGCATCTACCACCCTGCATTGCTTTGTTTAAGGGTGAAATTCAATGCCTTTTTCTGAATGAAAAATCATATCAAGATTTTCTATAGCGATTTATGCATTTTGAATTTAAAAAAAAAAAAAAAAAAAAAAAAAAAAAAAAAGTGTGATGGTGACTTTTCTACATGGTGAAACAAACACACATGGCCTAGTCTAACAAATATAGTAATCAAATCCAGAAGGGAATAGCAAAACATCTGCCTAAACTATCAGCCTGTGTATCAATTATTTGAAAAGTTATGGTGCGTTAAGGCCTCCTGGGATGTTTATGAGTTATATGGGATTCGGAAGTCATATTTACGTCAAGTGCATTAAAGTCACATTTTGTTGTAAATAAGAAAGCCTGACAATGCTAGATATCTATAGCTAATAGCACACGTACATCTCAGAGACGTCTATTTGATGTGCGTGTTCTCATCCAGAAGATGTATTTTCAGTTTTTTCTCATCTGCAATACGTCTCTAAAGACATTTCCTGTCAGATGTTAAATAGACAATTAGAGAACGTCTTTAAGATGTTTATGATTCAGAATGTATGTAAAACTGACTTTTTAAAGATGTTAGGCTATACAGCAGGTGCTTTCCAGATGAACCATCTTTAACAGACATCTTGGAGAAGTACGTGTGCTATCTTATTCCGACACGTTCCTCACGCCCCAAACTCGTAAACTCGAGGCTTAAAGAAAATCCCGGGCTTCCCAATCGTATTCATGACTTGTATTTATGGTGGGGCGCGTTCAACTCGTAAATAAGATCTGTCCGACATGACAAGTAGCACACCATCAGTCAGTCCTCCTGAGCAACAATGTTATACGAGACCATTTAAACTTAAATAATATTTAAAAATGCATGTAATAGGCTATACATTACATTTAAATACATATTACATTTTTAAAATGTTTATTTAGTTAGAGGATATAGGCTATACATTTTTATAGGCCAAAGCTAAATGTATAGCCTAACCTACTAATGAATTTGGATGCGTATAATTATAAATAAATAGCCTTAGTTTTCTCTTTAGTCTGTGATTTGGTCGAAATTTGTTGTGATTGCCAGGTGCACGAAGGCGGGGCAGTGGAGAAACAGACCACAATGAGGCGCTCGAGAACAAGCTTTCTAATAGCAGGACGCAGTGCGCGCGGCTCTGACAGCACAACATCAACCTAAATCCCGTATCTGCTGGTGTGGACCAATAGCACAGCTTCACAGTTCTCAGCATCACCAACCAAAGGAGACATCCAGCATCCCCAGACCTCTGGAGCGCCTACAGAGACCTCCGACAAGACGGGAAGATTGTTTTGTTTGATTAAAAGCTTATTATTTTTATTAGATTTTAGGCGTCCTGACAATCTTGAAATTAAATCTTTTACTTGGTGTGGCCGATTCTGCATCTCCTTGATGCGCAGTTTATCAAGGATAAACCCAGACAGCCATTACTGCGGCTCTTGTTTTGCCAAAGCATCGTGGAGGAGAGCAGATTCCTGTAAGTGAGCTGCATTTCATCGAAGCTTCTGTAATCATAGATGTTATATTTGGTTGATTGTTGGTCATATTTTCAAGGTTTTACAGTATTTATCGAGGAATTGTAAGCTGGTTTGGTAAACATTTATTTTGTAGATCTTTCTTTCTTATAATTGTATTGACGTGATGATGAAAATCAGTGTCGGTTATCTCTCGTGCTCATGTAAACATCACAGGGAGGATCTCAAATTTTCAGAACCTTGGACAGTGGCTGACATATTTCAGCAACAAATGCATTATAGTGGCGACACTAAAGTTTTTTTCTTTTTTCTTTTTCGTTTGTTAAATAATCTACAAACATGCATTGAGCGAGAATGAGATAGGCTGTTATACTACAGGTCCCGTTAAATTCAGATTTACGAACGGTGATACAGTGGGATCAGTATTTACAAGAGAGCAGTAAACACTGGACTCTGCCATGATGGCGATGTCTTTATTTATGTTCATTGGCGGGTTTGAGTTTGCTGTGTAAAATACAGGGTATATATACGTGGGGTGTCAATTGTTTTAAGTGTGGTAGAGCTAGATAAATCAAATGTTTTATTTTAGCCAAATGTACAGTTGAATACGAAGGATTCGCATGTTATTGTGTACATGTTATTGAGTGCGTGTCAAGAAATAAAGAATTCATGCATCTTACTTGAATCTACGTCACAATGCTTGTATGAGGCCTGTTTTCGACATAAAGAAAACAGTATAGTTCACATGTTCAGAATAGATTACAAAAATATCAATAATATTTCAATAATACGGACATTTTGACCTAAGATAATTATTTTGCCACTTGAGAAAACCCATTGTCCAATCATCTTAACATTAATAATTTAAGATTATTTTAATGGAAACAAAAGGCCCAATTGCCAAGTCAACATGCAGCATCACTGTTGTTAGGACACTACAGGTAGAATATTTGTAGATGACCAGCTAAAATAAAACAGATCAAATTCAACATCATAAATACAAGAAATATAAAATAGCAACTAATAGATCAATACAATAAAGATAATATGTACTCATATCATATTAAAAATGCATCTTTTAATCTGAAGAGAGCCTATAATGCAACATTATACTACATAGGCCTACAACATGCGTGCTGCAATTTAAAAAGTCTGTGATGCTAACATGTTAAAATCAAAATACGCACTTATACTATTGCTATCAGAAATGTGCCAGGAAAGTACCAATTTAATATGTATTTATATATGTTTTTTATTGTCTTGCAGGCTTTGCAGTGACAGAGTCCTCATCCATCCAGACATCATTCTTCTTTAAATAGAGCACCAACCTAAATTTGGATGTCTTACAGATTTAACTAGTCTCAGGAAGCAGTGGGGCTCCAGTTTGGCACCTTCTTTAGCTGACCCCTAACCTTGAGATTCAGATAACCCGCTCCCGGAATCATGGGAACCGTGCTATCGCTTTCACCCAGCTACCGGAAGGCCGCCCTGTTCGAGGATGGCCCGTCCACTGTGGGCCACTACACGGCGGTTCAGAACAGCAAGAACGCCAAAGACAAGAACCTAAAACGGCACCCGTTCATCAACGTACTGCCGTGGAAACGAATAGTAGCCGTCTCGGCCAAGAAAAAGGGGTCTAAGAAGGTGCAGCCTAACACCAACTACCAGAACAATGTTTCTCACCTCAACAATGAGAACCTTAAGAAGTCACAGTCTTGTGCAAATCTCTCGTCCTTTACGCAGGACCAGTCGAGTCCATCAAACCAAGGCTCCAAAAACTCCAATAACACGGCTTCCTCTGTCAAGAAGGCGCCTCTTTCCAACTCCAACATTGTTCCCGGGACACCCAAGAGGGTGATTGTCCAAGCCTCCACCAGCGAGCTACTGCGCTGCCTGGGGGAGTTCCTCTGCCGGAGGTGCTATCGGCTCAAGCACCTTTCCCCCACCGACCCCGTGCTGTGGCTCCGCAGCGTGGACCGTTCTCTGCTGCTGCAGGGCTGGCAGGACCAGGGCTTCATCACCCCGGCCAACGTGGTTTTCGTCTACATGCTCTGCCGCGACGTGGTCTCCTCTGAGGTGGCAACGGAGCACGAGCTGCAGGCCGTGCTACTGACCTGCCTCTACCTGTCTTACTCTTACATGGGCAATGAGATCTCATACCCTCTCAAGCCATTCCTGGTGGAGACCTCCAAGGAGACATTCTGGGACCGCTGTCTGTCCATCATCAACTTGATGAGTGCCAAGATGCTGCAGATCAACTCGGATCCTCACTATTTCACCCAGGTCTTTGCAGACCTCAAAAACGAAAGCCAGAAGGAGGAGGAAAGGAGTCGTCTGCTCATCGGCCTGGACCGGTGAGGAGGCTCTGGAGATGTCTTTGGTGGAACTCTTGTCTGGCATTTTGAAAAAAATGGATATTTCACCCGAAAATGAAAATTCCCTCATGTCATCAAACCTGTATGACTTTCTTTTTTTTTTCGTGGAACACAAAAGAAGATATTTTGAAAAATGTCTCAGTGTTTCTTAGTCCTGAGAATCAATGGGGTCCAATAGGGTTGTTTTGGACCCCATTGACTTTAACTGTACACTCTTGAAAATAAAGGTTCCAATGGGGGTTTTCACAGCGATGCCATAGACGAACAACGCTCAAAGAGCAATTTCTAAAAAGTGTGAAGGACATTTTAAAAGAACATTTTTACACTATAAAGAACATTTTGTGGAATGGAAATGTTCAATTAGTGTTAGAGGTTTTGGTTTCATTTTATTTTGATGGTCCCTTTAACACATTCTGTTGACTATAAGTAACGTTGCACCTACATGTCTATCAGCTCTCATTAGAGCATTAGTATTAGTGTTAGTAGAGCATTAGTAGACTGGTAGGGTTAGAATAAGTTGACATGTAGTTGCAAAGATACTTATAGTCAGTAGAATGTCTGTTTGAGAACCATCATAATAAATAGTTAGCAGATATTAAGCAGAAAGTCTACTAATACTCTAATGAGAGTTAGTTGACATGTAGTTTCAAAGTTACTTATAGCCAATTGAATGTTCAAAAGGGACCATCAAAATAAAGTGTTATCAAGGTTTTTCATGGAACCATCATTGCCAATAAAGAACCTTTATTTTTAAGAGTGATGTGGACGAAAACAGATCTTCTTTTGGGTTCTGCAGAAGAAAGAGGTTGAGCAAATGACAGAATTTTCATTTTTGGGGGAACTATCCCTACATGGGTGGACTAATTAATGGGATATGTTTCAGTGGATTATTCGCATTCATAAATATTATAGGAAGCAAAGGGTGATGCTAATGTTGTTTAAAAGGAGTAGTGATTCTTTCATTACCTTTAGCAATGGCAATTGGGTAATTTTGGACCTGAATAAAAAAAAAATGCCAGACTTGAGTGGACTAAACGCTCTAAAGTAGTGAATATTTAAAAGCACTGACCGAAAAGACTTCAAAAGACACAACGAGATAAAAAGAACAACACAACCATGAATGTGGACAGGACTTCTGGACACTTTGCACCAAGATCTTTGCCACCACTGTCAATAGAACTGGAGGTTGATTCACTCCTATGTCCATGAAACCGAACACACACTGAATGATAAACACATTGCTGTTGCAAATTATTTGTTACAGCCAATTGCAAAAAGGGAAGAGCGTCATAATGTCCGCAAGCCACAAACAAAGAATAAAGGGAAATGACTTTGAGGCCAGCATTGCACAGTGGCTGTTGATATAGAAGGTGAAGAGAGGTTGTCAGCACATTTGTAAGAAAGACCTACTTTATTTTCATCCATGATACAGAGTTAAACAGACCTCTCCTGTGGTTTACGTCTCTGAAGCTTTTTCATTTTTTAAAACAACTGTATTCATCTGAATGCACACACAACCTGGATGAAGTTAAGTACTTTGAGTTTTTTAAGCGACTGTATATGTGTTTAGGGAATGAAATCTGAAACAAAACAAAAATAGTTTATCTTGCTATGCCTGCTTCGATGAGCCATTGTTTTGTCATTTTGTTTTATACTCAGACTAGTTTCAACAGGGGGCTTCTGTACAGAAAAGCCTGTAAATGTATCAAAAAAACAGTGCCATACCTTTGATGGAAATCATGTAGGTCTAAAAACACATACCAAAGGCGGCAAAGTTCGGAACAGTAGGATTGTCATTAACAACAACAAGTATCTATCGGAACCGTAATTTATTGTTATTTATTAATTATTTTCACACATTTCTCTCTTGCATTTAGAGATTTTAGTAACGTGTTGTACAAAAAAAAAAAATGTGCAGAAATTAGTTTGATGGCTACCTTTTGGTGAGAATGAAGATTACGGTTAATGCACATTTGCATTCGAATGCATTATTCATGGCGATAACGCCTTATAAGAGCTTAGTTTAAAACCATTTTCAAATCTGAGAAACACCAAGGTAATTCATCATAGTGACAGATGATCGGTTTCAATCGAGGTTAAATACCTGAAACCAATTTCTCTGTGAAGTACTGTTGGGATGTTCAACATATCAGCACTGCAAAAGCAATCATGAGTGATTATCCCATGACAACACGTGCCAAACACAGACGGCATCGAGCTCCGGGCATTAAATTGGATGAGATGTGGTCTATTTCTGGAGATAAGCAACATATTTCTATCAGATTCACATTAAAGTACCAAACAATATTACAAACTGACATTTGCAGGCATATTGATGACATCAATCAAACTGGACATTGGATATTAGGGGATTGTGTGTTATATGATCTATTTGCCCACTTTAAAACATCTCAGCAGTGCTAAATTGTGCATGCTTTCTTTCAGTAGTTATGTATCTCTTTCTTTATAGTCAAAAAAAAAAAAGAAAAAAAAAGAATGTGACAGTCATATAAGCAAACATTATTACGTCTCTGTTGATTCATGCAAAAGCCTGTTCTTCTCATGATATGAAAGTGGGATGGATGGATTCTGTGCGACTGCTCGCCCTGCTGCATTGCTTTATGTGACTTTACGTGCCAGGAGAGGTTTGGATACAGGACTTGCACTTTTCTGTGAGCTATTTGTCTGAGGAGACCGCAGGGGTTTGAGGTTGTGGGGGTTGAAGTAGGTGAGCCCTATTTCACCGCTTGCCTGCTATTATTTGCCCCCAGCCCACAACAAACGTGCCATTTTTTTCACTTGCATCACAGAGTAGTCCTTTGAAACCAAGTAAAACACTTTAAAAAAAAGAGAAGTAAAAAAACTCCTGTCAAACTCTCTCTGTATCTGTTGTGTAATTCTTTGTAGAACTGAAAACAGTGTTACAAAAAAGGATTGCATGAGCGTGCGAGTGCGAGCGAATGTGTTTGTATCGAAGAATGTGACGTGTGTATGTTGATTTTCTAGGATCAGAGCATGGCCGTGCTTATTAGAGGGTAGGACTCTATAGTATCGGGCTAGAGTTTGACAGGCGGGCGGGAGGGAGGGTTTTGTTCTTTTAAAAAAGACGAAAATCTGTCGCTGTACATTTTTGCATCTTGTTTCTGCTTATTTTTATTTATTTTTGTACTGTGATGAAAAATAAAATGCACTGATCGTTAAAGATACACCACTGTGTGGTTGTTTGAGGAAGGTAGGTTTCAGCTGACATCACAAAAAAAAAAATATATATATTAACTGGACTCCAAATTGTACCTAGTCACATAGGTTGTTACTGTAGCGAAATGAAACCTGGCAGTTTACCAATATAACATCCTTTTTTTCAATTATGTGGTCTCATATGATCATAGATCGGTTTAGTTAGAATACTCATAGCTTCTTAAACAATAAAATTTTTCTACTATAATGGATACCACTAAAACTAAAAAATGATTTACAGTAAATAGGCCTACATTCTATTTTTAAATACTAACCTTAGCTTAACAGCGGAGTCATAAGTCTGTGCCATTTTAACTACTGTATATAGCAATATAATCATAATGTTGATTAAAGTGTCACTTTTTAGACATCTTAAGACGTCTGAGCACATATTCAGGAATAGTTTGTGCCTCTATATCAAAATCGACTATTATTTATAATTATATTATGTGAGTTTTTGAATGAATGAACAAACCCAATTAGGGATTGACAGCATCACAGGTGATGCACTGTATATATGAGTCGAAGACCTATGAAAAAAGATATAAAAAAACGTAGAGAAACGCCCACGTTCACCAGAATGAGTTGGCCTTTCCAAAGAGGTCTGTTTAGGACGAACCGATTCATTAGAATAATAGTAATTTCTTCCCTTTAAAGGTGAACTAAGTAACTTTTTTACCTTAACCGAACAGCTTCGGAGTCATTGGAATAGTTATATGACTTTTTTCGGGTTGAATGGTGGTCGTCTCGCACCCCCCAAGCGCCTGTGAGACGAAAAACTACCCTTGCAACTTTGGGCCGGCGATATCAGGTCTCGCGATGTAACAAATTGTTTTTCAGCAAAAAAATCTGCTAAAATTCTGTCATTATTGCGCTCCCTCACGCTGTTCGAACCCGAATGAAGAAGACGTTTTAAAGAATGTCCCATCTGCTTTGATGTCGTTGATCTATAGCCTCTGGTATCTGAGAGTCGCCAACGAGTTTTTCGACAGTGTTGTCAAATATCTATTCCGAAGCTGTAGGGGGAGCTCTACAGAGAAACCTGCGAGCAAAAAGCGAGAATACAGCGAAGAAATTCCCGAAACTGCATAGCCCTGCTTTAAAGTGGTGCAGGTATGACGTCACTTTGTAGGCCAACCGGCAATTAGCGTCACACTGGTTCCCTCGACAAAAACCCAATAGGATTTTTCCATAGGCCTTTGGATTATCATAAAAAACAAGCTCTGTGATCAACAAAAGTTTATGATACTTACACATTTTGCCCATCAAGATAAAAACACAGATGAACACAGCTTTTATGAATTTTGAAGCCTAAATGCAGTCACCAGAAGTAAAAAGCTAAAGCTAGGCTATAAACTACTCCCACGTCACCATCACTAAGCTTCCCAGAAAGTTTGAGTTAGAATAGTTTATGAGAGCACAATTATAAACATAACAAGGCTGTAAAAGCGAACTGAGCTTAAAATTTCAGCGTGATGACGTTTAATCTCCTCGACTTTAGCCACTTGTTAGTCCCATTTAGCCACTTTTTAGCCACCACCTTTTTCAAGACACGTTACAGCTTCAAAAAAATCGCAAGTGGACTAATACTGATGTACTTTATGACATAGAATAAAACTTGAAAGTGTCTTGAGCTTGTGTTAACCACATGTAGACCTTATTTCAACCATTTAACAAAAACCTCATTCAAAAAACTCATCGACTTCGGGAGGGACGATGGGACCGGAAGTGCTAAAATGCTAACTCGTTTCCGCGTTTTGGCTTACAAAGTGATGTCACTCCTGCACCACTCTATTGTGAGGTTGGCTATATCTGAGGCCCAGTTTACATTTGGATGATACTAAGAGGCAATTTAAATGACACCATTTTCAAATAAAAAAGGAAGACTTTTTATGCGTTTTGGCCGTTAAATTACACGACAACGGCGTTTTGGTGGCATGAAAACGCAAACTTTTCAAAACGTGTTTCAACGTGCAAGTTTTTGAAAACGACACCCTTTTCATCTCCGTGTAAACTACAAAAACGTGAATCTGTGACAACGGTGACATCATGCATGCATATTACGTGTTTTGTCTATAAGCTTTTTTTTTTTTTGCAAATGAAAGGATACAGATATTAACAGTAATAATAATTAATAATAACAGGCATACGGACATCATCACAAGTTGTTATAAGAATTACACAAATCAACACAATATAACATTTTGTCATCATGAAACATTAAAGGTTCCTCACAACAGACTCAAGGATATGTTTTCGAAGGCTTTGTGTTCAAAGGATTTGACATTTTCTTAAACGAAGTAAAAAGGGACTTTATATCAGAGGAGAACATTCTAAAACTGGGATTACTGTGAATGGTTTGGGCTTTGGGAAGATGAAATTTACCCAGAAGATAAAGTAATACTGTAGTAAAAGAATGCGTATATGTGAGCGGGCGCATAGTTTTTCAAAGTGACATCGCCAAATACTTGTCTGGCATTCATAATACAGATTTATTAGTTGTTTTCACAGATCCGTGTGAACGGGGATCATTTTGATAACGTTGTCATCTGTACAAAGAAAAAAAACATTTCCGTTTTTAGCACATCGTTGTCATGTAAACGTACCCTAAATACAGGTGTAAACGGGGTTTGAAATGGCTTTGCAAACAAGAAAAAAATGTAGGGCGGGACTTGATTTTGTGATTGGATCGTAGATGGCCATTGCTGTGATGTCATTTGAGTGACAAGTTGTCCCGCCCAACACACGAGTTTTAAAATAAAATGATGTGTACGGATAAATAAGTTATAATAAATACTGCAATATTCCATAAACATAAGGATTGTCAATTTTAATTTCATGGTGACTTGTATTCAGAACAGTAATAAAGATCATTCATACAGATGCTAGATCTCCATCATGAACTTAAGAACTATTATTAAAATATCCACGTAGTGTGATTGCTGTCAGTGGATGTGCTGTAGCCACGCCCACAGCCGAAATGATTGACAGGTTCAATCGTCGCCATCAACATCCCAGCGGCAAACAGCTGCTCTCCCTGGATTTGTAGCCATGTGCGGCAAATCAATGAAATAATGACAATATATCAGTGCGATGGAGCAAATGCCTCGGAGTAGACACTTCAAGGGCATGTTTATTTTCACGAGCAGATATTTGGTACAGCGTTTACTTGATTAAAAAAACAAACTTATGATAAATCAGTACTAAGATTTCTATGCAATATAATTAGTTTTTAAAGCGTACTTGTTTGGTTTCCATATAATAATATTCATTTCTGTAAATTACTAATGGTTAATTATTGCATTAATATACATATGAAAAGCTATTTTTAAACAAACACTATAAACTGGATTCCCTTTTTGATTTGGTCCAAGCATTCCAACATTTTAAAACATTTTAAAATATATTAATTAAATAAGAGAAATATAAAAATTAGGCACATCATTTGATCAGATCAGGCTAATAGGTAAAATTACAACAAAGAACATAAAAAAATCTGGGAACTGAAATTATTCGGCACTTGGAATCACTGGGGATCATGACAAGAAGAAAAGAAATTATTATATATTAAAAAATGGTCATATATAGTATGTCTATCACTTCCAGAACAAAGCACAAAAATAGGCTGGATTGTATGCAAACGAACAATCATATAACTCCTATTATCAAGGTAAAAGATCATTTACACATTGTCAGTACGTTTCAGATTTAGTGTTTGATTCAAGAAAAATAGACCTTTAAAACTTTTAGAAAATGCTGTTAGTCCATTTATCTCCTTGCTTTTAACTATTGAGGTAAGAAACGGGGTTGTCCGACAGTACTGTGTGTTCATGCTTTTACTGACACACTTTACCAATCCAGGCTAATAGTCAAGAGAGTGAACAGGGACTGAGGAAGAGGATAAGAGAGTGTAGAGAGAGAGGGACAAAACATAAATATTCCTTCCAATGCAAAAGCATTTTAAAGGGAGCACCTGTTTGCAGCAAACATGAGCAATAAAGCAAAATGGAGATTATGTGATCATCGTTCACATGCAGACCGGCCGATCACTTGCTCAAAAAGATATCATCGACAAATCGACAAAACTCGCCATCGAATCCACTTTACCCCATTTTAATCACATGCAGTGGAACATCCCTGACACTACTGATAGAAGCTTAGTGATATTTTTGGCCACGAGAAACGATCCTAATTAACTGATAAAAAAAGATCTCTAGCTACTAGCCATGAACAAAACAATAAAACAATTATGGGAAAACAAATGTATGCAAAAACCTGCTTAGAAATGAAGAACAGCAGTCAGTTTTTAGTTTGGCACTTTCTTTGTCAGTTGCGAAAGCTTCAAACTGGGTCAGACATCTTGGGAGTTTCCACTCAGAACTCTGTTGATTTTGTTCTATGAATCAACACTGCTCTCTTTCTCTCTTATTTGAACACATTTATACACATAAATGTGCAAATTCGTAATATCAGAGCTTGCTAATTATGGAACCTAATTGAACAACTGGTTGCCTGTTCTTCAAAAAGGATGACTTTGATGTTTGGAGGATTTTTATTATCTCGTGGTTTTTGGTGACAAATGCATTTTTGGCTCATGTAAAATGGCGACTACTTTGAATTCAGTCTTTGTAAACATTTTTTTTTTTTTTTTTAAATTGAATGGCTTTATCAGTACAGAAATGACTTTTTTTGCAATAAACCAGTGAGGGTGAGTGGAGGACCACTATTGGCGGCAGGGTCTATTATGTAATAAAATGGCAATTGAAAATAACAGTCGCCATCACTTCCTGCTCTGTGCCGCCCCATCTGATTCTATTCCAAGATATGTGAAATATGTGAATAAATGACAGTTCTCCGCCTACCTACATTATATATATATAGTGCATACAGTACATTACATAAGCTATATCAAATATGACAGTATCCGTATACAACGCGCTATAAATGACCAGCTATATGCAGAAAAATAGAATGGTTTAAATTACGAGAAAGTTTAACGCTCCTCTAAGAGCAGTTGATGAGTTTAAGGATATGATCAACACATCCCGCTCAAGAACATCTGATCAAATTCAGCAGCAACCACAGGACTGCTTATGATCTGTGCAATACGTCGAGACACAAGCAGAGCTGTTCTTCATCCTGCAAGAAGCAATGATCAAAAACCAACATATTCCCTTTCAAGGAAAAACCTCAAAACACAAGCAAGATACTTTTAAAACCCTTCGTATCCTGTTCCTCATAAATATTACATTTATGATTACCCATCATTTGGTAGTAATGTTTAATAAATACACAGAGCTGGGTCTAGTAAATCATCTCCGAGGGTCTATCTCACTACCTCCGTTGTCATCTTGTAAATAATCTAAACTGAAGTTTGGAATTTAAGGATTAATTAAATTAAATATTCTGCCTTGCCTGTCTTCAGGTAAATTTGGTATGGCTTCATTTCTGAGGTTCAACTCAAACGTTTTGACTAGCACAAAACAGATACCCTGCTGTCAATGTCCTGTTAAAGGGATCGTCTGGGATACCCGGCCCTCTAGTTGCCTGGCACTGAGAGAATGTATCCCGATCGGCTCTTGGTGAAGTCTGGCTGTGATTGGTTGATCTTGGTTTCCACAATGACAGTGCACTTCCTCCCATTCATACTGCAGTGAATGGGGCTGAGGATGTTCACCTGTAGCTTCCTCTTCTCACTAGAAACAGAGAGAGAGAGAGAGAGAGAGAGAGAGAGAGTGAGTGTCATTGCAATACTCCATATGTTCTTGTTTGGGTCCACAGAGCTCTGTGTGCTTGTCTCATCTGGTTGGCTGTTTCTGGGTGGATGGGCATTTTACACCAGACTGTCTCGCTTAGGGGATCAATGAAGCACAAGAGTAATTGGTTGAGAGCGAGAGTGGCTGAGTTTTTAGAGAACGGTGAATGGAAAACTAAAAGTTCGACTGTAACACACACACTCTGCATTTTAAGTCAATAGATCTAACCACTAAAAGCCTCGTTACACCCAGAAAACCCATTAGCTCCATTTATATATATAGAATTTCCACTAGTTTTTCGACTTGTTTTATTTAAACAAAGCAAAAATCTGGGTTCCAGTGAGGTAATTACAATGGGAGTGAATAAGGCCAATCCGTAAATGTTAAAATACTCACAGTTTCAATAGTATAGCCACACAACATAAACATTATGTGTGTTAACATGATTTTAGTGGAAACAATAGTTTACTAACCTTTTTTCAGAAGTTTAGAACCTTTTTTTTTACATGTTTAACATAATTAATGTGCAGTAAATGCTTTTATAAAAAATATCGGCACATTTCTGCATTTAAATCTTTTAAGACATTTACTTTTAGTGTAGGTGTTTAACTTAATAAATGTCAGCAATTCTGTCAAACACTGAGCTTACCAACCAAACCCAGAATATTCCTTAAATAAACTCGCATGAAGAATTCTTTAACAATATGAAGGTTTTATCTTTGTGTTTATTATAGTAGAACCAACATCTTCTAAATTAGAAGTCTGATTCAGAAGAGTGACCTTTACCAGGCAGCTTATGTAAGAAATCCTGCAGATGATAAACTCTCCATAAGTTACTGTACCAGCAGGTTGCTCCGCCAGATGTTTCTATGGCAACCCAGTGAACCCCATCATTTGGTAGGGCTGCTCCAGTCAACCAGCATCAATCTCCCCTATCATTCACAATCTTATTCAAGGGTGTGAAAACTCTGTATTTACTCATTGTACTAGGTATACAGTACAATCCCTTCAGCTTCCTGTTGAGGCAGGAATGAAAGGTTACTCGAATTGCTTGGGGTTTAGTTGAGTTTTGATTGTAGCAGCAGGGAACGGCATGAAGACTGTAGATTTCCCCATACTGAGAGTCTCTCTGTGAGCCGGTATTTCTCACACAGTGCTGGTCGAGCAGACGGCTCTGCATGGCCCACTGGAAAATCAATTCTTTCCAGCCCTCCTCTCCCCTGTGCCTGTGCCCTTCACGCCAACTGACTCACCACCTTTGAGGCCTGCTCTGCTACCCAGAATAGAAGGAGTATTAAGGGAAGGTAAAAGGGGGAGGGGAAGTGAGCACTCAGGAGATGCAGAGGTAACTGGTAAATACAACTCAAGCCCATTTGTCTAGTGCCAGACAGCATCATGACTGTGTCCGTATATATCTCTACACTTTCACACGTTATTCTGGGATTCTTCAGTTAGGGGGAAATTTCAAATGAAACCAACAAAAGTACTTTTGACACTAAAATCACACAGCATGCGTGTGTGCGTGTGTGTGTGCGTGTGTATTAGTGCTCTCAATCGATTTAAAAAAAATTAACTAATTAAATCGCACATTTTTACTGTAATTAATCGTGAATGATAAAACCAAACATTTTAGATTGTAATAATTTCACATTTAATCTTCAAATTAATGTAGCAACTATATAAAGACAGTAGCCTATAGTTTAAATATGTAATGGCATCTTTTTATGAAAGAAGGCATCACCAATACTGCTACTGATGTCTCTATGAAACTGATTTTTTTCCCTCAATTTTAGCCATTAATTATAGACATTCAGCATTACAGTATAATTGAAAGCTATCATTTTCTAACATTTCTTAGGCTTTAAATAATATAACAACTTTTAATTTTAGTGAACTTAAAACAATCCTCACATAAATCCATTATAATAAATTTCACATTTACCTGTGCCCTTCAATATATATGAGCATTTTTTTTTTCTACTGGCCAAGTCCGATTTTTAACTTGCCCTGTCAAAATGCACAAAAAGTTATCGTTTTCATTGTTTTTGACCCATGTAACCTTGTAAACAGTGCTTTAAGATTTTTAGGTAGGTCTAACAGGTAGGATACCCAACATACCTGTAAATTAAATAAAGTTATCAAACACTTCACTGCATAAATTATAAATTAAATATATATTAATCCTTCTTAAAGCTACAAACGTTATTCAAGAGCAATGAGTGGTTTTCTCTGTCTTTTGTTCTTTGATTAACGTTAATCACAGACATCACAGCAGTGAGTTTAATAGGCTGCCCCACTTTAAGACCTGATGCACATGATGCGGATCTGACGCACATCCTATTTTTTTCATACATTTATTTTCCGTACATTTACATACATTTAAGACTTCATTTAACTAATTTAACTGTGCTTGCGAGGATACTCGACAAAATGGGCATTTTATAATTTTGTCTGTTTTTGTCCATTCAAGCGTTGTTTGAAGCGGCTTTCTGTGCGCACGAGCCGTATCGAGTCAGGTTTTTAAAATTATTTATATTAGTTTTACAATGGGAAACCCTGTTTTATTTAATGCAGCAAAATTCATCAAGTTTAAAGTGTGACAGTGTCTCCAAATACTTTTGGACCACTTTATATTAAAATGACCATCATTGAACTGTAATGCTTTGGTTTTTTGTGTACTTGTTATAAACATGCATCCAATAGAGCAATAAAGTTTAAATAAATATTTTCTCTCTCAATGTCCATGAGGAGGTCAGCAGGCCAAAAAGAGGATTTTCTTCATGTAAAAGAGCCCTTACTGACAATTTCTATTCTACTGCCACAACAGCAGATGCAACTGAGGTTCAGAAAGGTGTTAAACGGTCTCTTATGATCACTATTCTGCATCTGTATTTATCTGCAAAGCAATTTTGGCTCTAGTATATTTTGTGGGTCGAGGAGAGAGGGGAAATGGGAGGAGAGAAGAATGAATGTGTGTCTGCAACAAAGTCACGCCCCACCTACAAAAATAGCAGATATGCCCTTGGGCTAATCCGTCTTCACATCCTCAAAAAAAGAAGAAAAAAAAGAAGCTAAAAAGTATTATGCTTGCTGTGCACTTGAGAGAAGAGAGGCAGCACCGCAGCATCCTTCACTTCATACCGCCCCACTCCAGTAATCAGACTGCACTGCCTTCCTCACACACACACACACACACACACACACACACACACACACACACACTTAGGCTGGAAGCACCTTTTTGAGGTTGCTATTATTAAACCTTGTCCTAGGGATAAGAACAGAGAGCACATATTGTGATAGTGTAGGTGTTTTTTTCACCATGATCCTTAAATAAAAATAAAAAAACATGGAATAAAATCAGTCAAATTATACCTCATTGATTCATTAATGAACAATTAAGCTTTGCTACATTTAATTTTCATTGGCATTTAGTTGATTTTCAATGTGTGAAATCTACCAAAAGGAGCATGACGTTCATTGAAGCACCAGCACGTATGATGAATAAGCCAAGTAGATAGATTACTGTAGAAAATATAATAATGTGTGCAGTAAAGCCTGCCCTCTAAAACTACTATTTATCAAACACAAGCAGAAGCTTTAGCTTCTAATATGTATCAGATCAGTGGCAGGGCTTCGTTGCCTCTGCTCTTTTTCACAATTTTAAGCTGTTAAGGAGGAGATTACAAAGTAGGTCATTTAGAAGAACAGGGAGAAAAGGCTTAGCAAGAAGAAATATTGATCAAAGCTGGGGCTCTTCTCAGAGAACAGCAGGCATGAATTCAAAAGAGGCAAACGAGAGTGAGGAGGGGAAAAGAGATAGTGTAGTGAAAATGAGAGAGCAAAAGAATAGGACAGGGAGGAAATAATGGACGGCAAAGAGGCCAGCCCTACAGGGAATACCGGAAAAATGTGTCAGGTAAGCTAAAAATGTGCTTCATGTGGTAACATCTAACCCCTTATTTACACTGCAAATGTCTGCGGCGCATCACGGCTCCTACATGGCTGCCGGATCTGAATGCTTGTGTTTATACCATCCTCGACACGCCACGTTTCAGAAGCGTCCCAGAAGTGGCTCTCCGCACTGCTTCGCGAAAGATAGGCGCCTAGTCTATTTTTGACGGACGCCGCGTCCAAATGCCAGTGTTCTCCTCCTGCTCACAGGCACTGTATGTGAAATATAGATACAAGAGAATTGATGATGTATTTTAAACGTCTAAAACACAGCTACAAATCTTTTATCCTTGTCGTTCATTGACTTTTAAGTGTATTAACTTTGTCTGTAGGCTTCAGCACAACAAAGTAGGACAGCAACACAGCAATACAACAATAAACACAATTAAACCACCATTTAACCAACTTAACCATGGTAGAACCCCAAAAAAGAAAAACAACGTTAGACAGGTAAATCTTGTGTACTCGCAAATCCATTTGCTTTGCTTCTGAAATGCTCCTGGTGTGAGCTGGCGCCGCGCGGAGGATGGAACAAAACCTTGCCGTAATGCGCCGCAGACATGTGCCACAGACATGTGCAGTATATGTAAGGGTACATTAACATGACAGTGATGCACTAAAAACAGAAAAGTTTTCCTTAGTGTTTTCTGCGTTACAGACAGCAATGTTGTCAAAACGATCCCAGTTCAAACGGATCCACGGAAACGACTAAAAACGCTGCATTGCATGCCAGGCCAGTAGTTGGCGATGCCACTTTGTAAAGAAACACTACGAATCAATCATGATCTTTTGGATACAATATTACAATCTGACTGGTTAAAACGGCTTTTAAAATGTGTCAAGCAAGTTAATCAACATGCCTCTAATATGTTAAATCATATTTAACCTATGAACCCATTTTTCCTATGGAATATCAGCAAGATTTCAAGCTTAACAGACACCTGCAGATTTGCTCACTGACTAAAGACAGACCGCTGTGTTCCAGTAATCAGCAACTGAAGTTACAGACAGCAGGTGTTGATATGAATCAGTAATATTTGGTGGTAAATTTGCTGATAGTGTGCAGATACACTTACTGTTGAGAGTTCACAGAGATCAAAGTGGACCCGAGATTACCTGTGCTGAAGGTTTAGAATCAATAGAACTAAATCTGATGAACAGCAGGTATGTAGGGTGCAGTATGGACCTAATAATTTGAACATCTTCCAGACTTCTCTCCCTTTCTCTGCGAAGGTTGAGGAAAACCATTCACTGATTCACAGTAGACAATCTGTTCCTCAATGGTCAAACTACAATAGGACAGATGCCCCATGAAAATCAGCACACTTTTACAAACACCACCAATTGTTATATACCCTGCTGGCTACTGAGGAGACAATGTCACTTCCTAAAAGAATCCCCATGGGAGCTTTATAATCAACAAGACATTTTTTGGGACAATACCCTGGGTACATTTCTGGTCACTCAAAGTCATATAAAAATAATCCTGACTGGTAATGGGAGACACTTTTTAAAAACCAACAAGCTAATATCATGATATTAAGGCCTAATAGCAGGAAATCAATAGTGTTAATGCAGATTTCCCAGAAGCAAGGACAGCTTAGCACTTCATTTGCAGCAAGAGGCTGTTGCTTGATCCAAGCGTGACTTACCAAACGTCCAGATAATGTCTATATAGCCATAAAGCTCCTTACTGTCATTCATCAGCTTCTGACCATCAAAGTAGAGCCTCAGCAGAGGATCACTGCAAGAGGGTCAGGGTAGGTGACAAGTGAAAGAGGTTAGTTAATAAGAGATGATAGAGATGTGAAGAAAGAGAGGATAGACCGAGGAACTGAGAGGTTGAGTGAGGATGAAGGTGCTATGAGTGATTTCAGATGTTTTGCTAACTCCAGACCATTCTCCAAAACCAAGCTTGATATCAGCAAAATGAATGACAGAAAGAGGTTGACTGGACAGAAGAGAGATCGACTGTTTTTCTTATTGACTTAAAAGGCTTTTTCTTTGACTAATGTATTTCTAGCATATACACTACCGTTCAAAATTCTGGGGTCAGAAATATTTTTTAAATGGTTTTGAAGTGCACCAAGGCTGCATATATGTAATTTAATAAAAAAGAATAGTAAAAAATTAACTTTAAAATGATTTTGTCTTGTGATTGCAAACTTTTCCGCAGCCATTACTTCAGTCACATGATCCTTCAGAAATCATTCTAATATTTGGTGGTAGAAAGGAAACATTTATTAGCTATTATTAACTGTGCTGCTTAATTTTTAATTTATTTATTTATTTATTTTTGTGGAAACCGTGATACAATTTTTTAGGACTTTTTGATGAATAGAATGTTCAAAGGAACGGCATTTATTTAAAACAGAAAAAAACATATGTAACATTATTGATGTCTTTACTGTCACTTTTGATCAATTTAATGTATCCTTGCTGAATAAAAGCAAAAATTACAAAATTACAAAATGAACTAGCAAATATACACATTAATTAGCAGATATACAAATTAAAAATGTACACTTTTTCCTCTTGGAAAACTCGACCAAAGTATTGATGACTCATCCTGCACTACACTGATTTTCATCCAATCAAACGTTCTCTAGAATGAAAATGTACCTCCTTCTAACATCACCTAAAAAAAGACTAGTACGGCTAAATATAACAATTGTGTGTGCTTTTAAATTAAATTAAATTCCTGCATTTCAATTAAGGAAGCAAACAGGAAGTAAAATAATATTCTAATTTCATTCAATTGAATTAAATCACGTAGAATTCAAATATAAATTCATATAACTTAAATAAGTTTAATTTTTAAAATGATGGACTACACTACACCATAATGTACACTATATACATAGAAAAGGCAAAAAGCCAAAAAATAGCACGAATAACTGTAATAATGAGTATTGTAACAGTAACAAAAGCAAAATAGTCATAATAACAGCTTTAGAAATAGCATATGTAATTGTAAAAGTAATAGTAAAAATAATAGTAGCAATTACAAAGACAGAAACTGTAATTATGGTAGTGGTGGTAAAGACAGCTACACAAACGTAAATGTATAAGCATTTGGTTATGTTCAATTAGTGATTGGAGAAAAATTAGAGGACGGTAAAGGAATAGGATGTGAGGTAAAATGGCTGTGGAGACATTAGATGCAGAGCAGGTGAGAGTCACAGACAATGAGCCAACGAAGCATCCTCCCATTATCACATCTCTGGCTGGTTGGAACACAGAGAGTGAAAGAATGTAAGACACAAGGGCAGTGGGGGTGGAGCGGTGAGAGAGAGCGAGCGAGACACAGCAATGCAGAGCTAGCATAGGAGAAAGTAGGTCAGATTCATCCACTCCAATTCAAACGCACACAAGCACGCAATATCATAGCCATCCACCAACACCCCAACATCCATTTAAAACCTCCAACCAGTTCGTTAGCTAAGCCTTTCCCTCCATCAGTTCAGTTCAGGATGGCTAAACACACAAACACATCCAGCTCATTAGATAGCAAAACAAGCTTAACTTGACAGAGAAACAGCAATTTACTGTACATACTTGATGTATTTGAATTTTCTCCAAAGGGAATTTGGAGAAAATTCTAAGGACAAAGTAGTTGGCAGTACAAAAATATGATATAATATATAATATATAAAATATAATAATATATAAAATTAGATTATTTTGATATTGAATGTATACTCTATAAACCACAGATTTATTTTGAAGCAACACTGTCCAAAAGTGACCCCAGTGGTGAAGTTTCCTCCATGAGCTCATTGTGTTTTCGAGTGCTGTGTACATTCATTACTCATGGTAATGCTGCATGACTGTTAATTAATTGTTCTGATTGATTGCTATGTTGTGCCTGACTGTTTAGTGTTCAATGTTTTATGTCTGGGATTGTTGTTGCTCCACCTACTGGACTGGATGTTGAAGTGCAATGGCGGTTGCTACAACTTTACCGTAATTGTAATATTGTTACTGTAATCGTAATTTACCGTTACTGTAATATTGTTTATAATATTGTTATTACTTTTAATGCAATGTAAAAAAAAAGGCTTAAAATGCAAAAACTTTGTAACACATTGTATATTAATATCGGTCAAAAGAGGTCGGTAAGATTAAAAAAAAAAAAAAACATATATAATACTTTCATTCAAAAGGATCAAAAGTGACACATTTCTAATGTAAATATATAGTAAAGACACATTTATGCTATAAAACATTTCAAAGAATCCTGGAAAAAAAAATGCCATGGTTTAAACAAAAATATTTAGCAGCACAACTGTATTCAACATTGATGATGATAATAATATGAAATGTTTCTTAAGCAGTAAATAAGCATATTAGAATGATTTCTGAAGCATCATATGACTGAAGACTAGAGTAATGATGCTGAAAATCCAGCTTTGACATCACAAGAATAAATTACATTTTGAAATATTTTTTAAACAGTTATTTTAAAACAGTTATTTTAAATTTCAAATATATTTCACAATATTACTGTTTTTACTGTATTTTTGATCAAATAAATGCAGACTTCTTTCAAATAAAACTGTATCAACTCCAAACTTTTGAATGGTAGTGTAAATGCACTATAAAAACATAAAATATTATAATAAATGTCTCTTTTATGTCAATAGTGTTAGTGTAGAATAAAAGGTTCCACTTGCCTTAAAACTTCAAATTGTGTAAAAATCTAAAGTAAATTGTATTGTGACTATTACACAATTATCACATGCATTATACTTCACTAAAAAAACAAATGCAGAGGGAACTTTACCACTGAAGCGTGTGTAAATGCACACTAGATTGCAAAATCCCACTTATTTGTTTCGCTCGGATGGGGTGAAATGAGTTTTCCCTCTGCAGGCTACTGTAAGCGACTAATTTACATACGAATTCCAGTATAATCACTGCAACAGGCAATTCATAGCAGCCTTTACCTTGAAAGGGTAGGCAAATGGAGCTATTTAGAGAAGCATCTCTCTCTCTCTCTCTTACTCATTAGTATTCTAAACCGGCAGGCCAACTAATGGACTAAATATCAGACAGACATGGATCGTCTAGTTGCTATGGGAACTGCATCTGCAGCACCAAGAGTGAGGTGAGGTGAGAAATACAGAGGAAAAAATAAACACATGGAATGAGAAACAGACCTAGTGCATGCAGGCTCAGAGAAATAATGGACAAAACAGAAGAAGGAAAAGCAAAAATTAAGCACTGGAAGGACAAGAGGGATAAAAACTGGACAATCTGGAGGCTGAAAGAGCGTTCAGCATGAAGGATGACCTTGCTGAAGGACACAATGATTGCAGCCAGCACCTCAACACAGAGTCACTGGCAACAGACTAATGAGGCCTGAAAAAACGTTCGCATTATTGTGCGCATTTATAATACAGCACATTAGGCACAGAGTAGCTTCCTGCCCAGCTCGATGCTGTATCATTCCCGTTTCTCATTACACTGGCGCTAGAACACACACTTAAGCCAGCCAGTGACTTTAGAATTAGAAACCTGATCCCATCAATGGAAGAAATTCACTTATGCCTCTACTCGGAAACTCTTCTCTCAGAGTCATGATTGATTTATAAAAAGAATGAAAAGTGCTGCAGCACAAATTACGGTCTGGACAGAGACACTCTTATTATTGGTATATTTTGTGTTTTCTACACTGACAACATAGGTTTATGGAGATTATTGTAATTTTACAAGAAAGAAAACGATTAGCCAGACTGTAATGTACAATACAAAGCAAAAGGTTTGGGGTTGGTAAGATGTGTTTGGATGAAGTATCTTATGCTCACTAAAAAAAAATATATTTTTTTTTAAATAACTGTTTTCTATTTCAATTCATTTTAAATTGTAATTTATTGGCAAAACAAATGGGTTTGATTTAACTTGTTAATTGTCACACAAATAGAAAAAGGGTAGTGAGGAAGTGGCCAGAACCACTATTATCCCTGTCCCATCATGCCTTATCAACCTCAGGACTACTGCTGGACTACTGAGGATTGCTGTAAATTCCTCTTCTCTCTCACACAAACACACATATTCAGAGTCTTTGTCTAACAGAGTTACAGAGAAGTGCAGATTTGAATCAGGCCCAGTTTGGTTAGTGATGGGATGGAGGTCATTCTGAGGCACTCTGGGTAATAAGCACGCAGAAAGTGATCAAAGAACAAACGGGGATCAATAAAGAGTAATGGCATGTGATTTTGCTGAGTTGAGAGATTAAACAAAGAGAGAAAAAAAGCAATAAAGCGAAGCCCAGAAGCCAAAAGAGCACTGAACCTGAAGGATGATTTCATATCAGTAACTGCTGATTATTGTGTAAGAGCATTTCAATGACCCTTGTGACCTTCTATATGCATGTCAATATATAATTACAGTGGCAGGAAATGAAAAGCCCCACACTTGCTTTCCCACTGCCTGAAACACAAGTCTTTGCCCCCCTAATCCTTAACGCTATAATGATGTCAGAGGTTCAGAAACGACACTCACTCAGACATCCAAACTCCTGGTCACTCTCCCAGGAGCTTTGAAACAGGATTTGAGTCCAAAAGGCACCATTCATTCCCTCAGAGAAGTGTAAAAAGGAGACAGACTTAATGGATTCCTGTAGAGAACTCTTTCATTTAATTTCACAGGGCCTTTTAGTTCAAGCTACAGTGATCAATAGAGACAAGGGTCTTCATTCAGATGAGACACTAGCTGAGCTGACACCAACACCTTTGTTTCGAGCCCAATTTAAACAGATTAGACCAACACACTGGATTTGGCATCTCGCAGAGGAATTCCCTCTTTTGAAAGAGTTACACAGGCTAATAAAGGAGACTCAGGACTTTTCTTGCTGCAACAAAGTAGTCAACAGAACCTCAAGACTCGAAATAGTGTAGCTAATCCTGATCTGGGTCTTCACACGTTCTGTTTAGTGCATGAGTGAAGCGCTCCTTGATAACTGTGACAGGATGAGTGACAGCTACGGTGATGCGGACAGATGTGTGCGAGCGTGTGCGCATGTCAGCCAGAGAGTGTGTGGGTGTGTATCTGTCGGGCTGTGGCTCGAATCTCTTTGAATAATGCTTAAAGGCAGGTGTGATAGCTGGAGCGATGAGGCATTCCCTCTGTAGAGAGAAAGAGGTGCAGTGCTTCCTGTGTGCTGTGCATGCCAATGATGAAGAGCCCGGTTAAAAATAGAGCTGCAGTCACACAATCTTAAATATTTAATCTCCTACATCTCATCCCTGGAAAAGAAGAGAGAAAGTAGGGTAGGATAAGAGAAATATTGAGCCTCCACAGGCAGCATTTTAAAGGGATAGTTATTATGAAAAAAATTAATTGTCATTAATTACTCACCCTCATGTCATTCAAAACCTGCATGACTTTCTCCAGAGCATTTTTCGATAAATGTATTAGTTTTATTTTCCATGTAACTAATGAACAATGAATGGGAAAGCTTTTTCCCCCAAAGCATACATTAGCTTTGTGTGATGAATAGATGGACATTTACAGATGCAGACTGAATTTGGTTATATAACTAAAACTATTGAAAAAAAATTGAAATAGATGAAATAAAATATGAATATTAGATGGAAAAATATTAGATGAAAAAAAAACAACTAACTGAAATAATTGAAGTTTAAGCACAAACTACAAACTGGAAAAAGTACAATTAAAGCTGAAATAAAAATAAAGTTAACATAAGTAGTAATTTCAGTGTGTGTTTTTTTTTCATACAAAACATTTAGCTACAGAATACTTCCATGTAAGAAAGTAGAAAGTCATTTGAGAGTTTACGATTTTTGAATGACATGAGGGTGAATAAATGATGACAGAATTTAAATGTTTGTGTGTACTATTCCTTAAGGCACAGGTAGGATCCCAATGCAAAGGTTGCTCCAAAAGACAGGCAGCATAAAAATAAATGAAAAATAAATAATTTATCTTTTTTCTTCTTCATAATATTAGTTTAATATTTAGTATATCTAATTAATAATTATACAGAATGTTGATAAAAATTAAAATAGTTTAATATAATTAAAAATATTATTTATTCAACATGTGTGTATTATTAGAGTATTGCAATGTTAACATAAAACTCAATTGTGAAATTAATTATGAATGTGTACTTCACTTGAGGTTCAATGCTGCCTGAGTAGACAGCAGACAGCGAGGCAGCTTACTAAGTTTTGTAACTGGGCAAAAGAGAGATGCTGGAACAATGGTGAGGATAAACAAAGTAAGTTTCAGAGAAAAATAAAAATGTTGAGAGAGAAAATGGGCACTTAGAGAAATAATCCTCTTTTTACATAGAACTCGATTTGAGATATCAGAGACTTTGTTAACAACAGTCTTACTGCAGATAAGAGGGTTATGATTTTACTCGCATATGGCACAGACTTTGCCAGTCAGACTGATTTTCAATACATGGGATGTTCTTCCAATCTATTAATAGCACAGAAAAAAACGGTTATGTCTGCAGTTTTCCCGTAAAGCCACTCTGGCAGAAAGTCAAACTAGTTCAGTGTCAAACCTCAGCGAAACGTGCCCAGAGATCCAAACTCACTTAACGTCCACATCATGCATAATGGCATAGGTTCGGTATAACTGAAAATAATTTAAACTGACTACTATTTTTGTATTACTACCTCTCAAAAGCTGCTGTACAAGCTCTTTCCTAGATGTCACCGTTGAAATCGCAATAGGAAGTGAACTGAGAGAGGAAGGACTAGCGTGTCTGCGGTGGCTAGTGCTCAGGCTGATGTGCGGGACAGCAGAGGAGAGATAAAGGTTAAGTACACATCTACAGGGAGAGGAAAGCAGCAGAACACAGCAGCCTCAGAGCCTGGCCTTTTGTTCGGCGAATGGATCACGCTGATGGATGGATCCAGAGAGAGCTTACGGCTGCAGGTCATTAGCAACGAAACGTTGGCAAGGTGTTTTCTGAAAAACACCCTGCTTGGGGGACACAGGGCTTTATTTACAGGAAAAGCAGTGAGGCATCTTTGTAAGGAAAGTCGATATCACACGTTTACATGCGCAGTTGTAAAACGGTCTTCATCTATCCGGCCAAGTACACATGATACGAAGGGCCTTATTTTAACGATCTAAGCGCATGGTCTTAAGCGCACGGCACAAGTGCACTTAGGGCGTGTCCGAAACCACAGCCAGCTGGGAAAAATGGTCAGCTGCTCGGCGCATGGTCTAAAAGGGTTGTCCATATTCTCTTAATGAGTAATGGGTGTGTTTTGGGCATGACGTGCAATAAACCAATCAGAGTCTCATCTCCCATTCCCTTTAGAAGGCAGTTGCGCTCGCACCATGGCGGATTCGCAATTAACATGGCGGAATTTGCAAGCGGAAAAACTGAATGCTTCTTTAGAGAGGAAACAGATCTGCTCATGTGCGAGGTTAATGCGCTCGAGCAGACCATCTACGGGACAAAGTGTACGTGCGTTGTGGACCCGCCTATGGCGCACAATTCTAACGCGCTCTTTAAATAAGAAAAAAAACATATTGTGCCACCTATTTCAGTTGCCTCAAAATAGCAACGCGCCAACAATGTGCCTGAATACACCTCGTTTTCAGACCAGCTCTGAAATGGGCCATGGGTCCATGGGTCCTAGTCATGGGCCATGACCTGCACACAAATGGGCGCAAATGCATTTGCTATTTAAACAACACATGATACGAATGGAATGGCAGGATGTGAAAATGATAACTGCGTCAGGTTGAAATTAGCAAAACAAACTTGCATCGCGCCTGGCACTGCATTGTGGGTGTATGATAGGTCCCAATGTGTTTTCGAATATTTGAAGGATTGAATACATGCTGTGCTTCACCTCTTCATTTCAGAGCAAGCCTGAGGCCAATTGTAGTCTGATTAACGTGTATACTTTCTGGACAAAGCCTAGGTCTGTTATTGTGCATGTTTTTAAAGGTTGTTTCAGGGCACTGAAATCTCTTGGCTTTCCTCTAATCTCAGTACATAGACAGACAGACAGACACACTCTACATACCTCAGATAACCTTTTGATTCCATCTGATTTTTTTCGAATTCATAAGCCATACAGAAAAAAAACAAACATCAAAAGGGCTGTTATAGTGTCTACCGCCTGTCGATTTCAGGAAGTGTAACCCCTTAGCCATCACAGTATGACACACTAGGACATAATTTAGCAAACATCAAGCAGAACATCTATCTCATTTGGCAGCTTCTTTGAAGCATAAAGTAAAACTCAAATCTAGAAGACACAATTTCTTCTACCGCATCATAAAAAGCCAAAGGGGGTACCAATCCGACAGGGCTAAGCTGGCTGCTCTGTCCTTAAAAGCCCTGAACTGGCTCTACAGAGAAGACAGTGGGTGAATTATTATGGTTGGCATTCTTAGCCTTATGTGCCCTGGCCCTGTTCCCAGAGTCTTGCTATCTCTCCCAAATCGCTCTCAGGAGCGCCCCTTGCTGGTGTCACCTTTTGAAGTGGCTGAGCATGGTCCCCACAAGCTCTCCGATGCGGCTGTCCCCCGCTGGCACCATGCCTTGCAGGCACACGATTAGGTCCCGGTTGTCTTTGGTGTGGAAGACGACCAGCTGGTCCTTCCCAGGGGAAACGCTCACTCCGGTCACCTGAGACAGAAAGAAAGGGTGATGCGAGTTAAAACCGCACTCATACAGACACAGCAGACCAGCATTCACTAATAAGCCCTGCCATTATTTAGTTCTCATTATCGTCAACCTGCAAATGTGGGCCCTGGGTTTTGGAGGTGCACTCACAGGAAACATTACACATCTGTTGGTACATTGAAGTGTGGGAGCAACTAATAATTTCCTGTGTTACAATGAACAAGGTGAGATGCATATTTCCAGAGCAGATGACCTTTAAAACCAGTGTTATTTTAGTATAATTGATATACTATCATAGTATTTATAAATATTTCTAATGAACTTTTATTTTTATATTTTCAGTTTTAATTCATTTTTATTTCTATCCTGCTTTAATTTATTTATTTTATTTCCATTTTAGACTGAAACTTTTTGGACCATTTCTTATTTTCATTTAAGTTTAAGTTTTACATCTAATGTTTATATTTTATTTCAGCTTCATTCCAATTAATTTGTAACAGTTTAATATTAGTTAATATTACAATAACAACTGGTCAAAACAATAATTTAACATGGGACTGGTGATAATTAAAGGGATATTAGATGTTTGAGTGTGGTGGATTGGTGCTTGGGACCTTGGGTTCTAGTTCAACCATGTGTCAGTACAGACTGCAAAGGTCAATGACTTTACGTTTCTATTATATGCTAAATTAAGTAATTAAAAATATAGTCAGGCAATGGCAAGGACTTAACTTGAAAACACCTAAACTATCATCAATTTCAGTGTATTAATTGAATTTCATTTTCACATTTTTTGTAGGGCGTTAAGCAAAAATGTCAAAAATGTCAAACAAATCTAGAGATTGTAAAATAAAGAAAATCATTTAAAAACCATTTAAAAGACAATTAGTAATTATAATAACGTTGTCTGCCATTTCAAAGTCAGTCTGGTTTAACCACCATACAGGAAGCCACTTTCTTGTCATTTGACAAGAAAACTGTAAAACAGAATATGATAGAGCTGTAGACTCAGCAAGTCTCTTAAAAATGTCAGATCATCAACCTTTTTATGACATGGAAAGGCTAGTTCAGGTTGGCAAATGGAGAAACCACACAAAAAAAGAAGTGAATACAAGAATTAAAAAATTCATGGAATTTGTAATAAAATAAAATAAAACAATAATTGAAGACGTTCCTGAAAATAAAGTTTAGAGCATTCACTTTTCATGGTCACACCACTCAACAATTTTTGTCGCAAACTTTATGCTGAAAATTTCATAAATGTTCTTCAAAAGTGTTTGAAACCAACATGAATAATTTCTAAGACCTAGACTTTCAGACATACTCTTTTGACCCAAATACAACAGCATGCCTCCATACATAGCTGTTCTTATCCAGATGAAGCACTTCAAAATGTGTGATGCAGTTTCCTTGAGGTAAAATTTCTTTGTCTTTCATCCTCTTTATCTCTCTCTCTCTCCCTTATCCACCCAGATAGGGGCTAGGGTTCAATGAACACAGTCTGGGCTAAAGTAAAAAACAGCTAGGGGGAAATCGAGTGTACTGACTCCCCCGTGGATCAGTATTCCTGGGCAAAAAATCACTAGCTGAATAGATTAAGAAACTAAGGATACTCTACCACATCTAAGATCTTGGTGATGGGCACATAGAGAAAAGATGCAAGAGGGCGACAGCTGGTGTGACCAAATTAGGACCGCATTTTAATACAGTCATTATGGGATGCCGGATATGAGCAATTTGTCACTTACAGTATGAGGAAATATTTAAAGAACAGTTACGAAAGACAAATGTGAGCATGACACTGATGACCAGGCCAGAACAGGTTGTGATATCCCGATATCCATATAATGCTTGTGGAAATATAGAAACCGGTAGAAAATTAGTCACATTACTACTGACTTCCTGTGTTCGAAAATGATTGAAGGAATAGTAGTGCTCCCACTGTTATGTCAAAGATTCATTAATAAGTAGTATCATGCAGTGTGATTTTGTGCACTATAGGCTACATATTTTCTTTTTCCCCTTTTATTATTATAATTTCTAATCGTCATGCCGAGATAAATGAACCAAACAAACAGCATTCAGGAAAATATATAGAATACAAAGAGGTCTATGAAGCGTAAAACAGCCTGCAACAGGAGAAAAAGAGATAAAAAAACAAAGAAAGACCACAGAAGTGCGAAGACACAAGCAAGCCCGAGCAGAAGGAACACACAGAGGAGGCAAATTTGTGCACATGCTGGAACGATACTAGACATCAGCTGATCTCCCCTCCTGCTCCGTCACCATGACAACCCCATCCCCTGGGATGTTGGCATGACAACAGTGGAGAAGGAGATGGATGAAGAAGGAGGAGCGTAGCTGAGTTGCAGAGTGGATTGTTTTGGGGGGGGGGATTAACGTGGTGATTTTTTTGGGATAATATCTCTGTAATGTTTTTTTTAGGACATGGTTCCAGCCCAACCATTTAATAATGCAATGAGTGTCCTTGATATCCTTTTGTCTTTGAGGTGTTAGCTGTCACATAAATCATTTTATCAATTTCCATGACCTGTGCGTTCTGTGACACTGGAGCAATAAATAAATGTGAGGGGCAGGAAAGGTTTAGCTGGGCAGTGACCTTTCCCTAATCAAGAGATGATAACTGCTCTTTTCCAGCATCAAAAAATCAGATATTTACCCACCCACATTAGGAAATTTCTTATCCGACCCACTGTGCATATAGTCAAAGCAATAAAAAAACGCTTATAAACGCGGTATTTGTGTTGAATGAAGAACAAAAGAATACTTAATTGAACGCTGTTGATAAATTTAATTGTGTGTCACTTCCACAACTCGCTTCTCCCACTACTAGTGCTGCCAATTTAATGAGTTAATTTAATACAATTAGCCTATATATATATATATATATATTTTTTTTTTTATATATATTTTTTTACTTAAACTATTTTTTAAATAGTTTGGGGTCAGTAAGATATATATATATTTTTAATAAATATACATTTTATTCAGCAAAGGATGCATTACATTGATAAAAAAATTTTCCTCTTTACCAAAAATTATATTTCAAATAAATGCTTTTGAACTTTCTATTCATCTAAAATATGCATCACGGTTTTCACAAAAATATTAGGCAGCACAAATATTTTCAACATTGATAATAATAAGAAATGTTTCTTGAGCACCAAATCATCATATTAGAATCATTTTTGAAGGATCATGTAACACTGAAGAACATTCAGCTTTACAGCTTTACAAATAAATGCAGCCTTGGTGAGCATAAGAGACTTCTTTCAAAAACATTAAAAAAAATTACTGACCCCAAACTTTAGAACAATAGTATATATATGATTAAAAATACAAATATCACTAAAGCTGATATGTTTACTGATACAATATATTTTTTGATTCATTCAATAAAAATAAATAAACAGCTCAAGCACTCAAAGGTCTAAACCCATTTAAAACTAATCCCCGAGACAAAGGGTTTGCTTGACCTGAGCTGTATTTCAAGCACAACAGAGAATTAATTTAGTGTAAAGCTATGTTATGTAAACTGACCATGACTAGAAAGACTAGATGTTGTACCAGTTTTAGCTCAAGATAAAACATTTTGGGTTTATGGATTAAAACAGACTTTATTAACCCTGGAAGTATATAAACACAATCCATTTTGATTTTAACTGTGAAGAAAATTACAGTACTACAATCTGAATAATCAATAAAAAAATCTTGATTGCAACCATTCTTAAAATTCAGTTGTGATATTGAATAATGTGATTATCATTCTCTTTAAGCACCAAACTGTATTTAGCACTCTAAATATAACTGGTTGTCGTATTATGCTTCTGTTTGAATGCAACCTATGATTACTTAAGTAAGAATAAGGTAAATATTTACATTATAGAGTGGGATGCTCTTCATGGGCTTGTACTGCTTGACGGGGTCCATTTTGTAGAGGTGGCGATCGGTGATGAGCAATGCTCGGTTCTCTGCTTTATTGAAGCGATTGATCTGTTGACATAATAATATTGCATAGGTTAACAACATACAAAGCAAACACCAGCGACTTGAGCAATGATACACATTAACTGTGAGTCAGAGAAGTCTGAACCGATTATAATCAGGGACATACTTTGCGGACATTGCAGGAGAAGAGGATTCTCATGAACTTATCTTTCCTCTGCAGATCACTGGACACCAGAGTAAAAGAAGATGCTGTCCCAGGACTGTCCCTTTTCTAAGAACAGAAAAAAAATGGTGTTAAACATTCTATACTAAATGTATTCTGATTTATTTTAAACCATATGTTAATCTCAGATACATTGCATGGTTTTAAACACTAACCAGGTAGTTGCCCTCCCAGGCTCTCTGCAGTCCTAGATCTGCTCTCTGCCCCTTCAGGCACTCTAATGTGGCCACTTTAGCCCTGACCTGCATCATCTCCTCTGGAGACAGGTCTTTAATGAGCGTCCAGGCCCACCATCTAAAATGATTTCAAATAAATATCCTAAATACAAATCCATCACCTGCAACATACACTGTAATTGTGACAGGAATGTACTGTAGCTTAAAAAGTCCATTAAAATATACTGAAACCACCCTCAAAATGCTATTCAAAATATAACTTAAACCTGGAAATAAGCAGAAAGTTTTCTGGTTTAAAAAAAATGTGAACAAGGAAACATTATGGAGTAAAATGAGTAAAAAAAAAAAAAAAAATCAATAATTTAACAAAACGTTTGCATGTTAAAGGGGTCATGACATGAGAAATCAAATTTGCATAGATCTTTTGAAATATAAGAGGTCTTTGTATCATTAAAACATCTTGCGAGTTTCATAGTTTAAAACAAACATCTATTTAATCAAGCTCCAAAAAAGGCTTGTTTTGATATTGCGGGATCTAATTATTAGCTTTTTGTGAAGTTTCCTGACAAACCCACATGAGTTTGTGAACCCCAGTTTGAGAAACCCTGCATTAAAGAATAAGGGGTAAAACCAAATACTGATGAGAAATAGTGGAATTTGTGTTAATTTCAGTTAGATTTTCCACTCAAGTTGTTATGCTGATAATATAATTTGTATTGAAAAAATTGCTTACATTTTTTTTAAATGCTGTAGGTGCAAAAAATATAAATACACTGATGAGAAATTGTAAAATTCCCGTCAATTTCGGTGAGATTTTATACTCAAGTTATTATACTGCTATATTTTTATAGAATTATTATTATTATGATGATGTAGGTGCACATCTGCTGTCTGACTAAAAATCTAAACACCAGGAATATTATTTTGACTTTCAGGCCATTTCCTACATTGTTTTCAGGGTCAGAGCTGTGTTAAGGCTCTTGTGAATACATCTCCAACAAGGCTTTGATCCAAAGATCAATATGTGCTTCAGGCTCAACAGCCCTGTTGAACACAAGAGAGCCTCTCCATCCTAAAAGACCTGGGAAATACACAAGCCAATAGCCAAAAAAAAGAACGTTTCCTTGTCCAACAATGATAAAGAGCTGAAAGCACTGAAGTGAGTCAGAGACATTACATTGTATAATAACATTAGGCCAGATCGTGTTCCCCGTCACACGGCTGACGTTAATGCAGAACAGCTGAAGCCATACATGACTACCCCGCCATGAGTCACGCAGAGCACCAGTGAGCCTGTCCACTTCCTGTCCTCTGTAACTCTGACCTGTTGTAGATGTTCCTCAGCGCCTCCTCAAACTTCCGCAAGACCTTGGGTGGTGTGGGCCACTTCACATGTTTGCCATGATCCTTCATGCCGCGGACATTTTTGAAGCGCCGGTTGACCTCTCGGATGTACGACTTAACCTTGTATCGTCTGTACGCCCGGATGATGATAACAGCGGCACGCATGCGGCGGTAACGCCTTCTGGCCAGTGTTCCACGCCACACCTGAGAGATAGAGTGAGATAAAAAGAGTGTGAGTGAAAGATCAAGATTAACATTGTAACCTAATGCAAATATCACAATATCAAAGCTGAAAATGTTGGACAATCTCAAGGCAAATGCAAATAAAGACATGACAAAAGCAATATCAACAACAGACCTTTACTTAAGGCGAGACACTACAGGTGAATAGGGTAAAAATTTTAAATAATAGATATCACCATGAAACTTCCTCAGTTGATTACTTACACAAGTATATAAAAAAATGTATTACAAGTTTTAGAAATTTGTATGTTTAATTATGCAAATTAGGCATTATCTCATTAAATATGCACGATTTTGCATATATTTTCGGTAGATAGATCTGAACATAATGATAAAACCAGGTGCAAAATTCTTTTTTCATTTTACACAAAAGATGAAAAAAAAAAAAAATTCAGAGGGATTTCAGGATATATGCTTTCATTACCTAGGAAATCAAAATATACTGCCCATAGCCTTAAAAAAATCAATTTTCGCCATATTTTTTTGATTAACATGTCACATAAATCAGGCCAGGAATGATTTATTAACAAATCCCTCTGAAAATATCTTCAGAATACTGCTAAGTGTATAACTGGAAAGTTTGGTGTACATAGGTGCTACATAGGCTGAGATGTTTGTACTGGAGAATGACAAAAAACTAATTTTGAGAAAACTCGGCGTGTCGCGTTGGAATGCTAACTTCTTGGTAAATTCGGGAGAAACTTACTGCCGCAAGTATACAAAATGTAATAAAATAAACATCTTTGTATCATTGTATATTTTCAACATTTTCTTTATAGAAGCTTTAAAGAACACATATTGAAGGAGTAAACTAGCCCAAAATCTCAAAACTGACCACTGCATGAAAAATCGATGTTTTTGCCTGCCGTGTCTCGCCTTAATCATCTTCTGTACACAATTTTTAGCATTTTGAACATGGTCAACTAAAAATATTTCTTTTTGACTACATTTAAATGCTATTTGACAGTAAAATGGACTTAAAAATGACATGAAAAAAATGTCAAAAGACAAACTCAAAAGGAAAAAAAGGTGAAAAGTTTTTTAAAATGTATTGTAATTGATTTTTTATAGCTGTATCTGAACACGGTTCAGATGCCATTCCAAGTATTTCCGCTACACCTCAGGTTTAAATATAGCAATTTTAATTTTGTTTATTTGTGTGTGAGAATACCCCTGGTAGAGATACAGTATATCATGATGCTAAATAAAACACATCTGCTCCAGTGTGGGATATAGCTGGACTCTCTAATGATACATATAATGTGATCTGTGGCACCCAAAGTGCATTTCTGAGGATGTAAGGCCGGTCTTAGACATGAATAATAGATGATAATGGACCTCTGGGGAGCTGTTTAAGTGGCTCAGTACTCAGAAAAAAAAAACCACCATATGTTGAATCCACTTTACATTGACTCAGGTGGGAAGAAGTGAAAGGAGCCTTATGTCTGGCAAAAATGACATCATAAACATGAGGTTAAACTTGATGTGTTGTCCAAAGATATCAATTCCAATGTCCTTTTCTATAATACTGTCTTAAAAATTGAGGATGCTGCTTTTTGGTGACCTGGACTGTCACCACAGATGCCTCAAGCTTGCATTATACGGTATTCAGTGTAAAATTGTGTGTTAAATTAAATTAAATAAAAATCAGCGCTGTAGTGTGGGCGAGTACCCCTACATGGTCTCTAGTCTTTGCCTGTGTGCTAGTACTGACCTCAAGGAAGAACTTGCTTTGAGTTCTGTGCTACTGTGACTGAACCCATTACGTAACTTAACTGTATGACTAATGCAGAGGAGTGCAAGAACAGCAGGACTCCACATTCATACTCAGCAAATCTGCTACACTAGGTCCTCACATCACTAAATTGATGCGATGGACATGATGTGCACTTGTCTCATTTCTAAACACATTTCAATCAATCAGTCCGAAAGAAATGTAGGGCAATTCAGAGAATAACTTATTGATATTATTGATTAGGCATTAATTATAATGTATTACAGAGTACATAAAGGTAATTAGCTTTGCTTATTAGAGGTTGAGGGGTCCATTTCAAATATTGTACAATGCAGCATGTTGCCCAGATTTGGATTATGGGTTTAATACACTTACTCTTTTTTTAAACACTTTGAAATTTGCGTGCGTGCGTATATACATATGTATATATATATATATATATATATATATATATATATATATATGTATATGTATATGTATATGTATATGTATGTATATGTATATGTATATGTATATATGTATATACAAGCCTTGTATATATATGTATATATATATATATATATATTCAACCCCCATTGCAAATCAGGTTTATTGGCAAAATTGAGAGACTTTCGGCTGTTTGCAATGAACAAATCCAACAAAAGTAATTGAAATAGCTTTACACAACAAATGTTTCAAGTGGTTTCCCCAAAATCAAATGAAAATGCAAATTTAATGACTTCTGCAGTCTCAAAATTATTCAACCCCTTGAATAGAATCCCTCACAACAGCAAAAATCTGCAAAACAGGTCTCAAGCACACCTGATGCAACGAATCAAGCGCTTCATTAGTTACACCAGGTGTGCTTGAGCTAGAACACATGAAACATCTGAACTGGCTAGGTTTGTTGAGTGTCACATTTGACTGCATATTAGAAATATGGTGAAGTCAAAAGAATGGTCCAAAAAGTTTAGAGAAGACATAATCGCCCTTCACAACCAAGGAACAAGATACAAAAAGATAGAAAATGTTGGAAGCATAGTTTGCAAGTTCAAAGTTAAAGGAACAGTGGTTACACTACCTGGACGGGGCAGAAAAAGTAAGCTATCAACAGATTTCTGAGAAGGCAGGTTCAGAATAACCCTCGAGTGACTACTAAAGACTAGGGCTGGGACAATACACCTATCTCCCGATTCAATACTATCATGATAATTGGGTGCCGATACGATATGTATTACGATTTTTTTAAGAATTGAACTGGAGAATAAAGAATTATAAGAATATTACTGAACTGAAGGCCATTGCTCATGAAGAATGGGGTTAAGATTCCTCAGAAACGCTGCACGAAGCTGGTGTCTGGTTATACATCTCGTTTTTAGCAGGTCATAAAAGCAAAAGGGTGTTCTACTAAGTACTAAAGATGCTTGCCATGAAGGGGTTGAATAATTTTGAGACTGCAGAAGTCACTAAAAGTTGCCTTTTCAGTTGAATTTGCAGAAACCGCTTGAAACATTTGTTGTGTTGAGCTATTTCAATTACTTTTGTGTTCATTGCAAATAGCTGAAAGTCTGTACATTTTGCCAATAAACCTGATTTGCAATGGGGATATAATAATTTCAATTACAACTGTACATATAGATCACACATTCATATAGTGTATATACTATTGTATATACATATAGTGTATGTAGATCTATCTTCCTGCAAAGTTCAGCTCCAACCCTGATCAAACACAACTGAACCATCTAATTGAGATCTTCAGGAACACTGGATAATTAACGTTATGTTTATATTTACTATATTATTTACACACACACACACACATATTACAGCATTTTTACTTTGTAATGCAGCACACCACTCCCATCATATCAAATTAGCAAATAAATGTTTATGCTGTAGGGAAAAACAATTGACATACATGCAAATATCCAATTTTACAAATATTCCTAACATAAAGTCAACATAATTTGAATTGTAACCAATAGCAGAATAGCAGAAGGTCTGAGTGAAATTGTGTTTATGGTAATTTAGAGAGTTAAGGCCAACTGCACATTCACACTGGCCATGCTGATGACATTGGAAATGCTTAAACACTGGGTAGACATACGGTTTGTGTTTTTTTTTTTTTTTTTTTGAGAGAGAGAATGGTGGTAGTTGACAACACCCGGGGGAAAGTGGGTAAATCAGGCCAATAACAAGACCTCAACTCACCCCGCCCCCTCCAGTCAGCTTGTCTGATCAGCGTTTAACAAACCCAGCACAATACCGCCTCTCCGCAGCAGATTTACACACTCATCAAAGCCAAACTGGAGAAAGCTATGACAAAGAAGTCTCATATAACAAATAATTAATGCATAAATCTTTCAATCAAACCCATTGCTTAGCACTTTTTCTTTTTAACTTTCTTTTAAGGGCTGCCAAAAAAAATTTGATTAAAAAGAAAGAGTATGACAGGATAAGATCTATGTATTTTAATGGCTATAACTGGTGTGCAAACATCTTCTTTATTGAGATGAAATAAAAATGATATATAAATAAAAAGGGCTGTTGAATCTCTCATTCTGCAGAAAACAGGACAAAGAAATTCTAGCAGAATCTATTCAGTTGTACCATCAGGTGTCAAAAGGCAATTACAGATGGCTGACAGAATGTGAGGTGACTTATCATTAATCAGAGAGGCAGGCAGGCAAATCCCACAATCCCTAAACACACACAATTTCACACACTGGCAGGACAGAATCACGGTCAGGGTATGTGACAGAGTTAAACGCATACACAAAAGATCCTAACCACAGACAATCCCACAAGACAGTGGGGGAGGAAAATGCGAAAGAGCCATTTTCATAAATCAATAACATGTGCTTGGCAAACCACTGACTTGGTGATGGAAGCCTCCATCTTCCCTGTGTCTTCTGGCAGATTGTTGGACAAGTGTGTGTGTGTGTGTGTGTGTGTGTGTGTGTGTGTGTGTGTGTGTGTGTGTGTGTGTGTGTGTGTGTGTGTGTGTGTGTGTGTGTGTGTGTGTGTGTCTGGGGTAGATGTTGGGGTGCTGCCACTTCCTCAGCCAAATAACAGCAAGGCTCCTTTTGCAGCTGTCATTGCATTCATGTTTGACTGCTGTAATATTTATCTAAATTTTAATATCTGAATAAAACTAGGATACTGCTATATTTACTAAGGTGTTCTCAGTGTTTTCAGCATGTTGCTATGTGGTAGCTAGGCTATTTTGAGTGGTTTCTAGGTGGCTACTTACTATATGAAGTCAATACTTAATTTGAATTATACTTAGTTAAGCTGTTCACATCCTAAGAATGTGAAATTCCAGTGGTGTCTGTACTTTATCTGAGTATTTATTCTGAGAAACGAACTTTCCTCCACTACATTTCATAAAAATGTATCATTCCTTGTCATTTTGAAATGAATAAATCGATATGCGAATTTGTGAAAGAGATTTTTAATGAATTGGTTCACAAATCACACTTAATGATTTATTTGTGAACTGGACTGATCCAATTGCAGCTGTTCTCGAGTCAACAACTGTCTGATTCAATGATACAGTCAGAGTGCATCTCCAGTTAACAATTCACTGAATTGTTTATGTCTGACACAAAATGCCAAAAATCTGTAATTCTGTAGTTAGTTACTGACTAGGAGTCCCTGATAGAAGAGATACTGTATCTCAATGCCTGATAAAAAAATAAAACAAATCAATTAAAAAAAAAAATGAAATAAGTTACTACCTGAAAAAATGTTTAGTGATGGTTGCCGTAGACATGGTTTGTCTATGAAAATCACTGCACATTTCTTATCTGGTCTTATCTCTAATCTTAGCTCTTATCTGGTGTGGTTGAATTAATGATTCAGTGACACACTCTCTGCCACCTACTGGCAGATGTAATGATGTAACCACCAGAAAGAGAGAAAAATCCCCACCACTAACAGTATAAAGAATAATAATAAACACAAACGTCAACCAATTCCTTGATAATGAAAATGGGGTTTAGGAAACAGTAGAGATATTTTGATAGATGAAAGACCTTGAGCACATCTGAACTGGCTCTTTTCAAGGACAGAATGGTAAAGCACCTTCATTAGATGCAGTACATTTCCATTTCCCACTTTGCCAGTGATGGCGTGTCCCCATTAACTGTCATCTCGTGAGCCATCAGGATGGGGTTATTGCTCCAGGCAAACGTTTCACTAAAACCTACAGTTTTTACATGACAAGTATAAAATGTAAGTATAAGATGCTTCTTTTTTTTTCTTTTTTTTATAAAACAGTGTTCATCTACTACAGCAATCAGACACAGCAAAAGGAAGATGTAGCAGTAGAAAAAATCTGAGCAAAAACAAACAATCCTAGAGAAGGTATAAGGGATTTATGGGGGGAGATATAGGAGATTTATACAGGGAGTCTGACATCTCTGTGCATTGAGTGTTTGTTTGCCTCAGCAGATGCAATAAAAATCCACATTGTATTGTCAAGTCTTAAATCTGTTCTATCATTTCAGAAATTAGTGATATGGGATTTAACTCAGTCCATAAAATAAACAGAGAGCTTCTCTCAAAGCAGAAACCATAACTAACATGGGCGATGCTGTGGATGATGGGGCTTGAACGAATGAAATATTAATTAAAGGAAGGAAATTCATGAATAATGCAGCCACTCAATGTTTGTGTTTTGTACAAGCTGATCCGATTTGCTTCAAATTGCCTCCATTCAAAGACACATCTTTCTGATGAACCGAACAGAGGGTCGTACGGCGAGAGTCAGCATTCATCTTGCCTCTGCCCAAAGGAGCTCGCTGGCAGAGCAGAGCATCCTGGGTATTTTCATCACCTATGGGAGAAGCGCTAAAGCATAACGGCTTAGAAATGGCAGTGGAGTGAGGGGGCGGAGAAAGGCAATGGCACAGAAAAATGGCAGGAGATCTGTGAAGCAGTGGTGGGGTGAGACAGACAGGAAATCTGGAGAAAGTGGGAGGTGAGGAATAACAGAGCATTGATTGGGGGATTGGGGGTTATTTTGGTTTACATCCTTAAAAAAGATGAAAGATAAATGCATCCCCATGTGCTACACACTGATAAATGAGAGACAAAGGAGAGGAAGCAGACCTCAAAAACCTACAAACAAGGAGATTCATACAGATGAGCAGTAGCATTTTCAAATTGGGTTCATTGGGAGCCTTTGGCACAAATGTTTAGAACCGCTGGCAAAACCGGTAGACTTGGCACAACTCAGTCCAGTCTGCCATATGCTGATAAAGGGATTGTGTGTGAAAGAAAGATGATCTAAACCTAAAGACACTCATGTGAACGGTTTCAGTTTTTAGGGCTAACCGTAAGTTGTTGGGGGTTTTTTGTGTGCAAAATAACACATTAGCACTCACTGGAGATAAACTCTGCTGGGACGCCTGTATATTTCCTGGAGGTTTACAATATGATTAATACAGAAACAACATTTCCCCCAAATACTATTTTTCCCCCTTAGGGAACTCAAGATGAACGTGTTTCAGGATGACACCTCTAACTCCGCTCTGAATCCATAAAACAAGATCAAACAATCAATCTCTGATCCAGGCAGAGCAAAGACTCAACACTTTGATATCAGCATCTGTTGATGAAAGTAGCAGTCTGGTGAGACCACGAGAGCTTGAATTTGATACTGAATGCAGTCAGTTTGTGTTTAAAAGCATCTCGAAAATGGGTATCCCCTGATAACATCTTTGAAATAGAGAATCTTGCAACAGGGGGGAGTGGTAAAAAAAAAAAAAACAGCACAGACAGGAGCTGACAGAATAGATGCTTTGATTTCTAGCTGTCAGTCACTGAAGACAGTAAAATGAGAATGGGGAATATACAGTAGCGTGCTAAGACCCCCCAATCATTTTGTGTGACAGTAAAATGACATTGGCAGTCAATAAATCTGCCATTCAAAATATTTTCATGTTCCTAAGGAACAATAAAAGTAGAAACATCCCTTTAAAAATACCAGAAAGCACTGTGTTTTGTGTATTTACACAGACACAAGAAAATGCCCTGAGCCAAAGGGATTTCTGTGCCATATTGTTTTATTGTTGCCTTGTTGTTTTGTCTGCTGTTGAAAAGTAATGGTGTCAATGAATCACAGGAACTAATGGTGCGGATATGGAGCTGGAGCTGATTAAGTAAATGCGTGAGTGTGTGCCATAATGGAGTTTTGTCAAATTCCTAATCAGAATTAATTTTTGAAAACCAGCTGAATATCAAATGAAATACGATGAATGTCTTTTATATTTGGACACTTAATGTCTTAAGTGTCCAAATATTTTTTTGAAGCCACTGAATATATTTATATAACTACACACTAGTCATTTAAAATAAATTGAACACACATAACAAGTCTCGAACCTTCTGCAGAAAGAGGACGATCCTCTTCACCATCTCTGCTCTCTGCTCCTCCAGGCTGAAGATGGTTCGGGGAGTACGGATGAAAACTTTGGTCTTGCCGTAGGCCACATCATGGTCGAATCCGCAGCCCTTTAGGAGACGTTTCACCGCCTCTTTATCGGACGGCAGGTCGTGATTGGGCCAGGTGAACTCGGAGATCATCTTATACCTGAAAGGTCAAAAAGAAAAGATAATGGGCAAAGGATAGAGAGCAACACTTGACAGTCTCATACGGTTTATATTATTCTCAGCATTTTAAACTTCTTTCAGTATTCTAAGATCATGCAGTTAATAATAATAATAATAATAATAATAATAATAATGACATAAAACATTTAAAAAATACATTTATTTATTAAATAGTTTTACATTTATTATAATTATTATAACCTCTATTTAGCTGGAAAGAAGCAGTTAAATATTTTATAACCAATAATCAAACTAAACAATTATTTTTTTCAATGTTTCTATAAGGCAAGTCATTTCACTCTGCAGTTATTTCAGTCAAGCAAGTACAGCTCCTATTTCTTTGAATGGGGAAACATCAAATTCTCCAAAGCTGTTCACCAAGTTCACGATTAAATTCCATATTCGAAATAACCAATGAAATGTTTCACAAGCACAATGACTGCTTCTCAGAACACTGACTAAAGGCAGCTGCAGTGACGCAATGACTGTACCGATTGGCAATTGGGTCTTTTATTTAGAAGGCAGGACTAATTTCACCATATTGCGTTTTGAACTTTCTAATATGAATGCACTGTCTTTGTATATCTAAAGTCTTTGGTAATATGATGTAGTTCTTTAGCCTGTTGGCTGTATAAGGTTGCCTAGCAGCGAACAATAGCAACTTTCCGCATTAATATAGGCTTTAACCACAGGTTGTCCAATCAGAATACAGAGTCTGAGCTATCCATTTTATTACAAGCATTATATAACACACAGTGAGTCTTTATTTAAGAGAGGTATGAGGCTGGGCCCTTAGGATCAAATCCTCATTTGTCCAGTCTCGCATCTTAAGTAGTACATTATATTCCATGCACATCTGCAGCCTTAACAGAGACACAAATCACTCCTGTGAGTGCTGTTAACACTGCATTCTCAATTATATGCAATTCAGTCTAACTTCCTCTTAGCGACATACATTTTGTCAACTCAGGTGTTGAATCTCATAAACTCAGAGTAATCAGAGTTATGGCAAGTGTGTTTCAGGGTGTTTTTGGGGACTTTTTTTTTTTTAGCAATATACAGATGCCTCAGAAAGTATTTGGACACTACTGGGACATCAGAGAATGTTTTTTTCTCAAGGATTCTGGTCCTTATATATCAAGAATCATTGTATATTCAGTGACAAAGTACAATGTATGCTCTACTAACTCAAGGCTATTGAAAAAGACTTCAGGATGAACACGGACTGCACGTCATTGTTACATAAAACCCTTCAGTTATCATGACACTTGATGAATAAGGGACTCCGAAGGATGAAAGCTTTCACATGTTGCGCAAGATTTTCACAATCTGATTGATCAAACTGTAGTTTCAGATGTCAGTAGCAACCAAAAAGGCAACATTCTCACACAAGCTGTCATAAGTGCATTGAGTTACTATACATGAGCTGAGACTGTACGCCAATGTGACATTATGCAGAGCATCAATTAAAAAGACTATTTAAACAGAAGATACACAAATGATGATGTAACGCTTTGAAATGGACACAAGAAAAAGAGTAGGATGGTCACCTCTGAAGGAATCGTGGGTAGGTCTGTCGGTTAGCAAAACCAGCTCGTCGTACCCGGACGTTTTCCAGGAGGCCAAGATACTCCACTTGGTGCTTGCAGCGTTCATGTTCAAACAGCAGCGGTGACTTCACATCATTTGGCTTTATGCAACGCACATAGTACGGCTCCTATATGAACAAACAGAGGGCTATGATGAGTAATTGCACATCTACAGAGTGCAACATTTTTTCAGCCACCTTGGTTCCGAAAGTGTTTTCCTCATAGGGATTTTTAAAAAGTCTTTGTTAAAGAGTTATAATCCATGAACCAAACCAACCAGCTATGAGGTGAAACACAATATTAATATATTCAATTTAAAGCAAAAAAAAAAAAAAAGACAATGATACAAGACTGTGTATTGCTTCAAAGAGAGAAAGAACTACAATCCTATGAAATAGACATTAACTATTGATTAAAAGATGCTGATTATATACACAATATGTTACATTTATTGCAAAATATACATATATATGCAAATATTTAAGAATGCTTCAATGGAGTGGGCAGGTGCTAAAGAGTTTTTTTATTGGTCGCAATTGTGTGCATGGTGGAGATTTTTCTGCAAAATCATGGGTTATGCAGTTTCTCACTAGAAGTCCCACTGTTAAAATTGATTATTTAAAAAAAATAAGTCGAAATAATGTGGGCTGGTGGCTTCAAAAGCATATACCATTGATTACCAACCTCGTAGCTCACAGTAAGTCTGTCTTTAAAGATTTGTAAGTTGTCATTAAAAATCACTTCCCAATGGAGAAAATGAATGTGATTTTTACTTCCAGAAGCGGACTGCTGCAATCAGACTCTATTAAATGGCGCTTTGGAATTCTTGACTCTGATTGGCCATTCAAATGTATGATAGACCGTTTTTCCCGACTTCCTACATAGCTATACTGACATCATATTGTATGATATGGTAGAAAGAAAAGAAAAAATCTACAGAAATATTTAATGTCCACACCTGCCAACCTGCCAAATGCGGGTGGATTTCAGCAGTTGCATTCACTACTACACTCATTTACACAAACTAATGTCAAAATGCCAGTCTTGGCGACTGTCGGTTATGTTTAAAGTGAACGTAAACAGTTGAGAAAGAAAAAGCATGTGTAACAGTATAATGGATCCATGTGTTGAGTTTTAAAATGACAGAAGCCTAATATACCTGCTGCCAAATTATGAGAAAGAAAAATTATATATATATATATATATATATATATATATATATATATATATATATATATATATATATATATATATATATATATATATATAGCAGTTTTTCCCATGGTATTGATGTCAGAATTGTGGCCAGTGAAAATGCTGAGTGGCTAGTAACTTTGGAAAACCACTAGCCACAGTGGCTGGTGAGAAAAAAAGTTAAAGTCAAGCTCTGCTTATTTGGTAAGATCGTGTAATAAGCAGGATAACATACATTAGTCAGTCATTATCGCAAAACAAATTCTTAAACCCATAAATTATTTTGCGATAATGACTGTTTGACTTTACGTTATTACTTCTATAATGTATGCATTGATCTTGGTCTACACAAAAATGCTTCAAACACACTCACCTTGCTGGCCAGGTTCTCCACCAGAGAGATCATGGAGTTTTTGAAGAGTGTTGCAGCAGTCAGGGGTCGTTTGGTGACCTCTGTGATGCTCAGCTTGCCCTCTGGCCACATGGCCTTTAGCACAGGATTTGAGCTGTAAAACAGAAGGAGAAGGACAGATATAAGTCACAGATGTCCTGTGACATCTGGCAGGTATGTAAATAAGGGACGTACTTTATGGTAATACTGACCTGTTGTAAAGTAACCTCTTGAAGTCCTGAAACAAGGTGTCCTTGTTCTTGTCAATGAAGCCCACAACTGAGTAACTGAAACAAAACACACAACCAACTAAAATACACAAAAATACAGTATACAAAGAGTTTGCACATGGCAAACTGTCTAAGACTTAAAGGTGAAGTGTGTAATTATTTTTCCAATGGCAACACAAAACAAATTTAAAAAATAATGATTGTTCATAAACAGGCTTATCTGAACGCTCCCCCCATCTGCAAGTGCAATAGAGTGCAACAGTCGAGTTCCGGAAGTAAAAATTCTCTTTTCTAGCTCCATAATTGAGAATATATATAATTTTAGATTTCATTCCCCCACCCGTTTTTCACACACACAAAGGAACCTGAGCATAAACAAGACGTTTCAACTTAGTGTTACATCACACTTACACCCACAGAATTTTAGCAAATAACTGACAGCCTGCAATCTGGCAAACCACTGAAGTGAGAACATGAAACTGCATTTACATTTGGAATAAACTTGTTTTTGCGACCGGTGTTTACCTTTTCAAACCGAATTCATGCCCAAGGGAAGGATTATATATCTTTCCACTTAGTTAAGCCTTATGTGGGTAACTAACAGTGATTGTTAATTACAGCATTTAAGGGCTTATGGTCTCAAACAACAGAGAGTGCACTTACGCCTCCTCTAAATGTACTTACGCCACATCTCCAGCATAATGGCGAATGCGGAAGTCTCGGTCAAACTCCAGGTTTTTGTCTGTGGGGGAAAGCTTTGGAGAAAGAGATGGGAAATTAGGGTCTTTTTTAAACAGAAAGTAGACTGGCAAAACTTGGCAAGCAAATTAAACAAGCCTGCACAAAGTGCAGCAGTGTCAGAGAAAGAGCTAGGCAACTCAAATGCTGGGAGGGAGAATCTAGCAAACTCTGCGCATATGAAAGATAGATGAGATGCGCTCTTCTATCCAGCATAAAACAGCGGAGCTGAAAATAGTTCAGTGAACGACTGTGAAAGAGTAATAGTAATGAATGGCAAGTGTGCCTGCTTAAATTACAGTTATAAAAATTATAGTTCTGACTCTAAATTCTGATTTCATGAGCTGCATTCAAAACTGTAAAATACACACCTGTGTCACTGTCAGCATGCTATAATCAGCCTAGGGTTATTTTTTATTTTTATTTTACCTGCCAGGAAAATTGTTCATTCTTAATCATTTTTGTTGATCATTAGTGTCTTTTGTTTTATTACTGATGCCTGTCCAGTTACTTTTTACTAATTTGAGACAAATTTTACAGACATATTTGTTTTATATCCAAACTTTTTAAATTCTCCTGTATGATACATTTAAGTTTAAAAATATATATTAATACTAAAATAATTTGGCATTTATGTGCACAATCTTTTATAACGAAGAATAAATGTCCCCATTACCAAGCATGTGTTTTTCCCCCCCAAAAAAAAACTGCAGCAATGATGCTTGCATGTAAATATACAAGTATATACATACACACATAAGTGTGTTACATGTTTTTTCATTTTGCACGGCAACAACTGTGCATATACTCCGAGTTCTAAGACCCTGTTATCAGTGCCAGATCACTGTCTTCCTTGAGGAGCCTCTGCATGCTGGATGAGGGCAGCTAGTGCAGTTATATAAGACTCAGTGTCATTCATAAAATACAGCAGTGACATCAAAGGCAAGCAGCCTCAGCTCTCATTAAGATACAGAATGCTGCTGATCCACTGTGTGAACAGAAACGCCCATTTCTGCAGATTAAAGCAGAACGGAACAATTACACTCAGTCTCCCTCTAGCCACAATCCGTCACATGCCCACATGCTGGATTAATTAAAGGATTGACTATCAGTAAGTTTTAGTGAGCTTTTGTGTCACTGTCCCCATTGTAGTAGATGCCAGCATCTCTATTCTGTGCCGCGTGCCACTTTATGGGTCTCTGTTTGGTTTGTTTGTGGTGACTCACTCACTCAGCTTATTTCAAATGCAATACAGATAAAATGGTCCTCTAAGGGAAAGGATGAGAAGCCACTATCTCTACCAGAAAGGACAAAACTGAATACTTCAGCCGAAGTGGAAGAGCAATCAGAATCAATTTGAATGGATGGCTGGAACTGTGTTGAAAAAAAAACTAATTTACCCATTTGAAATTGCAGTGGAGATTTATATTTGATGTGGGATATCTGAAGACTGCATTTTGGAAGAGTTTAAAGACTTTATGGGTATTACCCAGACCCAGGCTCCAAACACACTCACTGGGTCTCTTAAAAACATGAAGCTGAATAATATTAATTAACTAAATGCACTTATTATAGGGTTAGGATTATGTTTGGCTTAGGGTTAGTTATGCATAATTTATAGTTATTGCTATAGTAACTAACGTGTAACAAGGACTCTGTTGAATAAAGTGTTACCCAAATATCTGCTCATTTTAAAAACCTGACGACGCAAGAAAACAGTTGGATAATCGGTTGGGCATGTAATTGTACTTAATCACTTTTTTTATATTAAAGAAAAAGAGGTTTGTAATTTTAAACATTACGTTTCATTATTGCAAATGTGTATTCGCATTTCCTATTTATCAAAATATTCTATGTTTGTATAATGGCAGGATAACATGATAACAGGATAAAAAATGCTGTTATTTTAAACATTCTATATAACAAACAATTCTGAAAGAAAAAGACATTATATATATATATATATATATATATATATATATATTATGCAGCACACAATCAGCATATTAGAATGATTTCTGAAGGATTGTGACACTGAAAACTGGAGTAATGATGCTGAAAATTCAGATCTGTCATTAGAGGAATAAAAAACAATCATTTTAAATTGTAATAATATTTCACAATATTACTGTTTTACTGTATTTTTGATCACATAAATACAGTCATGGTGAGCATAAGACACTACTTTCAAAAACATTTAAGACATCTTACTGGCCCAAAACATTTTAACAGTAGTGTGTGTATACTGTATACTGAACTGACAAGAAAAACATATTTTGAATACAATGCATTATTTTATTCTACTGACTGCCCTAATATATTTAAGCTGCAATTTGTTTTTACAAGGGTTAACAAAGCAAAATCCAAATCTTCCCCAATACATCCTGGAACCTGCTTAATTAGGACTTGTTTTTTCTCAAGGGTGATAGCTCATGAATCCTTAGGGATTGACTCAAACTCAAATCATCAACATAAGAACCACAGTTTGGGTCCACCTGCACTAACCTCTAGTCGACAGCTTTAAACTACATGCACTCAAATTCTACCCAGTCCGAATTTACAGTGTTTTTTTTTTTTTTTTAAGTGTTTGTACAGACACATTTAATCCTGGATCCTGCTGGTCGCACAGATGCCTCCCGCCCTTCTACCCAAAAGCTCTATTCTCACCCCCCAGGACCACACCATCCTGTCTAACACCTGTGCTTCTCAATACAGAGTGCTGGTTAAGCCAACCATATGGACAGCAATGGCAATGGCACCTGCCAATAAAGCCCAAAATCTGCCATTCACACACAAAGCCAACAGCAGCCAGGTATCCAAATCACAGTGCACTCTAGACGTGTAGATCAAACAGATATAATATAACAGTAAACCGTAAAAACTAATTTGTATTCAAAATTTATTTTAGTTTTAAAAAATTATTGCGACTGCTTAGATACACAGTAGAAAAAACAATAGGAATCATCAAATGTGGTTCACAAAACTTTGTCTCGGGATGCTCATGGTGAATTTAATTCAAGTTCAATAACCAAGGAAACTATAACTGAAAAGAACAAAAAAGGAAACAATTTAGGTCAATTTAGGTTTACAATAAGGTCCCATTAATGTTAGTTAATGGATTAACTAACAATGAGAAATACATTTGTTACAGCATTTATTAATCTTTGTTAACGTTAGTTAATACAAATATAACTGTTCGCTGTTTGTCCATGCCAGCTCAGGTCCATTAAATAATTTTAACAGATAAAACTTTAATTTTAACAATGTATTAAATTAACATGAATTAAGACTAATAAATGCTTTACAAGTAGTTAACTAAATGTTAACAAATAGAATCCCAAGATCTATTCATAAAGTTTGAATGTTTTTAAACTTTTCTTGTTGCTTTATACTCCAAAATACACAAGGCATAAATCATGGACTTGTGTTTGGAAAGATATATGTCATGCAAATTGGCTGCACTTCGAAAGGTCAGCAGCAAGCAAGGTCAAAGTTGAAATTGCTTGAACTTTGAGTTGTGCTTGACCAGCACTGCAGGGTAAGGCTGAAGCAGAGTTCAATGCACTGGGCAACACTAATGTGAATCATGTGAAAAGAACTTTAAGAAAAACAACCCAGCTAATGCTAAACCTGCTAAGCTGTGCCAAAAAAACAGGTACAATGACATGTCAACTCAAGTCGCACTGGGATTTCATATATCAATTACCCAGTAACTTACGTACGTGCTAAACGTGTGTCGGTGCTTCACAAGTCACCACGAAAACAATACAATTACTTCCACTGTGATGGAAACAAGTCATGATCTCTTCCTAATGAACAGTTCTGCAAAAGAGCAGGCCACAGAGGCCAGCGGAGCTCTTCTCCAGGAACAGAAACCGACGGCTAATTGACTGGTTGCTCCGGCCTACACAAGCCTGATCGGATAATGAGCCTGGCCTTGCCTTCACACAACCAGGCATCTATGTGCTCCCATAGCAGCATCCGCTCACACAGCCACACCTGCAATCAGCACGTGATGAAGAGAGGGAAAACAAGTGGGGAGGGGAGGGGGAAACTGGGATCAAAGAAAAGAACAGGAGAGAGGAAAGAAGCCCCCGATGCATACCGCCAGACAGCCGATGTGTCAGCAAATAACAGTAATTAAAAGCTGATGGGAAAAGAGGCATTTTTATAACACACACCTGGAAGGATCAAAGCTGTTTTAAAGGTGCAATGAGAATGAGAGAAGCACAGTGAACATCAAGAGCCTGTGAGGAAGACGTAAACAAGCTGATAAAGCACGGTGAGAAGGTAAAAGTGGTGGTAAATGAAGCACCTTATTGAGAAGAATATGGCAGCTCAAAAATAGATCTGCCATTACATCTGATGTTTTCATCTTAGGTCAAACATACACAGACTGAGGCAAACTCTTTATTCAAGCAATTAGATATAAAAGTGGGGCTTCTGCAGTCAAAACACTTTTACAACTAAAGTTTTTGTCATTTGACATTTAAAGAGGGCAAATTATAGGGTAACTGAAACCATCTCCCGTATACTAGACCACAACTCCAGCAATATTTGGTTTTTAAATGGTATACATAGGGCAGGGATATTTGGAATGCTCAATAAGTACGAATGAATGAAATGCTCAATAAGTACGATAATGAATTTATTTGAATGCACAATGCACTCATATTGTAGCCTCAAACAGTTATCAGTAATGATTAAATCAGATTTTTAAAAACAATTTAAAGACTTGATAGAGTTCTCTCTCCTTCATGTGAATTTTTTGTTGTTTTGGGCTTATTTAATAGCAGTTTTACAAAAAAATCTGCATTGTTCCTGTCTGCATGAATATAACAGCTCTAGGCCAGTGGAAATGGGCCTAACACATGCAGAATACAGAAGGACACCCAGCATCCATTTGCAACAACTATTAATATTAAAATGTTAAAAAGTTACAGAACTGCAATAAGTTACTGTCCACAACTGCAATAAACTAAAAATAATTGTGTGTGTGTATATATATATATATATATGTATACTGCATGTGTGTGTGTGTGTGTGTGTGTGTGTAATAATTATCATTGTTCTCCCCCACTCAAAAATCTATGCCAAAGATAATATGATGTTGCTAGAAATTTGCCAGGTTTGACTTAAATGACTATGACAGGCATAGCCATCCACAAATCATAAATGTAAAAGTCCAAAAATAGCGACTTTATGAAATAATGAACCATTCATCTCATCCTCACTGCTTTAATCTGCTATGCTGTACGGCCTGTGTAGCTTATGGCAGAGCAAGTTCCATGTGTCCTGTCAGGACCAAGTTAAGAGAAAGAACTACAGAGAAAGAACTCCGGTCCACAGAGCATACTTTTCATACTTGAAATCAGCCAAGGGTGAAGCTTTCCCCCTTAAACAGAGACTGCAGAGGAAAAAAGCACAGCGAATATCCTCAGTGAAGAAATCGCGAGAGACTCGGCCACAGATTTTTAACAAGCGGCAACCATTAATTATGCTGTTAAAGCGGCCTACACATTTCAAGTTTCAGAGGTGGCTAGGAAAGACAAAAATGCCCCATTCTGTATTTAATTTGTATTTAGACACACAGCTGAACATATTAGAGAGCTTTCTTTTTCTTTTTGACCCATCCATTTCTCTTTCATATGCTCATATTGCATGTCGAATTTAGTGAGAGTGGTGTTTAAATAAATGGATTAGTTTACTATGAAATGGGTACAGATGCAGATGTTTGTGTTCACACACACGCAGCAGGAGAAAGACACATCATCTATCTAGCTAACAGGCCTAAGATTCCTTCACAGTGAGGAGTAACCCTCTGCATTACAAATGAGCTCTGAAGGACACTTATTATTCCTGCATCCAGGGAGACTTCTGATTATTCACATAGCCTGACATCGGGGCAGACGATGCCTGCTAGCTTTTGCTTCCTCCCTTCGGTGTGAATGCAGCTAAGCTAGGGCAGATACTGAGCACAGTTTGATAAAGTAGTACCTGAACTGACCCTCAGCTGGGTCTGTGCCCACTCTGGAATGCATGATCAACCCATCAGTGTACAGAAATCACGTCTAGAGCTCTGCAAGGTGGGTTATGTTTACATTTGGTTTTGTTTACTGCATTTTTCTATCTTTATCTCAGTGCGTCTCTATCCATAACTCTCCTACTCCCTCTCGCATTCTGACACTTTGCCAAGGCTGTGAGACATCAGTCTCACTAGCTTCCATTGGTTGCCAGTGACATCACCGAAGGCTCAGTAGTGAGAAATACTGGAGGACATTTTTTCACTGACCATTATTGCCTCCTTGTGTTGATTCAGGGTAATGCGTAAAATTCAATTAACATTTCTGTAATACCTAGATGAACTACTGGATTTGCCTAAATGTGCATTATTCATCACTGCACTGGGTAGTGTAGACTACTGTTCAAAATTTTGGGGTCAGTAAGATTTTTTTTTTTTAAGAAATAATAACTTTTACATAGCAAGTATGCATTAAAGTGATCAAAAATGACAGCAAATACATTGATAATGTTACAACAGATTTCTATTTAAATTAAATACAGTAGTTTCAATTCATAAAGAATCCTGAAAAATTATACATAAAGATTTCCACAAAAGTATTAAACCGCACAACTGATTTAAAAATAGATATAATAATTAGTAATGTTTTTAAAGCACCGAATCAGCATATTAGAATGAATTCTGAAGGATCATGTGACACTGAATACTGGAGTAATGATGCTGAAAATTCAGCTTTGCCATCACTTATATAAATTACATTTTAAAACATATTAAAATCCAAAGCAGTTCATTTAAATTGTAATTATATTTTACAATATTTCTGTTTTTACTTTTTGATCAAATAAACGCATCCTTGGCGAGAATAAGAGACTTCTTTCAAAGACATTAAAAAAAAAAATCTTACTGACAGGATAAATAGCTTTTATCCAGTTATTGTTATTTTCAATACCTTGCGGCTGGTGTAGTGGGCATGTTTCGCCAGTTTCCCATTGAGAGCCTGCAGGAACATCTCATCCGTCACCTTCCCCACATTCATGCACGCCTCATCCAGGACTGCAAAAATGCCCTTATGCTGCTGTTCCACCAGATCCACGATGATCTGATTGTTAAAGTAGTCAATCTGTTTCCATGAACACACAAATCACGACAAAGTTTATTTAGTTGCAGTAATGCTAGATCAACACAAAATGAGTTTCTTTTAGTATAATATAAATAGTGAAGATGTGAAAAGTTTGTGGAGAAACCCACATGCTTCCAGGGGATGCCCTCTCGCTGATACTCTTCCTGTTCTTGCTTCAACACCAGTTGAATGAAGAGCTGCTGTAGTTTTTCATTACAGTAGTTTATACAGAACTGCTCAAAGCTGGACAAAACAAGGAAGATATTCAGGAGAGACACACTCAAGAGCCAATAAAAATCCTCATACCTGTATGGAACAGCATATTCTCTCACCTGTTATTCTGAAAGATCTCAAAGCCATAGATGTCCAGGACTCCAATGACTGTGTTCTTCCCATGAACCCTGGCGTCATAGTTTTTCACCTCAATGACGTCATTGATTCTTCCCACAATCCAACAGAAAAGCCGCTCATAAATGGCCTGCGAGTAGGAAATAATGAGTGAAAGTGAACTGGTGGAAGAAGAAACGTAGATGTGAATAGTTTCAGTCAACCAAGTTTATCTGTCTTGGTGAAGTATTTTATCGAAATTTGGATGGCTACGACAAGATTGATTTTTCTCTATAGCTATATGGTGTAAACCATGATACTTTTTTTAAGGATTCTTTGATGAATATCAAGTTTAAAAGAGTATTTGAAATAGAACTTTTTGGGGGGTTTTCGAGAAAAAAATAAATCTTACTGATCCCAAACTTCTGGTAGTGTGTATGTATATATGATAATACGCATTTATGCAATTTTATTACACTATATAAATAGTATAATATACAAGAGTACAACAAATAATACAAACGTACATCAGATATACCACATCTCATTACAGTGGATCAAAACAATCATCTATCAAATTTCGGGCCTGTAGAAGTATTAATTTAGACACTGGCATGAAATTCATGTGCAAATTTTTGGTCCAGGTGTTTTATTTACAGCTGGGTTACCACAATTTTGTCTGTCTCCTAAAGAAAGTCTCCCAGAGTCCCAGTTCATACCTTGGCCAAGGCATCACGACCATAACTGGCCTCTTGATGAGTATGCTGCTTGTCAATGACATCACGACCGGTGGCCACAGTGCGATAGAGCATGGTCTTCTCTACATTCTCCTCTTTGGTAGACAGCAAATCCCCCAGCACTGACACCAGCTTAGAGTTCTCAATGAGAGTCACATCTCCATCACTTCCAAACTTCAGATTTCCCTGGAAAGATTAAATAATTCATCAATCAGTTAGTTTGGGCTATACTAGCTGCAGTTGGTAATACTTTTTGAACAAGATAGGAAATACTAAACCAGATGCAAGATGGTAGCCAGGATCTTGTAGACTGTCTGAATCTCCTCAACAGTGAAGCCAATGACTTTCATGGCATCAGCAACAGCTTTAAAATCAGCACTGTCATTTATAGACGACTGCAAGATTGGAAAGAGAATCTGGGTGAGTTACGGTCACAAACAAAAGCACATCCTGATAGATTAAATAAAGTTTAGTTAAAACATCCTCTTCCTGATCTTACTTTTAACAGTATATGCTATTAATTCAGCTTTAGGGATAACAGAATGGTTGGATGTAGATTGGCTAAAAGCTTTTCATTTAGTGAAGGTAAATCAATGATATCGAAATGGGAGGTCATTAAACCTATTACTTTCACATCAAATTTACAGCAGAGCAATTAAAAGCTGAAAATTGCTGACACAGCAACTAAATCCCCAGACTTCCTAAAACAAAAGCACAACACTCGAATCGCTAATTATTCTGGCATGCTCATGGCTAACAGCTCCTGCAGAGTAAAGATGATTTCATTCAGCAGGAACCTTTTACAGCCACAGTTGTGCTGGACAGAGTGTGAAGTTTAGCCAGCATGTGCACCTACAAAAGACTTGGGAACTGGCATGAAATGTTCAAAGCACTTCAGGCTGTTTGTTTCAGACCTCTGTGAGCTCAACAATCCAGCTTGTTCCATGACAACACCTTGTTTGTTGCTATAAATTTGTTTTCGTGCCCGCTCATTAAACTCCCTGCAGAAGCAATGGAACAGTGCTGGGTGATCTCACCTCCTGAGTCCTGACTCAACAGGCTATTACATATGAGGCAATTACAAATAGGTTTTAATATGCACCAATGGCTACTGTATCCCAGAACAACAATAATCAGATTCCCTGTACAATTATTTGTGATTGCCCCTGCAAAGATTTCATTTTCCAGAGATCCCAAAGGTCTTGAGACTCTTTATGATATCTATAAAAATCCCAAAACATGTATAATATTACACACACATTACCACCCATAATAGTCTCTTTTAATCTGTACATAGTGCAATACCTTTATCTGGCCTCCAACTTTAATGTAAGTATATGCAGTGGGATCTCTCTGAATGTGCAGTGACCGCAGCTGAGCATCTGGAGCTCCTTTCACCAGCTGAAAAACACATTTAAAAGCACTTTTGACTTTCCCCACAGGATCATTTCTCTTGCGTTGATATGGAGGAGCATGTAAATTATAGTCTTGATAATAATGGTTTGTAGAGCACTAACAGACAGATGGAATTTCGTCTGATGTTTTGAGCATGTTTTGAAGCAATAGGACATTATTTTTGTAGGGGTAATAAAAGTGAGAAATGATTGGCCTTTGAAGGCTCTGACAGTGGAGTCAAACAGGTTTGGTAGGATTTGTCTGGTGTCTGGCAAAATAAAAATAGCATATCAACTTCTGCGACATGTTCTTCACTCACCTGGTAGAAAGAGTGGAAACTCCTCTCTCCTTCCTGCTGAAAGATGACTCGGGACTATGCAAGAAATCAAAAAATAAGTGTTCAGGATAAAAATCATATGCATTTTTAATAAATGTAAAAATGTCACAGCTTCTCGAGCACACATATCACGATCAAGCAAGACAAAACTGAGTGGTCTGTGCCTGAGCAAAACAGTCTGCAATAATGCTAGGGTGTTGTGGGTGGTTGCCAGGGTGTTGCTATGCAGTTTCTAAAGTTTTGAGTGTTTTTAACATATCTTAGTGGTTGCTACATTATTTATAAGTTGATGCTAGGGTGTTTTGAAAGAATGATACATATGTAAATAAATGAAAAAGTTTTTTTTGACCCTATGAGAGAGTCACTTCTAAGCTACTCCTCTTTAGCACCCCTACCTTCTCAAGCAGGTAGTTGTTGATATGGCCGCCAATGGGGTCTCCCTTAAAATCAAAGTTGATATCCATGTACTTGCCGAAACGGCTGGAGTTATCATTGCGGTTGGTCTTGGCATTCCCAAAAGCCTCCAGGACACAGTTGGACTTCAGCAGCATGTTTTTCACCCTGCATAAACACAGACACTGTTTATTTCTACATTTACAAGCCACTTGTGCATCAGTTCACCACTACAGCAAAACGAGCATCAGTTTCAATATGAGGCTGATGGATCTGATTGCTCCTGACATTTGGTATTAGAGTAAATACACTAATCTGTCTGTATGAAGCCTTTACGAGCCAGTTTGCATGGCTATATCTGGCTATGTTAGTGTATATAGTATCACCATGTGGTATCCCAGCATGGTGGTTAAGAGCGTTTCAGTGGATGATTTATGGGGCCTGCTGCATGGGTCAGACCACAGAATGCTCAGCATTGGTTCTCCTGCCGTACAGACATGCATGACCTACACTGCACATTAGAGGAAGGTGCCCTGCTTAGTGCTTAGTGAAGAGGTCCTAACCCAACTGTTACAAGCCTGACAGTCATTAAGCGGGACACTTTCATCCATGTTGTGACCAGAATAGCTACAACATCCTGTAAAATTCCACTTTGCTTTTGCATTGGGTCTATAGCAGTGCCGCCCAACTTCTTTCGCTTTAGGTATCCCAAAAGCCCCATTAAAAGTTAATTATTTTTAATTATCTTGTTTTAACTGCCCTAATAATTTATTTATTTTAAAATCATCATTTCTGTTTTATAGGTTTAGCAAAGCAAAATCTATTTTAGCAAAGCAAAATCTTATTACCCTCTAAAATCTGCTAAGTACCTCCTCAAGTATACATTATGTTACCCTGGTTGGAAATTACTATAGAATACAAAAACCCCTGTTTTGGCATAGCTTTAGATGTACTTCCTGGAAAATGATGAACGCCCAGTTTGGAAAGAGCTTTAGCCTTTAGCAAGCAGAGAAAATAAACCATATCTACAGGGTGCAATAACAGTGATATGAAATGTAGCACAAAGCACTATACATCTGAAAGTGGATAACAGTTGCAAAGCCTGATATTAATGTTATAACTATTACTATTACTGTGGTCATAGTTAAGATACAAGAATGAAGGTATATACAGAATGTTGCATAAGAGAGGTATAAAGATCTTTATGATTAAATAAACATTAAAAGCCCAACATATTCCTATACTGAGTGATATATTTCTCAAGCTACATAGATAAAAAAATAAGGAATAGTAAAGATTCTTATCACTTATTCATCGAGCTTGACTTAGATCCATCGTATTTCAAGCATGACCCAGCACTATTTTAATCTCTGCCCTACATTTCACTTCTATCACTATTGCTCCTTGTGAAGCAAATTCCAATGCATTATTCATTGACTCACTACCATGAGAAACTTCACTTCACAAAATTCTGCTTTCTTTTAGTCAGAACTAAGCAAAGATTTGTATTATTCTGAATGACATCCACATAAAAACATCAAATACTTGTGAAATGCTCAGCGGTTGTTGATTATAACATTAAGGAGGCATGCTATTAATATGACTCTTCACTGCAGCAGCGAGGAGAGAGGAACAGAAAGGCTTTTGTTGTACATACCTCTCCACCTCTGCTCTTTGGCTGGGATTGGTGATAGCAGCGATATATTGCATTATGTATTTACTAGCCTCTGTTTTTCCAGCTCCGCTCTCCCCTGCAAAGTAAAGAAACAATGACTAATGCTTTATAGATATAATAATATAATTGGATAAAATGAAGTAAATACCATTACAATCTACAATGAAATACAATTCGAGACCACTGGTGAAAATGTCTATATTGCATGCAAATTTGTAAGAACATACATAAATAACATACCAATTGGAATGAAAAAAGAATTGAAAAATTAAAAATTGTAGTATTTTTTTTAACGTAAGTTGTGATAATGAAAATGTTTTTTTAAAGAAATTAATACTCTTAAGAGTTTATTAAATTGATCAAAAGTGACAGAAAAGACTATGTATTGTTAAAAAGGTTTCCATTTTAAATAAATAGTGTTCCTTAGTGTAACTCTTCACCAGAGAATACCGATAAAATATGTATTCCAGTTTTCACCAAAATATTGAGCAGCAAAATGTTTTATAAAACATTGATAATAAGAAATCTTTCTAGAACACCAAATCATCATATTATTATTTATTAAAATTATTTAAAAATTAAAATAGAAACAGTTATTTTAAATTTAAATAATATTTCACAATATTACTGTTTTTAATTATCAAAAGTATCAAATACACATTTTTACACTAGGACAAGTCTAGGGGAAAATTTAAGGGTACAAACAAAAAAGATCCAAATATCACTATTCTGAATTGTTTGGTAAGGCCCTTAATCTATTTATTGTGTAAGACAGTATTATGCTAAACCACAAAAACATGATTATGGAATTTATTTGTTAAATTATGACAAAATTATGCTGTAAATAAACAGCAAGTTCCTCTATTTGCCACAAGATGGCACCACACATACCACATATTTTTGCAGTGTAGTCACCACCTGTGGTCACTCTCTGGATAACAATCAATGTTTTCTTATAGAGGCTTTATCTGAGTGGTCACCAGATTATTCCCCTTGAGCTATGTGCCCCACCTCAGCATAGTTCCACAGCGTCCAAGACAGAAAACAAACACCATCATCATTGTAGAAATTGTGAAACCACCATATTGTCATTCATCTTTTTCGCACAATGGCCATGTCTTGAGAAAGCAATTTGCTCATGCACTGAACTCTATTGTGAGCTTCTTCTCAAGCAGTCCACTATGACTGGAAAACCACACACCACGTCAGTGCCGAGCAATTCTCATCTGACCACAGATCTAATCACATCATTCCCAGTCATAGTGAGACCCCACAAGAAGACCCCGGAAAGCCTGTATTCCAGTAAGGCCTGTTATTTAATCAAACAGAAGGAAGGCTATTTTTATTATTATTTGAAGATGAAGTAATGTCTTTTTCCCCTTAAATTGTAAGATTACATCTGTGACTGCTCCTCAGAATCACCCATGACCTTGATGGTGAGTCACACTCAAAACACATTAAGACATAGTCTACCTGATATAACAATGCAGGTGTCTTTGTTCCTCCTCTTCATGGCTTTGTACGCAGCATCAGCGATGGCGAAAAGATGTGGCGGTCGCTCGTACAACTCTCTGCCTTTGTACTGCTCGATGGTGTCCCGCCCGTAAATGTTCATGGCACGGTAAGGGTTAACCGACACCACCACTTCTCCAATGTAGCTGTAGATACGACCCTTTTCGAACCTGCAGCAGAAAGACAAGCACATAATTGATTATCTGCAGTCACATTCATGAATATTATGGAATATTTGTTTAACTATGACTTAATAAAGATCTGTTTGGTTTGTGGCGTTGCGGCTTGTATAATCAAATTTCAGTGCCTCGTGTAAAGAAAGGGCAGCTTAATAAATGATCTCCGTCAAGAATCAAAAGCAAATAAAAAGCACAGGATAGTCCAGGTCATGTTTCATGAGCTGCATAATCTGTTTGCACAATAATAAATCCTGCTGAAAAGACCAGCATGAATTTCCAGGCTGGTTAGTGCTGGACCAGCACCAGCCAAATTGACTAGTCATTCAGACAATACAACGACTATTATATCTCCACATCCGCTCAACTCCTTGGTCGCATAAAGCCAACAGTTGACGTTCACCCTGCCTTGAAAAAGCAGGCTGCTTTGAGCTCCATCCTCAGGGGAACCTGACTTCCTTGTTCTTCTGAACAGACCTGGGTCATGCCTGGTAGAATAAGGCATCCTTTCTTCTCAACCTGTGGGTTTGCCAAGCTCCCTCAGCTCCATCCTGCCCCAGGCAGTGTGCTTAGAAGTTTGAGGCATGACCTCATAATCTCATACTGAACTAAAGAAGCCATATTATGCCATTTTACAAAGTCTTGATTTTGTTTTTGGGGTCTACTAGAATCAAAAACACATTATTTTTCACATATTTGATATTGTTTCAGCACCTCTCTTGCCAGTCTGTCAGTAAAGCTCTGTTTAGTTCCTGTCTCTATGAAGCCCATTACTGAGTAATGTGCTCTGATTGGTCGGCTGGACCTGTGTGTTGTGATTCGTCAAACGCTTTGAGATTGTTTCGGAAAATTTCCGAAACAATCTCAAAGCGTTTGACGAATCACAACATCACGGCCCTTACCATAAACGCGAGTTTCAACACACTAACGCAACTGAATCAGGCCTCGCCCCCTTTTTTTGTGTATGCCTTGGGCGGAAATTATTTAAATGATGAATATTGTGACGCGTGTTCCCAGAAGAAAACTCAAGACTACAATCGAGGCATTTTTAGGGAGGTCAGAAACAGTGCTTACTGTTTACTGATAAAGAGAATAACTCCCTTTGGAGTGACTTTCTGCTTTGTAAACTTGCAGACCTTTTTCATGCTCAAACAGCAACATTACACACTAAAGAATGTTGAAAATGTAAAAAAGCATAATACATCCTCTTTAAGGATGGCGACTCAATTAATTAAATTTAAACATCCAGGTATAAGTTGAAGAGTTAGACTCAGTAATATAAAGAACTGCTTCAGTCCTCGGGGAGTACCTTACACCCTGTAGAGCAGAAATGTACCATACAACAACATTCACACAAACAAGTCACAAGAAACAGGTCTCAATTCCCTCAGGTCTTCTTACAAATGCATCAAGGATTTATAGAATGAGCAGCGATCCATTAAACAAGAATAAATCACCATGGACACATCCTGAAGCATATTTAAAATGGATTCAGTGAGATCCAAGTGTGCTCATGGTGTGTGTATTTTAAACTCACCCCAAAAAATTTAAATTTCGTCAACACTGTCACCCTTTCGCTGCTACAATTATAATGTTACAAATGACTTCTATTTCAAATAAATTATGTACTTTTGAACTTTCTATTAATCATGATCAAATGTGCATCATGGTTTCCACAAAAAACATAAAGCAGCTTGACTGTTTTCAACATTGATAATAATAAAAAATGTTCCAGGCATGGCCGTGATGCTTGTGCCTTTGGTGGCAGCAGCCTGTCAGGCCAGCCCTCGAGCAGCACGCATGAAAAGGCTCTTTTGTGCCAGCCTGCAGGGTAAGATACTGCGGTGTACCCGCTCCATTGTTCTTCTGTCAATGTGAGGTCTGTGTGTAAGGAGCACAGGCCAGGACCGCACACCCCTACACAGCAGGCTGACTCTACTCACCCACATCAGCCCCTAAGGGACAACAAAGTCAACTAATGACAATGCCAGAAGGATCATTTTGAACTATATATTTGAGCCATCCATTTTTCTAATGTGGAGAGGTTGTAGTGTTCAATTCAGAACCTAAGGATTAAATAGGCAATATCCTACATTTTTAACTTATCTTTTACATCTAATGCCTCTATTAACATCTTTTTTTTTTTTTTGGTACCAAAATAGTCATAATATAGTTTTTCATCCTGATATTTAATCCTGAATATTTTGGAGTAAAAAAAGTTCAAGGAAAATGTATTTCACATTATGAGTATTCCTCAAAATTCAAAGGTACAGTGCTGGTCAGAATTATTTGACCCCTTGGTAAATATGATCAAAGATGGCTGTAAAAAATAAATCTGCATTGTTTATCCTTTTGATATTTTATAAAAAAATAAATAAAAATAAAATATCTAACCTTTTATTAAATACTTTTTACAACCTCCTTTTTCCAAGATAACAGTCTTCTCCTATAATGCCTGATGAGTTTGGAGAACACCTGACAAGAGAACAGAATCTCTCCAGATCCTTCAGATTCCCAGATCCATGTTGGCGCTTCTTCTCTTCAGTTTAGCCCACTCATTTTCTATAGGGTTTAGGTCTGGGGACTGGGATGGCCATTGCAGATGCTTGGTTTTGTGCTCAGTGTCCCATTTTTGTTTTGATTTTGATGTTTGTTTTTGGATCACTGAAGATCGAGATTGAAGATCCGAACATGGCCCGTTATAAGATTTCTAGCAGAGGTTGTCAGGTTTTGATTTTTTATCTGTTGGTTTTTGATCGAATCCATGATGCCATGTATCTGAACAAGATGTCCAGGACCTCTGGCAGAAAATTAGGCCCACAGCATTAAAGATACAGCAGAGTATTTCATTTTACACATGGGGTACTTTTTTATCCCTGTTTGAAACAAAAAAACAAAAAAAACTTTTTTGGCAGCAAACACTTAAGATGGGTTTGGTGCATACAGGGATAAAAAAGCACCCCATGTGTAAAATGAAATGCTCTGCTGTATCTTTAATGCTGTGGGCCTAATTTTCTGCCAGAGGCCAGTCGCAAACCCATTACGATTCTGAGAACCTATCAGTAAATCTAGCTAATTCCATCGTGTTTCATTTTCATCCAGAGACATGGCTCCAACCCTTTAGGTTTACCCTGCTCCCAGAGGACAACTGCCTGAAAAAATCCATTGTTGACTGAAACAGAATCCAAGCATGCTGTCGGGTGTGTGGGAAAGCACAGAATCGTCATCTCCCATCTGCGATGAGATTATCATCAACATCAGATAAGCAGGCCTGTGCAGTCTACTCTTGCTGAAATCAAGATGAAGCTTCATAGATTTACCCTACTTTACTCATTTTATCATATTTACCCAAAAAAATCAGTATTGAAAATGCTAAAAAGTAATTTGTGGTTTAACTTTGAGTCAATGTCCTCGAATTTTCAGTGTGTTTTTGATCAGGCAGGTCAACACAGGGAGATCGATATGAAGTTTTTGAACAGATGAGGGCTTTAAGGTGGGGTCCAGGTTTTAGAAGTTTCTCCTGGGAGTTTGTAGAGAGATCTGGGAAGGGTAGCAGTGGATGAGGCTCTGTCATCCTTTCCCGTCCATTTCCCAGAAGGCCTATAGGGAGGGGTTGCTGCTACATGGAGATTAAGGACGTGTGTCAGACAGCAACAGGCCACTTCCTCTAACAGCTGGATCTACTCCACAGGTTGAAGCATCAGCATTTTTGTCCAGTCATTTATTTATCTGAACAAAAATGATGTGAGTGTACCTATAATTACTTATAATTATAAATACTAAGAATATAATTCAAGGGATAATTTCCTAAAAAACTGAACATTCTTTCACCATTTACTCACCTTCATGTTGATCAAAACTATATGACTTACTGTGGAACATAGAAGATATTCTGAAAAAAAGGTTTCTGTTTTGTTTTTGTTTTTCATACAATGAAAGTCAATGAGGGAATGTGTTGTTTCACTGACTATCATTATAAGGACAAAAACAGTTGAAGAAATGAAGTTACAGATTTAGAAAAACATGAGGGTGAGTAAATAATGACAGAATGAATTTTGGGATAACTATCCCTTTAATTGCTCCATACCTTTTCAATTACTTTAAAAAAATACTTTTTTAGTAAGCTAAAAGGTTTTAAAGTCAGAGCTACACCCTTTAAAACACTCGGGTCATCCGAAGTCCCAAACAATAAGAGCTTGACACCAATTTTAGAAAGGGATCACTTGCCAGGCTGAGGATAACTACTGGTTTCAGGCTTGTTTGGGTGGGTCTCTTGTGGTTATTTGCTTGTGGTTGACCAGGGTGGGGTGCAGCCTGTAAATTCCCTCACACCAGTAGCAAGTAAAAGTAAAAAGTGAGACGAGTGAAAATTAACTGAACTGGACAGTAGTACAGCATAAATAAATGAGGAGTGGGAAAATTTAGAGACAAAGAAAGAGATGAAAATACAATATGAAAACAGAGAAGGAGGAACACAGGAATATGAACATATAAATGCCTTCACACTAAAGTGTTGACTTATAAGATGGTCCAACTCCAAGATAGTGCATTAAAGCCTGTGTATTCACAACACCAGCAATGAAAGGATAATCTGTTCCTGATCCATGTTTATCCCCTGCACACAATTTACCACCAAGCAATCAGTGTTACTCAGTCCACAGCTTAACACTGAACAAGCACGGAATACTATGACCTGATAGCGAATCGTCCTCTGGACTGTCTATCATGCAACCCCAGAAAGGTTTTGTCTCAGATGTTTAAAAAATTCCTTAGGATAAGAAACGATTGTCAGGAGTTATAAAATGAAAGCACAATAATTTGGGGAGAAATGTGATGAGAAATGTTGGAGATCATATTGAAATCTCACATATGTGATTGGAGACTTTAACATCTTGGCAAATGGCTCTGAGCACAGTTTGAGACCTTTTTCACATCTTATTTAAATCTCTAGAGATAACACGTGAGATTACTAGGGTCGTTTTCTCAGCACTTATGCAAAAGTCTCCATTTGACCTCCATTGAATCTCACTGATGTCTAGAGGAATAGCGTGATTGTGATTTGTCTTTCCTATTGGCCTAATATAAGCTATTAGATAAGCTAATAATTAGTTTCATGTTATGGCAGGTGATTAATAAGAGGTAAAAGAATTTGACTCACTTTGTCAAAATAAACTAATAAATGAACACTGCTTCTGTACAGCTGACAATCCTTTAAAGCTTAACACACATTTTTCAACGGCAAAAAAATATTTTTCTGGAAAGCTCTTCATGCCCACTGTACTCGATTTGACTCAATCTTGTCAAGCTAACCTCCTTTACAATCATACTACTGTGCGCAAGCCTGAATGGAGAAAATGTGTGTCCCACTTGGCAAAGCTTCAAGCCATGTCTTAAATGTGCAGCTTTCACGCTAACTTTCATTAGCTTTGCACTGACTACTCAGGAAATGAGAGCCAGGTGTAAATGTCAGAGCGCGCCAGAAAGCGGTTTTTGAAAGCGGTAAAAGGTTTTTGTTATTTTGGCCCACTCCCTTCATTGTCTCCCTGAGATCATAGGCACTTTTTTGTTCTCCCATCATGACGAGGGAAAGAAAATGAGGGAAAACGGGGGCATGTTTTGAAGACTGTGTTTCAGAGTTCAAGGGTAAAGTGACTAGACAAGGCCCTGAGCCAATCTCTAACTCATCTGAGCTTTTAGCACATGGTTCTGATCCCAATATGATGTCACTGAGCAGTAGCAGATGACATGACGGCCAACTTGAGAAGAAAAAAACAGACAAAAAGACAAGACCAGCCAAACGGAGTCAGACATTACTCAGCAAGCTATTTCAAGAAGTGATCTCCATCAGGGTAAAAAAGAGGCCAGGGATGGAGAGTACAAAAACAGACGAGAAAGAGCAAGAAGTACAGTTAATGAGGTAATTGGCTAAAAAGGAAATGAAAGGGAGAAGCAGAGTGGAAATTAGTGTGAATGTTACACCTGGCTGTAACACAGCTACAGCAGGACACAGACCTGCCCGGAAATATGTGACTAAACTGTGTGATTGTCTGCATCAAGAACATAAAAACACCATTGAAATACATGACATCCATCATTGTGTCCAATCTAAATGTTAATAGGACACATAATATATAATCTCATTAATGTGTCTATGGAATCAAATCAAACCACATCATCGGTTAGAGAGGAAATGGCCTTCCAGCAGGGGCGAATACACAATTTGGGAATTATTTAGGAGTCTCTCATGTGCACAAGGAAAAACAGAATAATGAAATTTGGGGCTATGGATAGCCTGTTGTAAACATGAAAGAGAAAGAGGTTATGAAGAGGGTGAGGGGTTGATCGAGACTGTAAACCTGTAGGCTATAAACCCTAAAGACAGTGAATGTGAGTGAGAGAGCTCCTCTTACATGCTTAGTGATCTCAGTGACCGCCAGCCAAGGCACACAGTCCACAAATGAGACGTCTGTGGAGCTTGAAGCTTATTCTGGGGGGAAAAAAGGCCAAAAAAGCAACAGCCTTGTTTATGTAAGGCCGGTGATATGTTTCAGATTACAGGGGGTTGTATGGAAATTCTTGAGGGCAGACAGGCCCTTTCTTCACTGGAGAGTGAGAGAAAATCAGGCTGTTTTTTGAAGCCAACTTTGAAGCAGCCTTTTGAGAGACATATTCACCTTTAGAGATTCTTCTTGGAATGCGCAGAGCCTTTGACCAGGCAGCAGTGCAGTTTTATGTGAAGAAAGAATCACCAGCATATATCATGTTTTGGATGCTTGTACTAACCAGGCTACTTAACTAGCTTAACCAGCCAGATCTGGTTCAGAAAGATAATAAAGAGAAAGGGATATGATCTGAAAAGTTGTTCAAAATAAAAATAGGGAACAATCCTTCAAAACAACAGGGATAGAGCTGAACAAAATTAAACAGAAATAAAAAAAGTAAAATAAAAAAAAACAATTAAATTAAATAAAAAAAAATACAAAATCATACAGTTGTAGAAAAATGGTAGAAAATATCTGTAATAATTTTCAAATTGCAGCTGCAAAAATTTAATTATTATTTTAAAATTTTGCTGATTCGATATTATTTTAACACAACCCTGATGGATATTAAAAAATTTTCCCAATTCAAGCAGGAGCTGTACTTACACGCCAATTGCCGAGATGATCAGACCGGACTTAAACTTGCCTTAAAGGGATTATTGAAAGCGAACAGGTAAAATACTCTCTAGTTGAGCAAGGAATAATGTCTGTGTTTTTATTTTAAAAAAAATAAATAAAAAAAAGACAGACACTATAAATGGAAGATTTGACCACACAAGAATCCATAGCTGTGATTAAGCACAGAACTCAAAGCAGGACAAGATGTACCATGTCTTTGGTCAGAGGCTATTTAAACATCACAGCATAAATCCTTTGAAACATTTGTAAGGAAAATATTTTTCCAGTGGCACTTTCTTCATCTTTTACACTGAGGAACTTTTTTAAAAAAAACAGTGCTGGTCAAAGTACCTAAATATATCCATAATGCACTGACCATAAGGATTTGCAAATGCATCATTCTTTCTTACAGGCCAAAATGTATCTCCGTTGCTGCATCTATCCTTACAGGATAGGGAAATATAACCTTTGACCTTGTTTCTGGCTCTGTGCAGTGCACCTGAGCTCCGAGGACTTTGATCCCTCTGTTTGCTGTGCAGGATGGGAATCGGGTTGCCATGTGTCACAGCTGGACTCCACGTGGCCCTGCTGTTAAGGCAACAAGTGAGGCTTTACACAGTTGATATGGGAGAGGCTTAAACTATTTCAGCCAACAGCTTCACACAACTGAAATCATTACGATATAACATAACTATGACAGGAAGATTAAATTCAGGAACCGCTATTAAAGTAAATGTTGTCTTTGTGATCTGCCCCATGAGGAATTTAAAAAAGTGAATTTCATTCAAAGACACGTTAAGGCCTGAATTGATTTTTGTGCCTGAGTTTATATTTGTCTTCAGTATGTTTTTGTCCAGTGGCACCAGACTGTAAATATGGAACAGAAACAAGGATATGGGCTCAGCTTTCATTATTTCCTGTAGCCCTCATTAAACCTAACCTTAGACCCCTACTTACGGTTATCACCCGGCTGATTTTTCTCAACAGAGACCCTGATAAAAAGCTGAGGAAATGGCACAGATTTACAACCTTCTGCTTTAAAGTTTCCCTCATTCCACTCTATGACCACACAACACAGCACGTCAATTTTTAAGCAATCATCTGCACTGGACTTGTAATTATTCATAGGAAAAAGAAAGAAATAGACCCCTAATACTATAAACCTGTAAAACAGATGACTAGCAAGGTATATTACAACAGTGGTTCTCAGACAAGACAAGACAGAGCAAGGTATTTAGATATGAAACAAAGCTTCAGCTTTCAAATTCTTTCAGTTTTATTGTGAAATTCAAACAATAAATACATCTGGGTGCCAGATTGCTGTAGCACCTCAGAAGCGACACTTGAACTGATCATCTCTTCCACTTTACTATTAGTCACAGCACAAAATAAAAAAAAATCCTAGGGTATTTTGAAAGAACCAGTACAACTTAAACTCAAACACCTGAAATGTCTCATGTAATCGCTCAGTAACTTTCAGCCATGGAAAGAATTTGGCACGTAACATTACATTTACCCTAAAAGCTATTAAGAGTCCAAATAGCTAGTAGAAACATGTACTCTAGAGAGGAGCATTTTGAACATTACATATTTATTATATTTTTACTCTAATACCGTTAAAAAGTTATTAATTTTATGTTATTTTTATAAAAACGTCCCTATATGCAATCAGATGTTAATTTTAACCTTCAATAGAAATGTACCAGTTGACAGGGTTTCTTGTAACATTGATAAAGAAAGATGTTAATGTATATCCAAATGAATCAATACTGAATTGAACTGAATCAAATTGAATCATTAAATCATGTCCAAGCTGCACTCAAAAGTTGGCAGCCCTGATTCAGAATTGTTTTTGCTGCTGTCTGTGACCCTGCAACCTATTTCTGACTGAACCACTGCATTAGGATAATAAAAATTCAACAATTTGGTCCTTTTTTTTCCTCTGTTTCTCACTCTTAGAATACCCACACAAAGGCTTTGGATCAATCAGACCCATTACGCTAGTGTCTAGTACTGTGAGGGTCAAAAGTTAAAGGTGCAATAGGTGATCTGGGAAATGCTAACTTTAGCCTGCTAGCAGTGAAAGCATACGATCCCACCCTCCCTGCAAATCGCCATCCAAAGCCACACCTCCTCCAAAACACATGAAAGCGCACAGACCAGAAGTGAGACAACCAGAGACAATGTTATTGGATTACATCATGTATCATTCACCCGAAAGAACACTTTACAGTACAGTGAGTAACGGTACTACAATAACAAACGTAAACAACTGTTTGCCTGCCCTTCTCGCTCTGTCTGCACAGCGTACGACGATGTCGTACAGGCTGCGCAGTGGTATGCAAACACACGTTGACTGATAGGTAACACATGCTATCAATTCATTCGAACCGAATGCCATGATTTAACTAACATTGTATGGTCCAACGCATTCCACAGACAATTTATACAAATACATTTAGATCAGAATATGAGGAGACTTTCAACCAGCATAACAAAAAAAATGTTTTTGGAGAATCACCTATTGCACCTTTAAGTCTCTAGTCCAGGAAAATGTCCAATAGGAAGAGCAATGATGCCTCACAAGTTGCCAATGCTCTTTTCCCGAGACCATTCTTCCAGTCACTTCCAGCCACAACAGTAGACCCTTAGGCAAACTCTAGGCAAGGCAAGATTATTTATATAGCACATTTCATACACAATGGTAATTCAAAGTGCTTTAAATAAAAATGATTTAATAAAGTGCATGGCAAAAACAAAGAAAAAAAACATTGATTCAAATTTATTTAAAATGTATTAAAACAGTTATAAAAAGAATAAAAAGAGGGCAAATGGATCAAATAAAGGCCAAACATGTGTTGTTTGAGCACTGTGCTGATTTGCTGTGCAATCAGTTAGACGTACAGTCCAGTGCTCATTCAGTAAATGCAGCTAAACAGATGTGCTTTGAGTCTGGATTTGAATGTGGCTACTGTTGGAGCACATCTGATCTCTTCTGGAAGCTGGTTCCAGCTACGAGTGGCATAAGAGCTAAAAGCAGCCTGGCTTTGAGCGAACCTTTGGTTTTTTCTTGATCCTAGCTGAGTGATCTGTTAGGTTTATATTCAATGAGCATATCTGCAATGTACTGAGGTTCTAGGCTATTGAGTGATTTACTGTATAAATGAGTTTAGTTTAACCTGACTCATCATCATCAAGTGAAAATGTCTATCAACTCACAGAAAAGGTTCAACTATCTATATACATAAAGTATACAGTACCACAAAGTTCAAACCATGGAAATTGCTAGTTTGTTGAAGACTTTTTTTAGACTTGACTTTCCTCTGAATGACACAAGATGTGACAGAAAGCTGAAAGGCACTGATTATCAACTATTTCATCTGCAGTATCAGAGCCAGTGTCTAAAAGAATTTAGAACATGGTCTCGGGCAGCACTTAATTGTTTTTGGAAATGTGCAGAGGATTGCCAAAAAATTCCCCAAGATCCTAGCGGCAGACAAAACAACACTGCCATATAAAGTCAAGCCCTGAGCACACATCAAATTAAGCAGTGATTCCAGAGTGCCTACACAAACCCTTGTTTCGAAAAAGGGGGCGTTGTGTAAACACAGTCTTGGGCAGAGTTAAAATCGAGCTGCAATGTACAGTACATGTCAGCAGTCCTGACACTTGTTTAACTTTGACACCTCACTGTAAGAAGCTTAAACGCTCACGACTAAACAGACTGACAAAATTGCTTTAAATCTCATGGGTAAAACATTATGTCATTGCATTGAATAGAAAGGTTGCACTTCAACTTTGTTATACAGGAGCTTTTTCAGCAGAGCAACCCCAAGCTGACTGTAAACACAGCTGATTTCACTGGATAAAAGGTATCTACATTATCCAAATTAGTTCAACCAGTTCAGATCAAGTTTTACTTTGACATGATAAATGGTCTTTTTGAATACAAAGCAACTGGCCTTCAAAAGGCATCACGTAAAAAGCCATTTCCAGTTCAACAGCACTCCTCTTTAACACTCCAGAGGGCACAGGAAGTGATCTGGCATCACATAGCTACTGCTGTTCCAGCTGAAGCCCCAGACACAGATGTGGAGACTGGAGACTGAAGACTCAGGAAGCTGGCCTGGTCACACCCTCTGCAAATAACAAACTGCACACGCCATCCCCCAGCCAGGGAGAAAATCAGGCCATGGCTGAGAGAGAGAGGTGAGAAAAACAGACACCCTGTGCTTTGAGACACTGGAACCAGTACGCATCTCCTCTTGCTAATTAATGGCCAAGTTGTCTATGCGTATCCGCATGCCATTTGAACAACGGATTCATAATTATCTATATATCAGATTACAATACTGTTGAAAAGTTTTGGGCAAGTAATGTTTTTTCTTATTTAGCAAGGTTGCATTAAATTGATGAAAAGTATCAGGAAAGATTTCTATCTCTAACTAATTCTGTCCTTTTGAACTTTCTATTCATCAAAGAGTCCTGAAAAAAAAAATCTGTCACGGTCTCGCTCAACTGTGTTCTATATTGATAATAAACATATTTCTTGAGCATAATCAGCATATTATTATCATTTCCGAAGGATCATGAAGACTTAACTCTTGCGTAATGGCTGCTGAAAATTCAGCTTTACCATCACAGGAATAAATTATATTTATATGAAAATAGTAAAAAAAGTGATGTTAAGTTAATAATATTTCACAATGTTACTTTTGTTATCCAATAAATGAAACTTATTTCAAAAACAATTTTAAAAATCTTACCAACTCGAAACTTTTGAATGGTGGGTTTAAAAAAGGGATTGAACTTTATGACTGACTTAAATTTCAGAGGTATTAACACATTTTTAATTATAATAATGTAATATTTATTATGTGATCCAAAAACATCTCCCTCAATTCACAGAAAAACACCCGCAATATCATCAGAACTAGGCTATTACAGGAAAAATACATAAAATATGTAATTTCATGCTATAAAATGAAAAGATTAAAATATCAATCAAACATTTCAAAGCTTATTCAGTGCCCTTGCGAGACATCCACACATAGGTCACTTAGTTGACATTAGAATCATACAATAGACTTTATAGCATTGTTTTATGAACCGTTTACTGCATGCTGAAACCACATTGTCCATCTTATCAGAGCTAGCAAGTCATTTATTTACAGTGTGCTGATGAGGAAATGTGATCCACATAACCAAAAACATGAAACACAATGGCAGGATATCCACTGCAAACTTGTTTGAACAATAAGGCCAATCAGAGCGGGTGTTACCATGGCCAACACACCTCTGTGGCCATCCCACAGCACTCTGGCTCAGCAGGTGCAGCAAGTTATATGAAGCTATAGATGCAGCAAACACAACAATGCTATGAATTCCCTAAATGTAGACATGAGATGTGTAATGCATTGTTCCCTTGACCTGAAAAACTTTTAAAACTAGTTTATTCCAGATGCTAGTATCAGTCAATTAATATATGATTACACTTTAAGATGTTTTGCAAGATGATTTGAGGAACTCTTTCATCTGGCAACGGAAGATCAATGAGAATGATTCAGATTTGCAACCTATTATTAGTTACAGTTCACAATATTAGTACAATTCACAAAAATAACCAATTTCATCACTAATCTGCATCACCATTTTTGATAGATAGATAGATAGATAGATAGATAGATAGATAGATAGATAGATAGATAGATAGAGAAAATGCAGAATTCTTTTCAATTAACACAATTGGAATTTTACTTCAAACCCCAAAACAAAGTTTTTGGCAAAATACAGGTAGCCTATGCTACAACTATAATACCTGGTAACAGGGTGAATTATCTTACCTGAGTTTAAGGTTGGCCATAAACTCTTCCAAAGACACATTGTCCAGAAGAACAAAGTCCGCCTTTCCGAACTCCAAACTTTCGTGTTCTGCCATTTTAACGCGTTAGAAATATAGTAGGCTAATGGAAAAATGTAAAGCTGACTGTTAAATTTCCGACGAATACTCAGGTCAATTCGACAAAACCAAACCGAAGCGATAATGCATTTTCCTGAATTTGTTTACATTTGCCTATAGCGCACTATTCGTCGGCTTCTTCTCATGTTATTAGGAAAGGAAAAAATAAACAAGCAATGTGCGTTAACTATACGTAGTTTTCGTCTGTTTAAGGTTACAACACTTAAAGCCACACACTCGTCCGTCGCCTGAAAACTTCACACAACTTTTTGAGCCTCCCGGTGTTTGAGTGATAGTCCGCTACATCGAGAGTCGCACCTCTCATCCCTTTTTCCACGAGCTTCACTCGTCTCGCCTAAACATTCGGTATCCTGCCCGTCTCGCGCAAGCCCCTCCCCTCTCGGGCGCGTTCGCGCTTACCTCTATACATGAATGACACAGTTACAAAGGTGGATACATTTTCCGTCGACTATGGTAAGCAGTGGTTAACATCAGTCCCTTCTTTTTATTATTGTCTTTTTCTTTTTTTTGTTGCTATAGCAGCATACTTGTATCACGAAATCCCAAATTATCAACGCTCGGAATTCATACTATTTAGAAGTGAATAGTTGATCGCTGAAGCACAGATCACAATAGACTTACAGTAAATGGCGAAAATGTTTATTTGTCACCAACTAAAAACGTAAGCTAGGCTACTTGCCACTTTTTGTGCTAGCTAAGAAATAAGTAGCCGACTGTAGGCTAATGAATAAGTTGTAGGCCTACTATAAGTGAATATTTATTGGAAAAATTACAAGTAAATAATCTAGTAAATTTACAAGTTGGCTAAATAAAAAAAGCATATTGCACTGGATTGCTTACTGATAAATAACAAAATGTTTGTTTAACATAAAATGTGTAGTTAATTTGCCAGAGTTAACATTTTAATTATTTATATAATTTGACAATATAGCCTATATCATTTATATAATTATAACATTTGACTTTGAATTGTGCATAGTTAGAATTCTTTAAGACTATTAGTCATCATCGTCATCAGTGAGTTTCTAAATATCTCTGGAATGTCCGTCTGTCCTCTAGCCATATAAGGCAATGGATAAAATCCCATTTGAGTGAACTGCTCAACAGTAGCCTAGTTCTGCATAGAACTTCAGTTAATAATAACATATCTGACAATTGAACTAATAAGACCAAATTTACAGGTGCTCACAGGTAAGCACAATGGTGGTTGACCATTTTTTGGTCTGCTAAATCGTTTTTGTCATTTTGTTCATGTGGTAAAATATGATTTTGGGCTGGCACGTGCTGTTACCGTGTTTGCGGTGACCTCGGGACACAAGAACGTGTTTAAGTTTAATGAGGACTGAGGATGGCTTCAGGTTGCTCTGTGCAGCTACTTGTGGTCCAGTGACATCTTCCCTGATTGACACAATGAGAGGACTCTGCTGCCCCCACCTCCAGGACACTTGAACAATGCTATTACTTATAGTTATAAGTAGTTTACCAACAATAGTTTACCAACAATAATAATGTAAAAGAAAACAAAGTTTGTTAAAACAACATATATATATATATATATATATATATATATATTTTTTTTTTTTTTTTTTTTTTTTTTTTTTTAAGAATATTTATTTAAAAATATATATTTGCATATAGCCTACATAACAAAAAAGCTGTCTTTTTTCAAAATAGTCTTAGTCTCAAAAATTTGACTCATTAGAAAACTGTTAAGAGAATTTGCATTTGAGATGTTTTAATATTTGAAACAAATATTGTTTTCTTTAATTTGCACTATTATTATTGTTATTATATTAGTCAACTATTATGGTAAACTATTAAAAAAAAAAAATAATTAAATATTATTAGAAATAATGACAAAAAAAGTTTTGGTTTAGTCTTAAATTCAGACGTTTTATGGCAAAGTATTTTTATAGGAGAAAAAAAAGCACTTAGAAATTGGAAAGCACTTTTTGCAATGGAAATATCTCTCAGCAAGACACATGTATTAAAAACTGTTAAATGAATAATAAAAAGCAATGAATAAACAGAACTATAGCAGGACATTTTACTATTGTATATATAATATCAAACCTAGCTGGTACTATTAAATTGGCCTCCATTTAAACTATAAGGCCTGGTTTCACAGACAGGGATTAGATTAAACCAGAATTAGGCAGTTCATTTAAGTAGCTTTTATAAACGTGCCTTAGGGGAAAAAAAAAACATTACTGGTGTGAATCTTGAGACAAAACAATGGCACTGACATATTTTAAGATATGTCAGTGCAAGTTACTTAAGGTTAAACAAGCTCGAACATGCATTTTAGTCTGGGACTAGGCTTAAGCCTTGTCTGTGAAACCAGGGGTAAATGTTCATAACTCTGCTCCAGTTGACTTTTACATTCTCTTAGATTTTTCTCACCATAAGTAATGAACCCCCAAAAGCGATGGTGTTGGATGCACTAGTGGCCCAAGAGCGGCCACGATTATGGGTCACATAAACCGTAGCACCCTTGCGCAGAGTCGTCATATACGTAGAGAGATTCCCAACTGAGTTAGAGCCCTGAACATTACTATGGGACACAGCCACCCAGTAGTTATTAACAACAAGCCATAGGTTAGTTTCCCCACTCCCCCCAGTCTGTGTGGAGAAGAAGAACTGATAGACGCCTGAAACCGGAGCTCTGAAGATCCCGGAGCGAGAGTCGAAAGCCCTGCCTTGATTCACATACACTTTCCTGTACACGATCTTGTTCACTTTTCCTGAGATGTTGGCCGGGTAGGTGGCAAAAAAATGGATGTTTGCTTTCACTACAGATCACAAGGAAGGAAAATGCTCCATTATTTGTATTAAAAGGTAGATAATTGTAGTTATAATAACAACACTTCACAGCATTTGTTAATTTAATGATTATTAATGAAAAGAAATGGCTCACCTCTCATTGGGTTTTTCTTACACAACCAGGTGATTTTGTCTCTGCTGTTGCAAGACTCACTTTTTTTGCACTTCCCACAGACAAGTGTGTTAATGTCTGAAAGGATGGTGTGCAACAGTCAATATATACACAATATTATTCTTCTTTTTTTTTTCTTTAAACCTGAGTGCATCACATCTTACCTGCACAATATGCCAAATGGCAAGCTACCGGTTTGACAAACTTGTAGACGTAGTAGTTTCCCCGACATGCTTTGACTTGAATGGGAGGGGATTTGAACAAACAGCAGTTGTCTCTCCAGTTTCCACACACTTTGCGGGTGACCACTCCGTCTCGTACCCGGGGGTGACCGCCGACGAGCCACAGCGGAGCGTGCGTGCCACACATTTCTTTCCTCACGCACCTCTCAGGCATCTGGATGGTTTTCCCACGGTAGAAGAGACGGTACCAGCCCTTCCACTGGACATTTTTGTCACAAGCGACCTTCTTGGTGCTGTAGTTTGTGGCTCTCCAGGCTTGGTCCAACACGGTATAGTGAAAGCAGGGGTCAAGGTCTGCGCCACTGTCGTCCTCACCGGAGCCTTCAACTCCATCTTCACCCTGGGTGAGGGTATACGGCAGATGGCTGCTGCCTAACAAAGACAAATATATATATAGTCCTTTATAAAACACACCCGAACACACACATTTAAAAAACAAAATAAAATAAAAACTTTTTTTAATGATGAGGATAGTATAATGTAAAAACAAAGTTGCTGCCTTAAATTTTTAAATACAATCAACTTTGACGTTTAAGTCATTTCAACTTAAATTACATTAAACTGGCTTAAAATGAGTTGAAGAAACTTATAAGAAAAGAGTTGACAATTGCTTAAATTTTGATGAGTTAAAGCAATGTAAAAACAGATAACTTATTGATCATATATATTTTTTTTTACAGTGTATATCTATCTATCTATTTTTAAAATAAACCATAAAGAATACTTTATTTAAAAAAAACTTACCAGTTTGTAGTGATGTCAAATTCATATCCACGTCCGTATCAATAGGTTTCTCTGAACAGTACGGTAATGCCTACAACAAAACAAAAAAGTTTATCTCACCGTAGAATTAATTTTTATACTTCAGCCATAAGTTGACATTGGCATGTTATATCTAATTTTGAATAACAGCTTAAATGTTTTTGCAAGTCCGATAAGATCCAGTGAGTCTGATTAGAATACTTATTTATTTGTATTTAACCAGCAAAAAACTGTAATCTTTAATATTACCTGGCTCAAGGCTTCTTGCTTTTGTTTCATTACTACTTGTTCATGTTTCAAGCTTTCCATCTCCTAAATAAATACACAGGTTAGCAAAATTATGTTTATACCACTCTTCCTTTAGAAATTGAAACATTTAGGATGCCAAATCACTTTAAAAGCACCACTACCTTATACACAACGGCAAGTTGCTCCTGCAAACGCTGGTCAACCATATTCCAAGCTCTGAATGTATACTGGAAGACATTGCAATGAAATAATGTGAAATAACATTTGCACAGTTACTGTACTGCAGTTATTATGTAAGAATATTGTAATGTAATGTTGGTCTTATTTTTTTAACATTAATATTAACCAATTTGATCATACTTACTGAAATATCTCTGTTCTTGGTGTCAGCTGCACATATAACCAGTACCGCAAACACTTGGATGCATAAGGAAAGCATCTAAAGGTAAAAAAATATATGTATATATAGCCTATAAAAATAAAAATATGAAGTATATTTCTAATTTAAAAATGGATTTGCTATTTTAATTTGCCTCAATCAAGAATGCAAACTCTTGGGAATTACACGTAATTACATTAAGTGATTCGGTTTAAGTGATCGTTTTTTTTTTTTTTTTTTTTTTTTGTCTTTTAGAAATTCGAAACATTTTAAGCTTACCTTTTCACAAAGAGCAGATCTCTATGCGTTATGCAAGTCAGCTATATAGGATAGAGTTTATATACTGCACCAGTGGGGTTGGACACTACAGCCATGCAGAAGGAAGTTTCTGGTCAGACTTTTCACACCAACAGTTTCTTACATGAAACTCTGGTGACACTGTTCACAAATAAGGTGCTAACATGCACATGAAAAGTAGCCACAGGCAGTTTTTGAGCTCATGAGGTCAGCAGAAAATGATGTGCAAAAATGTATTTGCATGTATGCATGCAAAATATTATTAAAATAAGTTCCTTGAAATAAGTTAAAATGAGTTATGTGAAATATGTGCAATGTTAACGAACAAAAACAAATAAGAAAATGCATTAAAATATGTTTAAAAAGGAATAAGGTCAAGGCTAGGCCAGAATTTTTACACTAAACCAAGTTTTCATTGTTTGAGCATTTGGAAAAGTTCATTCGCTTTTTGTGATCAACCAGGTTTTAGTCATGATTTACCAAGTTAGCAAATACTTACTCTCGCATTGCAATTTAACAAGTTATTTGACTGTTATAGATTTTGCCTTTTCAAGCATCATTCTGAAACCACATGACAAGTCATTGGTTATAGCAAAAAAACTTTTTTGCATAATCAGCAGTGACAAGATCTTAACTCCCTTTTGTGCAGACACACATTATGTTTAATAGCATATCTTAAAAAGCACTTTAAATCTGATTTGCTTAATCTAATGTGTTAGTAGTACAAATTAACATTGGACTCCTGAAAAATAAATGAGATTGCTTTCACATTTAAAAACAGGAAAATTTGGTTTAAAATTCACATGGTGGGAGAAATATAGCCATTGAGGAAGACTTAAAGAGGAATAATTAAGTATAAATGATAGTGAGTAGGAAATAGTTTCGTGGAAAATATGCGCTTTGAGTTAAATATGCGCTTGCTTTGACTGGTGGAAATGAAACTGCCAGTGTCTGTGCAGGATTCAAGTATCTGCAATAACGAAAGCCACCACTAGGTGGTGACCTCTAATCTATTTTAAAACATTGGGGGTTCACAAGTTTACTGGACAGGAACAAATCTGGTAGAGATATACACTTTAATATACTACTTTTAAAGATATTCTGGTGAAACACTAATTATGTAATTGTTGAATCATCACAAACAAATGTTGAATCATATTCACTAGTCTAGTGCTCATTATTGGCCAGGGTTATTAACTGAAAATAAAATTAAAATTAAAACCATACAAACATATAATTTTGTTACTTTAAATAAAAAATATATATATTTAAAAAACGTATTTTAATAAGTATAATCAATGTATTTCAGCTAATTTCTCATTTTTATTTAAACTTGATATATACTATATATAGTATATATATATACTATATATATATTAAACAATATATTGACATATTTAAAAAAAAAAAAGTTTCAAAATGAAAAAAAATACAAACAACAAAACTACCTAAACTTTAACAGAAATTAAGATGAAAACAGAAAACATAAATATATAATCAATAATCAATAAATATATAATAAATATTAATATAAACTATAATAGTATCTCAATGCTAAAATGACACTGTGATATTGTCTTAGGATTTAAATTTTATACTGATGCATTTTATATTTGTTGTATATTTAAATTAGGGCTGTGAAAAGATTAATCGCGATTAATCGCATCCAAAATAAAAGTTTGTGTTTAAATAAATATGTGTGTGTACTGTGTATAATTATTTTGTATATATAAATACACACACATGCATGTATATATTTAAGAAATATTTGCATACATATACTGTATATATTTATATATAATTTATATTATATATAAATATATATTTTTTATATATATATAAATAACAAATTTTTCTTAAATATATACATGCATGTGTCTGTATTTATATATACAAATTTAATTATACACAGTACACACACATATTTATTTAAACACAAACTTTTATTTTGGATGCGATTAATCTTTTCACAGCCCTAATTTAAATTTGTATATTATTATGGCACATTGTGTGTGTGTGTGTGTGTGTGTGTGTGTGTGTGTGTGTGTGTGTGTGTGTGTGTGTGTGTGTGTGTGTGTGTGTGTGTGCACGCACTTATTTTCTTGTGTACTGATGCTTTGGCAAGATTGTATTAAACAAACATCCCAAACTTAACTGTCATTGTCAAAACAAAATCTAACCAGTTTAATGAGTAAAATGGGAGTAATGTGTTTCACTGGTATCTAATTAAGTGACAGTCCTTCTAAATAAATTGAATCCAATCTTATCTCATCTGGGCATAATATTAGAATAGGGTCAGCAAAACATTGTGTTTTGTTCTCATTCCTTAACCATGTGGTAATATATTAAAATACTTGGCAGCAACCTCAGCTCTCACTGTCAACAGAGCAATGAGCCGTCGACTGTGTGATTAGATAAGACCAGTCCAGTCAGTACAATAGTCCAGCCAGGAAAACAATGTTCATGTTTTGATGTGAAGCACAGGCCCTTTACATAAGCAGAAGACATCAGTAAACCACCCTGGGGAATGACAGCCATGCTAGAAAGAGAACAGCCACCTGGACAATCCCGTGTTACTGTTGTGAACTGTGATATGTTTGCATACATTACTCAACCCCATACATCTCCACTCACCCGCAGAGCAACACATACACGCCATCATTTATGGCCTTCTCTGAGGGCTGTACTTTTCCTATCATAGTTCCTGGAACTGCTCATTGCTATACTCGCACGTCTCTGTAGATTCTAGAACATGAGGGTTCAGTCTTTAACAGCTGCGTAACAGGGCACTCTATGAGGGAAGTCATCTGTTACTGTCTCCTTTTTCAATACTTAAATAATCATGCAGTTATCTGCATCTGTGTGGCTATAAGTAGTGGCCAAAAGTGATGTCCAGCCTAGGAAAATCACCCTTTTTTCCAATATTATTACAAATTTGTTAAAGATTTTGTAAGCATATTGTGTAAATGTGCTTGGATTCAACTGTTTTATGTGTGATAACGCAAAGTCAAATTGTTCTGCACCTTTTTTGGCCTGGCTGTCATACAAAGAAATTATGAACATGCAAAAACAAGAGAGAACCAATCAAATATTAATAGCTGATTATATAGTATCATCAACATATGCTTTTCCTGTGAGCTTTTGCTTTTTTTTTTTTTTTTTGGCATAGTAATGTAAAATTTGCTAATTAAAAAGTTGTTCCAAACCAGAATAACTTTCCCTCAAATGGAATGTTTCAAATGTTTTTGTCCATACAATTAAAGTCAGTGGGGTCCAAAACAACATCTGACTTTCATTGTATCGACAAAACATTGAGACATTTTTCAAAATATCTTCTTTTGTGTTTTATTGAAGAAAGAAAGTCATACAGGTTTACAGTGACATGAGGGTGTGTAAAGGCCCATTCACACAAAGAATAATAATAACAACGATAACTATATTAGCGTCTACACCATGTCACGTATACACCCAGATGATGAAGAGAAAGATAAAAAAGGTTCCAAAACAAAGTATTCATTTATAAAACAAACTCAGATAATGCAATTGCAGGAAACATGTAACAAAGGCACAAACAATACCAGACACTGCAGTGAGCACAAAGAGGAACTTAAATACACAGTGATGATGAGACAATGACAAACAGGTGTGATAATTAATGAGTGTCCATGACAACTAAAGACTGGCGGGAAACTAGAAGAACAAAAAAACAAAAAAACAGGGATCTGACGAATGCAAACTAAAAGTCCATGAAAACGACACTAAACACACAGATCGTGACAGACGATAACGTTCTGTTTATTATATCAAGTTTTAGTGTATTATATAGAGCTTTTTAAAGTCAAGAGGATTAGCTGGCTGTTTTTATTTGTTGGTAAACTATAACTTTAAATATGGAAGCCCATTTCAGCCACATGAGAAAAAAGTAATTACTTTTTTCATAATTATGATTTACCAAAGCATGTTTTTTTTTTAGTGGCGGAAATTGGTTTCCATACTTAAGGGTCCATATTAATGCCTGAAAATATGTGTTAGTTCCATTTTTAAGGTTTCTGTCTCAGTGACAAGCTGTTGTATCCCATTTTCTGTAAGTTACCTGAGAGTGTGGAGATGTGACATGACAAAAAAAAACCACTATTCAAACATACTGAATATGTGCAGAAGCTATCTATGATTGCTCAAAAATGAAGAAAAGTAATTAGAATTTATCATATTGATTTATTGTTTACCAAGGCCTAGAACATTCCAGAGGCTCCTGCATGTAAACAAGCTATCCATCTAACCTTATATGGAGTACCTCATAGCATGTGCTTTATGGCATGTGATGTATTGTAAGAGGAGCACTTGTTTATCAAGCAGTTGATCCATCAAGAACACAGTCTCTATGGACACGTTATTTTCACATTTAGCAGGAACTCATTTTGTTCTATCACTGCACATCTGATTTGCTAAGTTCGACGTTTCGTCCATACTTGTTGTCCCATTCATGCCAACTCACTTTCCATGTAACCTCTGACCTTAAAAGGTATGTTGTTTACTATGAAATTTAACCTCTGCCTTACTGGGCAAAGGATCAATGTGAAGTATCTCGATTCACACCTGTCAATCATATTTGTCCTCTCTATAATCCATCCTTGCACTAATAAAACCATCAACAGAGTTCAGAGTACTTGTTGACTCATAAATTACTCCAATAAATGACATAAGTGACAAAAATTGTTTATTTCAATTCTATACTCATCATTTGATTTACATGGAAAACATATTACAAAAATAAAGTTTACATTTTCTGGAATAACATGACAAAAACATAAATACACAAAATATGGTCCTTACATGTAAGGTTATATGGTGCAAGTTCAAAGCAGATGGTCGATTTAATACAGTAGGCATGCTCTCAAAAGAGCAGTCTTAAAATTAGAAGCTCTGATTTCATGCTGTATAATATTCGCAGAGAACTAAAGGCCCATAAATCTGAAAAAGGCAACAGTTGAGCGAAGGTCTTAGAGTTGACAAACTATCTTCAGTCGATGAGGTATCTGAAATGCTTCAGCATGTTTAAGAACAAACATGCACAAAACACTGTGTTTGAAATGCTCGGTGCATTTCAGTTGTAAGTGTTTCAAGTTTAAATCAATGAGATAATTGGTACATTCCAACTGATCCCCTTCTAGCGCCTTAAACTCAAGTGTGAAGAAAATACTAGGGATCACATTGACATATTGGCCACACACTAATACAGACACAATAATGGCCTCTATGATCTCTTTCTCTCAGCTTTTGGACATTCTGAGTATGAACACTCCTAAATTCAGCAATCAAACTCATTTAATTACAAGTGTTCCTTGATTTCAGCATTACTATTGCAGTGCAACATGTTCTTCTAGCACACTCTTACATAAATGACTCATTATAGGTTGCATATGGATTTTTATCACCCAATCTTGGCCCTTCATCTCTGATTTCATGTGCTTTTTAGTTCCTTGGCACAAGCCTGTTGTCACTTTCTGGTTCCAATAACTAGTCTAGACGGCCCTTGTCTGCTAACGCAGGCTTCAGAAAGTAAATTGACTGTCTGGCTCACTTTTCCACACTGGAACATCCACTAAACAGTCTTCCAACAAAGGATTCTCTTGGTACTTTGTTCCACTTTATATGAGTTAGTACGGTCTGCAGGTAACACTGTGACAAAGCCTAGTTTCTCAAATAAAAAAATCATATGATATAGTCATGGTGGTGGTGCAGAGGAAAACCATTGCATGCAACAACTACGGTATTGCTGTGAGACTACACGGCTTCACAGTGAGTGGAGACTTGGGGCTCGGCCATGTGGACGCCATGTCCTTTCCTATTCACTCATGTCAGAAGGCCAGAGAACTGTCCTATTTCCTTCCTGGAGGCTTCATGGTTCTTTTCACTTGGCCAGTCTGAACCTGGCCAGGTCCAGTGGCTCTCGACTGGGAACGCACCAGTCATCTGCCCCCTGCGTGACCTCGTAGTTCCGTCGAGCTGTCTTATTAAACACAGGGAGCCTTTCTACTGAGTCAGTGGATAAAGCCTGAGGGAAAAAACATGATGTAATCTGTTAGACACAACACAAATGATTCTAAGTACTCTCATTTACAACAAGTTCCTAGCATTTTTAAACGCGTTCCAAAGACTTTAAAGCAGGGGTGTCAAACTCGGTTCCTTGGGCACTTTCATTCAGAAATCCTCTCCTGTGGCCTCATGGGATAGTAAAGTGTCAATCAAATGCACACTCCAGAATCTCCGCGGAAGTAGTAGGTTATCCGGGTACTTTTCACCTACTCTTTTGGCGTGCTGTTTTCAACATAGTATAAAGCAGGGAAGTATTTCATTTTGGACGCAGCCCCAAAAACTTCCAGGCAGGTGTTTTGGAGCTGGTTGGAGCTAAACTCTTCAGGACAGGTGTGGAGTTTGACACATGTGCTTTAAAGGGATAGGTCCAAATCTGTCAATAGTATCATTCCAAACTTGTCAACATTGGACTCCATTGATTTTTACTTGCATGGACAAAATCAGTTGAAACATTCTTTAAACTATCTTTACACAAATAATGGAATGACGTAAATAATGACCTAATTTTCATTTTCTGAAAGTGGACCAAATTTTCAATTTTAGGTGAACTATTCCTTTAAGTAGGTTTTAAATGTACCTTCAGGTGAATGACTGCATCAGTCCCATGACCCTCCATAGAGTAGAGCTGGAGGTCACCCTGGAAGTACTTGGCATAGAGTCGAGAAATGGGCAACCCATAACCAAACCCAGCCTGTGGACAAAAGGTGGATAATATTATAAAGAATCAGTGTTATTTTTTCTTTGATACTTAGTTTTAGTTATATTTTGCATTATGTTTTCATTTTTATATTTTTCGCTTTCATTTTCATTTTAGTTAATGTTTTGGTAATTTTGTAGTTTTTTTTATTTGTTTTTTTTTTTATTAATATGTCTGTATAATTTTTATACATTTTTATTTTAGTATTAGTTTCAGTTATTTTTAAACTGAAAGAAAATGAGAAATGTTGCCTTGGAAAGCTGAAATTAAATTAAATTAAATGTTTTATTTCAGCTAATGCTTATTTTATTTCAAGTAACAAGAATATGTTTATGGTTTTAGCTTTAGTCAAAAATGAAAATTCTGTCATCATTTACTCAGCCTCAAGTTGCTGCAAACCTGTATTAATTTCTTTCTTCTGCTGAACACAAAAGAAGATATTTTGAAGAATGTCGGTAACCAAACAGTTGATGTACCTACTATGTGTGTCCATAGTGAATGTTCCTACTATGGAAGTCAATGGGGTCCATCAACTGTTTGGTTACCGACATTTTTCAAAATATTTCAGAAGAAAAAATTCATACAGGTTTGAAACAACTTGTTGCAGGGTGAGTAAATGATGACAGAATTTTCATTTTTAAGTGACCTACTCCTTTAACTATAATAACTCTGTAAAGAGGACCGTTTAAATGATGTATCTTGCGTTTCTATTTGTATTTTATGTATAATAATGCGGTGAAGTCTCACCAGGGGAGCCATTTGTTTCTCATCCATCTGGGGTGTTGGTGCTGTGGAGTACATGTAACTGAAGAGGTTCTCCATCTTTCTGAAAGGAACTCCACCACCTCGGTCACTCATCTACAAAGACAAAGAAGACATTGTTAGAATAAAAACTAGAAAAAAGAGAAAAGAATGAGAGATTGAATTAGAGCACAAAAAGAAAAAACTGGGCAAACAGTGAGAAGGGTGAGATGCAACACCAACAGACGGGCACTGGCCGTGACTTTGACCCCTGAACGCAACTGTTTAGCAAGTGAACGACTCAAATCAGCATTGTCAAGGTGACTAAACAACAAGGTCAGTCAGCTCTCATGTACTGTGTTATGCAACAGCAGGTGTTTCACTGATAGGAAAACGACTGATGGCTCCAGTTACATCAGACTACAATCAATAAGGTGTCAGTGAACTGACAAATTTTTAGTTTAACTCATGAATGAGAATTTATTGGAAAATGTGCATAATTGACAGCTCATAAAATCACCTTGATAGTGAGGTCCTCTCCTCCTATGGCCACCATAACTTGAATGGGTGGAAGATTACTGCCTTCTTTATGGTTCTCAATGGTCGCCCTCATTGCATTCTGAGGAAGAAACCATATCGTCATGACAACATTCAGATCTTATGTAAACAGCATTGTTTCAGGGCAGAATATGAGATGGGCTACAGCTCACCTTGAACAGTTCAAATAGCATATGATACAGATGGGAAGGCACATACACAATGCTGATAGGCTGGCTCCTATTGTTAGCTGTAAAAGGAAGAACAGTCACAGTGTCAATATTGTCTATAGATGCTAAAACATCTTTTATAACTTAGCTCTAAGCTATTATGCATTAAACAAATACTGTAGAACCAATAGATGGAATACATTTAGATATTAAATACATATGTAGATTTAAATATATATATATATATATATTGTGATTTTACATGGTATTTAACATGAACATTATGATATTTATCTGATCTTACTGTTGAGTTCCTGAAGTACCAGGTCAGGTGAGCAGAGGTAGTACTGATAACACAGCATCTTGGCACTTTCATATGCATCTGCATGAAAAATGTGTTGACATAATATATTTTAGAAACATATAAGTGTACGTGTATTGACTAAACAAATGGGTCACTGATTTTAAATGGTTTGTTAACTCGAAAATGAAACTTCTGTCAACAAGTACCCTCATCTTCAGAACACAAATTAAGATCTTTTTAATGAAATCTGAGAGCTTTCTGTCCCTCCATTGGCAGCAAAGCAAATACCACTTTGACGCTTCAAAAAATTCATAAAGAGATTGTAAAACTAATCAATATGAATTGAGCGGTTTAGTCCAAATTTTCTGAAGAGAACAAGGTCGCTTTATATGACAAACAGATTGAATTTAGACTTCTATTCACATATATTATGGTGTGGTAGTTGCATAGGCTGTCAATGGAGGGACAGAAATTCAGAATTTCATTTAAAATATCTTAATTTGTCTTTCGAAGATGAACTAGTCTTACAGGTTTGGAATAAGGATGAGTAATTGATGACATTTTTTTTATACAATCACCCACTTTTTCACACTATACCTTTAACAACGTCCGCCACCTGACAATGAGGGTCTATACTGCCAATGGTATTGGGGTGAACTGGATTTGTGGCTCCATCAAATACAAGAGCTGAAAAATCAGAGAAAATAACATAAATACAAGCAATTTAAGAAGCACTGATGCTCAGAGGTATTATTTGGCTTTAATATTGTGCTTACTGTGCTGGTTTATGAGCATTCTGATGGATATCCGACTCAAGTAGAGACGATCCAGGAAATACTCAATATTCTGATTAGTGACTGGATCTTGACCAAATACTTCTTTATATTCAATCACACCTTGGGCCATAGTGGGTACAACATCATTGTGCCTGTTTCGGATGTTGACCAGAGCATCCACAAACCTGTGTGCAGAGTCAAGAGTGTCAAAATGTGCAATAAACAAGGAAAGAAATACGAAGTGTACATACTTAGTTTGACAACAAAGCCTATTTTTATGACCAAAATCATTTTCATGACAATAATTAGACAATCTTTTCAATTCTCAATATAATGCTTTTTTTTTTTTAAACTTAACATAAAACACCCTAGCTGATGCATTATACTCATGAGAATTTTTGTAGGAAAATGTACTTAATTGCCATGAAAATAATGGCAAACAATGCAAAAATCTTGATGGTTGTAAAACATGCTTCTAAATACAATTTCTTTTGATTTTGAGGCCAAACATAAGATGTTTTCATGAAATTTACAGAATTAATTTCTACTTACTCTTCTAACACACTGTGGTCATCTGGACTTTTCTCCAGGAATTCCAAGATATCCATCAAACTCTGAGTATACCTTAGAACACAAAAAAGCAATGTGATTAGAATTTATGTCAATAAATGCAATAAAAAAACCGTTGTGAAACAAGCTTGTCCAGAGACTCCTCTGCTAACTTCTTTACAGATCTTTGTGACATCATGTAGGCCTATATTAGTTCATTTAAGGAAATCATAATTAATACAAACTGCAAATCTGAGATTTCAGTTAAGATGTGCGATAAATGTATTGCACTAAACGGATGCAATTCACAAAAACATTGACCAAATATCTGTGGAAAAACAACCGTTAAACAGTTGCATACCATGCATATTAATGGCAGACTGTTTTGTTTTTGCTATTCCTAAGTTTCCACTCTTCCTAAAAGGAAAAACAAGGGTAAGTATGACGCGTTAAAGCTCGAGGTAGTGAAAGTGGGACAAAGTTCACAGCAGACGAGTCCCTTCTTGAAGAAGTATAGCTCCCACATCCTGACGTAGTATGTGGGACAAAGTTCACGACGTGCTCTACTACTACGACACACAACTTTGAATTTGGCCTAGTCTCAAGTAGACCGCGGTGTTTTCGGATCATCCTAAAAATAAGTAACACGCCTCTGGTAATCTAATCGCCTTATAAACAATCAGTCGTTTCTACAACAATACTAATCTTGGTAGATCCGTGTATATAACGTTACAGTAAAACGTTGTATAACTCACCAGCTGTGAACCATTTGTACAGAAGGTGTGGTAAGTAATCTTTTGGGGAGTAAGTTGATTTCTTTCATGATGTTTGACAGACGTACGGGCAGCTCTTGTCTCAGGAAAGCAAAAGACGTTTTCTCACATGCGTTGGTGGAACCTGGACAAATACATGTAAAAAATATGTTTGGCACACTGGACACACACACACTACACAAGTGTCATAAATACAGAATGGTATGGTTCGGGACTGGAATGTATGCACGTTGCTCATAAGGCAAATAAACAGTCGAATGCATGCGTAAACATGGCAGTGATTGGCTGAAACAAACTGAACTGGACCTCAAGAAATTAAATTAAACATCCCTTTTGATACAATTTAATAGACGAAAAAAATTGCTATATTTTCCAAAATAATCTTTTATTTGAACGTTTTAAAGCAACAGCTGTTAAATGATGCAACAACCAGTCAGTATGAACAACAGTATTGAGAGAACCGCGAATCGGATCTTTCGAATAACTCGTTTCAAAGAATCGGTTCAGAAAATGGATTGGGCCACTTCTATTTCATCGCGTTTTCTCTGAGGTGCTTTAAAACGTTCAAATAAAACATTATGTTGGAAAATATAGCAATTTTTTTCGTCTATTAAATTGTATCAAAAGGGATGTTTAATTTAATTTCTTAAGGTCCAGTTCAGTTTGTTTCAGCCAATCATCTCCTAAAACATGAACGTAAACATTACTAACATTTATTTACATCTCCTACTGATTTTTTTGAGTGTTTTAATAAAATGATACTTAAAAACGGATAAATAAATACAAATAATAATAAAAAATTACCAAGTCGAAAATCAATTCGAGTAGGCTACGTTTTATTTAGCATTTTTGCTATTCTTAAGTTAAAGTAATTTGGCTTTCAGCCCATCAGTCCTTGCTTCACTCTAAATACTCTTACTATCCCCTCAGTTCAATTTCAAATTAGAGAGTTGTTGATTCAGTCAGATTTGTAAATGTATCGTTCAGTTATTTTCGTAAACAAATTCAGACTGATTCTTTGAGCCGAGTCAGCGGATTCACTGAAAAGATCCGAATCAAAAGAACAATTTGTTCCCGAATCTCATAGCTACAGCTGGTAGAGCAGTATCAAATAATTTCTGCATCAGGTAGATGTAAAATTGCACGAGCAACTACATAGTCATGCACGTAATCATGAATGTAGTGCATTATAATAATATGCCATGATAAAACTGCCTGTTCTGCAACTGACACACGAGCACTTCCATTGGCAATAGACAGCGCCTATATACTCAGGCTATAAAGCTATTCCTTATCAATTTAGGGATACAAATGATTTCATACACGAGCAAATAACACAGCAGAAAAAGCACTCACCAAAATCGAGAAACTGTTTCATGGAAAGTGGAGAAGGTGAAAATTTGGAGAAGTGTTCGATGTGATGAGGCACATTGGCCAAAGCAGCATTCTTCATTATAAACCTGACGAACTTCATTTCGATGATTGGTTTGAAACTGAGATATACCAGATATAGCAGCTGCAGAGATCCAGTTTTATCAATAGCTATGATGTTTATAATGCATGTGATTCCCTGTATATGATGGTCTAAGAGGCAGTTGTTCTTCCAAGAACACTCAACAGCCAACCAGAGTCCGAGTTTCCTATTACTATTCCAGATCCGTCCAATAAGCATGTGGAGGCTTAAATAAGCATTCAGTGAGGGACATAAACACGTGTATTATAGTCCTCGACCACTGTGTTGTTTGCGTCCTGATGAAGAAGCACATCTGTTCTTTACATCACAAACTGTAATGATCATAATGAAAACAAAGCTAAATTAATATGCTTATCAGAATCTTAGGTATATTGCGTTAACAATAATGTAGGCTACCTTATTAATTTTAGCACACTGTAAAACATTACTTTGAGAACTTTAGTTTAATTAAGCTACTAATTGATAAAATCAAGTGCAAAAGTTAGGCTACAACCCCATTAAATTAATTACACTTTATTCAAGTCATTTAAATTTAATTAGGCCTACTCAAGTTGAATCAAGGTAAGAATTATGATAAATGTATGAAAACATTATGAAAATATCTTTTAGGCTAAAACTTCTTTTGAACTTTATTTTACCCCACTGATCTTTTTTTAGGACATGCAGGGACAAATCAATATTATACATAATATATTGTTCATATCCAAAGTTTTCTGTTTTGAATGGTGAATGCGTGTTTGAGGACATTATGTTTTATGAAAGACTAAGTGCCAAATCCATTCTTGCATAACCAGGACAGTCTCGATAAGAGACAAGTCATGCATATTTCACTCTCTCCTTCCAGCCAGCAGTCAGCTGAGTAAGTCAGCGGTTCCCCCCATTTTTAATTAGAACTTAGATAACACATGTCTATCTTTAAATGCATCTTTAAAAATGAACAAACAGAGATTAGTCTGCAGATTTCCATGTGCATTCACAATTATGGGTTATGCAGTGACTCTCATCAGATGATTTATCACAATGGAGACCTAGATGAATCAATATTTTTTACAGTGTAGTGGCTCTTTCCATGATTAAATCATGACAAATAACGTTTCCCATATGTTCAGCTATACAGCTCCACGCTTAGCAAGTTATCCAAGGCGCCACCTTGTGGTCAGTTTTGGAATATTTTATTTAACCTTCCACCACAGTAAATGGGGAGTAAACCTGTTATTTTAGAGCAAGGGTGGGCAACTCTGGCCCTTGAGATTTACTTTCCTTTACTAGAAAGCTGCAGGCAGATATGTTTTCTTAGGGTTGGAGATAAACGCTGCAGGAAAGTGGATCTTGAGGGCCAGAGTTGCCCAGCCCTGTTCATTACATTTGTGGTGTTTCTGTTTGGAAAGACCTGGGGCCATTAAGACCTGGGGACCTGGGGAGAAGAAAACATGCCCAGTGGAAATTTCCTTTATGGTCAGACACGGGTCAGTGATGTGCTGTTACGTCTATGAATGGAACAGCCTAGAGCAAAATGTCAAACTCGCTCTCAGGCCATTCCTTAGGAGCTATTTTCACAACAAGTAACAGACTTTTATGATAACTAATTCTAAAGATTTTAACTTTAAAGTTAAGTTACAATATACAGTGGCATGTACTCTCACAGACCCCTGCCATACAACATGAATAAATGCTACAAATTCTCTGAGTCTAAATATGCATAATCCCTTACTATAAATATGTCAAATGAGTCGAATGCGAGAATACACAGTATTCATGAAGGCAGTACCAAGATGACATACTGTATCCAGTGAGAATCTATAATGTATAACCAGATACTTTGCTGAGGAGCCGTCAGATTTGAAAAGATGGAAATGTATTTAAATCAAACATGTGGAAAACCAATATATAGCCAAGATTTTGTCTAAAATGTAGGTTACTGCATATTGAAGTGCCCCTATTGCTTTTTCAAATATTACCTTTCATGTCGTGTGTAATATAGCTGTTTGTGAATGTAAAAGGTCTGCAAAGTTTCAAATATCAAAGTGCACGACAAATCAAGTTGTCTCCTATAAAAAATACTAGATTCTGAACTGCTGAAAGAGTCATCAGCAATCCCAGTCTCACTTCCTGTTATATACCTATGTAACAATGTAATAAATTTGCATACCAGCTTATGGTCTTCATTGGCTGCCTGTGAACGATGTCTACTTTGACCCGCCCTCAAACTCTAGTTGTAGCTGAGGCCTGGAAGTGATGTTGACATGTTGAAAAGACTCTGTTTTCAGTGCTGTGAATCCAATTTGCATGCACTTCAAAATAATAAGGACTTGCGCTGGAGTTGATAGGGAAAAACTGATGCCATCGTTCTCATCACTGTGTATCAAGCACCGAGGAAGTCTCCAGAGCTGAAATTGAGATATGGTAAGAGGTGTTTTGTTTCCGAAATTTCTAACATAATAATCATAATAGACTTGGCCGTCTGACCAATCAGAGCAGAGTGTAGGCTCGCGGAAAGGAGGGGTTTAGAGAGACTGAATCTACAGACACTTTGGCTGCGTTCACACTGCAAGCCTTAATGCTCAATTCAGATCTGATTTTTTTTGTAGCTGTGCATTGTTGTTTTGAATGTGGCCAATATCAGATTCCAGTGTGAACAAATGGTCCTGAACTGCCCCACATGCTCAAAAGAACAATTAAAAGACTTTACACAGCACACTGTGATGCAGAAGTAAACACGGAGGTGATTACGCATTTATTTATTGTGTGATCTGCTGCAGAAACAAGCGAATTTATGCGCAGGCAATATTAAAATTGAATATGAGAATGTGAAAAAGAGCAGTTTTAAACATTTATGTTTTGCTTTTATATAGAGCTGTCAGCCTGTCACATGTAATACATGTAATAACTTCGGGTAGCCTATGTAAAATCTTTAAAGTGACTTCCACGTGTGCAGAATTGTGATGAATGTTGCTCTCTAAAAGTCGCATGAATTTTGATATTACCGTTCAAACTGAGGTCACGCTGCAAAACATCAGACCTGTATCGGATTTAGGACCACCTATCTGGAAGTGGCCCAAATCAGAATCATTTGTGCTGTTCACACTGTCATTACAAAAACAGACCTGAGTCACATATGAGCAAAAAAATTTTTTTTAAATATAATCAGATTTGGGCCACATTGTCCTGCAGTCTGAACGCAGCCTGTGGAAAATTAGGTGATGTGCAATGTATATATTGAGAGAACCTTTTCTTTTTTTTTTACCTTGGATGCATGTAAACCTACTGTATTAGATCTCAAAAAACAAAATGAGGAACCTTTAAAATAGCATAATAGGGGCACTTTAATTTCTTGTTTACTACTGTATTAATATACCATATTCATGCTGTTGAACTGAATATGTGCCACTATGAATCACAATTATGCAGCTCACCTGTGTGATATGACTTATTTTTTTAGCTGATCCCAGAATAAATAATGTTCTACTTTGTGTTAAAAGGGTTGCAGCTTCATAAATATCTCTATAGTGACTTCTAATTAGGTCAGATGAAAACATAAGCGTTTTAGAAGGGACAATAACAGGTTAATATACTATATAATGACTATTTCTACTCGCACAGGAGGAGTCTCTCCGAAACAACCAGGAAGTAAAGCCCATCTAAACAGGACATGAGGGTTAGGTATATCGCTGTAGTGCCTGAGTCTGTCGGTGATGTTTTCTATTGAATCTTCAGCAGTGGCGCTCAAACTCTCTCTGATTCCTCACTGAGAGCATCTGAACCAACAACAGCAGCGGAGAGCATCAGGCTCATACAATTAACCAGCACTCATCGGGTGCCTGGCCCTTCACTGAAGACATGTCAGCAAAGGACGGATCTAATCACAGTGAGTGCCTCTTTCCTTATTTTTCATGTAATATGTGTTTTGGTGTGTATGCTCGGAGTATTGCAGTGCGGGTTACATCATTACGCGCTTTACAGTGGCAAACAGCGCACAGCCATGTTTTACAGAGTGCTCTACAAATGTCCGTGTAAATGCAACGCAAGGCGACAAGGGAAGCATTGCATGTTCAATATGCATTAACATATTTTCATGTAGCATCTCTTCGTTTGTCTAATTAGGCTATGAAAACGGGCAGTTTTTGAAACAAAGGGAGACGTTTGCGGTTTGACATCAGCATTGCTGCAAGTAGATCGTCAAATGCAAAAAAAAAAAAAAAAAAAAACTGTTCTGGAATGGATAGGATCTTTATGAAACACGGCGAATTGAGATTAAACGACCATGGAAATTATATTTAATGATTTATTTCACGCGGTCAATAAGATTTGCCTCAATTTTACACTGAAAATAGCAGTCTATTGGGAGAAATAACAGTGGATGATGTGTTTTGTCCCGTACAACACTATAAATAACTTTTTCCTTACTGTAGAGCTCTCACGCATGAAGGATGATGTTCAAGATTACATCCCAACACACAGTTTTGTCATTTATTGGAGGAAAGGTTTATCTTAATATGATCAATTAAAATCGATATATTATCGGAAATTATGTGAAAATAAAAAACTTTAGCCATGAATGAATATATCATTGGCATCATCAGCAGGTTCGCTGTGTTGTGTAATGATGAAACAACAATAGTCCCTGCACAACCGCATTATAGTGAGCTGACGTGGCGAGTGATCGTTATAATCCCACTTAATATAATTGTTTCAAAGCATTGAATTGTCCAGTGCTGACAGTCTTTAATTCTTAAACGACTATTGTAAAAGTGATCAAACATTATATATAAATATTTTTAAGTTATGTCTAGGTCGTCTGTTGTGTGGTTCAGCAGACGGTCATTTGTAACGATGCACTGGACAGCTCCAGGTGCTGAACCGTTTTAAAGAGTGTGATTGCTTAAGGCATCGTACATGTAAGATTTACCTTTGATGAAAAGTAATGACATGCCCAGAATTTGGTAGAGCTTTATTTTTTAAATATCCAGAACAGAAAGATGAGTAAAATGATTATTTTTATTTAAACATTTGAATGGACAAAACATTCTTAAATGCTACTGTAATTCACCCAAAAAATAAAAGTCATGTCATTATTTACTCACCCTCAACTGTTCTAAACCTGTATGAGTTCTTTGTTCTGTTGAACACAAAATAAGGTATTTCGAAGAATGTTTGGTAACCAAACAGTTCCTGCCCAATTGACTTCCATAGTATGAAAACAAATACTATGGAAGGCAATGGGGGCCAGCAACTGTTTGGTTGCCAACATACTTTTTTTAGAACAACTTGAACTGTAAAATATTATACAAAAATACAAAGGATAGATTACCTTAAAGGAATAGTTCACTTACTCATTTACATCATTTACTCACCATGAAGTTGTTTCAAACCTGTATGAATTTCTTTCTTCTGCTGAACACAAAGGAAGGTATTTTGAAGAATGTCAGTAACCAGACAGTTGACAATAACCATTGACTTCCATAGTAGTAAAAAAAAAAATACTATGGAAGTAAATGGGATCCATCAACTGTTTGGTTACCGGCATCCTTCAAAATATCTTCTTTTGTCTTCAGCAGAAGAAAGAAATTCATACAGGTTTGAAACAACTTAATGGTGAGTAAATGATGACAGAATTTTAATTTTTAAGTGAACTATTCCTTTAATTTACAAAGAAAATGGTAAAATATAGTTGAAATGTTTTTTAATATCACCTTTTAATTGTATATTACCTTTTGATTATTGTATTATTTTAGTGCTAGGTTGGCATGGCATATTAATAATATTACATAATTTAATGACATATCCAATCTTGTAATATCTGAAACATTATACCTGTACTTATAAGTTCTGGAAACCAGCTGCCAGATTAACAAAAACAAATGTATAGTGTAGCTTTTGAGTATTGTATTGTTTTAGCGAGGAGTGACTGCACAGTCAAAAGATGCTGTCTGATACATTGTTATTCTGCTGGAATCTTTGATAAGTTGTCTCTGATCGCTGCATAGGTCTGCTAAACTCATTTGCAATTTTAACAAAACAAACCTGCACTCACAGTGTTGAATATGCCACAAAACAAAGCTTCTGAACAAGCTTTGTTTTTGAAAAGCGTGATTTCCACTGCTGACAGGCATTATGCTTTCTCAGTTGCGCTGCGTATTGAAAAGCGAAGTAGAATGGCTGACTGCATCATGTTTTAGGAATTCCTTGAAAGGAAATATTGGCAAGAAATAACAGTGGACTTTGTTGTTTCGCAGCAACTGCCCTGTCTTTTTTTCTTCTTCTCCTCTCTTTGGAGACTTGACTTGATTATTGTGCACTTAATTAGTAGCATCACTTTTTTTTTTTTGTTCTGGTGGGAGACTGTCTGCAGGAGCTAATTTAAGGGTCTGACGTTGGGAGGTGAATCACGTTAGCCTCTCAGCTATTCCCAGTCACAAAGCACTTCTCATGTTGCTCGTTATTGCAACATGTTATTATGATTTATGCTGCTTTGAAATGGCTATTTTCAGACCTGTGAAAAGATGCACTGTCTTTTATACTTTGCGTTTTCTTTATAATTATTTTTTGTATTCACCTATAAGAAAATGGCCAGCTGTGAGCAGGTCAGAAAGTGTGTGAGATAAAGATCAGTTTGGAGGAGAAACGGCAATCGGCTGAATTTCTGATAAGGGTCATTTGTACGTGGCAAGAGACGAGCCTTGCCACCCGTGTCTCCTCTAAAGAGTTACTACCCATGTAGTCCTTTACCTCATCTTGCTCATACAAGCAGATGACACAATTTAGTACTGAGCTAAATAACAGCAAAAAGCTAGTTAGAGGTCATTTGAGCTGCATGTTTTATACAAGCTAAGCAATTTGTGGTTTTCAACTTGCATTAATTTTTCATATTTTTAAAATCCAAATGCCTAAATGTAGTCGCAGTCAAGGCTTGAGTGTCTTTTGCTGTACTACTTTGAGAGTAAAACAGCTTAAATTCTGCATGAAACGGAAGTTGCAATAGTCTTTTCCTCCCTATTGTGACATATATCCTAGAGAAATGGCTTCAAGAACAAGAAAAAATTTAGGGCGGGACTTGATTTTGCCCATCAGGAAATGATTGGATCGTTGTTGTTTGCTTATTACTGTGATCTCATGTGATTGACAGGTTGTTTAGCCTTTGCTCTGATAAAAACCTCATCACAGAAGAGATGTCATTGCAACTGGAATGGCAAGTTATTTTGATTAAGGTTTATGAGGGCACGTGAATTTAAAAATAAAATAAAAAATAATGATGTGCACATATAAACCATTTATCAAATCAAAATCAAATCAAGTATATTTGTATAGCGCTTTTCACAATACAGATTGTATCAAAGAAGCTTCACAGTATTAAATTAAAATAAAATAATACAACAAGGTTTGTTTCTAGTGGAATTTATTGATTGATAGAATAAAATTAAATATCCCCAAAATATCCCCAACTGAGCAAGCCAAAGGCAACAGTGGCAAGGAACCGAAAAAACTCCATCAAGTGACCTAATGGTGTCCTAAAACTCCATCAGGTGACCTAATGGAGAAAAAAAAAAACCTTGGGAGAACCCAGGCTCAGTCGGGGGCCAGTTCTCCTCTGGCATTTATGAACTAGAGGCCGGATTGTAGTTTGAACTGTAAGATTAACAATATTATATGAATGCCTGGCCGAAAAGATGCGTCTTTAATCTAGTTTTAAACTGGGAGAGCGAGTCCGAGCAACGAACAGTATCAGGAAGACTATTCGGAGTTTAGTCGAGTTTCGGAGCCAAATGTGAAAATGCTCTCCCTCCTTTGGTTGATCTGGATATCCTAGGTATGACCAAAAGCCTCGAATTTATTGATCTTAAAGAGCGCGATGGATTATAGGGCGATAGAAGATCCGTTAAATAGACTGGAGCTAAGCCGTTTAGGGCTTTATAAGTCAGTAGCAATAACTTATAATTAATACGGAACTTTATAGGTAGCCAATGTAGTGATGATAAAATCGGTGTTATATGATCATATTTTCTTGATAGTAAGAACTCTAGCGGCTGCATTTTGGACTAACTGTAGCTTGTTTATTGAGGATGCAGGACAACCAGCTAATAAAGCATTACAGTAATCTAGTCTCGAGGTCATGAATGCATGAACTAACTTTTTTGCATCAGAAACTGATAGCATATTACGTAGCTTAGCAATGTTTCTAAGGTGGAAAAAGGCTGTTTTTGTAACATACGAAATATGATTTTCAAAAGACAGGTTACAATCGAGTATAACACCCAGGTCTTTTACTGTAGAGGATAAAGTAACAGGACATCCTACGATGTCAAAGTTGTATTGTGAGAGGTTCTGTGGGCGGTTTTTTTAACCGATAAGTATTACCTCTGTCTTCATTTATAATAAATACTTATAAAAAAAGTTGCTGCCTTAAGTTTTTAAGTACAATCAACTTGGATGTTTTAGTCATTTAAACTTAAAAATGAGTGTAATCTAACGTATATAAAGTTGAAAATTGCTTAACTTATTTTGGTGAGTTAAAGCAATGTAAAAACATATGTTGTCATAACTTATTGATCATATAATGTTTTACAGTGGAGAAATGATGTGGCAAAATCATTACCATTTAAATGTACGCTTTTGTCCCAGCTGACCCTGACGAAAGAACATTCTGTCAATCTCTGTTTCTATATCTGCGACATCACACTGGCAAGCCTCACCCACATTGAAATCTGATTGGTCTAAAATCTTGCTCCTCATAATTATACATTAAACTTCCCCCATAATCACTTTAGCATGCCCACTTGTAATACACTTACAAAGTACTTCAGCACCCTGTGGACAGATAATCATGATTCATGGCCAAACTAGTGTGATTTCATTACTTTCTCCAGTTCTTTCATACCTCCCATGCATCATTTAGTGTTATGTTTATGTAAGGTACTTGCAGCCTGGCAAACTTTTGCTTGTGGGCCATAGCAACTCACAACGAGCCCTCCATCAGGATGGAATATTCATGACTGCCTGGGCAGGTCACACAGGCCGATGCAAAATACGGCGGGATTAAAATAGAACGAGTCGTTATGCTCAAGGTGATGTGTTGATTTTTCTCCATGGCCATCCTTCAGATGTTTGACAGATCTCACAAAAGCTGTCAGAGAATTCAGATCCTTCTTCCTGCCTTTTGTTCACATTCTCTCTCTTTAAAAAAAAAAAAAAAAAAAGTTGCCTGAGGTCCCTCAGGACAGAACAGATGGTAAAATGTTCCTTTTGATCTTCTTTTCAGGTTTCAAGAGTTTTCTGGCTGTCGTGTGAATCACAAACATGCTTTGGTTGTTTGAAGACACAGTTTAAGTGCAGAGCATGAATTGGCAATAAGTAGTCAAATGCTTTTTATAGTTATCTTGTCTGTGATGGTCTAGCACTGTGAGAATCTTTCACACAGCCAGACTAACAAACTGCTTGTAAGTGACAAGAAAAAAAAAAAAAAAAATTCGACGAAACTATAGTTTTAGGGCTAGTTGATGCCATTTGGCCTAACAGACTAGAGAGGTATTGTCACATTTGGATTGTTGCAGTACGTTGAAGATTTTAATTGTTTTCAATATTTAGTTGTGATTAAAGATTAGTTTTAAGTAAATGTTCAATTAAAAGTCATTTAACTGTAAATGAGTATGCACAACTGCATTTCCAAAATCGGCTAATACCGATAAATTTAAAACCAAATCTCAATATTGACTAATATGATACTGAGATATATACCATTCATCCTTTAATGTTAGCTATTGTTCCTCAGTTACTATAAAGTAACTTTTATATTATGGATAATTATACCTGGGTTGGCTAAGAGTCTGAGTGAGTGTCTGGGTCAGCGATATAAACAAAACCTTTGAAAAACCCTGTTAAAGTATGTTGTGAATTTATAGATATCATGGAGTTGCTTTATTGCTTGGGGATGTGATAAACGAAACAATGATAAGCGTTTAATTATCGTTTTTTTTCCCCCTCATACATGTTACTACAAATAACTATTTGTAGCTGGGCAAGAGTATGTTAGTTGGCCAAGTAAAAATTTTAACTGGCCCAATCAGGCCTGCAGGAAAATCCTTCTTGTCAAGAGTTAGGCAGTTTTATTCTGCGGTTTGAAGCCTTTCTGCCAAAATTGATTGATTGCCGGATTGTCAAAAGCCCGGCTGCTTGGCGGGAAGCAGTTTTTTCTCATTTGTGAGTACTTCAACATATCAGAGTCAAGCGCATGGAGCGATTTTTCAAAGATGACATCTCCATTCTGCCCTCATCCTTATGCCGTTCCTGCGGTTTGCATTCATCACCGTGTCGCGATAATGCTGTGTCCACACACTCTGAATGCGGGTCAATAGCAAGGTTACGGTCATCTGATTGAAGCCCAACCAAATGTTTCCCCACCATGCCTTTGCATTGTAGGTAGTAATTTATCACATAGGAACAGTGAAAGGGTATTCACAGTACTTTAGGATGACCTCTGGATGTGGTTGGGTGGACTGAGAGGTGCCCTTTGTATTCTCCCTTTCAAAACGCTGACGCTCTTGCGGATATATCAACTCCCCCTCTCTTTCCATTTCATTCTCCTCATTTTGTTACCTACCTACCTACCCATTTTGTCTTTCTCTGATAGTCCTTGCTTGTTGCGCTCTGTCATTTTCCCTCTATATCCCCACAGTGCATTTCCGTTTATCTTACATAACTGGAATCAGAGGTGATGACCTTCACACTCCTCTATGCAGTGCAGTCACTCTCTGGGAATTGCTGGCCATAAGCAAGCCACAGGAACTGATGTCTTCTCTTTGCTTCCTCATTTGAATCTGGCTTGGGATTGTCATTTATGAATGACATACATACCACAGATAAAAACGACTTTTCATAATCTGGGGTTTCCTGACTATTAGGTCTTAAGGAAGCCCTTTATAATTTCTCTGGTTTACGTTCAATTGGCTGTCTGGTTTAGACGGCTGGACAAAATGGAACAAAAATTCAAAAGCATTCTCTGTGAAGTTCTCTGATCTCTGATCTCTAAATTCATCCCATTTAAATTGTCTCTTTTAAATATAATATTGTTTAAAATTATTTATGGAATTATGAAATTATTAATGGAATAGTTCTCATGTTTGCTTTAACTTTAAAATTGTTTGCGTTTTAAAAGAGATTAATTTTGACTAGTCAGCCATCTTGACCCATCCCAGGCCTTTATGTGTGCTTTTGTACTGCATTGCAGGAGGTATGGATTGTGTTGTTGCTTGCATGACCTTTACAACGCATTCAGACACGTTTCTACCCAATGCTTTTAAGGTTCAACAGTCTCCCTGGAAGCAGTTGCTACGTGTTACTGAGTTGCTTAGCATTATTGACCTCAATAATGCCATGTTGTGGTTGTGATGTCGTACATGCAAACCCAAGCTTTTGATTTTCCAATTATCAGTAAAGAACGCCTAACTAATGGCTTGCTGTGTGAAAGTGATAATATTCTGTGAAGTGATGGCTTCAGTAGCCCACACAAAGCACAAGGCCTTACCATGGAGGCGTAACGTAATATACCTATGTATCTATAAACGAGAAGGAGCGAGAAGAGCAGGTGGGGAGGAGGAGAGAGGGGGAGGGTGGGTTTATGAGACGCACATTAGGGTGAAAAATGAATCTAGGGAGGAAGTAACAAGATAAGATGGGAGAGAAAAGCGGCAGAAGGGAAATGAGGTGAAAGTACGAGAAACGCAGGACGACAGTGGCAACTCGTGTTTGCTAGACATCGCTCTGGAAATATTATCATTGTGTTTCTCTCTCAAGGAAAACCAGGTTACCCACTTATTTGCTCTCGGTGCCGGACTGCTATAATTCCCCTAGGTGGTCCTAAAAATAACAGTCCACTTTTCCACAGCGTTTCCTCAGTCTTTCTTACTGCCCCTCTGGCAGTGCACATTGTTGACAGAGATGCTATCGGGGGAATGAAATTGTCACTAATAAACTAGACTTATTGGCAACCCAGGCTCACTGGAAATACGTACAGTACCTGTGTTCCCCTGAAAGGTTACGGCTTTATTGCGTAAAATAACGTACTACCTACACTAAACTCTACCCTACACCTAACCAAACATGAGATTAAAACATTTATTAAGGCAACCATGCCATTTTAGCTTATATTGCAAGTCTTTGAGCTCTTTTATCATGACTTACAGTGAGGAAAATAAGTATTTGAACACCCTGCTATTTTGCAAGTTCTCCCACTTAGAAATCATGGAGGGGTCTGAAATTGTCATCGTAGGTGCATGTCCACTGTGAGAGACATAATCTAAAAAAAAAAAAAATCCAGAAATCACAATGTATGATTTTTTAACTATTTATTTGTATGATACAGCTGCAAATAAGTATTTGAACACCTGAGAAAATCAATGTTAATATTTGGTACAGTAGCCTTTGTTTGCAATTACAGAGGTCAAACGTTTCCTGTAGTTTTTCACCAGATTTGCACACACTGCAGGAGGGATTTTGGCCCACTCCTCCACACAGATCTTCTCTAGATCAGTCAGGTTTCTGGGCTGTCGCTGAGAAACACAGAGTTTGAGCTCCCTCCAAAGATTCTCTATTGGGTTTAGGTCTGGAGACTGGCTAGGCCACGCCAGAACCTTGATATGCTTCTTACAGAGCCACTCCTTGGTTATCCTGGCTGTGTGCTTCGGGTCATTGTCATGTTGGAAGACCCAGCCTCGACCCATCTTCAATGCTCTAACTGAGGGAAGGAGGTTGTTCCCCAAAATCTCGCAATACATGGCCCCGGTCATCCTCTCCTTAATACAGTGCAGTCGCCCTGTCCCATGTGCAGAAAAACACCCCCAAAGCATGATGCTACCACCCCCATGCTTCACAGTAGGGATGTTGTTCTTGGGATGGTACTCATCATTCTTCTTCCTCCAAACACGTTTAGTGGAATAATGACCAAAAAGTTCTATTTTGGTCTCATCTGACCACATGACTTTCTCCCATGACTCCTCTGGATCATCCAAATGGTCATTGGCAAACTTAAGACGGGCCTTGACGTGCTGGTTTAAGCAGGGGAACCTTCCGTGCCATGCATGATGTCAAACCATGACGTCTTAGCCAACAGTAACCTTGGAAACGGTGGTCCCAGCTCTTTTCAGGTCATTGACCAGCTCCTCCCGTGTAGTTCTGGGCTGATTTCTCACCTTTCTTAGGATCATTGAGACCCCACGAGGTGAGATCTTGCATGGAGCCCCAGTCCGAGGGAGATTGACAGTCATGTTTAGCTTCTTCCATTTTCTAATGATTGCTCCAACAGTGGACCTTTTTTCACCAAGCTGCTTGGCAATTTCCCCGTAGCCCTTTCCAGCCTTGTGGAGGTGTACAATTTTGTCTCTAGTGTCTTTGGACAGCTCTTTGGTCTTGGCCATGTTAGTAGTTGGATTCTTACTGATTGTATGGGGTGGACAGGTGTCTTTATGCAGCTAACGACCTCAAACAGGTGCATCTAATTTAGGATAATAAATGGAGTGGAGGTGGACATTTTAAAGGCAGACTAACAGGTCTTTGAGGGTCAGAATTCTAGCTGATAGACAGGTGTTCAAATACTTATTTGCAGCTGTATCATACAAATAAATAGTTTAAAAAATCATATATTGTGATTTCTGGATTTTTTTTTTTAGATTATGTCTCTCACAGTGGACATGCACCTACGATGACAATTTCAGACCCCTCCATGATTTCCAAGTGGGAGAACTTGCAAAATAGCAGGGTGTTCAAATACTTATTTTCCTCACTGTATGTTTCACGGGATTCATACCCGATCGTTCCGCATCACAAGTGCAATGCTTTACCAGGTGAGCTACCAACCAAGCAGGTTTATTACATCCAAAATACATTTGGTTATGTGATGCAGACATCAAAATAGTTTACAAACCATGCACCATAGAAAAAAAGCATTTTGAATTCATAACATACTATTGTGCAAGAAATTGTGCAAAAATAAGTCTTTATTAAAGGTGCATTGTGTAATATTTAGGAGGATCTGTTGACAGAAATGCAATATCATATACATAACTATGTTTTCAGTGGTGTATAAAGACCTTGCATAATGAACCGTTATGTTTTTATTACCTTAGAATAAGCAGTTTCTACCTACATACACCGCGGGTCCCCTTACATAAATAGCCATATTGTGCTGACATGTTTCTACAGTAGCCCTAAACGGACAAACTACTACAGAGTGTGTTTCGTCACTATGTTGTTCTTCGTACAAAGAAGCTAGCTAAAGTCAGCTAATAAAACACTGAAACAATGATATTCACAATAACATATCGTTTTACTGAATTAAGTAAACATAATTTCTTCAATTATCTTTGTAAAGAAACCTCATTGCTTAACTGGCTACTCTCTGTTGTCTCAGACGACGACATCTTTTCCTGCCGGCCACCGTTACTTCTGTTGGTTGCAATTCGTAACCTCACCACTAGATGCCGCACACACTAAAAATCACACACTGCACCTTTAAATGATAATCTGTCCTTGTAATCATCATTTGTATATAACGGAACAAAAGTTTTTGCCGTTTTACTGCCTCTAGGGTTAATTTCAGCTGGAAACTGCAATGAATTGTATGTAAAGGTATGTTTTTGGAGTTTTGCTGAAATTTAGGTAGAGGCAACCTACATTTCATATTTCCAGTTAGTCTAGGTTGGTTATTAGCTGTTAGCAGTAGTTTACCACATTTAGAAACAATATCAAGTCTATAAAACATGTAAAAACTCCACGAAGTACAACAAGCGTATCGGTGAGAACACTTTGACAATTGATACTGCTTGCAGTCGTGATGCAATGGTAGGTTGGGTCTACGGGACATAAATTAAGCCTTTAAATAAAAGGGTTATTGAGTTGTTTACACTGTCATATACAATAAAAGAGCCTGCACAGCGACAGAAAATAAAAATAAAAAAACACAGAAAACCTGCCTACCTTACAAAACACAATCTGCACGTATGTTTTAAAAAACATGATTCAACATAGAAATAACACTTTTTAAATAGCCCACTTAAAAGTGTTTATTACAAATAATTTACTAAATGCTAAAAATAAATAAATGTAAATTAACAAAAAATTACAATCCAGCACCCCCACTTCCCTCGCCCCTGTAAATTTCTATCCAAATATCACTTCTATCACAAAATAGTCACCAAATATGGAACCTTGAGGAACAGACCTTTCCGACGATGTGTGTTTAGTCAAGATTAGAAAAGGTTTTGATTAACATGTTAAAGGTTTTGTAATGGGAAACCTAACACCGCCCACTGGGGGAGGAGCCCGCTAAAAGAATTTAAAGTTCCGTTTCCATGGTAACGCAACGTCCGATTTCAAAATGGTTTACACAAGATGAATTTTTAGTTCGTACGCTTTCGAATGACACCTAATTTATGATGATCACTAAAATATGTGATTAAAATAAAAGGCAATAAAAAAGAGCGCCTAGCGCCCCTCTAGCGGAACGGTGACATTTAAGGGGTTAAATGTTTGAATGCAGTCTCAGCCTCTGATGCATTTTGCACACAAAACTGGCAAGCAGTATTCTGATTTTACCTTTTTTTTTTTTTTTTTCTCACTGAACTGTTTCCATCCACATATTTTATTCACATTTTGGAAAAACTCCAAGATGCACATAAATTCTAAAAAAGCGCATAAAAAATGTATGTGCTCAATTGAGATGGATACATTTTTCATTCGATAAGAATACATGCACATAAACTAGGATTGAAACACAATGATAGAATAAATCCCTCTATGCTCAACAAAAAACTGACGTGACTTGCCTCAACAGTGGATGTGATTGGATAACTGAACTAACCAGCTGATAAATTTCATTGCACAGCATTTCAAATGTTGGTTTGATCATTCTGAAATGCCTGAGCCAATGGCATTCCCAAACACCAGTAGCCTCATGTATAAAACTTCCTGTAGATTTCTATGTAAAAGTGGGCGTACACCTGCGGAAAATTCCCTTTATAAAACCCAGTCAGCGGAAGATTCGTACATTCATCTCCTCACTGTTTCTTCCCCTAAATAACCATAAATAGAGCTTACAACGCCTAGTTTTACTATGCATAATGTCATTTCCATGCATATTCCAATCCATATTGAAAGGTGCAAGACAGTCTGAATATGTATGGGTCTCAGTCAGTTTATATTAAATGAAAAATTGCATAACAAACATTTCAGTATAGAACAGCTTGAATCGCCAATGTGCTAATCTGCCATTTTCCTCAGATAAAATAGTCTCTGGTGTTGGCATATGCAGACTACTATATATATATCTATATATTTATCTATGTGTTTATGAATGTGTGGGTGTTTGTTTGTTTGCATGCACACGTGCGTGTATTGTGAAATGGCTTTCACACTTTTTTTTTTTTTTGTGCGTTTTCTGTGCGTGGGAATCCAACATCGTGATGCTGCCACTCACACTTAGCCAATCCCTGCATGAGATTCTTCATCTTCCCCACTCTTCATGTTTCTTGGAGTGTTGCACGATCAGCCATTCCCAGGCCCCCTCCTTCACATTCCTCCTTTTTCTCTGAGAGAAACTAATGCCGGAGCAGATGCTGATCACCTCTTCTCTCCACATGCGTGCGTGTGACGTCAGAGCCCGCCTGCCTGCCTCTGATTGTCTCGAGAGGCATTCATTGCAATGTGTTCATCTCTGCTGGGTTCACTGGTGTGGGTGTGAGACCACAACATCCTTTTTGTAACACCCAGTTTAATCAGAGCCAATTGTTTATTTCTCCTCTTTTTCATGTCTCTATACTCTCCCTGAAACCTGATTTCCAGAGTGAATGTTTTTTAGACATTCACTGGGAGTGTTAAATGTCCTTGCCAAGGACACTTCAGGGGTTTCACTTTGGTAATGCAGTAATACATCAACGCATAGAGCGGAAAAACTGACACACACATATATGAAGCAAGTGCATTCTGCAAGTGCAAGCCAATGTTTTCCGATAAGTCATTCCTCCGCGCGCCCCTCCTCTTTGCTGAAGTTGCTATGTGACGGAACAATGAACTAGAACACCCAGTGAACAGCGCTCAGGGTGCTGACTTCTATTATTGATTTTGTATCATCACAGAGTCACTGCTAGGTGTGGAGAGGCGGGAGCTCATTTTATTTATGTGTCAGGACTGAATATATTACATTCATTTTGAATAATGTACCCATAAGCTGCATGCATTCTTCACTTAACTTTCCTCTGTCCACCATCTTCATTTCTTACATACTGGTCAGTGTTGTACTGTCTAGATGGACGGATGGAAGGATAACTTTTACATTTAACATATCTGTCTGTCTGTCTGTCTATCTGTATCTATCTATCTATCTATCTATCTATCTATCTATCTATCTATCTATCTATCTATCTATCTGTCTATCTGTCTATCTGTCTGTCTGTCTGTCTGTCTGTCTGTGTCTGCCTGTCTGTCTGTCGGTCGGTCTGTCTGCCTATCTGTCTGTCTGTCTGTCTGTCTGTCTGTCTGTCTATCTGTCTGTCTGTCTGTGATGGATGGGTGGATAGATACATGGATAGATAAAACTTGCAAATTCGAATTGTAATTATAAAATTAATTGAAATTTAAAGAAATAAATTCTCATAATGACTAATTTTTAACTAGGAAAGTAAAAACAAACTTCAAATTTTAGCGTGCCAGCTTTGATAGATTTTTTGGGGGAGAAAAAGGAGCCTTTTATAGATAGATAGATAGATAGATAGATAGATAGATAGATAGATAGATAGATAGATAGATAGATAGATAGATAGATAGATAGATAGATAGATAGATAGATAGACAGACAGATAGACAGATAGATAGACATAGACAAAAAAGATTCATCTTGTGGGCGTACATGATTTTTCAAAAGCACTATTCTTGACTTTAGGAGGAAAACTTTTTAATGAGGAACAAATTATGGAGTGCATCATTAGCGGCTTATGTAAAATTTCTTCTTTAGGAGGTTTTGCTGAACTTTTAATACTAGGGGAGAGGTGGGTTTGTAGTTCCATGCCAAAAATGGACAGGAAGATAGAGGCTAACAGTTAAAACCCTGCTGAAAAATACAGCATAAGGAATGGGGACCAGCATGGGAGTGGGGTTTTGCTTGAAAACAGCATGACTATGCTTGTCCACCAGCTAGACCAGCACTAAACCAGCTCTAACTAGCATAAACCAGTCTGGACCAACATGGAATTCATGCTGTTTTATGCTGAATTTTTCAGCAGGGATAAGCTCAAGAAGAAAATCTGGAGGTAGAAAGGTGAAGACGTTAGTGGATGAATAGACAGAGTGAGTGAAAACTAAACCCAGAAATAGGATGATGAGGAGCAGCATGGTTAGAAAGAGAGAAAGGAGAGGTGCAGTATAGTGAGCTGTGAAATTTAACTAAATCTTTTTTTCTTTCTCCCCTCTCATCCATCTCCAGTTCCACCTACGGATGCAGCACCCACACCTGCTGTGCTTTGCTTTTTCTGTGCTCACCTTCCTATCGCTCTGCCCTGAACACATCACACATGCATTCGTTTGTTAGCTAAACCCTATCAAATGGCCTCTTTGCATTACATTGTTTACATACATGCTACATAACATAATGTTTCAGTGTGAGACACACTCACAAACCTCTTTAGTGCATTATATGCTTCTACATGAGAACGCCACATGCTAGCATGGCTATGAACAACAAAAAGAGCATATTAGCTCATAGTTTGTAGTTGTGACTGTGGTAGAATCTATCTCCCTTACTCCCACTCCATGGTAAAAATACACGTGTACTTGCTCTGATTTGCCCACGAGGCTCAACCACAGTCCCTCTGCAACACCCACTCAGTTATGTTGCTACTCGTGCCAACTTGTGCCTGCCCGATCTTCACTCCAAAGTAGGCGTTTTGCTATCAATATGGTCAATGCAGTTGCCCAATGCGAGTTACTCACAGGGAGTCTGTTTCTAACTTAGATGCAGTAAAAATTACATTAGTCAGAGAAATTTGACTGTAAAAAAAAAAGTTTTGCTTTAAAGTTTTTAAAGCCACTTAATTACTAAAAACTGAAAGGAAAAGCAAAAATATGACTAGATTCTGTAGATGCTAGGTATTTTCATAATGTTACAAATTTAACTAATCAGGGCTCAACAAACACAAAACACAATTTCTGTCACCTTAATGCACATATTACTCTATAAAGAGTTTATCAAGCATTTACATTAAGGTGTCTTCAGCACATATTCAAAATTTGCATTAAAATACTTCAAACCCAGTCTAGGCTATACGTTTTATACATACATATTCATAATTTTTTATTTGTATTCCTTGCAAGCTTAAACATTCGGTTTTACTGTGAAATATTGAGCATTAAAGATTACAGAATTCTACTAATTTAAATCTTACTAATTTAACATTATCTAGCTGGCTAAAATAGATTTGTCTTATATATATGTTTTGTGTGTTTTGTATTAATAATGATAATAAATTAAGTTACATTATAGCTATATAATTTATATTAAATGCAAATTACATTAATTGTAACTTTTTTTGCAAAGATATCTTAACGTTTAATAAATAATATAAATATATTTCCTTCTGACACATATAAAAGGAAAAATTTTAAAATAATTAAATATGTAATGGGGCTAAATGTTATCTACTGGCTGGCCATTCCATTCGTTTTTAATTGTTGGGCACATTGTCTTTTTGGCACATACAGTATATTGTGTTTTGGGGTTTTAATTATGTGATTTTGCTCTTTTATTGTCATCCCATCTCTTGTATCCAATTACATTTTGTCACGCTTGTGTTATGGCTGTTTCTCCCAATAAAGTGTAGGATGCATAGATGTGTATGTAGGCATATTTTTTGCGTGTGTGTGTGTGTGTGTGTGTGTGTGAAGATACACCTGTAGAACCGCTGTGGTCATTTTTTTTTTTTCTTTCATTTTTTATCACAGGCAGTCACACTTCTCCTGCAGCCCTGCTAATCGTCGGCCAAGTGAGGGGCCACAAAGCATGCCAGAAATACACATAAACACCCCACTGAAATAACAGGTGTGTGTGTATGTGTGTGTGTGTCTGTTTGTGTCTGCACCATGATATGGCATTATAGCAGCCAGATTCCCCGTGACAAAATGGGCTTGAGTCCGATACGACTGTGTCCTGCTGTCTGTATTTGCATGCGGCTTGTGGTAAATGTTTAGGATGACAGCCAATTTCATGAGCAAGTGTGACTGAAGGAAATTATGCAATAGCACTGTCTACAGAAGAGAGTTGGATGCTTGCGTTCCTAAATTTTGGATGGTTGGTTTGACAGATTATTAAATAATTCAGAGGGTGTACGTGCTGATCGACCAGTTAGAACATTAGCATAATTTCAAGAAAATGTGATGCCCACCACATTATTAAGGCAAATGATGTTCATTTCAATCTCATAATGATTTTAGTGACTTTACAATGAGCACATTTAAATGCAAAATGGTTGTTTTTGCAAATAAGATACATTAATTGAGGAAATGTACACATCTTAAACCCCAAAATAATGTGCTTACATATAAATTTGGGTATTATTTCATTGCGTTAATTATTTTTTTATTTTATTTTTGTCATTTAATAATGATGAACTGCAAATGAGTTCCTGAAAAAATCTCTGTACAAATGTGTGTGTGTGTGTGTGTGTGAGAGAGAGAGAGAGAGAGAGAGAGAGAGAGAGAGAGAGAGAGAGAGAGAGAGTGTGTCCATGTCTGTGCCAGTGCCATTTAGGCCCCAGGTAACAAATGACTTCCTCTGGTAATTGCTCTAATGAAGCAGAGAGGAGAGCTGTGGAATTCTTAATAGGTGTGCGGAGAGTGTAAGTGTTAGGTGCAGGGGAGAGAAAGACAATAGGTGAGATGGAGTAAGATGGGAAGATAGATGTCTGGTTAGCTAGCCATGGAAAGACTGTCCCATTTGTCTGTTTTCTCTTGTATCTTGCCAGGGTTTTAAACCCTGACAAATTGTCAGATCCATGTATAATCCATGTGCTTAAATTCTTGTTTTCGCTGAGACTGGGATGGCTGTATGTTGGTGCAAGAGCAGCATTCTTGTCAATAGGAAGCAGGGGCATCATGCATCTATTTGTTTTAGGGGGCACCAGTGGCAGGAATAAAAACATTTTAACAACGGACTTGTCTTATGTAAGACAAGTTAGTCTAACAATAGTTTTTAATCAGTGAGCAATGAGACCCAGATTGAAATACTGGTTGCAGTGCTGGGCAGTTAGTTAGTAACTGATTATATGTAATCTGGATTATGTAATCAGATTCCAGAAATTAAGTACTTGTAATTAGCTTGTTACATTTTAAAACAAATGAAGAGCGGGAAACAGGTAACTGAGAAAAACAAACTAAAAGTCCATAAAACGAAAACAAAACAGTCAGTCCATTACAGTAGTAGTATGTTTTAACTTTATTTATAAAAAATAAAGACAGAAATAGATTACTGTCTTACAAAAACTAACAGATTTATTTGTGCTTCACTCTGAAACATGCAGCACATTATATTTTACATTATAATAAAGAATTGTATATTTCTTAATTGTAATATAATTATTTATATTTATATATATTCTGTATTTTAATAAAGGAATGTATACCACGCAAAATTGTAGCCGAACTTGACAGCCAGTCAATGCCATTTTTATTGTATGAAAAAGAGCAACATTGACATTTTCATAACTTATTTTGAATTCCACAGGGGGAAAAAAATGTGCAACCCTATGGGATTGACCAAATATATGCATGTAATTAGGTGATTTCTGACTGCTGTGTATTAGCCAAACTTTTTTTTTTTTTTACTATGACAATCATGCAACTTTTTTATCAGAGAAATAGATTATATGGGCATGACACTTCATTATGTTTGCAATAACATAGACATCACATGAGATAAGTGCAGTTAAATCAACTCAGCACACAGAGAAGCCCTGAGTGAGAACACACTTGCATTAATGTAGTGGGTTGGAATGTCTCTAAAGTGATATTCTTCCACCTACACACATTCACACCTTCATCAGAAGAGCAATCTCTCCCCCATGGTCATGCTGCTTAGCCATGCCTGTGCGAATGTATTGGTGTGAGTGGGTGTTATTCTGGATTACCCTGAAGGATGGAGAGAGAGAGAGAGGGAGTAGAATACACCCAGGAAGAGGTCCAAGGCTTCTTTGTATGTTTTTTTAACATTGGTACGCAATTGATCAAAAATAGCTTACTAAGTAAGAAGCATCTGACTCATTTTGTGTGCAGTTAAATCTCCTCACACCTCCGTGGTGTATCAGATGGCTGAACTTATGCTGCACACATATCCATATTATCTTAATAAAAGCTTACTCCATGTTATCTATACATGTTTGTGTCCTGCCTTGTTGTTGAGTGCAGTATTGTCTACTGTTAATGTGTGTTGTTGATGACACTGGATCGATTCATCATAGTGTGGACAGTGGGGTGTGAAGGCAACACACGGGACTAATAGAGCTACACCTCTACACACATGGCTGCCTGACACATCATGCATTCAAGTCAAGTTCAATGTCTTTGAGCAGTTAGTACAGTTACCAATTTTCCAAAATTTGGAAAGCTGTTCCAAAATATTAGGATGCACAATGTATTGTTACATATTATTAGTATTATTAGTATTATTATTGGTTATCGGCCAATATTATAATCAATAATAAAATATATTATTATAAATTATATAAAATCTTTTTTAGTTATAGAAAAAAATAATATTTTTTAAATCAGATATTGGATATTTCTCATTGTAACCATTCTAACAATTATCTTTGCAGTCATCTAAAGTTCACTTAAAGTTACGTAAACAATTTAGTAACACTGATAAATGTAGTCTTTAGCCAATTGTACACTACCATTCAAAAGTTTGAGATTAGTATGATTATTTTTTATTACATTTTTTTTATTAATACTTTTATTCAGGAACGATGCATTAAACATGATCAAAAGTGGCAGTGCATTTTCTATTCATGAAATAATTCTGAAAATGTATCACCCTAAAATTTTGTAGTGTATATTATAATGTTGTGGTGCCTTAATTTACTTGTAGATTTTCAAGTTGATTTTAGTTTATATTTTATTTTTTATTTATTTAGATGAAATCTTATATAATGTTGATAACCATTTAAATACCGACTTATAATTATTGGCCACAATTGTAATATTAGCATGAACAAATGTTGTTTGGAAATATACTAATATAATTATACAACTGTACATAATCAAAATTTATGGAGCCAACAAATGGGCCAATTACAAAAATATTACAAGTATACACAATATTATGTATTGCACTGTTAGCTTAGCAACATGCAAACACCAAATGATTGCCATCGATTGTGAGTCATATCTCCTGTGTGGTTTGTGTGAGAAGCACTATTTATATGACGCATAGAGTTGCTGCCTATGTAGAGCGCTCCAAATCTGTCACTTAAGAGGTTTCATTTCAGATAGGATGCTGGCTTAAAGACGACAGCTAGGCAGCTCATTAGGTTTCGGAACACAGTTTATATGTACACTATCAATAAAAATGTAAAATTATTGCAGATTTTTGACATGCCCAATTTTCTCTCCAGCAAATTTAATGTCATCGCCATGCTGAATTTACAAAATTTGCTGACCCTGTAGAAGCTTGTAAGAAATGGCAGCTGTACTTGTGATCTCATTGTTGCTAGGCGGTGATGTCATCCTCTTAGCAGCACAGCATGTACTTAAATCAGGTCATGCCGCTCAGCCCTTTTATGTATCTCTGGCTTTTGTCTTCCTGAATAATTGATGACGTCTTATTGACTGTGGTCGGTCCATATTTTCCCCCTAAAAAATGACCAAACATATCCAGAAAAGCTAAAGGGCATGTGGTCGAGAAAGAAAACAACCTTGGTCTTCAGATGCTTTTGAAGACCAAAAGATGCTTTTGTTTGGTGCGGTTTGGTGGTTTGTGGCATGGATGTCAATACTAATGAGAAGTGTAGTTGAGAAAGGAAATAATTATCCTGAGTGAGAGTGAAGTGGAGCTTATAAAGGGAAGAGCACGCTCAATAACAGAACCATTGAATAAGTGATGAGAAGAAGTGATAAATTATGTTCAAGATGAAAGGACGAACCTCCCAAGGCTGATTAGCTCACATTTTTGATGCACATAAACAACCTTTCTCTTTCTCTCTCACATCTCACAGGTTGAGGATCAGGAGTCATGGAGTCTCTCTTCGGGGGCCAGTTGGGCTTGCTGGGGGGTAACGAGGGTCTGAAAGAAGATGGCTGTGGGGTGGGCTGGTCCGGCTCTCCCTTATCAGAGGATATGTACTCTGCCTCCCACTTCGCCCTCATCAGCGCATACCAGGACATTAAGACTCGACTGGCTGGCCTCGAGCGAGAGAATGCAGACATCAAAAGAAAGCTCAAGATTTACGAGATAAAGGTACAAAACGCCTCAAAGGTCCTTTAGCCTCAGATATCAGCAGCGGTCACCTTAGATGTCGGCCGGTGTTGTAACTACCGATAGTGTGGGCTAGCATTAGTAGACATTTATTGTCCACATGCTACTGTAGATAAAATAGTCTGTTAAACCTAATTAAAAATTTTAAATTAGACATTTTCAAATGGCGTTGCCTATCAAATTAGTTTTTACTTCACCACAGTGTAGGGATGCTTAAAGGCCCACTGAAGTGCCTTTGAACGCGCAGCTTTGTATAATGCGTTGACGTAATTTCCACTGAAACAGGAAGCTAAGGCGGGGCATATTGAATGGCCCCTCACCCTTTTAAAATAGCCAACAGCGTTTAGTTTACCTCACAGACTGCAAGTCGTACTTGACAGCACCATGGAAGCGAATCTGAGCGCTGATGATACGTTGGATTCAATAATAGAGGTGTGAAGAAATTCTAGCCATTTCATTCTTAACCAACATGCAGTTAGAAAACGGAATAAAAGTTTGAGCAACCGAACACACATCTCAAACCCATATTGCTCCGTGAAGTGTCAACGGTTGCTTTGGCCAGGTGGTATTTATAGCATAGGGAGTGGGACGCTTTAGATTCTAGAGAGCATTTGATTGGACACAAAATGTGATGAGGAGCTGAAGTCCGCGGTGATGTCATAAAAATCCGTGATCCATTTTAGCCGAAGTGAGAGACTTTAAGTTTTTAATGTTTATGTCTCCTAAATGCGAATTTTGTTATTGATTTGGAACACACCAGCTTATTCATAACCTTAAGGCTGACATATTCATACTAAAAGCTAAAAAACGTAAATTTTGATTTCAGGGGGCCTTTAACATTTATCATATATATATATATATATATATATATATATATATATATATATATATATATATATATATATATATATATATATATATACATATATATATATGAAGAGTTCAGATGCAAAAGATGCTTTTGCATCTGAACTCTTCATATATATCACATAATCATCCAGTCAAAAGTAGGGTGTAGTAGACATCCTTGTTAGCCCTAAACCCTTTTCTCCTGCCTCATCTCACATTAATGCAGAGACTGTGACATGGTCACAGACGTTGAATATAGGACATTTAATCAGAGTAAAGCAGAGTGGACACACGTAGCAAATGATAATATGGTTACCTCACGCACAGCAGAGAACTGCGCTGAGAAAGAGCATAAAGCAATAATTAAACTAACCACTGCTGGTTGATGCCAAATGTTTTATAACTATTGTGGAGTTGCTTTACAGTTTTCTTGCAAAATTATGATCTTTGTGAGTTCAGCAGCTGAATACTGATTTAAGCTGTTGTCAGAGTTTATGCTAAGCAAATAACATTGAGTTGATTAATGACTGTGGCATGACAGCACTCATTAAGAGCTGTGCCTGCTTCATGTATGAAAGAGCTTTATTTATATACCAGCTGACACGTGAGCCGAGCTGTACATGAACAAGTGTGCATGCTCTCTGTAATTAGCATGTCACGCATCCACATAAAAACTCACAAAGCCACTTATACACACAATGCAAGATGCTCCTGATGCTGTTTAGATCGCTGTTAGGAAAGTAGATCACGTCTCTATTAATCATTAAACATGAACACGTGATTATTATTCACATTTAGATGAGAATGTTTATCTTTACAAATCAGGAGCACAATGCCTGTGCTGTGCAGTAACACACTCAACAGAGTGTGCAGCTGGTTCATTTGATGTGATCTTTTCGTACGACTAGGTAGGTTGGACAGATTCCAGGTCTCTGGGGAGCTGCAGGTTGTAGATGCTCCAGACTGGGTATTTTTAAAGCTTTTTGGGTTGGCCCTGCCCAAACATATGCATGTATACGCACCAAGGATGGCTAGGCTCTGAAGAACAGCTGTTTTTGCAGAGAGAGAGAGAGAGAGAGAGAGAGAGAGAGGAGAGAGAGAGAGAGAGAGAGCGAGAGAGAGAGGGAGAGAGAGAGAGAGAGAGAGAGCCTCCAGGGTTCTGCGTTCACTATGGCTCACTGCCTAGTAAAGGGCTAAAAGTGGGGAACAAATGCACACGGCTCTCAAAGCTTGTGGGAGTAAAAATGTATAAGATAAGATCCAGCACATCAGTGCACACAGCATCTACTGATATATATTATAGTGTGTATACTGTATGTCCTGGAAATTACCTAAAACACCATGACAAATACTGGTTTTACATATGTTTTAGGCAAGTCTAATCATATGCTGCTAAATTGCAGATGAACTTTATCCCATCTGAGGGCAGTAAATAAAAAGGTCTAAACAAAAAATTCCTTTCAGTGTTGCAAATACACTATTGTTCAAAAGTTTGGTGTTGGTAAGATTTTGTCACAAGGATGCATTTATTTGACCAAAAAACAAAAAAAACAAACATGTGTTACAGTAAAAACTGCAACATTGTGAAATTTTATTACAATTTAAAATAACTGATTTTTTATCCCTTTGTTTTAATATAATTTAAAATTTAATGTATTCCTGTGATGAGAAAAATGAATTTTCAGCATCCATTACTTATTACTTAGCCATTATGATCCTTCAGAAATCATTCTGAAATGCAGAAATATAGTACTCAAAAAAATTATTAATGGTGAAAATAGTTGTGGTGCTTAATATTTTTGTTGAAAACAAACTGCTAACTGCTGTTCTTTTCAAATATAAATCTTTTGTAAAATTATAATGTCATTACTGGCCCTTTTGATCAATTGAAATCATCCTTGCTGAATAAAAGTAATAATTTCTTTTTTAAAGAAAGAAAGAATGTATTTATTTTTGGCTTTTGCCTTTGTTTTATAGGAAAGGAAGGTGGTGAGAGAGTAACAACAAATGTGCTTCACTATACCTATCATCTGGATATATGCCCAATGCTTTTCTTGATCATTTCATAATTGCTTGAGAATTTTCACAAGCATCTGTTTTAAAAAAAATAAAAAAAATTATCTACTGCTTTATGCACAATGTTAAATCTCTAGACCTCATTTGCATAGAAAAAATGAATATTTGTGCTAAAAAGAAAGACTATGACTTCATTTAAACAGTGCTATAGTGCCCGGTTAAACCAGATTGTGGGTGGTTAGTGAATATAATGATGGTTTGTGTGCCAAAAGTGGTACAACTGTTTAATGAACTCAAACCCCTGGTTTCACAGACAAGGCTTAAGCCTAGTCCCAGACTAAACTGCATGTTTGAGTTGTCCTACCTGAAAGCAAGGGCATATCTTAAAATATGTCAGTGCCATTGTTTTTTCTCAAGGTTCACACCAGTAATGTTTTTTTCTAGGGCATGTTTATAAAAGCTACTTAAATGTCCTAATTAAACCAACGCCTAATCCTGGCTTAATCTAAGCCCTGTTTGTGAAACCAGTCCTAAATGATTCTGTTTAATGGCGGTTTGAGCCTGTGATGACCCATGTCACTTTTCTTGTACGTGTGTGTAGTTCCCCATGATAAGCGAGTTTGGAGAGGACAGAAACTCCTACTGCTCCTTTGAGCCCAAAGACACAGCGCTGCTCCAGTCAGAGAATGGCAGTCTGCAACAGAGAGTCAACATGCTGACCCTCGAGGTGAGAGGACAAACACATATACACACATCCTCCTCTTTCTGGACTGTATTTCATCTGTTATTCTGCTCTTGTTATATTGTGATTTGGCTATATTGTTTTGTAAATCTGGATTACACAACACAAAATGGAAAGATTATAGAGTTACAGTAATACGATTAGTAGGGTAATGAAGGACAACTTTTGAATGCCCAGTCATTCATGACAAAGGCCTTACGTAATCTAGACCACAAAGCGTTCGGTTTTGTGTGCCTGAAGCCCGCTCTTAATCGTCTCCTCCGACTGGCTGTGATGTGGAGTGTAAATGGGAAGATCATACTCTCTCTCTGCATCTCTCGGCTCATTGCCTGGCGAAGCGTCTCATTAATTAATGATGCTTGCTATGTGTTTCCATAGCCACCCAGCAGCCTTCCCTACGTCGAAGAGACAGATTTCTCTTTGTCATCTGTTCTTCTCTTTCCCACACCTCCCTCGCTTTTGCTGACGTTTGATACTTTGTGTGTACATTCCTTATTCTTCCCCTCTATCATCGCTTGACTGTGGATTCTTCTTGTGTTTCATTCTTTACTTTTTTTTCCCTAACACCAAAGAGCTTTGCAGTCTTGAGCTATCGCAGAGATCTAATGCAGCGCAATTAAAAGTAAATAACCCGTTTTTTTTATTTGTCTGAAAATAAGCTACTATTATCTGTGAAGCCAAAGGATCATTGCGCAGAGGTGTGTTATATGATAATTGAAGTAGATGCTTATGTGTCTCTATCAAAATGAAAGTGCAGGCAACGACACGAATGCATTTGTTTCATTTTTATATCAGGTAGAACACCCTCTGTCGATAAATAACCTGTTTCTACTGACAAGCAATTTGTCAGAATGTGAAACTTGTATTCAACATGAACAGTTGACAGAACAGTCACTAGCCCTTTCGCACTTCGGCGCTGCGAAAGCCCAGCCTCCAGAGGAAGGCCTGGAATACACATATGTACTAACCATTTGGGGTAGTGAAACATATGGCAGTCCCTGAGGTAGTCCCAATCCGAGGGAAGTGGGAGCGTACTCAACAGGGACGACAGAACGAGTCTGTCAAGGGGAAGACACGGCTGAACTGCACGTGGCATCATGGGTCACCGTAGAGACCACTGGAAAAAACACCCAGTCTACTAGCAACTCCTACTAGAGGTAGCAGACCTGGCGCCAGGCGGTCCACCATGCCTGGCACCGGAGGGGTGATGGAGGAACTCACGAGGCTCACCGACGTAGGGCGCCAACGGAGCAAGACGCACGTATCCGGCCGAGGCGCGGAGTGGCGTAGCAAGCCGACACAACCTATTCCCTCGCACCACTGGCCGTAGAGAGTACTCGGGAGGAAACAGGTTCCACACGTAGGCTATAGAATCTAGCGAACGTGTTCGGTGTCGCCCAGCCTGCAGCTCTACAAATGTCTGTCAGCGAGGCGCCTTGAGCCAAAGCCCAGGAAGCGGCAACACCTCTAGTTGAGTGAGCGCGCAACCTGGGAGGACAAGGCTCACCCAGAGACTCATACGCTCGGGTGATAGCATCCACTAACCAGTGAGCTAACCTCTGCTTGGAGACAGCCTTCCCCTTCTGCTGGCCTCCGTAACAGACAAAGAGCTGATCTGAGGTCCTGAAGCTATGCGTTCTGTCAATATAAACCCGCAGGGTGCGGACGGGACAGAGAAAAGCAAGGGCTGGGTCTGCCTCCTCCTGGGGCAGCGCTTGCAGGTTCACTACCTGATCCACGAAGGGAGTGGTAGGAACCTTGGGCACATATCCAAGCCGGTGTCTCAATACAACATGAGAAAGGCCCGGCCCAAACTCAAGGCACGATTCGTCGACCGAAAAAGCCTGCAGATCCCCGACCCTCTTGAAAGAAGCCAATGCCAACAGGAGCGCTGTCTTAATGGACAGGATATTCAACTCAACTGATGACAAGGGCTCAAAGGGAGGACTTTGAAGAGCTCTAAGAACCAGAGCTAGGTCCCAAGAGGGTACAGAGTGCAAAACACGAGGTGGATTTAACCTCCTAGCACCCTTAAGGAATCTGATGATCAGGTCGTGCTTCCCCAAGGACTTACCTTCTACTGCATCGTGATGCGCTGCTATTGCAGCGACATACACTTTGAGGGTGGAGGGAGACAGCCTTCGCTCCAACCCATCTTGCAGGAAGGAAAGCACGACTCTGATCGGGCAAGTTCGGGGGTCCTCCTGACAGGAGGAACACCAATCGACAAACAGGTTCCACTTCAACGCATAGAGGCGCCTCGTAGAGGGGGCTCTAGCGGAAGTGATGGAGTCTACCACTGCCTGTGGCAGGCCATCTAGAACCTCCGCGTCCCGTCCAGGGACCAGACATGGAGTTTCCAGAGGTCTGGACGCGGGTGCCATAGAGTGCCCCGTCTCTGAGAAGAAGGTCCTTCCTCAGAGGAATCGGCCAAGGAGGGGCTGTCGCGAGGAGCGTGAGTTCCGTGAACCAAGTCCTGGTGGGCCAATACGGCGCCACTAACAGGACCTGCTCCTCGTCCTCCCTGACCTTGCACAGAGTCTGTGCAAGAAGGCTCACTGGGGGAAAGGCATACTTGCGCAGGTCCCGGGGCCAGCTGTGAGCCAGGGCGTCCGTGCCGAGGGTCCCCTTGGTCAGGGGGTAAAACCACTGGCAATGGGTCGTGTCTGGAGAAGCAAACAGGTCTACCTGTGCGACTCCGAAGACACTCCAAATCAGCTGGACCGTCTGGGGATGGAGTCGCCATTCTCCTGGCAGGGGAGGCAGCCGTGAGAGCTCGTCTGCCACACGGTTGAGCTCCCCTGGAAGATGAACGGCACGAAGCGACCTCAGATGCTTCTGACTCCATAGGAGGAGGTGGGAGGCGAGTCGCGACATATGACGGGAGCGTAGACCACCTTGATGGTTGATGTACGCAACGGTCGCAGTGCTGTCCGTTCGGACCAGTACATGCTTGTGTCTGAGAAACCCCTTGAGGCGACATAAAGCTAGACGTACTGCTTGCAACTCTAGGCAGTTGATGTGCCAATGCAGCTGGGGCCCCGTCCACAGACCCGAGACTGCATGCCCGTTGTACGTGGCCCCCCAACCCATGGCAGAGGCATCCGTGAAAACCACAGCATGCCTGGAAACCTGGACTAAGGGCACTTCGGCCCGAAGAAACACAGGGTCCGACCATGGGAAGAAGGTTTGGCGGCAGCGCGGGGTAACTTTGACCCGGAGCGTACCGCTCTGCCACGCCCACCTCGGGACTCGATCGTGAAGCCAGCGCAGAAGCGGTATCATATGCAACAGGCCGAGCGGCGTTACTGCGGCTGCGGCTGCCATATGCCCCAGGAGCCTCTGAAATTGTTTCAGTGGAACCGCTGTCCTGCCTCAAAAGGACTTGAGGCAGGTGAGCACTGACTGGACGGGCTCCTCTGTGAGGCGCGCAGTCTGGGCGACCGAGTCCAGTTCCATACCGAGATAAGAGATCCTCTGCACGGGGCAGAGTTTGCTCTTGTCCCAGTTGACCTGAAGCCCCAACCGACTGAGGTGCCGGAGCACCATGTCCCTGTGATCGCACAACACATCTCGCGAGTGAGCTACAACTACATAATTTGCAGAATGTTGCAAATTTTAATTTTTATAAAGAAAAAAATATTTTTGTAAATCAAATATGTGTTATTTATACATACGCACACACAAATTATATATATATATATATATATAACTTTAAAGGTGATTTTCTCAATGTTTAGATTTTTTTGCACCCTCAGATCCCAGATTTTCAAATAGTTGTATCTCGGCCAAATATTGTCCTATTCTAACAAACCATACATCATCTGAAAGCTGAATTGTATAAATGTATAAGCATTGGTGTATAAATCTCAATTTCAAAAAATGTACCCATGTGACTGGTTTTGTGGTCCAGTGTCACATATATATATAATATATAATCAGAGTAAAAATCAGAACTACTAGAAGGGGAGTTGAGCCCTGATATTATTGAAATATAGTTAACAGTTAATACTGTTGCTTAACAGTATGTGGCAGAAAAATAAATAAGATAAATGCATAAGATTTAGGTCACAGCTTCCAGCAAAATTTGTATGGGCCTATTAGGAACATATACATTCCATATTAGCCAGTGAAAGAGAAATGAGAATGTTTTTAATATATTCTTATACTACACCTGCCTAATACCAAATGTTACAACAGCTTGTCATTATACAGCCTGAGGACAGCCCAACTGTCCTTGTAATTCAAAGCACATATTAAACACACTAAATATTGCTTTGATGAAAATGTAAAAGTGCAAAAAGATTTCTGTGAGGATTAAGCCAATGGAAAGTGAATGCAATGATAGGAGTGTGTGTGTGTGTGTGTGTTCTGTAGCTTCAGAAGAGCAAAGAACGAGAGGAGCAGCTTGAAGATGTCATTCAGGCCTATGAGAAGATCCACATGGAGAAGTCCAGCCTTCAGCGAGACCTGGACAAGATGGTGAGAGCTCTTCTAAAAATTCATTCCCCGACATCCATGCTAAGTTTGGCTGCCGAGCGGATGGGCAGTTGCGATAATTAGCCTCTCCATGTGCTTCAGGCTTTAATCCAACCAGGTGTCCACTTGATTAATCTTGTACTATGCGTACGTCCTAACGAGGCTGTGTGAATGTAATTGGGCTCTTATATTTCCCAGCCAAGCCCTCGTATAAGTGGATGATGCTGGATATCTGTTATCATATTTGCACATTTCAATTCTCAGTTTTAAACATGGGTCTCAAATGGCTTCGAATGGATTGGGACCAAAAGAGTGAAGTTTTGAAAATTGCATGATGCAAGCTTTTGAGCATCTGCGCCGTTCGCCTCTCTGAAACACTCAGCCAGCTATCAGCTGTTAGATCTACATGTCCTCATCTTTTATTGCTGACAAAAAATTCCACATAGACGTGAATGTCATGAGAATCTGCATGGTGAAAGTAATGGCTTCTTTGGCCTTGTCTATCTTTTCATCAGTCCCTCTTCGCCCGTGTTACTCTCTGTGCTTTCTCTTTTGGCGTTTCAGTTTTAATATTTTATAATCTTTTACTTTTGTGCTCATCTTTGTCCCTTTCCCTCTCTTCTTTTCTCTTTCTTCTCTCACTCTTTCCCGGTCTCAGACGTCTATGGTGGAGAAGCACGTCGAGCGGATTCACAGTCTAGAGTCGGCTCTGAGGCAGAGAGAAAGCTCTCTGCACAAACTCAACACACAGCTACACAACAAAGACATGCAGTATCTGCAACTGCACAGCCCTGACCCACATAGTAAGTCTTGTTTTGTGTGTGTGCATGCAGATGTTCATTTAGAAATCAGTCAGTGGTCTAGGACATGCGGATCTGTGATTAAAACCGCTACTGTTGACTCGTTCGCTCGTGCTGTATTCACTACATAGTGAATGTCATATAGGTCTCTACAAGTAAAGAGTGCATGAAAATGTGTGTATTCGGTCTGTACTGCACTTTGTATGATCTTACGTCACATTTATTTCAAAACAAAAAACTGGCAAAATATTTAGTGGTCTTTTAAAAGTCTTAACCATTTTAATCAATTAATCAAATTAGCAAGAGTTGCACAAATAATGTAGATAAAATAACTTAAAATAGCCTTCCCTAACTTGCAGACAGCTTTTTACTGGAAGAAGAGTCAGTGTTGTTCCTCTCTCTGTTAAAGGGATAGTTCACCCAAAAATAAAAATGTTGTCATCATTTACTCACCCTCAAGTTCTCCCAAATCTGTATGACTTTCTTTCTTCTGTTGAACACAAAATAAGATATTCTGAAGAATGCTGGTAACCAGATAATAGACGGTAGCCACTGACTTCCATCGTAGGAAAGAAAATACTATGGAAGTCAATGGCTACCGTCAACTGTTTGATTACCAACATTCTTTAAAATATATTTTTTTGTGTGAAATATAAAGAAACTCGTACAACATGAGAGTGAGTAAACAGTTACAGAATTGTGCATGAAAAATTAACTATCCATTTAATGGCTTTAAACAGTTCAGTTGGTGAAAAATGTCTCCCAGTTCATTTGAGTTTAATGTGAGACCAAATATTCACTGTAGGATTCAAAGGCCAAGGCCAAAACATGAGCCTGATGGACTTGTTCTCAAGCTCCCGGTTGTCTTTGCAGTGTGGACAGGAGCATTGTCTTGTTAAAAAAAATATCTGATCCTCATTCCTCTTTAGATAACAACTTTTCATTTGTGGGAACCAAGCCATTCTGCAATATTCTCCTGTATGCCAAAGCATTAAATGCCTTTTCACAGTTAAGTAGCTCACCAATACCAGCAGCTTAAAAGGCTCCCCACACAATAACACCTCTCCCTCCACGCTTCACTTGAGTAGAGATGCATTTATTATTATATTTCTCACCAGATTTTCGAAGACTCCGCTCTGGAGCTTCACCATGCAACTCGTGTTTCATTGAGATTCATCACTCCACACTAAATTCCCATATTCTGCTGAAAACTTCATTCTGTATTTTGATGTTTTTCTGAGACCGCAATGACTTTAAGTAATGCATTTGCTTAAATTTTGCTCATATCCTGACTAATATTTAGTGGTTAAGACAATTAAAAGCTTGGTGTTTTGCCATTTATATATATTTGCTATTAGGTTTATATATCAGCATGTTCATTATTTGTTATTTTAGGTGCCTGCCTCATTTGATTTCCACTCCAACAATTGTGTATTGGGTCTTTGAAGTGTCCTTTTTCATTATATATGCTTCACAATTTCTGTCCAGTTTTCAATCTTGCCTAATTTAGTTTTATTTCAAAGAGCCTCTCTCCGATGAAGGACTTCAAACAGACCAAGCATCGGTCCTCTTGTCCTTTTGGTCCTCTTTGTTTTTTCCCCTGATGGCAGTGTTGTGTTGCATCTCTCTCCTTTTGCCTAATTTCCCTCTTCCTTTCTCTCTTTCCTTTCACTGTCTCTTTTTATTCGGATTGAGGCTCAGAAAAGACTCTCACAACAAAGAGACTATGTAACTAAGTGGAAAGGACATGCGTTCCCTTTCAGGAATCTAAAACATTTCAGTCAAACTCAAAGGCGCTCAACAGGAGTCAGATAATCCCGGAGAACTCAAGTAAATTATGTATTTATGTTAATTGCACACCAGAGATGTTCTGTAACCTTTTCAGAAAATAATATAAGAATTATGTCAATTTTGTGTGCATTAATGAATACAAATATTACATGCAACTATGGAGGAAAAAATAAAATAAAAATCCATCTCACTGTGAATTTGGTGTGAGATGTAGGCGTGCAGGGGTGTGTGTTTTCTGCTTGCTTATTGCTGAACTGTCACAATAGCTGCTGGCTCAAGGACTGCTTTTCTATGAGCTGCTGAATCACAGCACCCACGCCGGGGGTGAGGAGCAGGACGCTTTGACAGGAAATAGTTCAGTCTTGTATTCTCCATCTTCAAGGTTTCTGAGCTACGTGGAGTAAAGGACGCATGTAGGGTGACTTTAGGTTGGATTTCTGCCCTGTTAACAATGTTGGCCCTAAAGGGCAACAACCAAACCTCCTGTCCGGATAAGTTGCCGTCTTTTCCATTGGCTGATGGAGGAGAGAATTTCCCATTACATAGTGTAGATAAACACAAAAGGTATTTCTGTTGGTCTTTCTTAAACCTGTTTTGCCAAAAGTGACAGATGAGGTCAGAGATATATCTGATGCTGTCAGACAATTTGTCTGCAACATCCTATGTTCTGAGGATGTTTCTTTTGAGGAACACCAGCAATATATCGATATTCATGAAACATTATACTTCACATTTTTGGTGATTTATTTAATTTCAGCCTTTGATGTGCCATCTATTTTTTAAACTTCATACTTTAATAACTTAAAGTTTGAAAATCTCACATTGGCATTCAAATCATTCATATTGACAATATCCCCACACTGTACTGGATTCCCAGATAGCAATGGGGATTCCCAGATAGCAATGGAGATTCCCAGGGGCCTCATCCTTGCTTCAATTCTGGCTCAGTTCTGGCTGGGTCCCCAGCCCAAAACTGACCCACACGCTGAAAACGGACACAAACAATTACCTCAATTACCCCAGATGTGGCCCACACCCTGTAAAATGACTCCCATTTATTGATATGGCCCAGGTCTGGCCCATGCACTGTAAGATAGATCTGGCTGATTTGATCTTCTTTCTTACATTTATTTGCATATTGAATTGTGATTGGTCTGTCATTTGCATTCTGAAGGATCCTTTGTGAAAGGCTTTTTACAAATAAATTATTATTATTAATTTATATATTATTTAACTTATTTATTGCTATTTAACTTTTTATAGACATTTACACTTCAACAGAACTCAATTTACACAGAACTAAAGTATAAAAAACACAAGCTTATATTTACTTCTTTTTTCTGCCTTGCAAGCCTGATATTTCCTAGTTACTTTTATTCTTTTTAAACAAATTTTGTATTGCATAGGCTGTGTATGTTGACCTTATTTTCCATCAAAATATTTGTAAGATTATTTTACTGATTTTGCTACATATTCTCCTGTCCTAGCAGTACATGACAGATGTTCAGTTTTATTCATTTACGCAATGTGTTTGGCTTATCTAATCATGACAACTGTCCCATCTCTAGTGCTAGACTGCCCCATGACCCTGCAGAGCTCCCGAAGTCTGGACACCCTCTCTGACCTCAAATTACAGCGCCTGGAGGCGGAGCTAGAGGAGGTACGGCACGAGGCTCAGGGGGCGTGTCAGAGGGAGGAGGAGCTAAAGGCTGATTGTGAGAGACTACGGGAAGAGCTGAGAGACTTGGAAAGCAACCAGAGACAGAGGGTCAGTGACATGCACATGCTTAAAGATATGAACTACACATTGTCAGAATAGAGTTTTGACCAAAAATCAAACTCTTAGGTAAAAGGATCAATGGGGTTCTAAATAGAACCCCTATAGGATTCTAGGCTCAATTTTAAAATACCATTTATACCAAAAAAGGTTCTATATAAAGAGAAATGTCTTAAATGTTTGCATAATACTTTAGTGTTTGACGGGTTATTTTAAAAATAGATTCTAGTGAAAAGGTATGTTTACAAGCTGCTTAATTCATAAAATGTCCTTAAAATTAAAAATCCATTAAATCAACTGTTAATAAAACCAAATTAATTATTTAAAACTAAATCCATAAAAGGATTCATGATGGAAACGTCTAATAGGTTCTATATAAAAACTGCCTGACATAACAGAACCATTTAAGGTTCTATGTAGAACCTTTTTTTTTCTAAGAGAAGCAGATCTATTTGACTATCTGTGCTTTAACAGATAGAAAACAATGTGATGAGTAATAATAAAACAATCAAAATTCAATAAAAAAAACTTTTTCTTTCAATTATAGCCTAGTAACTGAATTTTGCCTTTGAATTTAGTCTCAGATCCAGCAGTGACGTGACCTTTTATGCTTTTATAAACTTGGACTTTCTTTGGAAGAAATTAATACTTTTATCAAGGATGCACTATATATTGCACAAAAAAAAAAATTAATCTGCAAAATTGTTTTCGTAATAAGAAGAAATGTTTCTTGAGCACCAAATCATCATATTAGAATGATTTCTGAAGGATCATGTGACACTGAAGACTAATGCTGAAAATTCAGCTTTGCCATCACAGGAATAAATTACATTTTAAAATATAATAAAAAGAAATGTAATTTAAATTGTAGTAAAATGTCACAATATTACTGTTTTAATTAAAAAAAAATGCAGCCTTGGTGAGAGACTTTTCAAAAAAAGAAAATAAATTTGTAACCCTTTACAAAAAGGTCTCAGTTGTTAACGTTAGTTAATGTATTAACTAACATGAACTAACCATGAGCAATTCATATGTTACTGTATTTGTTAATCTTTGTTAACTTCTTTTGTAAAAATACAGGTTTGTCTGTTCATGTCAGTTAACTAATGTTACAATTAATGTTAACAAATACAACTTTTGTATTATTAGTAAATGTTGAAATTAACATTAACAAAGATTTATACATGATGTACTGTAGAAGTGCAGTTGATTATTAGTTCATGTTAACTAATGAAACCTTATTGTATAGTGTTACTAAGAAATCTTGCCGACCCCAAACTTTTATAGGTCAGATTGCACATATGTAATATACAGAAAGTATAAAGCCTGACATGACTGTCTTTTGCACAGGAGGTGAGCTCCACATGTGGACAGTGTGATGTGGAGTGGATAAAGAAAGTTGGAGATGAACAGTAAGTGTCTATTTCCTTGATTAAAAGACCACAGCTGCACATACTTTTTGTTGTGGGTTTTGCTGCAATTGCATGGCTAGTTTCCTTTAAATGTGTGGGCCATGGATATGTGCCAGTAGAGGGCAGTATAGCAATTGGCAAGCCTCCAGATCACTTTCACAATCACACAGAAGTGGTCTAAAGTCTAACCGACGTTGAAAAGAATACAGGTGAACTGAAAGTAACCTGTGTTTAAGTGAAATGGGGAGTCTTGGAAAGGAAGGTCCCAGTAATGCCTACATCTCTTTGCACCTCACAGTTTCATACTCTACTCCCCCTCTCTGTTTGAACTGCTGGTTCTTGTAAAAGCCGTGATTTAACAGAAAACGGACAAAATCTTGCATGCAGTTACTCAGACATTCTTATGCTGGTAGTTTTTTTTGATGTTTTGTCTTGTTTTCTAACAATGTTCTGGTATCTTTAATTGAAATTGCCATCCCTGCCATCCCCATTTTTCATAAATGTACGTTATATGTTTTTTCTTAAGCAATGTACAGATCAAATTTTAGATTTTAATGGTAACTTTATTGATCAAGTTAATAGTTAGTAATAAAAGTATTGAAAATGGATACATTTAGCTAATATTAATGCATTGTTAGCTAAATTTGCTTAACTTCTACGGATTAAATAAAAACTATCTTTAACTAACAGTTAAAATGGTCTTTAAGCATATGGCGCACTGCAAGGTGGTGTCCCAACATGGCACCCCTTACGAAAAAGAAGTATACTTCAAGTTCATTTTATGAAGTATACTTGAGTAATGTTCAAGTATATTTTTAAGTATACTTTATGTAGTAAGTATACTAATGTCAATATGTACTAGTAGTAAACTTGTAAGTGTACTATTTTAATACCGCTTGGGACTAAATTGGCCCACTTGAAGTATATAAAAGTGTATGTTTAAGTGTACTATAAGTGTAACAGTAGTAAACTTTAAGTGCACTGCAAGTGAACTTATGGGTATACTAGTAGTTTACTATTTTAATACTTGTAGCAACTTTGAAGTATACTCTCAGTAAACTACTAGTTTAGTACTTTTATATTGCAAGTATACTAGCAAGTTTTCTTTTAGTGTACTCTCAGTAAACTACTAGTTTAGTAGTTTTATACTACAAGTTTTCTTTAAGTGAACTTAACATTATACTTATAGTTTACTATTTATATATATTTTTTGCACTTGCAGTAGGCCTAATACTACTATGTTCTAATGTTATTTTTTATACTTGAAAAATACCTTTAACTGTACTTTAATTTGAAAAAAAAATGACTAGCTTCATGCATCCTTTTTTATCAACACTTGAATGTTCGTAAGTTTCATAAATAAAGGCAACATTTTAAACAAAAAAGATGAGAAAAATCTCATTTTTGTCAAAGACTACTCCTTGATCAGATTCAGAACGATGATCAAAACACAGATAGAGTATATAGAGTCCAACACCAACAGAGCTTCACAGTCGTTTTCTCTTCATGGGTTTTATATCAATATTTTAATCAATATTTTTCAAACAATGTAAGTTTCATAAGACTGTATATGAAAAACTATGTAAAAAAAAGTATATTTAATAGGCTACTCAATCAAAAGAGTTAACACAACTACAAGCCAAGTATATTTTGAATAACTAAACTTGTAAGTATATCTCGATCAAAAGATTGAGTACAAGTAGAGGCCAAATATACTTGGACTTTTCTCTCAGTATAAGTCAAGGACACTTAAGTATATTTCTGAGAAGTACATAAAGTATATTTTTGAGAAGTATATAAAATGTAGACTGATAGTATGCTTTCTTTTTAGTTGAAAAGAAGTATACTAATAGAACACTTGAATAAACGTATTTTTCGTAAGGGAATTATTATCGCTGTGTACAAGATCAGGTTCAGTTCCATTACTCTATAAACTATTCCACCCGAAAGCTTGTTACTATATAAACTTGAACATGTTAGTTCATAAGACAGTGTCTAATATTATTATTATTATTTTTAAGTATTTAATAAGTTACTCAATCAAACTAGTAAACACAAGTACAAACCAAGAATACTTAGTATACTTAATTATACCTTTAAGTATATCTCGATCAACAAGTAGAGGCCAAATATACTTAGACTTTTCTGTCAGTATAAGTCAAGTATACTTAAGTGCAATTTGAAGTATATTTCTGAGAAGTACATAAAGTATATTTCTGAGAAGTACATAAAAAGTTGACTAAAAGTATACTTTCTTATTTTTAGTTGATAAGAAGTATACTAATAGCACACTTGAATAAACTTCTTTTTCATAAGGGACTCTATAAACCAGAGAGTGTCACCTCATTGTATAGAAACTCAGTTAAACTGTTTTTAAGTGTGTGTGTGTGTGTGTGTGTGTGTGTGTGTGTGTGTGTGTGTGTGTGTGTGTGTGTGTGTGTGTGTGTGTGTGTGTGAGTTTGTTTTCATGACAACTGAGGACATTTTTATGATAACACACCTGCAAATGAGGACACTCAGGAAAATAGGTGATATATGAGGACATTTTGGGTGTCCTCATTTTTCAAATGGCTTTAAAAACATACTAAGCAGTGTTTTTTTTTTAATGTAAAAATGCAGAATGTTTCCTGTGATGGGTAGGTTTAGGGATAGGGGCAGTGTAGGGGGATAGAATATACAGTTTGTACAGTATAAAAACCATTACGCCTATGGAATGTCCTCACAAATCACATAAACATGGCTGTGTGTGTGTGTGTGTGTGTGTGTGTGTGTGTGTGTGTGTGTGTGTGTGTGTGTGTGTGTGTGTGTGTGTGTGTGTGTGTGTGTGTGTGTGTGTGTGTGTGTGTGTGTGTGTGCATTGAGATGTTTGGTTTGATATCAGATAGCAAAACTTAAAGTGCTTTATTCACCCAAAAAAATAGTTGAGATGGATGTTTCGCAACTATTTTTAATAATGCTCTTTGGTGTAAGGTCCTTATTTGTTGTGTATTTGTATGGTATTTATCGTCTGCAGTGTGTGCTGTGCTGATTAAGTTATTTGGCTGCTTTATATTGAAGTTTTGCTGAAAAATAGAAGATAAATACATATAGCCAACATTTGTTCGCATAAAGATGAAGAATATTATAGATACTAGTTTCAGAACAAAGGTCAGACATCGCTCAAGCATCCCACATACCCATCCCTCCCACACTAGTTCATCATCATCAATATTCACATAAAAAAGCTCAGATATACACACACACACATACACATCCTCCCACCGTTTTTTTTTTTTTTAACTTTTTGTACTGAATAGTACTGCAGCTGCTCAACAAAAGGCAAGTCAAGTCAAGTCGCCTTTATTTCTATAGCGCTTTTTATATACAGATTGTTTAAAGCAGCTTTACAGAGATAACAGAAAAATAACGCAACAAAGTTTGTTTCCAGAAGAAAATAGCGTCACAGTCTGAGCTTAAGTAAGCTCAGTGATGTTTCATCTTTGTTGTAAAAAAAGAAAAGGTGTGTGTGTGTGTGTGTGTGTGTGTGTGTGTGTGTGTGTGTGTGTGTGTGTGTGTGTGTGTGTGTGTGTGTGTGTGTGTGTGTGTGTGCGCGTGTGTGTGTGTGAGCAAGCATGTGTGGAGGTGAGAAAAGAAGTGTTGCACATCATAAATCTGCTGTAAATACCTCATTGATAGATAGTGTCTATCAAATGAGAATGACACTTGGACAGTTGAGTTGTTGCTCAGGCGTCTGTAATGATGGAAGAGAAAGGAAACTCATTATCGCTGAGTACAATGGATGCTCAGGAGCCCAGAGGGCCAAATGATGGACACAATGAGCAGAACGGTAAGAATATCCAATGCTATGGCTAATTGGCCAGCAACAGGGGAAAACTTTGCAGATCACTGGTGGTGTGAGCTGGTTAGAACCGATTGGCCTGTGGCTTCTTTTGATCTTTGGTCTATGAATACAAATTAAAGATAAGCATCCAGTACATTGCCTATGCAGAGGTCAGTTTGTTCTGTGGTATTAAGTAGTCTCAATATAAACACATGCAAGGCATGATTATGCAACTATGCTGCTGAATCTCTTTTATTCAGATATCGTTGGGCCATATGGTTATTTGCGTGTGTGTATGTGTGTGTTTTGTGTGAGTGGAGGGCTGAGAAAGATTTTTAGTCCTCCACTAACAGAGAAAATTGACTAGATGTGACCTTGCACCAGACCGCTTTTTGGCGGCAGCTGACTCATTTCACTCATCTTATTAAAATGCAGTGAACTTCATGATTAGTATTGGTCCCTTCATGCATGTTTGACTCTCATCATGTTTTTTTTTTCTTATTTAGTCATTATTATCATTTTGCAATGAATTAAAATATGCATTATAGTGACTTTACATAGACAAAGTGGTAGTTGACCTTTAAAGCTTTTTGAAATGGTTTTCAATTTTGCAGTGATTAGATTAGCTTTTTTATATTTTTTATTATTAGAATGGTGCTGACTCAAAAAGTATAAGTTAATTTAACACTATGATGGTTACACATACTATATACTTCTCTGTGGTTCTCAAATTCATGCGAATGTAGGCAAGTTTAAAAAAGTGAGTGGTGACATGTGCCCTCTGAAGCGTAAAAACAGAAATGTCTCTCCTGATATATCTGACACCATCTCAAAAGTGATAAGTCTTTTTAGAATAAAGCACTGAAGGTTTTTATGAATTTGGTCTGCACAAAATCAGATAAAGTGCATCTGATGACAAAGTGTCTGTTTCCTTGCATCAAAATTAGTTGGCATGGTTTACAATAAACTTTTTGATGATTATCACAAATGTATCACTCATCTGTGTCAGGCTTATTGTGTATTTGAAAAATGTATCTTTTGAGTAAACAAGATAATATCAATACAGTATTTGATAAAATGATTAATTATTTTGTGAAATGATTATCAATGAAAGGAAAGCAACAAGTTTGCAAGTTAAGATGTAATGTACAGTTGACCAGTCATTTTATTCTATACAGTACTGTTTATAGGACTGTTTATCATATAAAAAAACCAATTAGACATGAAAAATTAATTATGAGTTAGTTATTTTGTAATGTGAGAAGAAGGAGATCGCAGAGTGCTATGAGAGACTACCACAGTTATGTAGGAAATCAGTTGGCAATTTTTGTGATGACTGGGGCTTTTTAGAAATTTTGTTGCCATGGTGAGTGACGACGGCAGAGTCATATGATTAAAAACTACACTGTTTTCTTCTCTGGCACAGTCATGCGTTATGTTCTTTCTGGTGGAGCGACACATATCACAGTTAAATAGTGTTACCAACTGTCATAAACATAATTATCAACCATTGTTATGTGCTGAAGCATATCACCTTATTATTGCTTTTATATGTCATAAGTGCTGAGGAAGTACTGCTGATATTTTTTATTGTCATTGTCAGTTATATGTGCGGTTTAGATCCAGTGCAGTTCCATCTCAGCTGGTTAGCAGGCAGTCATAGCAAGATATTAATTACACTTGGTATGTAATGTTTAGTTTTGTAAATAAGTGCAATTTACAGTATGAGCCTAATTTATATAACAAGAATATGGCAATGAGGGTTAAACTTGGTGGTTTTAATACTAAAACGGTTTCTTTTCTCATTCTCTCTTTTTCTCCTGTTCTCTGTACAGAGTCAATCTGGCTTTGGCCTATACTGAGCTAACAGAGGAGTTGGGCAAGTTACAGACTCTGACCTCGAAACAGACCGAGATATTGCGGAAAGCCTCACAGGAGCCGGTTAGCCCAGGTATGAGGACAAGGCATCCATATTATACATTCATTCAGAAATGTATAGATTTGAACAACTGTAATTATATTTTACACAGTCATGAACATACACTATTCGGCCAGAAGTACGTAGACACCGTCTAATTACCGGTTTGGCTATCTCATGTACAGTTGAAAGAGGTCCATGACTGAATAAAATTAAACTGGCTTGATTACAAGATCCAAAAATTGGATAAAGCCTGTTTACATGGTTGCAAAGAAGAAATCACTAATTTGATATATTCCCGTATGTGGCACCCACAGCACTCAATTAAGTCCTTTGGGATGATTTAAAACATCGACTGCCAACCTGACCTTACCGGTTCTCAAACGTTTTGCCATGTAGTGTTAAGAAGACCTGATTTAGGTAATAATCATATTTTCATACTTGAATGAACCTGTAAGACTTGAGAAATTAGAAAATGCCGGACAGTCTGGTTAAGGAGCGACCAGACCCTGAGAAGACAGGATCTTGCTGGAAATGACCATTTGAACTCACCATTTGAGACAAAAGTCGCAACTCCGAGTCATCCTAATCTACATTTCATTCCCTCATCCCTCACCCCTTCTCTCTCATACTCAGATCACCTGAATTCACCCAAGAAAATATACAGTTTAATGTGAATGATTATCATCGACTTTATACATATTTAGTATCATTTGAAATGTCTCAGTGCGACTGGTACAAGTGTCTCATTTCTAAGTAACTAAGTAAAACAAAAGGTAATAAGGTTTTTAAGAGTTTAGGGATAACTGGCACACAAAGGAAGGTGGTCTCTAGACAAATGGTCTCCTACCCCCCAAAAGGTGTCAACTCTGAATGTAAATTCCCATTGTTAGCAGATGTTTCCATGTGAAAGAAGTTTCTGTCTATATAAGGAAATGCAACGAGAAGATCGTGGCTTTTCTGTATTTCAGATTAGCCCTTGAGCCTGAGAGTAAAACTCTCAGCTTCATGTATAATGTTGGGTTTGCATCTCTTCTCTTTATTCCAGAGTATTTGATGTTTTGTATGGATTATCTTTGAATTGATTATGAAATTGGCATGATACATAATAAATTGTTACATTTGATTATTCTAACTGACTTTGACATTATTTTCATTAAAGAGTTAAAAGGAATAGTCAAACATTCGCTCACGTTTAATGATGCACAGATATAATTAAAACCTTTTCATTTATGGAGTCAGATGAAATAACGAGAAAATACATTTTCAAATGTATTGCATTTAATCAAAAAATACTTTGCCTCGAGAAAAGACAGTAACACGTAGAGGCCTTCCGCGCTGGTCGGATGCCGGACTTTGGGCCGATCGAGCGTGAGCCTACAAACCTCTTTTGCAATAGAACCAATTTGTTGACCTCGTCAAAATTCATGTGCTTTTTTTTAGCATTGCATGCTTGTTTGCTCTTGCTGTATTCCACAAGGAATATTTTTGCTGACGTCTTGATCGTCTCTCACATTGAGTGTCTCTTCTTTAGAGTTTTAGAACATAAACAACCCCCCCCCCCCCACCACCACCCCTTATCTTTTTAGCACCTCTGCACTCAACCACACAACCATTTTGATATAGGAAACCAGACCAAAAAGCAGAAGCGGATGGGAAAGAAAAAAAACCCTACTGATTCATAGATAGCTGGACTGATTTTTCGAAATAGCTGATTGCAATCTCGCGATTGCAGGAAGCTCAGTTTTATGCACGTTAGACTTATTATTGAGAGACAGATGCATCTTCTGTACAAGATCTTGTATGCCCGTTACTAGCCAGAAACTTGTGTAGAAGTAACCTACCACAGGTGCTGGGGGTGAATGCACAGGAAAACAATATGAAAATATCTCAAAGAGGAAATGCGAGGGGAAAGAGGAAGTCATTACAGACGTCTATCAGTCCATTAGGGACTGTTTTCTTTACACTGCCTTTCAAGATATTCTTCCGGTAATAAAAGGAACCATGCTAGCTACCTTTAATTTAACCAGATATTCAAACTATGTATAAATGAATTTTACCACATTATTTTAACAGAAACTTCATATCATTTGCCCATGTTGTAGTTTGTTGTTACGGAAAGTTGCTCATTCTGACTATGTTTATGCTGTGTATTTAAATCTGATTCATCTTATATGTATAGGATGTGTCTGAGTGAGTAAGTTAACACGCTAAAAAAGCACTTCAGTGTACATTAACTCTTCAGCTCGCACGGGTCATGTATTGTAGGTCAGTCCTTGACATTATTGACTGATTAAATTATTTGAAATGATCATATTTTTTCTTTACTTTTATTGTTAAAAAACACTGTTAGTGCGTTGTTAATATAGTTGCTGTGGCATATTTTCGTCAATAGTTTTAATTGAAATTGCTTAAATATCGTCATGACGTCTTTGTTATTGTTGATATTGGAGATTAAACGGAATTAACGACAGATCTTTCCTTCTATATTGTGACATGCATCTGAGTGTAATGGATTATAAAAAAAGAAAAAAATTTAGGACGGTGACTTATATTTATCAATTGTTGATTTGGCGTCACACTCCATAATGGAGGTAGATGAATGCCAACTTGCAGAGGGGAGTTTAAGCAAAAATAAAGGATTAGAAACGTCACCAGAGAGAAGTCTGTTGTTTGACCAGAAGGTCGAGTTCAAGATTACGAGGTCAAAAAAAATGAAAAAGTAAAACATAATAACATGGATTTCGAAAATAGTATGGTGACATTTAATTTCATTAGAAGTAATTTTGTTAACAAGATCAACAGTGATCTCAAGCATTTATCCAACGTGGTTATGTTTAATGTCTTACTGCTTATATTTAACCTATAGAGCTTTTTCACTTTTGTGTTCATCTTCTAGTTCAGCGCCACTCTCCTGTCCCTCACCAGAGGCATTCGCCCGTTCCACAGCGGCATTCCCCCATCCAACAGCGCCACTCCCCCATCCAACAGCGCCACTCCCCTGTGCCCCAGCGGCGCTCCCCTATCCCGCAGCGTCTCTCTCCGGACATGCACCGTCGCTCACCTCTGCCTGAGCTTAGCGACGGGCCCGCTTCCTATTCCTGCAGGCCCACTTCCCACCACCTGAGGGCCAGTTTCCAGGGAAGACGCAGTTACTCTGAAGTAGCCGATCCGTCGGCTTATCAACGGCCGCCACGGTTTACTCTGGACCCGGTGTCCACGCTGCCGAAACCTCGACCTTATGTCGACAGCTACCACAAGCAGAAGCAGCAACAGCAGCAACAACAACAGCAACATGGAGGAAGCCAGCACATGTTAGTTCAAAGACAGAGCTCTCAGTCTGGCGATGGGGGATTGGCTGAATCTCCACGGCTGTCCAGGGAGCTGTCCTTCCACCACTCGGATGTGTCCCACTTGCATTTCGAGCCTCAGCCCAGCCCAGCATCTCTGCATCCTTCCCCACAGCCACCGCAGTCCTCAGAGGATGAGGAGGAGTGGTCCTGCCCTCATCCCATCAGTCCACCGCGAACACTGGGGGTGTCAAGCCCCTCATCGAGCTCCAGAGGCCCCGCCTCTTGTTCCGCTTTCCCCATTCCTTCCCATCCCAACACCCTAAGCTGCCACCCACCTGGATACCTGCATGCAGAGCACGCCCAGTCGTGGCCGTCCATCAACGTGAGTAGCAAATCAATGGGCAGAATAACCATCCCAGGGTCATTGGAAAAACGTGCCTGTGGCAACATTTCTGCAAAATGATATTACATTGCTTCTTGCAAATTTCGTGACGCATTGCAAGCGCAATTATGCAGGTGAGCTACCGAGTAAGTTTACTATGTCAAAAAAAGCCAGGCACATGGAGCTGTTTATGTGAAGCAAACATTAAAATGTATCAGTTTACAAACCATGCACTATGGTGAAAGCCTTTTGAGGTCATAACACATTATTGTGCAAAGTACAACGTGAAATTAATTGATATTAATTGATAATCTGCCCATGTAATCATAATCTGTGTGAAAATGACTAAAAGTTGTTGGTTTTACTGCCACTACTGTATATTTGAGCTGGAAACTGTAGTAAATTGTATCTATAGGTACGTTTTTTGGAGTTTAGGTGGAGAGGCACATTTTTCCAAAGAGCCTATGTTGAGAATAACATAAAGGTGAAATGTGAAATTTCTGCATTTGCGAAACCAAACTGAATTACAAATATGTTTTCAGACTGGATTCCTTAAATTTGTGCAGCATTCAGAATTCAGAATGCTTAAAAAATCCATTAATTAAAATGAACTGAATAATGTGTCATTTTTAACTTGAATGGTGGCTTGACAAAGCCATGTCTTAAAGGATTGGTTCACTCCAGAATTAAAATGTCCTCATAATTTATTCACCCCCTTGTCATCCAATATGTTCTTGTCTTTCTTTCTTCAGTCGAAAAGAAATTAAGGTTTTTGAGGAAAACATTCCAGGATTTTTCTCCATATAGTGGACCAATGGGTTAAAGGTCCAAATTGTAGTTTTAATGCAGCTTCAAAGGGCTCTACATAATCCCAGCCTAGGAATAAGGGTCTTATCTAGGGAAATTATCTGTTATATACTTTTATATACTTTTTAACCACAAATGCTTGTCTTCCACTAGCTCTGCAATCCACGTCCACAACTTCATGCATTAAATAGTCATGTTGGAAAGGTCACACGTAGGCGAAAGTACCGACCCAGTGTTTACAAAGCAAATGTGCAAAGACTAAGTCAAACACCCTTTACAAAAAAAAGTAAAACAACTATGTCGGATGAGTTGGAGGTTGGAGGTACTTCCGCCTACATCACACGTGACCTTTCTAACGTGACTACGTAATGCGTGAAGTAGAGCATTTGTGGTTAAAAAGTATAAACATTTTTACTTTTTTTAAATGCCCGATCGTTTCGCTAGATAAGACCCTTATTTCTCGGCTGGGATCATGTAGAGCCCTTTGAAGCTGCTATTTGGACCTTTAACCTGTTCGTCCACTATATGGAGAATAATCCTGGAATGTTTTCCTAAAAAAACGTAATTTCTTTTCGACTTAAGAAAGAAAGACATGAACATATTGGATGACGTGGAGGTGAGTAAATTATAAGGAAATGTTCATTCTGGAGTGAACTAATCCTTTAAAGTTTGAAATGTCACCGAAATTTGTTTTCTACTTTACATACACTTTTAATTATCAAAAATGTATTTCCCAGAATGCCATTGTTTGTCAAATTTCTGTAATTCAGGAAAATCCTTTTCCTGTAATTCCGATTCAACTTCCTGTGGGGTGTGGCCAATTAAATTTAAATTAGATATTATGATGTTGCTCTGTCTGGCTGCTCTAATAAACACTGAAATGTCTTGAAAGTGGCACAGAGAAACAGTGTTGACCCATTTCAGGGAAATCAATCTTTAGTTTGTGCCAGTCAAGCTGGGAAAGAAGATGTTTATTCAATGTAACATTGAATAAAATACACATTTCACCTTTATTGTATCCGTTTTAATGGTGGATTTTAAACATTACGGCTGTCAAACATATCACTGTGCCCTTTACAGCTGTGGATGGAGACCGAGGAGGAGGGTGACGTCAGGAGCTGCCCGTTGTGCCAGCTAATCTTCCCTGTTGGTTACCCTGATGATGCCTTGATCAAGCACATTGACTCGCACCTGGAGAACAGCAAGATCTGACACCCACAGCCACGCCATGACCTTCCATTGTTCCACAGTTACATTCATCCTTCGCTCCTGGTATTTTTAGCTGGGTGCCTTCAGACAGAATGTAGGCGAATGTAGATCAATGATAACCTACACAGCTCCGATATGTAGTGAATGGCTCATATCTCTATATATCTCGCTTCGTTTTAACACAAATTTCTTGAAATTGGTAACTTTCAATTTTGAACACTGTCAACAATTACATACACCAAACCAAACTCGCTCTCCAAAAAAACATATTGCATTATTAAGGCTCTTTTAGCTACTGTTCCCATGATTTTTTGCATTATTTACACTTTGATGTGGTCACAGAATGTACTTTGTGTGCCATATTTAGGTGAACTGAGAAGATATGATGGAGCTATACAGGATGAGTATGAGGGAATATTAGACACATGGCCAATGGTTGCATCATTTGAATTTCAGCACTTTATATACGCACTTAATATCCAGTTTACCTTTACCAATATTACTAACACTAAGGCAAAAAAGTAAAACCTTATAGATATAATTTATTTTTTAATACTCCAGGGTTTCGCCCTTATATATATCTTAGTTTGGCAGGACTTCCCTTTAACAAAACTAGATTATTTGTAATTATCTGTAAATTCACAATCGCATCTATTTTGTTTGTCTTCCAGGGTGTCCGGCTGTACAAAGAGGGAAGATTTTTTTCTTCCCTATAAAAATTTTCCTCTCATAATATACATAATGATTGCAGCTCTGTACACACAGTTTTAGCCAACCACTGACAAAACACCAGTTACTGTTGTTTCTCAAGACAGAAATACTGTGATTTCTGTAGGATGGTTTTTGATCTTTTTGATGTAAATTATTTCAGAAAAATTGCTTTGACAAAATAATATATTCTTCTGATCACATCACGGAGCGCGATCAGTTTTATCCGTTTTTTTAATGTGCTGTAAATGTTTACCTGTATTTAAAGCCAATTATATGTATTAACCTGTAAATTCAGCTATATAATATAGATATGTATTTTGCAAGCTCTGATAAGAGCAAATGGATTGCTAAAGATTAAAAGAAAACCATTGGAACTGCTAATTAAAGTTTTGTATTGTAATCAAAACGATAAAGCCACCCAGTTGAATTAGCTAACTCTCTTACTTTTCCCTATTCCTCCAGGTGTACCCTATACTTTGTGTTTAAAAGTCTTCTTTATTGCTACTTTCCCTGATTCTGCAGACTTTGTGAAATCGAGGGCACTGGATATGCTACTAACCCAAATACGGAGGAACTAAAATGGGAAAGTGGCACAAAGAAGTCATTGCCGGTGCACACATGCGAAATTACAAAGCCAAAAATAGCGAAGAGCAAAATGAGAAGCTGTACGCTGTCTGTCAAATAACTGGGTGGAAGAGGTTTCATCCAATTGGTCGTCTAATTTTATGTGGTAACCGCTAATATTCTGGAAAATACGTCCCAGATGTTGTAAATATGATGTCACCATTAACTATTCCATGAAAGACTAACAAACAGGTGTGGATAAACTGAAATACCATCAATACAACCAAAGACACAGTCTGCTTGTTTTTCATTTCTTTTCACGTGATAACCACTTCAGGTTACATTGAAATACGGTGCAAAACTGGAACATGTGGGAAAACATTTTTTAATGGGTAGTGTGCAGACGTGGAAAGTCACAGCTAAAGTGTAAAGACAATCCATTTCTGCATAATCGCACACAAGTTTCCTTGTCTTGCAACCTTGTCCACGAACATGCAGTGTAGATGCAAAGTAAAACGTCGGCCACTATTCACAAAGATTCGCTCAGGAGTTATTTAAAGAGCTGTTGCTGTTTCCTTGCTCCTCAAAACAGTGTTTTCTCATGCAAAGGCAAATTAGCCTGAATGCTTTTCTGGATGCTCAAAGTAAATGGTCTCTCTTTTGCCCTGTAGTTTGGTGTGTGACTTTTTTGTGATATTCTTAAATAACTCAGGGGATAAAACTTTGTGAATATGGCTCCTTGACCATACCGGACTAACCTCCACAGGGACAACGTGACAACTCGCCAAACGTATTAAAGAGCTAAGAGGACAATAAGTAGAGATATTTTGTCATAGCAACAAGGTTCTGTAAGAAAAGAGGGGGGGAAAAAGAATATTGAAAATGAATGCATATTGTGTCAATAATTCTTCTGTAAATACTATACAAATAAACTGGAACATGCACTGATTGGGTGTCTTTTTTATATATATAGGATGACAACAGATTTTTATATTTAATTTACAGTACATTATAATCATGTTTAAATTGAATCTATCCTCATAACAATATTGGGAACATCATAACCCATTAGATTAATTTGTTTTCACAAATGAATGGAGACAATATACACACAGTTTAGTGGAAATGCTTTAGTTGAAAAATGTGCTTATACTTT